>NC_132816.1:6718814-7341314 GCF_048594095.1 Paramormyrops kingsleyae
GTCCTCAGCAATGAGGATCCTGGGAGCCGGATCACCCTCAGGGAAACGCGCCACATGGCCGTAGTGCCATAACTGACGCTCCCTCACAATGCAGGTAATGTGTCTCACTCAGGACTCCTCTAGCAACCGCTCGTTCGACACAAAGTCAGGCCAGCGGTACCCAAGGAGGCTCCGATGAGACGCAGCACTCTTTGCACAGGTAAAGGAAGGCTGGAAAATTAGTTGTTTTGTGTGTTGTCATGATAGCCAAATGAAACAGGAAATGCTCTCTGGTTGCAAAATACTTGATAGATTATAGTGGGATTTTAGCCAAGTGGGAAAGGCAGCCCAAACTATGCAGAATGAGGCCTCTGACATTCACATAGTGGTTATTTCATTTTGAAGAGTCAACTCATTTATACGACGTTTGATGATAGTTCACAGCACACTTGCAATATCTGAACAAAGCACAGATCACTATGCTGCCCCTTGGTGAACTTTGTGAGACCCTTAAAGTGCCTACTCTTCTGCCAATGTTACATATCTGTAAATGTACATGTTGTAAATGTACTATTCTACTTTTCTGATTTTGCTGTATCTACACACTGTTGCCCAGGGCCAGCCCTGGGCGTTCTGGTGCCCTAGGCAAGATTCTGCTGAGCCTTGATTCACTTCTTCTGTTTCACAAGAAAAGCAGTTATAACCAGTTATAGGATGGATGGAGGGATGGATGGATGGGTCACTTGTCCCTTTTTACTTGATTTTCTCTGATGCTCAGTAAATGTTTTAGTCGCACTACCCTTCTGAGCAGAGAAAGGAATCAGGGACACCAAGAACAAGAAACTGGACTAGCAGTGGAACCAAATGCTGAAGCCATAGCTATCAAGATCAGTAACTGCAATTCCAACTAATATGTGACTAATGACAGTATGGTTCATAATCAGCTTTTGTTAAAACTAACTTAAGAAACCTGCCGACACTGAGGTTCTGCCACATCTCACTCTGCACAGCTCACAGTGACGTCACCTGACACTGATAAGAGTTCCTATGGCGACAAATGTTACCAAAAGCACATCCAACCCCACACCAGTGGTAATTCTGTTACTAGTAACGGCATCAGATGACAGCACAACAGGTAAAGTCACTTCATTATTGATAGTTTGCATGAGCAACTAAGACCTAAGTACAATGTAATTCATAGCAGCTTCCACTGCTTTAAATGTCAATTAATTACTGTACTGCTTTATTGTCTGATTATTGTCTAATATATTAATTTTTTATGGAGAATACAAAAGAACACTGCAAACTCGGTCTTCCCAATGACCCTAAATCATTAACAAGATTTCGAACATAAAATCAAAGCTACCAAAAAAATATTCACAGAAATAATCAGTTCTAATTATTATTATTATTATTATTATTATTATTATTATTATTATTATTATTATTGTTGTTGTTCTTGTTGTTCTTGTTGTTAAGTGAATTGGTCAGTGCCATAGTAGGTTATATTGTTAGAACCAATAACATATAACAATTCTATATAAAATGTTGCAGGAATCTGCCATTACTTGGTGCCTGATGCAAGCCGTCATGGGAATTTTGTAGGTAAGCTGCTTGACCTTCACTGAAGACTGTGAAGCACAGTCAGTCTTAGAGATACAATAGATCACTATCCTGTTTGTAGATTCGTACCTCAGACGTGCAGCATCAGCTGTGAAGACAATCTTCAGTTTCCGGATGTCTAATGTGCATGAAAAATTTATGATCATAGCTAAAAATAGATTTGACCTTTTTATATTTCTTGTGCTGTGGCAATGGCAATGGATTGTGTCAATGAATTTTATAATGTAAATACTGCTTATGGCAATACTGTCTCACCATAAGTGTGGAAACATAAATGTAATAAAACTATCAAGGTGTAAAGGACACAAACCATTAACTGATCAGAGGTGATTTCAGGTTCATGCTGTAGAAGATCTTTATTTCTAATGTGAGAAGTGGTGTTATAAAAAATACAAGTTTACAAGGTAAAATATTGTTTGATAGTATATTAACTTTTTAAAACCATGTTTGATAATATCCATCCATCCATCTATCCATCATCCATCCACCCATCCATCTTCCAAGTGGTTATCCAGTACCAGGCTATTGTGGGCCTGAAGCCCATCCCCAGCAGCACTGAGCACAAAGCGGGGGCAGAAGGCAGAGGAACACACTGGACGGGATACCAGTCCATCACTAGGCACACGCAAGTACGGCCACCTTTTCAGAGACACCGGTTCAAAGTCAATTCCTGACTGCATGTTTTTTTGCATTGTGGCAGGAAGCCCATTGCTACACAGGGAGAACATGCAACTGAATCTGTTGCTAGATGCCAGGCATGTGCATGGGTGGGTGTATAAGTGTGCTTGTCTAATGCTGTGATGTTGTATGAGCATGTGTATGTGTACAAGTATGTATTTGTATTTCAACCCCCCTCAGCAGATATGTACCTCACTGATTATAATATCATACGCATTTTAGGAATATTGTCATTTTTCTGTAGTGTTCTGGTTTCAGCTTAAACCCTGATTGGTAGCCTTCATATCTATTAGAGACATAGGAGATGAGGTCATGTTTGTACCCTATGCTGTCTGAATTAGGCTCCAAACCTGGATCCCGGACTAGGATAAGCTGTTAGAAGATAGGTGCATCTGTGTTATAATGTCACTTGTTCGGGGTGTACCCCAGCCTTGTGCGTCGTGCTGGCTGGGATAGGGTCCAACACCTCCATGACCCTGTCCAGGATGGACGGCCAGAAGATGAATAGATATGTAGAATAGTGTTTCTCAATCTGTTCCACAGAGAAACTCCAGATGGGAGCAAAAACATGGATTGTCTGGGGGTCCCTGAAGACCAAGCTGGAAAAGACCATCTTAGAAGATAAAGTGAAGAAAGACTTTCTGCTAAGACCAGACTTTCACACCGCATATCCCAACCAGTTTTCTTATTTTAGGATCAGAAGGGACACCAAAAGGCAAGTCACTGTCTCTAATACAGCTACAGGGACTCATACTGGTTCTCCAAGGTTACTTATTTGGCAAATAGTTCTTAAGGCGGGGGGGGGCTTCGCTGACTTAATTTGCCATCATTTTATCACAGTGTTTCCTGGCTTCTTGGCTACAGAAGGAAAAAGATTTTTGACTTGAATTAAGGAGAGTTTTGCTGCTTGTCTCTTACAGTGAAGTTATCACCAACATTTGAAGGACCTATTGGTCAGTTGTCTGCTGGGCCATCTGTGTTTACTGTAAGTTGTTTTATGCACTGTGTCGTAATGTGTCCTTGCACACCATGATGCACACAAAAACTGGTTACCACAGAAATGAGTTGCAGTACAGCAGATACATTGCATTCTACATATCTGTAAGTGGTCTCTTATGTTTGGAATAAACAATAGCAATAAAGCTTAGCGTTGTTTAATGTGATCTATATAAGTTGAATAAAAGGCCATAAGTAGAACTCAGTTATGTCCCCTGCAGCCTCATAAGGATATGTAAAAATAATGAGAAGGACTGATAATCTACACTGAATCTTATTGCCAGGCTGTTCTGATCCAGCTGGGTTCCATGACTTGGATTTTGAGATCATTTGCAGAAATCTGTCTTTCATATATGGTCACATGGTACTCAAGAATGTGAAGATAGCTGTTCCACAAGTTAATATGTTGATTCAGCACTGAACAGCTCCTATCCTGGTCTGAGTTCACTACTATATGAGTCACTAAACTCTAAAAAGATATCTGTAATAAAGAATTTCTAAATTATTCAGTTAATTGTGCGCTCATTTGTTTTAATTGGCGTTATGTAATGTCATTTACTGTATTGTTCTTTTTTAACAAGTACATGTTGTGTGATTGAGTATATTTTATTTGCATAGGACTGAATTTCGACAATTGTCACTGGGGATGTGTTTTTAACACTAAAATACTACGGTGTATTCATATTTATTACGTTGACATTGACTATGTGCTCCACCTGCACCGCAGATTTCTGCCACGTTTCACTGATGACATCATTTTTATATGTCGTAATACTGTTCTTGCAACAGGAGCGGCTAGCGAGGATATGGGAAAACATGTCGTATTGCGCATGTTCTCTAGACGCAGGGGTACAAGGGTAGAGTAGTCATTAGCAACACTACTGACATGCCGGGCAACGGGTACAACTTTAGTAAGAAACTACAACTTCCGAGAAGCAAGGGGCGAAAAATAACATCCACTAGTATGAAGTTCGGTTGGATATTTTGCTGTTTCCTGGTTAGATTGCCAGCCATTTTGGATTCTACACGACTAACCTCTCGGTTTTTTTGGGAGTAGTTACTTTTTTAATCTGAAAGAGAACTTGAAGCTAGCGAATCAATTCCAGTAATTCATAGCTAAGCCTTTTTACAAGAAGAGCGTTTTATTGTCACCTGCCAACGATGAACCCTGAATAGTAAGTGAAACACAATAATGACTGGCTGGTCGGAGAGTGTTTGAACTGTAGCTAATCAACGCCGTAGTGAAAAAGTATAGCTAGTAAAGTGACAGCAGTTTATGGGTGAAAAGAGACGAATAGGTAAGTCTGTTAGGGCCAGTTTGCTATGACACGACCGTTCCAAGGAGTACCCGTGCTGTTGCGACGGCCTATCTAGCTAACCAGCTGCCTTGGTGCTGGGTAGCTTTTATTTTAAACATTTCGTTTGGACAACTTCCTAAAATATGTGTGTGAATGTGTTGCTAATCGAACGTTTAATTATTTACATTGCTAGCAAATCTGGCCGTTACGGGGTAAAACACAACTGTATGATAAATGACAATAGTCTGAGGAAATTGTCCTTGTCATAATCTCATAGACATGTAACTGAAACTGGATTTTTACAAGTCAAAACTATTTATTACCATTCAAAGAATTTGGTTTAGTTGCCTAGGCTTTTGAAAAAGTCAAGTACCGAGAAAGCCGGCAGAGATGGACCACGGCAGCTAGCTATGGTCAGGTCATTGCGTACTTGCGCGTACCCGACCTGGCTCGGTTTTGTTTTTAGCCGCTTAGCTACCTACACTTATTTTAGCCCAGTCAGTTGTCATCAGCATTGGCCTGTAAAACGCAGGTCATAATCCCCCGTGCGATCTGATCAGAGGGGCTTTTCGTAAATAAGACGCAGCCGGTCATGGGCTGCTCACATGCTTTTCTTGCAACACTGTTATTAGGCAATCGCTACTAAGAGTTATATTCCTGTCTTAGTCTGTTCGATTTGCAAACAACCCGCTGTTGAAATGGTTAACAGGTTCCGTTACGGTACCTGTAGTAATCTTTCTATCCGTCTATCCTGGTCACGCTGTCCCAGAAACCGTGGCATGCCTCCTGAACGGGATGCACATCCATGGCAGGGCACATAGAAACACACACACTCGCATGCACATTCACACACTGTTACACATTCAGATGCTGCATGTATTTGGACTGAGGTATGGATCCTGAACAACATGAGGAGAATATGCAGAGGATGTCGACAGAGCTCTCTGAGTCTCATTAGACTTAAGATACAGTATGCCAATAGAATGTCACCTGGTTAGAAGGAGCGGTATAACTGCAGAGAAGTTCCCCATCCTTGGGTCTTTCTAGCCATTAGTAGGACCATGTTAGGGCTTCTGTGACATGGTGTTATGGTATTTGGGAGCTAGCCGAGGTAATGTTGGCCTTAGGACTCTTTTTATTGCAGTGATACAGCTGACTAAACATTGCCTGTAAGTTTGCATCTTATTTCTTCATTTATGTTCCTCTAACACAATCAGCCTGTTACACTGTCTTAATCAGATCTTCTGCAAACCTTTCCCCCAGAGTTAACCTTTTTCAGACTTGATCACCCTTTTTAAAGCAAGGATGGGAAAAGCCCCTTAGACCGGTTTTGTATAGCCTCACCTTTTAAATGTTGTTTGGACAATCCTTCCGCCACACCTGATCTTCATCTTGCAACACTGAATATGTTGTTAGTTTAGTTGACTGTAAACCTCACCAGGCACCACCCCATAAAGGCCCAGCTTGGATTTCCTCTTTAAAAACATAGTTTCCTTAGATTATAAATGGGTGGCCGTTTGAAACATTCAGCTCCAGAATATATCCATTAAAGAAAATGTCAAGAGCAGGTGAATAATGGCCTGTTGAGTCACTGGCACACTATTCCATTTTAATGGCTGCATGCAACATTATTCGGTTAAATATATATAATGCCCTTAAACGTTGTTTGTAGCTCTAGCTAGTGTCCTGAAAATACATTCGTTATGCAAAGATGTGAATTAGGCAACGATCAACAACATGAGAGATTGTGGTATGCCATTGAAGATGAATAACATTTTAATATTTATCGCCTTACTGTATAGTCATCCATGCTAGCAGATATGAGCTCTGGGACAATCTTGTCCAGCTGCAGTGCCTGTGTGTGACAGTGGGACCTGATTCTTTTGCACAGCCTTGTAACTTATCCCAGCGGGGATTCATTACTAACTCTCCTGTAAACAGTACGCTCCTGTCACCTGAGATGTTAGTAGCCCAATATCTGCTAGCTTAAGTTTCTAGACAGACCATTTCTTTTTGAATCCTGTCCAGTGGCGTCTTTTTTTTTTTCTTTTTATGGATTCCTTACAGCTGTATTAAAGATATTGAGGCACCTTCCTTCTGCTGAAATTGCAGTGTGCTGTTTTCTCTAAAAAATAATTGCCTGCATTCAAACGTCATATGGTCTGTTTCTGGGCTTTCATCGAAGGTTTTTTCATTTTGTGAATGAAATCCAAGCTGAACGAATGTTTCCTTAGGGCTGAACAGAAAGGGTGTGGAATACAACGTGGCTGGTTTTCCTAAACCCTAGGAAAACACCTCACTGCGCCCATGGCGCCTATTGAAGACATGCACTGGCATGGCTCTCTGTCTCAGGACGAGCCACCGCACCATTGATTTGCAGCCCCCGGTGCCTTTTCTGCTCATACTCATGATGTGCAGGCTGTCTCCTGACACCCCCAGGCACGGGTCACCTCACTGGAGGGCTTGGCTCCCACCCTGTCCAAAATACAAGCCCCTCCCAGCCACACCCAGACTGTGCCCAGTGACTCAAGTCCACGCCCTCTGCACCTGAGTCACAGTTCTGTGCCGCTTTGCTTTAATCATTGTGCAATTAATTCGCCTATTAGAGCCGTCTTAGCAAACAGCTTTCATTTTTTTTGCTAATGACTTATGTATTGTCCTAATTAAAAGCTAGAAAGTCGATCTTTATGAAGGTTTACATGGGAAAATGTTAATGCGATTCATTTACAACTCAGGACAGCAGAATATCATTTATACGCAGGAGTTTTTGTGTCAAGTTAATTAGGAATAATCTTTCAGATCTCTAATTATTCCAACTTAATGTCCTCTGTGAGCTTAGAATTAATAGACCATTACTTCTCGCAAAGTTGTGGCATAACTACCCACTTTTAAAAACGCTGTTCAAAAGAATCCTTAAATGCTGTTAGTCAAATCATAGTCAGTATTTAAATGGTAGGTCAACCATGCCTAGATATTGAGTGATGGAAGGGGACCCCAGGGCCTGCCTCGCGTACCAGCTGCTGTGCCTTTTTCATATGGGAACGGCAGGTGCAGCTGGGGTGGAGTCAGAGGAGGTGGGGGGGTAGCACCAGCTGCTTGAGGCGGGTGCTGGGTGGGGGATTGGTGTGTGAGCAGTTTCATGGGGTTGAGGAGAGAGTGGAGGTGTTTCAGAAATACAGCCAGTGTAGATCCTTATTAATTGTCCTTGTCCAAGTTGGGGCTGCCTGGTTCCGATGCTCGACAGCTCACAGAACACTGTGGCGCTGTCTGTCGGCGCTGCTGCTGAGCACTTTGCTGTGATTTATTGGTGTTTATCTCCCAGCAGCACAGCACCAAGACAATTCTCTTTTCACATGGTTCACACTAAAAGGCCCAGTGACAAGTGAAGGACATTTACTTATCAGAATGATATTTGCATGTTTTATTTTTAGCTAATTGTTTGTTTAAGGTAATTTTAGGAGTATTTGCTAGACACACAGTTTAATGGCAATTTTTGAAATTGTTCTCTTAATTTTGAATGAAATTTAGGGTTATTTTATCCATATGGATAAAGTTTTCCTATGTATAGGAGGAAAAAAAAAGACAAAAATGGAAATCAGGAAATTATTAATTGGGTATATCTCAATTATTTACCAAAAAAATATATATTTGAATGGAGAAAGATTTTCATATGGTCCTGCAAATGATGGCTCATGTTGAACTGATACCCTTATTCCATCTAAAGAATGGGTTAAGAGTTCATTTTGGAGCTCACTTTGTGTGCGGATGGTGGAAACAGTTGAAGTACATTGGATGTTAACTGATTGGACAGTATTAGTAAAGGGGGTGTACTGCAAGGGTCATAACCTCACTGTGATCATGTGATTGGAATAGTTGCCTCCCGTGCATGTCAACCACAATCTATTACACATCAAAAGCATTTTTATTCAAACCACACAAAGAAATTGTACTGTTGATCAAGTAACAATGGGCCAAATTATATAACTCTGTATATCTCTGTAACACTGTGTTTTGGAACAAAATGCTGTTTCACAGAGTTGGCTTAATACATAAGAATTGAATAATTTTATCTTTCCTGGCCAAAAAAAAAATGTCTAGGTCCAAGGTGGCATGGTGTGGGTAGAGCTGGGCGATATGGCCTAAAAATAAAATCTCAGATTTTTTTCACAATAAATCTGATTTTCGATTTTAATCGATTTTCCCCTCCCCTACTCAAAAACAAACTACAGATGACAAATAAATGGTTCAAAACAAGTTTTAACTTTATTTATTTTCATTTATTTAGTGCTATCTGACCAGCCAAAAAAGATGCTTGTAAGTGAGATGGCAGACCACGCCATTGTAAACACTTTTAGAAACTTGTAAAAACTTTTAGCATGTTAATGAATCCCGGCTTTTCCACAGTATGTATGGGCACCATGTCTTCCGCAGTATACATGGCGACCGCGTTTATCGCCTCCCACCGTGCCCCATTCTTATCATATGGCACACAGTTCGAAAACGTGTCAGGGACGGTTGCTTGCTTAACTTTGGATGTTGTGCTGGTGCTGAGGCTATTTTCATTTCGCTGGGAGCTGCACTTCTCCCACTCCGCTGCGTGCCTCTGCTTTAGGTGCTGGAATAAATTTGTCATGCTGCTTCCTTTGGTTGCAACAGTTTTCAAACAGACTTTGCAAGGAGGACTCGTTTGGTCTGTGTCCGACATTTAGCTTCTAAAGTGCAGTGATTCAGCTGCTTTGCTCTCTCTAATGTAACTAATGAGCATCTTGGCGCAGCCTAGCAAGTGAAGGATCATAACACAATGAACCACCATATTTGAGATGTAGTTGTGTGATTCAACTAGAAACCTTATTCTGGTAAATATAATTTGTCCCAAAGGTTTCATTAAAAAGCATAAGTTTGCGCGTACCAGCTGAAGGTGGTAGGTCATGAGAACAGTGTGTTCCTGCAGTCAGTTGAACCTGTTCCTTTTCTTCTCTGCTCCCCAGTGATTATTTATTCAAGCTGCTCCTGATTGGTGACTCCGGCGTTGGGAAGTCGTGCCTCCTCCTTCGGTTTGCAGTAAGTGCCCTTTCCTCTCTCATCCTTCCTCTTTTTGCTACTGGAGATGACAAACACCGCCCCATTTCACACACAGTCATGTGCACTGGTATCAGCTTTCCTGGCACAGTAGAGTGTTGGTTTTGGTTGATTGGTTCATGTTCAGATAAATTATATACATATGCATTTAGCTGTCGAAACGGTGATTGCGAAGTTCAGTGCCCAACATAGTTACCCCATAGTGCTTTACAATATGCATATACAGACCACCCGTGCATTCTGTGAACTGGTGGAGAGGAACAAGGGTCCCTTAGGTTGGGATAGTAAGAGGGGGAAGGGTTCTAGGGGTGCAAGATCAGCTGGCTACCCACTGCTCCTGGATAACCATAGAAATTCAGCTGGAAGTCAAGATATCAGCTGCTTAGTGGCTGGTTTGGTTCTGGGCAAGTATCATCTGCTGCATTTTTTCTAGTTTGCTATTAAGATGTGGTATGGAGTCGTCATTATCAGGGCCAAGATTATCTTACAGTGTTGTCGTTGACCTGAGGCACCAGGGGAAAGCTGAGTAGAGACGTAGAAGGCCAGAGAATTCCTAGAATGTGAACCGAAGCTGTCGAAACACCATGCAGACTGGAGGCACCATGACGAGCAGCGGCACTGTATGGCGAGGATAGCCCTGTGCTCACCGGAGTGTCTTCTCCCTCTCCAGGATGACACTTACACAGAGAGCTACATTAGCACCATTGGTGTGGACTTCAAGATCAGAACTATAGAATTAGACGGCAAGACCATCAAACTTCAGATCGTAAGTAGCTATTCGAGTGGCATCATTCGCATCTCCATCCACTAACAGGTGCTCGGCCTACAGCCAAGGTATTTGTGGTAGCACTCGACGGCCTGCTTTCCTTATTCTCACAGTGGGACACAGCAGGTCAGGAGCGTTTTCGCACCATCACATCGAGCTACTACAGAGGAGCGCATGGCATTATTGTAGTTTACGATGTCACAGACCAGGTGGGTTACCTTCTGCTTCTTAGTTGTTGTCGTTTTTGTTTTATGTGGGAATAGATCATGCAGAGATCTGTATACATCTTTTATATTTCTTTCTTTTATTTTTCTCTTCCCAGGAGTCTTTCAATAATGTTAAACAGTGGCTACAGGAGATTGATCGCTATGCCAGTGAAAACGTTAATAAGTTATTGGTTGGGAACAAGTGTGACCTTACAACAAAGAAGGTGGTGGATTACACAACAGCCAAGGTACTGATTTCCTAATGAAGGGCCTTTCCTGTTTGCTAATTTGCAGGGGAAATTGTTTCGTAGACTGAATTTTGTGTGTTTAATTTTTCGGAAGTCTTTTTTGCATCTGACTGTTTAGCATTTCGAATAAATCTTTAAAAAGTGAAGAAAGTATAATGAAAGATAGTTATAGTAAGATTAAATCTTTGGAAAATGCAGGCCCGATATATAAACTTGTAAAATGATCTTGATTACATTTTAACTGTTTATAACAGTTTAACTGCTTATAACAGTCCTCAAATTCTAAATTTGCTTATTCAAATTTTCATCCTTAGCCCTATTTATACCTTGACTTTGTTTGCATTCTGTTTATCTGGTTGAAAGAATTGCAGAATCCTTGGCCCCTCCTTATTTAAAATTAACTTAGTCGACACACAAAAGGGACAGGTGACATGAGGAACAGGTGACATGAGGAACAGCACCTTTATCAGGATCTGAGAATGGATCCTTGAGGATCCTTTTACCTGATGTTTGATGTGGACAGTTCTTTGATTTTTCTGTTTAGTAGGTTGGTTCGGGGTTCCCAATAAATCCTGGTTTCCCTTTCAGGAATTTGCGGACTCCCTCGGCATCCCCTTCTTGGAGACCAGCGCGAAAAATGCCACCAATGTAGAGCAAGCTTTCATGACTATGGCGGCTGAGATCAAGAAGAGGATGGGTCCCGGAGCTGCCGCCGGCGGGTCTGAGAAGTCCAACGTCAAGATCCAGAGCACTCCGGTGAAGCCTGCCTCTGGGGGGTGCTGCTGAGCCTCTCCTCCCCAACCCCCCCCTCCTCAAACCCCTGCCCCAGTTTCTGGTGCAACACCACCTCGTTCCACAGTCAGAAAGACAGAGGAAGATGGCGATGGAGAGAAACATGTTAAGTTGCCTGAATTGTACTGTATGTAGCCGCACTACCAGAAATTCTCAAACAAAAAAAGGAAAAAAAAAAAAAAAAGGTCAACAATTCAATGAACTTGGCCCAAACTCCTGCCCCCGACTGGCTGCTTCTGTGTCCACCGTTGAGACTTCAGATCCCATCTTCACAGTTATTTAAAGTCTCAGAGTTCAGGGTTACCCATGTGAATTAGAATGAGTGTATATCTCGCAGCATTCCCGCCGCTGGTCTGCCTCGCGGCCGGTTCCTTTCTCCTGGCGTTTGTGTCCATGTCTGTAGGCATTTGTCTCATGATGACGATGACGAAGTTTCTGCCAACATCTGTTCACCGATAGCGCAGGTGTTCCCACTGTATGGAGGATGTCGCGTGACGCTTGTGTAAATACGTGCACGTGGGTTTCCGTGCACGCATCCGCGTACGTCTGCGGCAGCCGCCTGGACAGTCACGGCCCATGTCCAGTAGACCTAGGAACGCGTTAACCTGTGTGGTGTGTGCGTGCTCACGTAACGTATGTAGGTGTGAGTGTGCATGTGTGCGTGTGACCTGAGCCCTGTACAGAAAGAACCAGAATAAATTCCATTATCTGATGACTAGTGTAACTTTGTTATCTCTGCATTTCCTTTGTGTCTGCAGACTTGTAATTATTGATGCAAGCTCCCTACCCCTGAAAAAACCTGAAGAAATGTTTAATAAACATTTTACTTATTGGAATTCTTACCTGAGTGTATAAAAACTTTTTTGTTTGGTATTTAACCTACAATTTTTGTTCTGTTCATAAATATTTTACTTTATAATAATGATTGTGTCAGCAATATGGCTGAAACCTACGAGCAGGCTGACATAAGGGGACGATGTCAAAAATGCGTATAAGGCGCTATGTTAATTTTCATAAAGCGAACCGAGTCCAGTTTTAAATTAGCTAGATTTCTGGGCTGGTCTATTATAAAAGGGATCCTCAGATCTGCTGCTGTATTTACTTAGGTTGATGGCATGATTGTTGTTATATAGGTTTGATTTGATATTAGCGTTTGTTAAAGGTTTCATACTCTGTACCTTATTTAACGTCTTAAGCAACATGTATCAGGTCATATTTAATATAGTCATTGAATTATTGTACTTTCCC
Source organism: Paramormyrops kingsleyae (assembly GCF_048594095.1). Taxonomy (NCBI): domain Eukaryota; kingdom Metazoa; phylum Chordata; class Actinopteri; order Osteoglossiformes; family Mormyridae; genus Paramormyrops; species Paramormyrops kingsleyae. The sequence goes on from NC_132816.1 coordinate 6,731,728, forward strand.
AATGGCTTAATGTGGTTGCAAGGGCTTGCCATAGTTTATGCATTAAAGAAATCCTAAATCGTTCTTGTATCAGTCGATTCCAAAATTCCGAAGTTGACTGTAAAGTGCTTTAGAATGAATCGGAAAATAACGCACAGGAGCTTTCGGTACCTCTTCCTGTGCTCCCGAGGTTTTTTTTAATTTTAGCTAGTCTAGTTTAAATGCAAATGTGGCAAATTCAGCACAGTTTGCGTATTTAGTTTTTGTGCCCTTTTTCTTAAGTGTTACTTTGTAAAATTACCCTGCAGAATTAGCATTTCTTTTCCACAGATTAAATGGTTTGTATAAAGGCATGCAAATACACCTCAGTTCCCATAACTTTTTTTCTTGTGGGAACTGAGCGACTGAGCAGTAGATTTTTTTTCTCTCTAAACAAAGAATCCTTACTTTCTGTTGCTGCACTCAGTGGTTAGTTTAATAGGTACATCTGCTCACTAATGCAAAGGGTCAATCGTGGCTGCAAATGAATACATGCAGCACACACAGGGTCAGGAGGTTCACTTACTGTTTGTCTGAGCGTGAAAACTGCTGAGACGCCTGATCGAAGTCATTTTGAAAATGGTGTTACTTGCTGTCAGACATGCTGGGTCTAGCATCTCAGAAATTGTCACTTTTCTCGGATTTTCACACGCTGCAGTGTCTAGAGTTTGCAGCGAATGGTGTGATGAACAAATAAAACATCCAGTCAGTGGCATTTCTGTGGCTGTAGAATATCCAATTTGACAGGAAGGCCGCAAGTGCAATAATAACTAAAACTAACACTAGCGTTCAGAACGGCTTCTCTGAACACACACCTCATCTACCTTTGTAGTGGTTCTGGAGCCAAATATGTATCCTGCCTGGTATTAGCTAGGTTTACCTAAACAGGATTGCCACCAAGTATGTATATGTAGTTTGGTTAATACTTAAAAAATCAGGGTTATTGAATAACTCATTCTACAGAAATTCTGATTAGCTTTTACTAAATCGGCCAATATATCAAGCAAGTAAGTATGTGGTAAGATGGGCAGAGATACACTTTGCGCTTCAGAATGTCAGTTGTATGCATGTGTCCATGTAATGATTTACAGGAGTGACCTGAGTTAATGGTTTAATCTTTCACAATTGTTTATGCTGAATTGAATAAATGGTATTTGTTTGATCTAGACTGGCATTGTGTTTTGAGGTTTACTGTCCAGTTGCTGTAGGTCTTACCTATTGAGGTCCAGCGTAGCCTTCAAGCACCATGGAGATTAAGGTAGTGTTGTGTATGTTTTAATTAATACTATTGTGATGCTTTAAAACTATCTATAAAAATCCTATGTTTTGTCCTTCTGGGTTATTTGACTGATCATGAGGCCGTGTGATTGCTTACAGGAAGCTTCACCTTCTGGCTGCCGCCATTTCTGGTGTCAAAGTCTATATTATTAATGAAACACATAAAAAGTGCAGCGATGCAGACGTGTCGGCTTTCAGGCATTGTGCTTGCTAGCTTTTCACCTTTAAGGGGAGCTTCCTTTTCCCTGGCCTCGTGCTGAACCACAGTACCAGCTGGTGTGGCACAAACAAGACGTGATACATTGTGTTGAGGGCTTAATTATAATATTCTGGTTTACACCGTTATTACCTGCGCAGATTCTGTGTGGTAAAGTCCTTGTCACATCTGATCACGTGAAGGTGATTTTCTGACAGAACATGCAACAAGGTGATGTCATGGCTCAGTGCGTAATTCCGTTGCATCATGATTTGGGGATTCAAATGGCACCCTAGCCGATCACTTATGTCACCTATGGGGCAGGCCAACCCTAGACTGTTGTGTTTTTAAATTGCAACAGAAGTAATATGATACATTATTGCATATTTTGCTTGAGATGGTTGTCAGATGTATGATGCTTATGGGATCAATGACATGCCGTTTGCACTCGGCCCCATTTATTTGCCATCCAGCGGTTTGTACTTGACACAAAGCACATTTAGCACATCGGACTCCCTACATCCTCGGTACCATCCGCCGTCTGCTGCTGTCAGGTCCCTTTTGTCCATGCATAGACCTTTTTCAATGCATGCTGTGACACGTGGACATGTGGGTCGGTCACTTTGCCTCTCAAATCATCCAGACGGTGTTTGGCCAATGAGATGCTGCAGAGCAGAAAGCAGTGTGACATTAACAGGCAGCGTCTTTGTACGTATGATGCACGAAAAAAGAGGTTTCGTAATAATTACTGATTTATACTCGTTAATGAGCAGCTATGTGAAGCCAGTGTAGCTCTCAGGGATCAGAGGCGACTTTTTCCCCTCAGACTGCAGTGGTTTTCTAAAACATTTTCTTGTCTGGGCTCTACAGAGAACCACAGAAACACAGAGGCTTTGTTTTAAGAATGGAATGCGGGCTTGAGAAATGAACAAAGTGGTCTAGATTCACAGATCGTTACAGAGCCTGTACCACAAATGGAAATATCTATATCATTCAGTCTGAAGTGGGAAAAATTACAAATTACAGTTCTTATAAACAGTAAGTACAAAAAACCAAAACAGCACATTTTTAAACAAAGAAATACAGTAAAATGTAACTGAACGCAAAGAGAAATAACAATCGAATGAAACTGCTATTTAGAGACATGTCAGTACCTTTAAAACGACATATAAAAATCATGGTCCCAGGAAAATCATGTCAAATATGAAGAGCGTGCAAAAGAGTGTCACTAAACCAAAGCATGCCGTTAAGATTTTAAGGGTCAGTGAAAATCCTTTATAAAAAGACGTCTTTGTAAATAAAACTGTAAACAAAATTGTCTGTCAACTAATTTTCCAACAATACTGAATTTTATGATCAATAAATATTAACTACAGAAAGTGTTTCAATTTCAACTAAAAAAGTAAAAGTGATTATGTTCCTTGCTTTCCAAAAATACCCTTCACCATAAGTATAAAATATATTTGAATCTTTTGTAAGTAACAGCCAATCAAATAAAAATGAGTCATTGTCATTGTACAGCATGTAGTACTCTCAATGGCCTCTGGGTGGCGATGGGTTTCTCAAAATTCCTTAACCTGTACAGACGCTCCTCTACTTACAAACTTTCAGACATACAAACAAAGTTCCACCTAGTACGACTTCTGGCCGCTACTCCCGCCATGCAGCAGCGTAGCGTGCGGACTCCCAGCATCCTAGTTCTTTGTACTTGTGTATACCCTTAAAATGATGTTGAATAACAACTTACGAACATTTCAAGTTACGAACGTCCGTTCGGAACGTAACTCGTTCGTAAGTAGAGGAGCGTCTGTATTTTAAAAATGGCTGCAGTCTGTTTCAGGACAGAGATGCATCTAGAAAGAAAATAATCAGAGGTGCATAGTTCAGGTCTAGAACATTTAAATCCAGACCAAGATTTTGTTTTAAGCAACAAAGTTGAGTATAAAGAGTCACAGAGTACTCAACTAACTAGTTGAAACAAAATCTAGGTCTGGATTTTTACTTTCTTCGCCTGAACTATCCATCTCTAAAAATGACCAAACAGAGAGCAGAGCTGCATCCATCGCTGCCATGCCTCTAAAATAATTCTCTAAGTACACACACTGCTGTAAAATAATGGTATTTTTAAATAGTGATCGGAAAGCAACCGTGGATCAGTTTATAAATACTCCTAATCTCTGTCCACCTAGACAGCTGACTTTGACATTCCCGACAACCAACGGCGACAGACGAGTGACCTGTTTGCTGACCAAAGGACGGGAGGTTAACAGGTAAAAACAGGGATTTTTCACAGGCTGGGCTGAGGCCGCGATGCTCTGCCGATACGCCCGTGGCGATGTACAGCCGCGCGTCACAGACACAAGCTGTACACTCTTCCCCGTGACGGGTAACGGCGTCTCTGCGTGGTCGAGCTCAGAGCCCGGATTCCCCGTCGCTCCTCTCCGCCGACGAGTCCACGGTGCCGTTGGGGCCCGGGTTCTGCTGTGTGACGAGCGGGGACGCCTCGTCCAAGCCCTGCACGTTGGCCACCACCTCCACCTTGACCTCCAGCAGCTCCTGCCCCCCGGCCTGCTGCTCCGCCCTCTTCGTCGCCTTCTCATTGATGTGGTGCAGGATTCCCGCCCCGAGGGCGTCCCCCTCCACGTTCACCACCGTCGTGGTCCGGTCTCTGAGAATAGCCACACACATCAGAGTAATGATGAGCAAACATACTTAGCATCTTAGCGCTTTCTAAATCACATTCATGTTTACATTTATTTCTTTAGCGGACGCTTTTATCCAAAGCGACACACAATTGGGAAAGCAACAGCAGCCAGTCCCCGGGGTAATTTGGGATTAAGGGCCTCGCTCAGGGGCCCGGTGGTGACATCACTATGCCTATCACGGGACATAAGCATTTTAAAGGTTATCCATGTAATGTTAGCTAACTCCTGCTCCCATACTGCTTACACTCATAGCTGGCCATTCATTGTAAGTTGAGCCTAGTCGACTCCTTGACAGCACCTATGTTTGTAATATGCTTTTTGTCTCACTTGTATTTCGCTTTTGAAGTATGTTCAATCAATCTTTTATGGAACACGCAGAGATAGGTACAATCACAGTACCGCATAGTGTGAGCTTGTGTCTCCTGTAACTGGGAAAATCTTACTCGACGTTCCAAGAACTTTCAATAGTTCAGATGTTCAGTCCTGATTCAGACTGATTTTAAGGAACTTAAGGGCGTGTGGAAAAACTGCATGGAGGAGGGAGTCTCACACAATCCAGTCGACGGCCAGCATGAGAGAGAGGTCATTGGTGGGCAGCCCGATGGCCTCCAGAATGATGGCGATGGTGATGATCCCTCCAGCCGGGATCCCCGCTGCTCCTACGCTGGATGCGGTGGCCGTCACCCTGCAGAGGAAGCAAAGCGGTGGCTTCAGTACAGAGCGAGACACCTGGGCGATCTCTGTGCAAGACATCCTCAGGTCTGCCTGATCTAGGAAGACTGCCAACTTCACGGATATCAGTATAGCGCCTTTAGCTACAGGTTCAGGAGCCGATTCCAGCACCTACAAGTGACACAGCTTCCATTGCTGTAATGGTATCTGAGGTGACTTTGAGTCAAGCTTTGTTTTGAGAAGGTCTACGTACAGGATGGTAAAGATCTGCCCGGCGTTGAGCTCGGCGTTATTCAGCTGCGCGATGAAGACGGCAGCGATACACTGGAAGATGGCCGCCCCGTCCATGTTGACCGTGGCGCCGATGGGGAGGATGAAGCGGCTGATCCTCTTGTCCACACCGTTGTTCTCCTCCACGCACCTCATCATGGAGGGCAGGGTCGCGGAGCTGGGGGAACAGGCATGGCACACGTGTGGGCGGCCACAGCGAGACTCAAGACTGACAGTCGGCCATGTGCAAAACGGACCCGGGATTCTTGGGTGCGATCTTTCATTCTGTGCCACTGGATTACATTAATTCATGTCGCTGGATTTGTAATCCGCGTTAGCAAACTGTAGCCATAATCCAAACTTCACTACACTTCAGACAAACTAAATGTGAAGCCCACTCTGTGTGTGAGTTTAAATATGAGCTTTACTGGGCTTCTGCTTAAAAAAAAATAGTCCTTCACCTGCCTTGAAACAGATTCATTTATAAGTCTATATTGAGTGTCAAAGATGTTTCTGTTTCAAATCCTGTCAAAACCCTTAGTCAGGTAACTTGTGCACATTTTAATGAGTAGGTTCTTAATCTGACTTTGCAGACAGACATGAAAATACGAGGATTCTGCCTCAAGGAGAGTTAAGGCCACTGCTAACAGCAGAGCTGGGCTTCTCTACCGCCGCCCTGGTGGCTCACCTGTGATGCTCCTCCATTTAATTGTATAATGATTTAACTGGAAATTAGTATTTTAATAACAAGACAGATTTAAATCCAACATGGTAGTTGAGACCACTGAGGATAACTGAATATACCCGGTCCATTGTGAAATGTAAGAAAAACTTTGCACCACTGAGGTAAATTTACAATTTAAAAATTTGAAATGATTGTAAGGAAATCTTGAAAATTAGCAATAATTTTAAAAGGCAAGAAATTGCAGTTTCTTGGCTAACATAAACTTGGGCTGCAGGCTCAGAAACGACTGGAACAATGTGATGCATGTAATCGGGCACGACCAATCAGGGACGGGGTAGAAGCCAGGGTGCGCAGCGGGCTGTGTAATTGGCTCAGAGGAGCTGTCAGGTGACGTCTGTTAGCGAGGACGGTACCTGGAGCAGGTGGCGAAGGCGGTGGTGAAGGGGGTGATTAGGCCGGACAGGAAGGTGAACGGGTTCTTGCGGGTGAATCCGAAGTAGATGAGGGGCAGCACGATGCCCCCGTGGATGATGTGGCCCAGGATGGAGGCGAAGATGTACTTTCCCAGACTGCTGACGAGCAGCACCACGTCCTCCATCTCCACGATCTTGCTCCCGACCAGGAACATGATGCCGAATGGTACGTACCTGGGTCAGGAGGAGCGACACCTCCCTCACTGAACCCCTACAAGGGCTACGCAACGGCAACCTGATCGGTTCAAATATAAGTAGTAATAAACTAACCACGACACAGCTGCTTTCCTTGATGCGTTTGTGCAAAATCAATGGCAAAATACATGCTCTACGGAATATTTTACCTGTTAGCTAGCTAAAATATATGGAAATAGTCCTTGTTTCAGTTTAGCAGTTAGCTTACCTAGCTAGCTTAAAATAATGACTGGAGGCTGATATACTAATGTACGGCACCCACCACATTATCCAGGAAACAAGCACCATTGTGGCGTCATTGAAGGCATTGAAGAAGCGAATAAGCTCCTCCCCCTCAGGCCCCAGCTTCCTCAGCGCCACGCCGAACACCATGGCGAACAGGACCAGCCCCAGGATGTTCATTCCCTCCATTTCTGTGCCAATGGGTACCTGCAGCCCAGTACAGCCAACATCATCCAGTCAGTACAGTCTCCGTTTTACATTAAGGTCCAGTAATAAAACAGCAGTAGGGGGCAGAGCTCTCTGTAAAGGGAAGGGCGTTAACAGACACCTCCTTGGGTTAAAACACCAATAACTGCTTTAATATTACTTTCAGAATTTGGATATTAAGAAGAATCACTCTCAGAGTGGACAGGAAGTGTTACTGAAGTTGTTACTAATTTAGCTAATGATCAATAGGTTGCAATGTGTCATTTCATTAACCAATAAATTTCATTAACCAATAATAATATTAGGACACTTCTGTCAGTTGTAGTAGTTCCCATTGCCCAAGTGTTGTAAATTGTGATTGATGTGCCACGTTTTTACACATAGAGGTTGGTTTAAAAATGACCCTCGAAGGCTTCGAGAGCCAATTGGGGGCACGGTTAGATATTCTGGGCCCCACGAAAGCGTATCATATTGGGCCCCCAACCCAGACCAATCCGATTATGTTCCAGGCACCCCTCCAGCTAAGGACCAAGGCGTGTGTTTGGACTGAAAGCCCAAAACATTACCGGAAACATTAGGAAACAGGGTGTCGAGCAAGGCAAGCCATTAGCATGAGGGGGGGGGGAGGTCTATCAGAGCAAGCATTTACTGAAGTACTAAAGCAAAGCTAACCAGATACATTCAGATGGATGATCTCGGCTGAAGATTGATGCTAGTGGAGAAGCAATATTTCACAAGTGGGCTGGTGATGTACGGGAGGTATTTTCTGCAAAAAATAAAATGAAAATTAAAATTATAAAAAGAAAATACCATCTCCATATTGTCTTTTAGCTTCCAAAGTCTGTGAGCAAAAATGAAAATCTAAATGAAATAGCACCATTTGCATTTTAATTTTCCACTCATGTATGAGTCAGATGTGAAGAAGAAAAAAAAATTTGCCTTTTAATTTTCAAGTTCACTACATGCAAATATATGTTAATCGGAGCGGGCGGAGCTGCGGATCAGTGCTGCGCTTCTCACTGCGTTTGCCGATTCCGGTGTCTTCGTGTTTCTTGGCCATCGTGTCGCCCAAAGTCACACGCAGCTTACGCTACCTACTTATCTGCAGCTTCCGATCCGTTTAGCTTCCTATTCACAGAACCACTAGAAGAGAATGTTTGCATGTAGTTGACTTGAAAATGAAAAGGCAAAGTAGGAAATGAAACGTCAAATTGGAAAATGAAAAGACAAAAAGGGTTCTTAATTTTATTTTTTAATTTTTCACATCGGACTCATACATGAGTGGAAAATTAAAATGCAAATGGTGCTATTTCATTTTAATTTTAATTTTTGCAGGATTTTTGTGCACAGACTTTGGAAGCTAAATGGCAAAGTGGAGATTGCATTTTCTTTTTATCATTTTCATTTTAATTTTATTTTTTGCAGAAAATACCTCCCATAGTGATGCAGCACAAGTGGCCAAAATGCAGCTCCCAGAGTCCACACTAACCCCCATTTAGCTTTCCATACTGCACAGGTACAGTTTCACGACAGTGACCCACTGGACATACTGCTGAAATTAGGTCAAGACAGGTAAGCCGAGTTTAAGTAAACAATGCTTTCATATCAGAGCAGCCTGAATAGCGTACACAACCTGGTTTGTTAACCTCCGCTTAACTCCCGAGGTCATCGTTTATGCTTCTGAAACTGCATATACTGCAAGACAAAACTTGCTCCGTGAAATTTGTTATTACAGGTTGAAGGTCCCTGCGTGAGCACTGAAGGGTTCACAGCTAAACTCAGTCAAGGTGCTGGATAGATAAAATCAACCTGAAAGTCACTGAATGATCCTATTTTTGTACCTTAAGTATACAGCTCTACTTCCTAGACCAGTGGTTCTCAACCTTTTTTGTACTGTAACCCAATTTTTACCATGCCTGCTCAGTTGAGTGTTCAGTCACTATGACTCTTTATGCTCAACTGTTTGGTTAAAACAAAACCTTCATCTGGATTTGTACTTTCTGGACCTCAGCTTTCCACTTCTGTCTGTAATGGATTACAATTGTGAGTAACTAACCCTAACGCTGTACACAACATTCACCCTGAACCTACCTGAACTACAACCATTTTGTGTTTCTTTCAACATCACTAACTTAGACCAATACAGACTAAAAACTAACTAGGGAAAATACCCCGCTTGCCCCCCACAGAGGGAAATTCGTATTGCTTCTTCTGTTGTGGTTGGTTCACTCCTGTTATATCAAAACCTCTCAAGAGAACTCAGACGTGTCACTTGAAACAGTAATCTGCATGTGCTTTTAGATTCTCGTGCACAGTATCCTTTCTGCCAGGCCTCCATTGCTGTGAATATTTTTTCCCACCTCTTTGTCTTTCCCCTACATGCTCACCGCCGGGGCTCCGCTCGGCTGCCCTTGTTCTTTGCCCTTCAGGGGTGATGTACAGTTATTGCCCCCATGCTGAAATGCTGACTCTTTACTGCCGTTCCATTAAGCGCCGATATGTAAATACACTCAAATAATACAGTCAGGCTCCATTTTCCTGCATGCAGGTATCTGGCCCTCAACCTTCTCCCGAATGTAGAAAAGTGAGGACAAAAGTACCAGTTTGTACCTTTGAGGGTACAATTACTGACCTAACCAACCAGTTGAGTACTCTGAGTACTCTGTGACTGTGACTCTTTATACTCAACTGGTTGCTTCAAACAAAATCCTGGTTTGGATTTTTACTTTCTGGACCTGAAATGCCCGCCTCTGTCTGAATTAGGCCTAAGGGCAGCCCTGGCTGTACCCTCTTACCTGACACTGCAAATGTTACCTTTAGAGCAGCTTCTGTGCAGAAGCTGAAAACACGTCTTGCTTCTTTGACTGATCCTCACCCGGTCTGTGGCATTTCAGCGCAGTTACACTGCAACCCTTTTTACTGCAGATGTCCACATACCTTCTGGTAGATGAGGCTCCCATTTGAGATGTTCCCAACGGCGACAAACTTGTAATCGGTGGCGTACTACAAATGTAAGGAAAGAACGGGGACCTGGTTAGGGATGTGGCTGCAGTGGATCCATGCAAGTCTGCTGGACATCTCAGTGATCAGCCAGTGAGGGCTGTCAAGGATCTCCTGCTTTTCATGACCTAGCACTGCAATAAGCAGGGGTTTACGCTTTCCCTGCATTCCCCCACACTTAATGAGGCTCGAGGTTCATGATCGTCCACTAGACTTAAGACGAGGGGCAGAGTCAGGCTGAGCATGAAGGGCTGCTAACTGACCCAAAAGCCGCGAAGACATTTGCTGGTACAGTAGCTGATTACAGGAACTGTGGGAAAACAGTCTATCCTACAGTTGACATGTTTATACTGGGGGGGGGGGGGGACAAAGTCCTGATGAGGTAAGACCTGAACCCTGGACCTGCCAGAGGAGGGAAACCCGGGATGGGTCTGTGAACATTTTAAACATATTGAGAGGTTTGCAGTACATTTATTTATCTATGAAATATTTTTGTCCAAAGTGAGAATGTGAGCGCAGGGTAAATTAAGGTTAGGGGCCTTGCCGAAGGGCCCCGCTGTGGTATGATTACTCTGCTAGCCATGGGATTTGAACCCACAACCTTCCAGACATGGTTATAGACCCCCAACCCTGCTGGGCTACATGGCACTACCTGGGGGTCCATCCGCAAGGCTCATCTTACCCTGGAGCCTGAAGTCTCACATAACAGGAAAAGTATCTGCTTTAATATAATAAGACCCACACGCATATTAGTGTTCGGACATCTTTAGAGGCGCTCTGTTACCCTTCTGTTAACTGGCGGCCCCCTCCATCCTGCTCTGGTGGGTGGGGGGCAAAGCTGACAGCTGCACACAACAACCCGGGGGCCATATTACCCAGTATTAAGGGTGAAGTGAAAGTCTCACTTAGTGTTTAACCAAACACACCAGGACTTCCATGATGAGAAGATGGATCCCCCCAACGTCATGGAAACATGGATTGTAAAGACAGCTGTAAACGGCCGCCACAGAGGTTTAGACTGGGACACGTAGGGCTGTTTTGTCTAGGAGACGACTCTACGGCAAGGAAGGGGGGCAAAAATCTAGCATCCCACTTACTGTGCGGAAGGCGGCCGCCACGAGATTGGCTGGGAACAAATTCCTAGAGAGAATAACAAAAAATAGAGTCAATGTCGAAGGATGTCTACTCTTCCCTTCAGCTACAGTATGTGATGCATAGGTCATACGCTGAGATGAAATCGCAGTCTTGTTGGTCACAGTGCAAAGAAACAGAAATAAATAGAGAGCGAATAATGACACAAATGAACTAAGGCAACGTGGACATTCTGACCAAAACAAATCTCGCAAGAGAATCTCGTAAAATAACTGGCGAGTAGAAAGCTTCTCGCACAAAGGCTTCCACTCGCAGACGGTGAGTGCCGTGATCATGACCATATTCTTTTCAGTCACTGAAAGATAAGTTTAAATTCGGTGGTCTGCCCCTTAGCCAGACGAAGCCAGGGTCACTGCATGTGCAGCTGGAGACTCAGTGACCTCTCACCCTGAAACTGCAAGCAAACCTTGAAAGCCATTTTTTTTTTTTTTAATTTCCACATACCAGTAAGTTATTTGTTAACTAAAGTAGGGCAAAACATCAGGACATATATACATATACATGCAATTTAATTTTGTATGAGTTCTTATTCATATCTGAGTTGTTAAATTTCATAGATTTGCCAAAGTAGCCAATAAATTTTTGAATTATGAAAATTTAATTTATGTACAGATATGGTGCAGAAATCTTTTACCTTATGTTTAACTTCTTTAAAAATATGTCACGCTATTTTTTATAAGCCATCTTAAGTTAAAGTGAAGTTTAAAGTGCACTTTACTTATGTGATCACGGTTATTACTAAGAGATTAAAGAAAAAAAGTTTAAGATGGGTAAAATCTGCAGGATGATTGTTTAGAAAGTCAGGATAATACCGGCCATCATTTGATATGTATCACTAAGTGTGGTTTCAGTTCTGATACATGAGCAAGAGTATTTGATAACAGAAATACTATTACGCTCCCTTGGAATGAACACGCGGTTGCGCGAAACTAAGATGAGTCAGAACAAAAGGAATCAAACAACAGGGATTGAACCCCCTTTGCTGGACGCCGCGTGTACATGTGATATAAGAGATAGAAAATAACACAGGCTATTGAACGAACACAAAATAACAAATAACAGTCATTTAAAATCCCAGGCACACACATAGACTACGTAGTAAAAAGCATGCGGGCTGGGACTATTTTATCGCTGAAAATACACAATATACAGTTTTAATTCTGGCTATCTTTGTATTTTGCTAGTAATTTCGATATATTTCTTGACAATTATTATCTCTACCTCGTTACTATGGACTGGCGACTCTCATCACTGTAGACGGAATAATCACTCGCTGTGATTTCACTGCTCCTTAAAACGTTCATCATCATGCCTCTCCCACATGAACTATGAAAAGATTTTTATCTAGACGTCGGAATTAAATAAAATACCATACCTGGCAAGGTCTAAGAAGGAATCCGTGGTCTCCTTGCTTGTTGTGACTGTTTCCAGCCCCAAACTATTAGTGTTTAGTGCCCCTGCACCCACTCCCGGTTTTATAATGAATGCCAGCACCACGCCGATGCCCGAAGCGATCAGCGTGGTCACCAAGAAGTATGACACGGCGATGCCACCCAGTTTGCCCAGGGAGCGGGTGTCCAGAGAGGCCGCACCCGAAATCAGGCTGCACACCACCAGGGGAAGGATGACCATCTTCAGCATCCTAAGCAGCATCTCGCCGGGGAAGGCGAAATAAGTCACCTGCGCCCGCGTCAGGTTCATATTCCTGACCATCATACCGAGACCAGCGCCCACCAGAACTCCCGATACCGTGAGTATTACCAAAAGATTTCTCTTAAAAAACTCCACTAGAGTATCTTTGAATATTTTTGGACCCCTGGCTGCCACTTCGTTAGTTAAAACAGGCGATTTTGATTTTACATATCCGTTGGCTTCATTTTCCGTACCCATTTTCGCTAAATTTATGTAAATAGACCTATATTAAACTAGGTTGACGCTATTTTGTTAAATTCAATCCGATTTGCAAAGCTGATGACTAAACGAGCAGTTAATGGTTCAGCACGCGAAAATGGGCACCTAACGGTCCTGTATTGTGGGGCGCAACGTGCACCTCTACTAGCAAGATGTCAATATATTGTGCTTTTCAGAGCATGCGCAATAAGAGCTGAATTCTTAAAATAATGATGCAACTTGACGAGATATTGCCTCGTTTGTAATATACAGTATAATTGTCATTACGGAGAATGCTATATGGTTGCGATTAATCAAAATAGCTAGTATATTCCTACTCTTCACTGAATATGGAATAAATTGGGTAATTACAGTATAACATGTATTTCATATTATAAATAAGAATTATTATAAATATTATGCATTGCATTCAAGAAATTACTTGAATAAGCCAAACCGACATTAATTTACGTAAATTGTATATAAAGGCAGAGAGATTATTAATATACATATTTGTGCATTATCCGAACTTAACCACTTGATGGCGCTAAACGGATGGACGGATGGTTGGTTGATCACTCAATTCCAAAGTCAATCTAATTCGCAATAAATTGCTTTTCCCACTAGGTGGCACCATTTGTCTAATAGACATCCGAACTTCAATTTATAATTTTCTTTCTTTATATTTCCGTGTCCATATACTTCATAATTTCTAATTTCTTCCGTTAATGATTATCATCATAAATTATTAATTAATTCAACATTTGAAATTCAAAATGTATTTTGAAATGACTGGAGGCTTTTTCTGGAATTTTCTCCACACACCACCTCCGTTAGCCCACCACCTCAGCCTTACTGGTACATATGTCCCATCCCCATTCCTGAAATCTCTTCAGTTCTTTCACACACCCATGCCTGTCCTAATTCCCTTCAGTGATCCACTTTCACATTCTACCATTCATGACATATTACTGTCACTGTCCAGCAGTCTTAACGGTGTGTTAACAGATATAATTACCAGTAATAATAGTATCTTATCTTACCTCTTCATATTTTATCTTATTTTAATCACAGCTTGTAAAAGCAGCCAACTTTGTGGGTATAAAGAATTGTGTTATCAAGAATTTCCCTCTGTGGATCATTAAGGTTTATCATATCTTATCTTATCTTAATCGCAGTTTGCAAAGGCAGCCAGCTTTGCGGGTTTTCATTTTGTCAGAGCACCTGATTAAATCAATAATGTAGAAAGAAAGAGGGTAGCCTCTAGCTGGAACAGCGCCTGTGCACTGAATGGTTCACACCTGCAGGATCCAGGTGATGTCATTTTCCATCCAGACTATTCTTCCAATTAGGCAGCGGAGTGCAGAGCACAATGAGAAGCAGCACAGGGCAAGCCCACTACTGCGATTCGGCGTAATACACACTAAATATGCAGCTTTAAAATCAATACAAAAACCATCTGTCCATCCATCCACCTACCAATGGTTCATCCTAGTCAGAGTAACAGCATTTAAATGGTGATATGTTGATGTAATATGACATATATATATATATTTATATAGTGCCCTTTAAAAAGTGATAAAAGTCTGTTTGGAGAAGAGCCAAGGAGCTACAGAGAGAAAGGAAAAGTCCTGCATTATGACACACTGGGGCTGCAGAGCGGCGCTGTGGGTGACCTCACACCTCCAGAGTTGGGGTTTTCTCACCCGCCCCCCCTCCCCCCACCACCCCGTGTGAGCATGGAGCTTGCATGCTCCGCCTGAGCTGTGTGGCTTTCCTTCAGGTACTCTGGTTTCCTCGTACCATCCAAAGACCTGCAGTTCAGTGAAATGGTTCCTCTGAATCCCTTACATTCAGGGACACTCCCACCTATTGCCTGCGCTGCCTGGGATTGGCTCAGGGTTCCCCCCATCACCCGACTCAGGCCACTGGTTAGAAAATGCATAATAAAAATGCACTTAATTTCTCATTTTGAGAAGTATATTTATAGTATACTGAATCTACTATATGATGTGTTTTATTGTATACAGAATTTAATGGGAATACTGTATTAACTCCATTTTTTTACCCCATCTTGCTCTCCATATGACACAGAGACACACGCAGGTGTGGGGGTCACAGTGCAAGGTCAGCCAGTGTGCAGTGCTTCTGGAGCTGGGGGTTAAGGGTCACGCTCAGGGGCCCACAGACATGTGATTGTTGAACTGAAGCTGGGCTTGAACTGGCGACCTTCTGACCACAGGCACAGAAGCTTAGCCTACTGAGCCCTTATATTACCGTATATTTATACATTTAATTAAGTTAATTAATGTGACAATGCATACATTTGGTTATAACTTGTGATGATATCCAGCTATACCTAGAGAGACTTAGCTGAATGGACAGTATGCACATGCATTTTAAGATAACAGATTTTCAGTGTCCAAACTCTCAAATTAAATACATTAGTATGAATCGTTTAGTGAATGTAATGGGTGATGGGTATATATATATATATATATATATATATATATATATATATATATATATATATATATACATACATACATATATAACATCATGAAGACAGTAAATGGGCCGCTTCCCTGAAATCAGCTGTCATAGTGAGTGAGTGTGTGTGTGTGTGTGTGTGTGTGAGAAAGAGAGAGAGAGAGAGAGGGAACAACAACGGAATGTGTGAATTTCCCTCGTCCTATTTGTGCCCGCTGTCAGACGTGCGTCACACCCACACACGCGAGCGCACACGCGCACAAACGTTCACCTGAATTATTTTTTAGACTGCTACTCTTTAAATTACAAACGTTTTATAAGTAATGACTAACATCTTCCTCCTTTCAGCGCAGGTCTTCCGTTTTGTTGTTTTCCAGTAATGCATATTTTCAGTAGTGGAACTTGAGCCTTCTACTTCCTGTTATGCTGCCCAGATTTAACTTGTAAAAAATGACCAGGCACTGCACCGGCATTATGCCAACATCCAGTGTTTTTATTACGTCCTTTTGGAATTGATTAGTATATTTTACAGTGCTTTTACGAATGCATGCATGTGCGACTGCATTTACCTGAAATCCACCAGCTGCGTGATGTATTATAAAATTTGCACGTCAGAGCAACGGTTCTGGCTCTATACATGCAACACGGGACAATGTTCAGCTTGGTAAAACGTGTCTTCGGGCCACACATGCAAACACAAGGACTAATATTTATTGAGCACAGAACTTACTGCGCCCCTGCAAAATCATAACATTACATTTATTTTATTTACACAAATCACTGTGACAAATTGAGTTTCAATTTTGACGAAATTACTTTGGAGAGCGCATCATTAAACGGACATCTTAGCGGCTTATAGAGAAAGACTGGGAACATCACATATGACAGTTAGTAAAGTTCATTCAGATTTGCTATAGGCCTGATTATAATTACGCCCCTCATGTTTTATATTTTAAAAACAACAGCACTGTAATGCTTGGTACAGGGTTACAATTATTTTCCTCGGAATATCTATTACATAAAATCTTAGTCCTACATATTAAACAGCCTACATATCAAGGTTCCGGTTTAGTCATCCTACCTGCATCACTCTTTCAGCCACCTACATTTGCGTGACATTAAACTGGACATCATGATGCCATGTAATCTTTAGTCACGTCTTTCTCCCACTGAGATACACGACGACGCAAACCACCCAGCTGTATTTAAATCTAAAAGCAAAACAACTCGTTTGCCCCCTTCAAATGCGCCAAATAATGAGAAATTGCAGTAGCCTATTAAGTGAGGCAATGGGGGGGGGGGGGGGGGGAGCAAGTTATATTTGACAGAACACGCGTTTTCTGGCCGCTGTCGAAGTGGGAGCGCTGGCTCGCGGTCCGATTGGCTGCCTAGCGGGTGGTGGGCGGGACCCTGCGCTGTGACTCACCGCCCGACCCATCAATCACGTTAAATGTCCTGAGAGCTGCGGCCGGGGCTCTTGGGGCCGCCGATCGTAGCTGTCCGGCTCCATGGCTGTTAGTGTTTGTCGGGACTTGTTACGTTGTGCGAAGAATCTGCAAAGTGATCCCGATCCTAGTTGAAGTATTTTTTAAGTGACGCACAGCCACGGTTTCGGCACATGACTCCAACACTAATATTGATTTTTGAAACATTATTTATTACCCGGCTTTATTTCATTGCTTCGATTTTAATTATTGTGCACCTGGACCGGATACTTTCTCCGATACCAGTAAGTATAAATATCTGTCTGCGTTCGGGTGGCCTATCTTATTGGTGTGATTTGGGACGGAGAGTTTGATGGGACGGTGGGGGCACTGTATTTGTTATTATAATGAGCCTATTGATACCACAAAGTGCGAACGAAGCGAACTGCAACCCTCACAGCTGACATTAACCTTAAAGGGAGCTGCGAAGAAGACACGAGAAATAGCTTTTGGTAAAATTTTTGGAATATTTGCAAAACTTGCTGCTGATTATAAATAAAGCACCGTGCAATTTAACGCTTTTAGTTTAACCGGAGAGTTACGCGAAGATAATTAATTGATAGTTTTGAATAGGGAAACCTGAACAGTCAAGAGCCAATGTAGTAGTAGTATAGTAGTAGTAGTAGTAGTAGTAGTAATAACAATAATAACAATAATATAATAATAATAATGAATAGGGGTGTCGTAGGGTGGGGATTCGTTTCCTGTGCAGTGCCTTTTGAAAAAGCCGGCTGGAGTGGCTGACTAGCTGTTCCCAATGGTACATTGGTACATTTGTCATACAGCCCGAGTTTTAAGGTTTTGACCTTTATTAACAATGCCATTTGTCTCATTAAAGCGAAGGGTTTCGGTCCGTGGACTCTGTGAAGCCTGCATGCATTTGGACGGGCAGTACGTACGAACTTACGGCGTGGGCTACATATCTTACCGTACGATAAAAATGATTTTTTTCATAGTGTAATTAGTACGGGCGGATGAAATTACGTACGAGATAGTTTTTGTTATAAGATTATCAGTCCAATCCGGTAGACCTCGCATGATGTTCAAATTGAGGCAAAATTTAAACTCATTAAGCCAGAATCAGTCAGCTTTTGGAGATCCACCTTACGAGCGCTGCATATTGGTAAAATACAGCCGTCAGCGACCAAATAGTTTAAAGGAATTTTAAAGTTTAATTTCAAAACCTGGTGAATGGTTTCGTACATTTGGACCTTGTGGCAGTATGACTGGATGGTCAAAAATGGGAATTCCAGTGGACGCTGCGAAGCCCACCCTCGACCCCACTGCACTCAGCTCTCGGGTAGACAGGTCTGTCTGCAGGGTGTAATTTATACTGTAAGCGGGACTTTACCTGGCGAAAGCTGCGGGGTTTGTGTGTATCGCAATCACTGAAATAAGAAAGAAACGGAAATCCTTAGGTGTGCGTATTAATCTGTTAAAGGTGCATGTATGGGACGGGAGGGAGCTAAATGATGAGAATGACGGATTGGCTAACGGTGGGTAGACCACTGCTAGGTCTCAATGGCGATATGTTTTGACATAATTCGGAAATACCTTTCTCATAGATTTCTTCTGGTCCTGGTTGGGATTGTCGGCGTGAATTAGGGGGTTTCTTTTTAATTTCCCAGCTTTGAATGGATTATGCTTGCCGTCGTGAGCCTGTAGTCGAGACGGACACCTCAGGACTCCGCGTATCAGCAGGCGGAAACAGAGGGTCTATCTGGTGTCTGTCCTTTATAGGAAAGTTATGCTTAAGTAAACACCTAATGTACGGCATTTGTCAGTAATTAGGCGACTCCTGTTTATGGGGTGAAGACACATGGTATATTAACATAGTATATTATGTTAAATAAATTACTGATGTTGTGATTCGTTTGAGGAAATTCTCAAGAAATAAAATGTGTGTAGATACCTAATAGAAAAGCTTAAGAGTAAATTGAATTATATACAAAATATCCATCCACCCATTTTCTGCATCCACTTGTCCTATTGGGGGTCATATACAAACCAATAATCTATAAAAGAAAATAATCATTAAATATTATTAATCATTTATTTATTAACATAAAAACTGATTTTATGGGACATGTTTAGTTCCTAAAACCATGTATGCCTCTGGACAGTCAAATGTGTTTTTATAATTAGGTGTCATGAAGTCGTCAAGGCGACGACATTCTTTCACAATGTCTGTCTTCTGTCTAAACGTTGCTATAGAAATATTAAAATAATAAAATAGATGGGGCTCCAGCTGTGGGCTTTTACAGGTGCAGGCATGTCATTTTGCATATTTTTTTGATAAATTGTGGATATACACTATATGGACAAGAGTACTGCAGGAACTTCAATGACATCCCATTCTAAATCCATAGGCATCAAATACCCCCTTTGTAGCTATAATAGCTGCCACTCTTCTGGGAAGACTTTCCACAAGATTTTGGAGAGGGAATTTTTACCCATTCATCCAGAAGAGCATTTGTGAGGTCCGGCACTGATGTTGGACATGAAGGCCTGGCTCGCAATCTCTATACTAGTTCATCCCAAAGGTGTTCGATGGGATTGAGGTCAGGGCTCTGTGTGGGCTAGACACGTTCATCCACACCAAACTCACCCAACCATGTCTTTATGGACCTTGCATTGTGCAGTGGGGTACTGTCATGCTGGAACAGAAAAAGGCCTTCCCCAAACTGCTCCCACAAAGCTGGAAGCATAGAATTGTCCAGAATGTCTTGGTCTGCTGAAGCATTAAGGACTCCTTTCATTGGAACTCAGGGGCCAATTCCAACCCCTGAAAAACAGCCCCATACCATTATCCCTCCTCCACCAAACTTTACAGTTGGCACAGTGCAGTCAGGCAGGTAATGTTCTCCTGGCATCTGTCAAACCCTGACTCGTCCATGAGACTGCCAGACAGAGAATCGTGATTTGTCACTCCACAGAACACATTTCTACTGCTCCAGAGTCCAGTGGCAGTGTGCTTTACATCACTCCATCCGACACATAACATTGTACTTGGTGATGTGAAGCTTGCATGCAGTTGCTCGGCCATGGAAGCCCATTCCATGAAGTTACCGGCACACAGTTTTTGTGTCGAGGTTAATGGCAGAGGAAGTTTGGAACCTGTTCTGTTACTTCACGTGGCTGAGTTTCCGTTGTTCCTAAATGCTTCCACTTTGCAGTAGTACCACTTACAGTTGACTGTGGAATATCTTGCATAGAAGAAATTTGACTAACTGACGTATTGCAAAGGTGGTACCCCCGCTGGCCATATGGAGAGAACGGGCCAGACGGGTTGTGACAGTAACTGTGATTTAAGACAGAAGGTGTCTGTGATTCTGTGGATCTAGAGACGGTTCTCTCTCCCCCAGGTCTATGCATGAATGTTGATCAATGATGTCGAAGAGTATTGCCACCTGTGTTTACAAGACTACACTCTTCTGAATGACCTATTTTTAACAGCGTGCCGTTTCTAAGCATTGATCATTTTTGTTCTCAGTGACTGCACTGGGTACTTTATAAGAGTAGTGTGAAGTGAATGAAATGACTGTTTCAGTCTGACAAGTGCTCAGTCCCACTTGTGTGACACAGGCGTTTGGATGTTTTGCGAACCTTTAACAGTTTCCGTCTGAGCAGAGAACGATTCATGTCGCTGTTTGGGTGAGTGCTTCGACCTGGTTGTGCTGTCGACCTGCATATCCACAGCGTGGGAGTCCACAGTCCTGCGTGACTCAGCGGTTTAGGCTTCTGGACCCGTGATCAGAAGGTTGCTGGTTTGAATCCCGTTCTATTTGGAGTAACCATATCGCCATTGGGCCCTTACGCAAGGTCCTTATCCCCCCCCCCCCCCCGAATATAGATCTGACCGTGTGCTCTGACCCCAAGTTTCACTCTAACCTCTATACGTCTGTATCTCTTAATAAAAAGAGCATGATGAGATAAGTAGACAAAACTCATGTGCAAAACCCTAGTGCCACACTGAGGCAGCCCCTGCGAAGGACGAGGCATTGCATCTGCCGCATTCCTGCGTGAGCAGACGCAGTCAGGGTCTCCCGGCTGCACCCTCGACGCCGAGCGGTGAGCAGACGCAGTCAGGGCCTCCCGGCTGCACCGTCGAAGCTGAGCGGTGAGCAGACGCAGTCAGGGCCTCCCGGCTGCACCGTCGACGCCGAGCGGTGAGCAGACGCAGTCAGGGCCTCCCGGCTGCACCGTCGAAACCGAGCGGTGAGCAGACGCAGTCAGGGCCTCCCGGCTGCACCCTCAAAGCCGAGCGGTGAACAGACGCAGTCAGGGCCTCCCGGCTGCACCCTCAAAACCGAGCGGTGAGCAGACGCAGTCAGGGCCTCCCGGCTGCACCCTCGACGCCGAGCGGTGAGCAGACGCAGTCAGGGCCTCCCGGCTGCACCCTCGACGCCGAGCGGTGAGCAGACGCAGTCAGGGCCTCCCGGCTGCACCGTCGACGCCGAGCGTTGGGCAGGCGCAGTCAGGGCCTCCCGGCTGCACCGTCGAAGCCGAGCGGTGAGCAGGCGCAGTCAGGGCCTCCCGGCTGCACCGTCGACGCCGAGCGTTGGGCAGGCGCAGTCAGGGCCTCCCGGCTGCACCGTCGACGCCGAGCGTTGGGCAGGCGCAGTCAGGGCCTCCCGGCTGCACCGTCGACGCCGAGCGGTGAGCACCACTGGGACACACACACACACACACACACAGAAAGCAGTCAGGATTCTTTATGGCCACCTATTTGCAAGCTGGACCTGTTGGAGAGGGTAGCTGAGGGGATGCCAGTTCACACACACCTACCCGTGTGCACAAGCTCAGGAGCTCTACACACATCTCTCGATGTTCTCACCGTCTTCTTCTCGTGGAGATCTGTGTTTTCAGGTTTAATTCTGCCCGATCTGAAAGGGAGAGTGGCAGGGGCATGAAGGCCGATCCAGGCGGGACGACCCCGCCACCTCAGACGGCGGGAGCCACTTGCTTCTCGTTGCATCAGACCCGTCGCCGTCTCGTCCGCTCCACTCGCAAGCTCTTCCTGCCGATCTCCCCGCTTCCTTCATGTCTCGACCCGCCTGCCTCTCGCTCTTAAGCAGGAGCGGCCTGCTGGCTGGGTCCAGGCTGCCGGAAGCCCGAGAGAGTGTGGCCAGGGAAGGGGGGGGGGGGGTGGCAGGAGAGGAAACCGGAGAAGGAACGGAAGTGAGACAGAGCCTGGGGCCTCCGGCGCTGCCTTTGTAGACACCAGGAACGTGGGCGCAGGAAGCATCGGATTAATCTCGCAGCTGTGATTAGGCTGTTTTACAGTATTGTTTAAGCGGTAGCTGGGAACCTGTTATTGGCAGAGCATGATGTGCTGTCTGCGTTAGTGAGTGAGTGAATACATGTCGCACAGACTGCTGTAGCAGCTCCTTGTGATGTAACGTCTATATGAGTGACAGTTGTCATCGCACCCCCCCCCCCCCCCCCCCGGAAACCCAACACCCAGCCCGCTCGATTGCAATGCACACAAGCTCGACAAACACTTAATATTTAAAAACTGACTGGAGGTGATCTGTTTAATCAACAGGGGTCCGCGATGGTCAGCGACCCTCAGAGTAGGATAGGGGACATCGTCGGAGAGAAGCTGCAGCCTTTAATGAAGCTCCGATGCCAGGGAGGCCCAGCCGTGTCGTGCCAGGGGGTCCGATTATGCCCTCTGGGGTCAGTGTTGGAGGGGTCCTGCGTGAAAGACCTGACGGTCTTTATCCGTGAGAAAAGAGACTAAACTTCAGCAGCCATTATAGGAAATCCTGAGTGGTCTTTTCTTTTCTTTAAAGTTTCGGTCAGTATTGCTTCTCGGGTTTGGGTTTAGTCAGGGATATCGGTGTTACTGCTCAGTCATTCATAATGGAAGGTATTTTCCAGTCCAGCTGCTCATACCATCGCATGAAAATATATATTTTTCCTGTTTTGGTTGTTAAAACAAAAACACACTCATACACACAAACCCAAGGATCCTCATCAAGTGATGTACGTGTGACAGGAATCGTGAGATATTTTGGGCTTTTAGGTACAGATGGGGACTTTTTCTTAGCGTGGGCGTCGGCCCACACTTCCCTAAAACGCGAAGCGGAAATGAAAAGTGAGGAAGTGCACTGGTGACTCCCCGCCTGCTGCTGGATGTGTACTTGTTTTCACCACCCCGCACGGCTCAGCTTGCCCATCGCCGGGGTAAACGCTCACTCCACCAGCCCTGGAAAACCGGCTCCACAGTTCCTTTCTCTTTCTCCCACTGCAAGCAAACATCTTACGCATCCTTTCGCCTTTCGCTCGGGCTAAAAATAGACCCTCCATACCATCCTCCACCGTATCAATCTTGGCTGCAGTCCTAGGCCGTCTCATTCGCCAGCGGTGAGGATGGAGATCCGGAATCTCCTGTCTTCCGCAGTCTCCCTTTCGCCCGGGATTCTGAGCGAGTGATTCGGAAGCTAAATCAAGCAGTTTCCGTGCCTACAGATGAGGTCCACGTAGCGTACACACCCAGGGCCAGCCGACGTTAATTTAGCCAATTGTCATAATTTCTGATATCTATGACCAGATCAGTTCTATAGGCGAGAAAGATCCAATCACACTTTAGACAAACAAATCAATAGTGTTTTATTAACCACAGAGGCAGATTTGTTTTGGGGATCGAGATTTTATGGAATCCTGGGTGGAAAATGTTCATGTTTACATCTCTGTCTGCAGGAAATGGTATTGGAGCTTCGTTCTCTGAGGTGCCCCCCAGGAGGATGGATGATACGATGAGTGGGGGGCGGGAGGGGCTTTGGGGAGGCTTCATTGCTGTTCGAAATTGTTCTCCTCAATAATTCATGATATTGACAAATAAGATGAGGAACAGCCCATACAGTTCGGGGGTGGGAGGGGGCATTAGCAGGGGAGGGAGGTTCCCGCTGTGATGGGGGTAGCCAGCGGGCCGCCTCTGTACCGTACGGAGGGGCTGTGGGCCGCGGGTCTCACCGGTGCCAGCATGGGCGGCCCTGGCGGCTTGCCGGGGCGCCGTGCCCATTGTGTCTCCAGTCTGCTGACATCTGGGCTCCCCCCAGCACGGTCGAAACCCAAACCCCACCCCCCCCGCCCGCCCGCTCACTTTCCTGCGAGAGTGTGCCAGTGCAGCCAAACAGAGGCACGGTCAGCTCGGGACGCTGCGGCAGAAAGGGCGCATTCTTCACAGCCAGCCGTGTGCCAAGTGCCCCCCCCCCACCCTCGATTATGTCAATGGATCGTAGTAAGACCCAGGTCCGCCTCACCCACAAAGTGGACCATCAGGACAGGGTCACCTCAGGGACTCACCCCCATTCTCCTCATTTGGGGTGCCGGGACCCACTGAGGCCATCCTTAGACTGTGGGCGTTTCAGCCCAGTTTGACAGCCCAGTTTGACAGCCCGTCCGTCTTACATGGTACGGCTCTGTGTCTTCTGGTCTGCGGAGGTGACCCAAACCAGCAAAATGTGCCAGCAGCTGCTTGCAGAAGTTAAACCCTCGTCCTGCTGGTCTCTTTCAGCCTATTTCAACTGCAGGTTCTTTATGAGGGGGGCTCGGCCCCCGAAACAGCTTTTGTTCTTTGGCACCTTATTGTTTGTGGGACACGACAGGCCTGAGTGGGAGCCCCACTGCAGGGCGGGGCTGGGCGGGGCTGGGGGGTGTCTGCCTTCCTTGTGTTACCAGTGGAGACAGGAAAGGGGGTGACAGGGGTGGGGGGGGAGCCCCGATACTGACCAGCCACTCCCAGTCAAGGCTGTGGGGGGACAATGACTTCTGCACAAATGGGATTCTGGGAGTTCCTTGCAGACATACTGGAAAATATACACACTTATGTTTGTTTATTCGCGGGAGGCAAACACCCTGGACAGCAAACTCAAAGTATTTACAGCTTAAGTACCAAGACAGGAAAAGATTTTTAAATTTTATGTATTAAATTAATATTTAATTTACTTTAAACTTGAACTACAAGCTTTGCTGTAGAGGCCGGGCACTAACTGACTTTTATTTTAACGTGCAAATCGAGCCAAATAAATGGGGGCGAAGACCTTGGTGTTTGTGCGTGAGGTAGAGGATGCAGAGGGGCGACTGTGGCAGTGCGGGGGGGGGGGGGGGGGGGCATGCTCACTGGCTTTTTGTTCCACGTTGCCGGGTGATGGGCACAGAAGGATCAGGAGCAGCTGTGGACAGCAGAAGCTCTCCATCCTTCGCTGCCGCTTGTCCCCAGGCGGGGGCGGGGGTGCGGACAGCATGCGGCCGACTTCACAAAGCAAACTGTGTCACCGTGGGGGGGGGCACTGGGGGATGGACGGACGGACGGGGGGGTAGCCGAGCCGTAAACTGAGCATTTTCAGTTCTGCAAGTTTTAATTTGAGCTTCCCCGCTCTGTGAGCCTCAGCTCCTTTAATGTTGGCCGGAGACGGTTAAACACCTATTGAGAAGCAAACGGGCCAAAGATGGCCGGCCAACTTAATGGGAGAGAGCTGAGTTTGTGCTTATGATGTTTAACTCCCCGTAAGTGTGGATGCATGTGGGGGGAGCATGGTGGAGGGTGTTGTGGTTCAGTAGGAAATTGAAATTTGACGGCGGGGGGCAGTTATATCGGGCAAACACACAGCAGACATCCTCCCTGGCCCACAAACTGCTGGCTGAAGTCCTCAATGTGCCACACATACCCCAGCTCAGCCCCTGGGCCCCCACTGCGCATCAGAATGGACGCCGTGAGGACCTTAAGCTACAGTGTCAAACAGCGTCTGGAGAAACGGAGGGCTTTTTGTGTCCAAAATGGAACCGGAGTGACATGGGCAAGGCTGGCTGCAGATGAAAGTAGGTCACTGGCTAGGCTAACGGAGAAACGGCTGCTCACCTGTGGCGGTTAGACGCTACATGCTAACAGAGTAAGAGCTGATCACCTGTGGTGGCCAGCTGCTACTCGCTAATGGTGAACGAGCAGGTCAAAGGCTAGGCTAATGGAACAAAGGCCCCTCACCTGAGGCGGTTAGCCGCTGCAAGCTAACAGAGCGAGAGCCGATCACCTGTGGCGGTTAGCCGCTACACGCTAAAGGCAAACGAACAGGTCACCGGCTAGGGTAACATTACAAGGGCCCCTCACCTGAAGCCGTTAACACATGCTAACACAGCGAGACCTGATCACCTGTGACAGCTAGCCTCTAGTACATGCTAACGAGCAGGTCACTGCTCCCCACTAGTGTCATTTTTCATGTGCCGTAAATCTTCCTTTTTGACAGATCAGTTGGGCTAGGGGTCTCTCCTGCCCCCGTCATCCTCATGAGGGCCGTGCAAACACAGGCGGTGGCTTCCTTTGTAGATACCTTTGCTGGCAACTCTGATGTGTGGAACCGGGTCACCAGATTCCATCGCTGTCTCCTCCGGGCACCATCCTTGTGAATCCCATCTGTGGGGATGTCACGGTCAGCCACGTGTGACGTGTGGCTCCTGCCATAAAGCGCGGTACCGCGGAGGGCCTGTACATGCTGCTGCAGCGCACTGGCGGAACGCTCCATACTACCAAACCCCCGCTCTCTCACTCTCTTGTACCCTCTCTCCCCAATTAAAAGGCCCCTTTTAAATAGAAGCCCCCCATCCTTAGCTCTTTTTTAAGTCGCGTCAAAGTCGTTGTTGCTTTTTTCCCCTCCTTTTTTCCTTTTAAAATTCGGTCCCAATACAGACAAGCTCTGTGCTTATAGTCCCTCTGGAGCCAAAGCCAAAAGAAATTAAAGAGAAAAAGAAAACAGGATGATAGATGGACGGGTGTCTTATTAGGAGTCGACTTCGAAAACCGCAGGCATCCGTTTCTTGGTCGCCATCCAGAGTTGGGGTATTTTTTTTCCCTCGCTTTTGATCATGCTTGGGGTGGGTGGGGGTGACAACTCGGAGTAGTGGTGATACGTGAGAGAAGGGGGCTCTGTTTAATAACCATGACAACACAATAAAATATAAATTATATCTCCTAGTCAACTCACCTCTCCTCCAGTTCAGAACAGGCACCAGAGAGTCTCCTTAGAAACCCCAAAGCCCTCCAACCACAGCCAGAGAAGCACAGCGGACTGAGTGTAGAGGCAGTGTCCGGCGGCAGGGACCAGCACAGGTCCTCGTGGGAGTGCCAGCGTTTCCTTCTCCGGACCTTCCCTCCTCCTATGTTTGTCCAGTGTTTGTCAGTGTGGATGTGTAGGAAGCGGAGCACAGTGAATGGACCCCCCCCCCCCCACTATCACCATCCCCTTCCAGATTGCTTCCAGTTGCCACGGTGTTTGGAGTCTGGACTCTTCACAACCCGAGCGGCCGTCTCTCTTGACTCCGATGGTGTGTCTTGTCCCCGTAGCCGAGCATCATGGCAATAAATGGCATCGGGAATTTTTGTCCCCGCAGGTGTTTTAAAAGGCATGTTGAGGATAACCCTGTACCTTTAATGGCACATCAGTGCCACACGTTAATGCTACACGTTTTGTGGCATAACGTACAAGTGCTCATCCTTTAAATGTCACGTCTCTTTGTATTTTCATCTTTCTGAGTAAGCCAGAAAGCACAGACTAGTGACATGCTCCAGTCTGTGCTGCGATTTCTCGGTCACGGTGGCCCGCCTCCTACGTATTTCCCACAATCCTGCAGCATCGTCCGCCAGCCTTGGGCTGTGTGTGCGGCGTGCACCCATGCATGGATCCCCTGCGAGTCTGGATTGTTGCGTAACACCCTCCCCCCGGTCTGCTGTCAGCCCGCCAGTAGGTAACCAGGAGACGCGCTGAGGGAGAACAGGAAGGGGGACGCACCAAGGGGAGCGGTAAGGAGGCTGCCAGGCCAGGAGGACATGTGTGTGCGTGTGTCCCTTCGTGTGGGCTTCTAAAAGGAGGCCACACTCCCCAGAGACCATGACATGTGCATTACACTTGCGGGGGCTGATTCGCCAGTGTGTGCATCCATGTTCTTAAACCCGCCACATTGTGCTCTAATAGCCATGGGCCAGAGATTGTTCAGACTTGCCTGGAATTATGAAAAATGGATCAGGGCTCTGTTTGACCTGGAAAAGACAGCGGCGATCAAGCCCTCACTGAAATCCGGTATCCGTCCACACACACACACACACACGCACACCTGGCCGAAGTTGAGGAACCTGAGGCTATAAACCTTTACATTATATTCTCTTTTAGCAGCTCAACTGAGACAGCTTACAACTGTATCTCTCAGCGCATTTGTAAAGCTGGCCATTTTTACCAAAATATTTCCGGTGAAGTTCTCTCTCAGGATTTAAGATCTCTAACCACTGCGCCCCCTGCTGCCTCTTTAGATTGCAATGTTATGAGCACAATTTTTCTTCAGATATAGGAAAATGACATAAAGCATTACTTGCAACGATAAACTGTCTGTCCTAAAATCATCGGCCACATCTGGCAGCCACATCTGGATGTCCTTTTTGGGTTACTGGGCACATGGACTTTGGATTCTGCGTATCACCCTCTGCAGGCTTGGCATCACATAGCATCGTCTGCTTTTAAAAGCCCATACGCCCAGGTCTTGCTGCCTTTCCCTGTGGCTTCAGCCTATAGCTTCCTATGACCATAAAGGATGTTTATGTGGTGTGATCAGCCTATTCTGGACCTGCTAGAGACCACACCAAAGGAGACCCATCCAGATGGTCTGCAGCACCTTCAGATGGACCATTTAGTTGGGTTGCATGGTGCATCCAGCTGTGTGTTTTTACTCTGGTCCTGATTTGGATTACAGGCAGTTAAGGGGCGAGTTTGTTTTGCCATCAGACAGCTGTTGTACGTCTGCGCCCCTTGTGACGTAGTGAAACAGCCAGTCATGTAAAATTAGAAGGTAAAAACATGCTAAAGAGGGTCATTAAGTGGCACGAGGTGGGTATATATCCAGAAGTTTCAGTAGCACGATGCTGATTTTGGAGTAGTTGCATCTGCGCAGATTGTGTCCCCAGGTTAGAAAAGCACGAGCAGACCATGAGGAGCGAGCAACTCGGCCAGATTGAAAGCAGGTTGTTTTACATTCCGCCGTCCTCCCAGCATGGACGGAGACATGACCGTGCACACCCGCCAGCACCGTTATGAACCTTCTGCCGTGATGTGGGGGGGGAGGGGGGGTTGCTCGACTGTGGTTTTCTTCTCCACACGAAAACTGTGCCGTGTACTAAGAAAGGCGAGTGCCGATTTGCATTAAACCGCTCCCGCACTGGTACGGCCAGCAAGTTGAAGAAACCTGAATGGAGGAAATTGATGGTGTCACCTTACCCGGAGCGCCTTTGTTGGCTCTAGGGCCCGTATTAAAGGTCTCTCTACAAGCCTGCCTCCTTTGCATGTTTGTTTGAGGCACTGCCGTCCCAGTGGGTCTGGCGCCTCGTCTCTCCCGGCTTGGATTTAAGCGGGGGTGGCCACCTACTGCCCACCCTCAGTGCTACATCGCTATAACTTTTTACCGTTTCTGTTTGAATCATTATTATTGCGGGAGAGTCTAATCGTCCTCGTGAATTTCAAGTGAATGTACGGGTTTTTTCTTCCCCGGAGTCGAGTGATTAAGCAGCTAATCTCATTGTGGGCTTCTATAATTAAACGAAAATTTAGTGTCGCTTTAGCCAGATCTATCTTAATTAGAGAGCTGAGAAGTTTTCGGACCGGTCCGAAAAAAATTGCATAAAATCATTAAGTGCTCAACGAAACCTGCCATTTTACTTGAATGTCCCTGCTTTAAAAAATCATGTATTTGTTTATTATGCTGTTCTATCAATAAATTGTTAGTAACAGCAATTTTACTTTTAATTCATAGTGATTTTACTTTTAATTCATAGTGGGAAAAAAACACGATTAACACCGACGATTTTAATGTACCTTTTTGAACACTAAAGGAAAATGCATTTAATGCATGAGTTTGGCATAACAGCGAGGTGAGCTCAAATGCATTTGTGCCATGGTGTTTTCAACTTGCATTACATCGTGTAACAGCGTTTATGCCCTTTTAAATGTCAAAAGCGATACAGTTGAACTTCTGTAAGTTAGATGCTGCTATTTTGATAGATATATAAGCAATGAATCACTATGTCTGAGGGAAGTTCCCCGGAACTGTCTAATAATCTGTTCCTTATGTTAACCATGTTTTCGTCATCTGACTATATCTGAGTTTATGTAAATTTCAGCGAACGTGCCGCCGAAACCCAGGCAAATCAGTTTAATGCTTTTACCAATGTAACGGTGAAAGAGGGCTAAAAACAGTAAAGGCTGCAGCATCCAATCTTAACGTGGAAGTTTGTTACGTAATACCGTAAAACATTACGTGATGTTAATTTTAAAACCATGCCGTGATACTACGATAATGTCACAAATCGATTTTATGCATTTATTTATTTATGTTAACCTAAGGACGGTCAGCGGCCCGGGAGGTAGCACCATGGACTGACACTCCCACCGTGCAGTGCCGAGCCCTCATGCGCGTGGAGTTTGCGTGACCTTCCACATCCACGCAGGTTTCCTGATATGGTCTGAAGACTTGCGCTTTAGGTAAACTGGCATATCTAAAACTTCTCATAGCGTGTGATTGTGTGCCTTGTGGTAGACAGGCATCCCATCCGGGGTGTCCCCTGCCTTGTACCCTGCACTTCCTCTCCAGGCTCGCTGCAGTCCTTCACCGGATGGATTATGTAGTTATGTCAGACACCATAATACTATAGTAAAGAGGGAAATTTACAGTCTTTCAAGCCTAGTCTGTCATTTCTGGCGGAAGAAAAAAATCCTCTTCTGAGTCTGAGGATACGCACGGCCACATTTCACTGCTAGCATACTTTTGATATAGCAATAGGTAAAAAAAATGTCTTTTGCGCTAAGAAACTGGACTTCCCCGTTTGTGACGTAGATGTTAAACAACCAGGGGTGCTATTAACTTTGGTCAGCTGGCTGAAGTGAGATTTTTAACGAGTCAAGTTTGCACACACAGGCACGCGCATTTTCATGTAGGCCTATGTATCATGTTATAGTCTGTAGGGTTTGCAAACTACCCCAAAGCTTTTGATATATCTAATTTTATGTTTCTAATGGAATAATATAGATCTGCCGTAAGATTTCTTGCGTGAGCGTTATAGTCAGAAAGCGTGTGTCACGCCAGATGCATGAGAGTTGGCAACCCTGTAAACAACTTATACACCATGTAGTATTTAATGGTACTATACTGTACAATAGTGAAGTTAGGCAGGCTGTTGTGGAGTTTTGTTCATATTTAAGGGCAAAATGCAGAAGGTACGCACACAAGCGAGCGGCGTCACCTGTGGTTTTCACGCAGTAATTAGTGATCACTATTTGAACGTCTTCCCTCTTTTATTTTCACCATCTGTCCAATCCCTCTCTCATCCGCGTTGCCCCGGGTTAACGATCAACGCTGCTGAACAGATGTCTTTGAGTTCGGCTGAGTGACATACGAGAGCAGAGCCCCCCCCCCACAATGCGCCCGGACGGCCAATGCTGGGGTATGGCCAGCGAGGCGGGGAGCCCTGGCTTGGTTTTGCCAGCTGCTTTTTACTCTTGGCACCGTGCAGAACTCGTAGAAGCACAGAAGTGTATAAGTTACTCCCACATCTGTTATTTCTGTATAGAATAAAAAAGGTATAGAAACGGCAAATGAAATGTCCCTGTCGAATGCGCAAGGAGAAACGTGTGAGAACAAAACCGATACACAATCCTTCAGCTAAGCAAACTTTGGCAAAAGGCTCAGAACCTCTGCAGGGGTAGGAGGACCTGAATATGCAGGGAACAGAAGGTTCCAGCACATTAGCTGGCATCCGGCAGACTTCAGGCCACCGGCTGGATATCCAGGAGCGCTTCCGCTACCTCCAGACCGCCGATCCGGGTCCATAACCGAGGGCAGCTAATGGTTTTCTCCGTGCGTGCGGTGTCTGGCTCGGATGCGCTCCGTGGCGGAGGCCGCTGCGGCGTTGTTTCTCCAACACCGTGCTGTTAAGGTACCGGTCGGACCGGTTTTTCCGCAGGGTGACAAATACGCGCGGATACGTATGAGGACGGCTCGTTCCGGTTGGTTCGCGGGCCGGAGAAAGTCGGGAGTCCTGTTTCATATACGAAAAAGCAAAGGGCTCCGTTCATGCCAGACTGGTGTCACTGTGAAACTTTAACGGAGACGTTTCTCACTTCTGGTCTTTAAGGACCAACGTATATGCAGAATTTTAGCCCAGTTGTGCTTTTTAACTGTTGATCATAATACTAACCTAGTTAAGCTAATTTACCTCCCGGTATATAAAGGTGTTCGATATGGATCCGCCATGGCTTATTTAGCTACTTATTTATTAACTCATTAGTATATTTCGCGTAGGATATAAAGAATCTGGTTTAATTAAATAGCTCGCCTCATAAATTAAACATTCTTCTTTTGCTTTTTAATGCCATAATGTTGCCAAAAATCCAAATCGCCATAGAAGTGTAACCATACTTTTTTAAAATAGATTTTTTTTTTTTATCAATATTTATTTATAGGCCTACCTACATGAAGTCTCAGGTTTCCCAAGATATAGGCTACAAGTGATATAGGACATATAATCATTGGCCTATTTTATAATCTGCAGTTGAATATCATTACTAGAATCGGTTTACTTATTACTAATCGGTTATACGGAGGTATTTCGTTCAGCCCAGACATGTGATCTGGCTCATTAGCATAATTATACGAAAATGTTGACGTTAAAGAAGCTTTCTCAGTTTTCTTCCCATTGCATTTATCTGACACCTTCACTGCGCAGATGTGCCGTCACAGCCCAATCCTTCAAACTCCGTCCTTCGAGTCCAGCTGCTTGCAGGGACAGAAGACCACGACATGAATTAAAGAATTATCTCTCATTACACTGGACTACTGGTCAGCCATTTCCTGTAAGAGAAAGTTGATCCTTTTATTGATCACCCATTACAAGGTTATGGGCTAACAGGATATACTGAAGGAAGAGTCACAATATGTAATAGTTTATTTCTAAAATATATATATTTTTTCCATACTACGTACGGGTGATTTTTATAAGCAGATAAGGTTTTATGGTATAGAATAAGATACATATGTACTCTTGATTTCACTCACCAGTCAGCAGTGATAAATACTACATTTACAGAGGCAGTTAGTCATTCTAATACCAACTGCGGATGTCCCGTACGTATCACAGAAATACCAGTACGAAGCGCTGCTGTTGGATTTGAAACCAGTCATAACACTCGTTTACGTATCTGTAGCCAAATCACCCCCTCCCTTATTCTAAGTGCATGATTCCTGCAGTCACAGCATTTCATCCCCTGCTGGGAGTGGTATGTTCCAGGATGTCAATGCCCCCGGTTTGCAGGGAACGTTCTGTGAACTGCTCGAGCTGGGCCGTGCGGAGGGCTCGTCTGTCACGACCCTGCCTAGGCCGCCTGCGGAGGCACCTGCAGAGACCGTGTCTGGCCCCATCAGCAGAGATGGTGCCGCCTTTCGGTACAAAAGGGCCACACCTTGTTCAGCGCCCAGGACGCTACACTCACTTCTTATCCGAATTCGCCTTTATGGCCTCCGTTTGTGCTTTTTTTTTTGTTCCTTTTAAAAAGCCACGTCTAATTAGTGATGTTTTAAAATTATTATTTTTAACCAGGGCCGGAAAATGTTGTACTTGAAATTGTTGAATAACTTGAACGTCTCAGATATTTGCGGTTGCTGACACATACTGTGGTGCTGTTTCTCGGACGTGTGGGCAGCTAGGATATACCTCGTCACCAGAGCCTGTAATTTCACTCTGTATTTACATCAGACGCAGGGAGCCGTTTAAAAAGAGTTAAATTCCCTTCGTGTTTTTTTTTTTGCACCTTTTCATAATGGCACATTCACAACCCATGAGAGACCAGAAACATCTAATATTATTGGCTACTTATCTGCAGTAGCAGCGTGTGTGTAGTTTGCTGGCTGCGACTAGCAACTGCTGGGTCCCAGCTGCCAAGTGTAGGTGGAGAGGGAGAGAGAAAGAGAGTGAGTGAGAGAGGTGAAGAGGAGTAGAGAGTGAATCAGTGAGTGAAAAGGTAGAGAGGGGGAGAGTGTGAGTCAGTGGGGGGGAGAGTGAGTGAGTGAGAGGTGAAGAAGTCAAGAGAGTGAGAGGTGGAGAGGGAAAGAGAAAGAAAGCTGTAAAGGGGGAG
This sequence comes from Paramormyrops kingsleyae, assembly GCF_048594095.1. Lineage (NCBI taxonomy): Eukaryota > Metazoa > Chordata > Actinopteri > Osteoglossiformes > Mormyridae > Paramormyrops > Paramormyrops kingsleyae. Next base: position 6,765,833 of record NC_132816.1, read on the forward strand.
AGTGAATGAGTCAGAGTGAGAGGTGGACAGGGAGTGAGGGAAAGAAGGTAAGAGGTGGAGAGGGATACAGAAAAAGACGGGGGAAAAAAGTGAATGAGGCAAGGAGGGGAAGAGGGGGAGTGAAAGGGGAGACAGAGATGGAGAGGGAGGAAGAGAAGAAAGACGGAGAGAGCGAGTGAGAGGCAGAGAGGGAGAAAGACAGGGAGAGAATGAGTGAGTGAGTGAGAGAGAGGGATGGGGGAGGAGGGAGGAAGCAGGCAGGGTGAGTGTGCGATTGTGTTTCTGTGTGCCAGTGTGTGTGTGAGAGAGAGAGAGAGAGAGGCGCGGCACAGCCAGACACAGCCGGCCGTCTCTCGGCGCAGCAGCGGCTCTGCTTTACGTCACCCTCGAGCGGCTGCTGGATCAGGGCAGTAGCAGCGGCGCCTCGCCTCTCAGCGGCCACACCAGCCGAGTCGGGATCTCATTGGGCGCCATTGCGGACTGCTATGCCTTTCAATCGAGCTAAAATGAAAGTGCGAGCGACCATTTGAGGAGTTTCGGTTCGATGCGCGCTCTTAGCGATGGACGTAGCTCTGTCAGCGGGACGGCGAGCCCCATGCTTGATTTAAAGAGCCGACTGGAGCTGAAGCTGGTAAGTTACTAGTTACTAGTTTAAACGCCGGAATACGACGCAGCGCCGTATAATCGCTCTGTACAGATTAATGGAAGTTTGGCATTTACCTCCACTGGCTCGTCTGGCAGTTCACTTTTTAAATCGGGAAAGCGATAGAAATAAATCCATTTGGCTATAGGAGCTTACGTAAGTATCTAGTTAAATGGGGATGAGAATTGGTATGCTTTATGATTATTTTAAATAAAAAGCAAAGTGTTCTTCGGGTGAGTGTGACAGCGGTACGTGTTATTTTCACACTTTGTGGCCATGTATGTGAATTTGGGTGCATTTCGATCATACTGCTGACCTTCTCAATCCTCTGATCTCCCTCCGGCAACTCTGCCACCGCGCCGACAAAGTTACTGTGCTGCTTGGTTTGAGACCCATTAGATGGACGAAGGTGCGCTGTCCTGACAGATGAAGTTTGGTGGTCCCTTCGCCGTGCCACGGGCGGGGGCGGCGCACACCCACGCCTGGTGACATTTAACTCCGTGGAGGCAGGAGGATGTCTGTCTGTCATTAACCTTATTCACTAAGTGGGCTGTTGACGCCGCTCTGATCAAGAGATACGGCCGGTCATGATCTTAAACGCAGCCACCTAAAAATCCCCCTTATACGTCTATGCGGGACAAGAAGACCCGAATTCCGATTAATTAATTACATGTGTTATAACAAAATTGCATGTGATATATAATGCTACATATGTGTGAAAGCTTACTCTGATGTTTTTGATCGCTAGAATGTAGATTTCTGTTTATACTCGGCGAACCCGTTAACATCTCTAGCTGATCAGGTCTTCTGGCTGAATTGAATTAAACGGACCCGTCTTACAGTGTCCGTACTCTTTAAATCAAGCAAAAGACACCAGCCAGTTTCTCAGGTCACAATCGCCGTAGCAGGTATGTCAAGGTCAATTAGAAATGTGATTTAATATATATAGCGAAGTCAAATGGGAACCTTTTGCAAGGCAGCCATCAAACGACACACAACCAGCACAAAGAATTGTCGATATCGTTTCGTTTAGCTCTCGGATCACATCGGGCCAGTGAAACCAGTGGGTCAGTATACGTTCCACAAGTCAGTTAATAGTGATGTGCTTATTTTTTAACCTTCCCCTTTTCCCTTGGATAGTTTCCTGTCGAAGCCGCTTATGACAAATAGATTTTTTTTGCGCGAGAATAAATGCCGTTTGCACTGAGCGTAAGGCAGAGCTTCATAAATATGTAATTCGTCATTTGAGACGGCTGATTTCTGTGTTATGAGACTGTCAAAGGCCAGCACTGCGAGGCAGAAGTTTATCACGTTGCCTGAGCGTAGTGAGATCGGATTTCGAGAGCGTGGTCCAGAAGCAGAAGGCGCAGCTGCAAACAGGCAGCGCTCGCTGGCTGTTCTTCTACTTTGGCGCTTGATTTCTAGCTGAGGCAGTAACCTGGCAGGTACACACGCTAACCAGTAACCCCGCAGTACGAAGGACTTTCACCGGGCCGAGCTCTGGGGTCACTCAGCCTGGCCGTAGTGCCATATCTTTTCGGAGCAGGTGTCTCCGGCCACACAACTACTACCATTTTTGGGACTGGAGTCAATTCGAACATTATACTCTCTTGGCATCTAGAGCCATTTTGTTCTGAGACATTGACTCTTCATTTGAATATCTATATGTCACTTTTACATTTGTTGGTACCTCAGCACTATGCCCAATCACAAGGTACTTCACAGTGAACCTGGGCATAACTTGAACCAGGGATCTTTTGGGATGCCCTGCTGGGCTTCTCAAGCCCCATCCGGTCATTGGGACATTAAATAAAAAACTACAATGAATAAAGACAGGACACAAGTCAAAGTACCAACTGTGCCAAGTGTAAGGATGCTGTCACATGACCATATGGGCCATATGAAATACATAGAGGGAGTGATGTCACCTCCTGTTTACGTCCCTTTCTGAGGAAATACTGAACTGTCAAAAAAAACAAAACGAGGCAGCCCCCTCATGGCTGGTGTGAGTCAGGTGTCTCCCGGATTACCTGAATGGGGCGGCTGCTTCTGACTGATGCTGAGCCTGGGGACATGGCGCGGCACGTGACGGATGCCCGCGACGTGCCAGTACGTGTCTGCCCTCGCCAGAAGACACACGGGGATGAGACGCTTCGGAAACTGCCGTAAAACAAAAGCATTGTGCATTTTGAGATTTGCCAGGGTACAGATGGAATTTTATGGACATTTTAAATTAATCTTGACTTCCTGTTTGTGTTACGAGATCTGTTTTATTGCCCTTAGTCTATATTCATCGCTTTATCAGGCCTGTTTTCTACTTCTGGTTCAGTCTGTTTGGGATTCACCTTCTTGTGGGATAGGCGTGCTGTAACAGTAAGGCCATCCTTTATTGGGGGCCTAATCTCATCCAGGAGGCTCTGATGTTTTCAGGAATATGCTGCCTTTATGGCTAAAAGCTAAATGACATTTTGAGTGTGATGTACTTGGCCCACGCTGCTAGTTAAGGCATCTGACATAGACTTGAGCCTTCGGATGGGTCATTTTGGCCTCGTGCTTCTCTTCACCAGGGCACCATTCTGACAGTGCTTCCACTAGGGGGAACCAGCATCAATCTGGTGACCTGCTGTACACGTGTCGTCTGGGGCATGCGGCTGTCACGAGAGCGACACACTCCTAAAGGGTGACACACCTTAGTGTGCTGTCATCTTAATGAGAATCCAGACCGTCGGTATGAATCAGACACCCTCTAATAACTTGCAAGCAGTAGACATATTTGCACCACCTTGAATGTTTCGTAAGGTGCAACATTTAATAGCAGGAAGAAGGTTGTGGTGTCACAGCCAATGACAGTGACACACCCTGCCTCCCAGTCACCTTAAAAGGACACTGGTTATGTTCCGTTGTGTCTTGAAGATCCAAATCTCATTGGGATATGCTTGTTGGACCCATTTCCCCTTGTCCCTTTACTACAATTTTCCAGTGCAATTCATCGATCCTTCGGCCTGTGGTGCCCCCAAACAAACACACGTGAGGTTTTCTCTTTAGAGGCAAATCCCTAATGGAACAGCGTGATTGGTGGAGCTCTCTCGTTTAACTGGGCTGGGTTCAGCACTGCTTCGTCAGGACACGCCCCTCCCATCCCCTGCCGTCCTGGCGCTCGTCCTCCCGCTCGTCCTGTCCAACCCGTTTTAAAGTCCCCCAGACATGCTCTCGCCGTAACGGGAGACTGACTCATGTGTGAGATGGTGAGGATTCAATCCACAGGAAGTGGATTTCGGTTACAGCACGTCGACCATCCTCATCACTTTTAGAGCTTGTGTGCTGCCGACTTCATGCTGGATCATTATCCGGAAGTTTCTGCGGCATTGCCCTGGAGTGTCACGGGTGGAGGTTCAGATGCCGCCGGTAGTTTTATTCCGTGGCTCGCTATGAGAGGCCCCCGTTGTGGATCTGGTCGTGAGCCTTCCTAGGTCACCCCCCAAGGTGCTGTTTAAGCATGGGAGAAGGCAAATAAGTACAACAGTAATCATCTGCATGACTACCGCACAGTACTTAGTGAGTAGCAGGTACAGACCTGTGTCCACTGCCCTGGTCCTTGTGGTACCTGGGATAGGCTCCAGGCCCCCACAATGCTATACTGTAAACACAGTGATGGATGGATGGATGGATGCATGCATTCTCTTCACGGTGTGATAGTGAGAATTTGCTTAGATAATCACCAGAGACACGGGGTCACGGTCGTACAGCCCGTCACCTGAAGAACAGGCAGACGCTGGTTGGAGCCCCCTGCTGGCGGATTGCGGGTTTCGGTGGGGGTACGCTCGACCCTGTCGGATTCGGATGTTACGCCATAAACCCGAGGTCCCCGTTCCCAAGAGTCTGCCTGGGTCCCCTCGGCACCGGCGCGCTGCGGGGCAGGAAGGGAGAGAAGCAGCGCTGTTCCTTTCTGTCAAACCCCATCTGGCTTCCCATCATCCTGCTGGGCGGATTCTCAGCTGAGGTTCGCCATGGCAACAGGCAACCCGGTCCGCTGCACTTCCGGAGAGAGCCGCACTCCTCACCCATCTAACTAAGTCTGTCTGTCTGCCTACCATCCGTCCATACACTCTCACTCACTCTGTCACACCAACACACACACACGTTTGTATTCCTGTTTGTGGGGACTACCTATTCGTTTCCATGAGAAAAACTCTAATCTCAACAATGATGACCTAGCCCTAACTTTTACCACAAGTAACCAAACAAAATACAAGACTTTTGGCATTTTTCGTGTTTTGATTGCAGTCACAGATTTTTATAAAATTGAGGTTATCTCTTTCTCTCTCTCTCTCTCTCTCTCCGTCTCTCTCTCTCTCTCTCTCTCTCTCTCACACACACACACACACACACACACACACCCCGGCACCCGCCGGCCTCGTGCTACCTCTGCTCCCCCACACGTTTGTGACGAGCGCCTCGTGAGTCCATTCATAGCCGCCGTTCCAGGAATGCCGGCCATGTGATGCGGGGCCGCGCCGAAACCTGACTCATTTCGGCGCGTCTGCTCTGCCGCGGTGCCGCCGGCATTCCTGCTGCGACGGGACGGGGATCTGTTGCCCCACGTCACACTCGGAGCGGGGGGCTGGCGACGTTACGCGCTGTGCGTTACGCGGTATCTGTTACGCTCCATGTGTCACGCATGTCTTCACCGGCGCGCTTTGAGTCACGGCGCTGCGAGGAATTGAACTGGTTTCCAAGAAACGGCGCCGAGCGACTTCTCTGCGCGCGTGACCCACGGGGGCGTCACTCTGCGTAAACCCTGTGACTCTGTCAGTCCAAGCTGCCTGACTGTTATGAAGATGAATGGTTTAAACAGCAAATATAAGCTTACTGTTTACTGACGTGTGGCCGGGCCGTGAGCCATGCTGCTTTGTGTCTTTTTAAATACGTGTTACAGGTTTCAGGTTTTCTGTTCTTAATGCCAAATAACGTTTGAATTACCTATGTGATGCGCTTCTATTGCTCATTTGTCGATCAGGGGTGCGAGGGGTGTCCTCTTTCTGGGGAATAACCCTCCTGAATTCCCATGAATCTTTTAAAGCATAATATTAAGCTGATCCAGATCTTGTGGAGTTCACTTTTATTTCTTAATTACTATAGCTATAATATAATTTTCTTTCTGCTGTTACTGATACTCACTCTGATGACCAATCACATTGATTACAGTGGGGTCAGTCTGATTGCCAGTCACTCTGATCACTGCCAGTCACTCTGATCTTATCATCAATAAACTTGTTGTTTATTGACGATGGTTACTGACGATGGTCACTCTGATTGTGGTCGCTCTGATGATGGTCACTGACGATAGTAACTGATTGTGGCCACTCAGATGATGGTCACTGATGATAGTCTCTCTGTGGTCACTGATGATAGTCACTCTGATTGCAGTCACTCAGATGACGGTCACTGACCATAGTCACTCTGATTGAGATCACTCTGTTGATGGTAACTCTTATTACAGTCACTCTGATTTTGGTCACTGATGATAGTCACTCTGATTGAGGTCACTCTGTTGATGGTAACTCTCATTACAGTCACTCTGATTTTGGTCACTCTAATTATGTTCACTGATTGCGGTCACTCTGATAGTCACTTTGACAACTCACCCTGTTTGCTGTCACTCTGATTGCTATCACTCTGATTTTGGTCCCTCTGATGACAGTCACTCTGCTGTCACTCTGATTGCTGTCATTCTGTTTTCTGTCACTCTGATGATGGTCACTCTGATGATGTTCACTCTTCTCTCGTCCCACAGATATATGTTGGGTAAAGGGGCAAAGCGGAAGCACGATAAGGATGATGACGGGCTGGAGGGCGACGCGGTGGTGGCAGCGGGGCGAGGGGGGGGCCCCTCTAAGGCATCCTACACACTGCAGCGACAGACCATCTTCAACATGTCGCTGATGAAGCTGTACCACCCGCGGGCAGCGGTCGAGCCCAGCCTGGAGCGCCGTGTGCTCATCAACAACATGTTGCGGCGTATCCAGGATGAGCTGCGGCGTGAGGGCGGGGCCCAGCCCCTGCCCCTCCCACTGCCCGCCTCCCCGCCCCCCGAGGACCCTGCCGATGAAGGGTTCCGCGAGCCGCCCCCCCCGCCACCCGGGCTGGCGCCTCCAGACTCCTGCCTCACCCCAGCCTCCCTATTGGAGGCTGATGCCTCCCTCTTCTGCAGCTCCCCCTCCCCACACACCTTGCTCTTCCATGGCGCCCCCTCTAGGCCAACCCCTTCCCCGTCACCCTCCAAAGATGGCTTTTCCTCCGCCCTGGACGAAATTGAGGAGCTGTGTCCCGACGTCGCAACGACTACCTCCCCCCCTCCTGGAGCATCTCCTCAGGGGCCCCAACTATCCCCCATGCTCCCTGCAGGGGGAGACCTGAAAGCCAGAAAGCCCGACGTCCGAGGGGTGGTGATGGCGACAGACCCTCAACCTGGTAGCCTGGACATGAGCCCATGCCCCCCACTCTCTTCTTCCTCCTCATCCACCACCTCCTCTTCCTCCTCGGGCTTCCTCACGGACCTGGCGCTAGACGACATCCTGTTTGCGGACATCGACACCTCCATGTATGACTTTGATGCGTGCACCTCCGCCTCAGGGACCGGCGCCGCCAAAATTGCCCCCGTGATGACGGCGGATGACCTGGTCAAGACTCTGTCGCCCTATGGCGGCCCTGGCACCGGTCCGACCTCAGCCGCTCCAAGCCAGCCTTTCAAAATGGACCTGGCCGAGCTGGACCACATCATGGAAGTCCTGGTGGGTTCCTGACTTCAGCAGCGTTTCACAAAAAATAATACATAAATATGTATTTCAGAAGAACAAAGAAAATATAGACAGTGCCCATTTTTGTACAGTTTTCTACGCCGGGCAGTAAGAAAGTGATGGGTGGCGCCCCTTAGGGGCTGCTTGACGACACTGCATGCCATTGGCCCACCCTTCCATGAGACCCTCAATGCAGAGACCATCAGGCGGCTTCTAGCAGATCCCAGTGCCTTCATCTGCCTCTGACCACCCCACGGCTTGCGGTCCGTCCCCCGGTTTCCACGGCAACCTGCGGGCAATTCCGCCGGTTTCTGGCTGCAAAGGATACCCCCTTTATTTAAGCACAAATGGTGACGCGGAGATTCCCGTTGTCATGTCCCACTTCTGTATATAGATCCTGTTTCCGGTCCATCAGCGCTGTCCACACCGGCTCAGTCAATGAGTTTGATGATGATATTTTTACACAAACTGTATTTTTTTTGAAAGAACAGAAGTGCAGAATTTAATACTCATCACTGAAAGTATTTTAATAAGGTGTGTTCTCTGAACCTTCTGTTTCTCTTAAACGTGCGAGTTTCCGCACGCAGGGTTCTCCAGGAAGGCCAGTGGTTCCAGTTGGGGCATTGCCTCATCACTGGTCCGCCGGCCAAAAGGGACTTTTCATTGGGTCGCATAGATGTCGAATCTGCAATAAGTACTCAAACCAACCAATCACTGTGAGAGAAAAAAGAAACTACAATCTGTTGGAAATTAGGGCACGAATCCACCTCACATCACAATGGACATTTGGATTTAATTGTACGTGTTTCTAAAAGATTAAATTATTTTATAAAGGTAGTAGTTGACCAGTAAAGTATGAATGGAAAGGGAAAACATGTACAGTTTACAAAAAAACGTGGTTTACATTCACGGGGACTCCACTTCCGTTAGACAGGAGTTACCACAGGAAATGACATCAGCTGTAATATATGTTGCCGACACTGACTGAGAGTGTACTGTTCATCTCGCTACATTGTAATGGGACATGATTGCGGGACGATGCCTGTTGTCCTCACGGACTCGCCAAGGCAGCCCCCCCCCCCCATGCATGCTCCATGAATAATACCCTTTACCATTGCACCAAATAACTGTTTATTTTTCTTTTAAAATCATTTTTAAAGCTGTGTTTTAGCGATCAATCCCCGAGCGTGTAGCTCCGCAGAGGCGTATCGATGTCTGCAGCCTTTTTGCCAAATGGTGTTTCCTGCATCTATAGCTTTGGGTAATTTGGTGTGTCTGCTGCCTCAGAGTATGACCCATGGCCACCTAATATGGCTTCTGTATGTCTGATGTTCCTATTTAAGTTCAGTTGAAATGCTGTTGCTTTGTTCGTCTGAAACATCGCCTGTTCTCTCCTTGTCACTGACCTGTCTGGGGCGGCTTCTGGATGAACAGGAGGTCAGGTGGTCAGCCGACCTGTAGGGGGCGCCGTCAGTGACCCAGCGGGCGCAGGCGCCCCGGAGCACTGCTGAGATCACGGCACAGACGTGTAGGTCGAGCCTAAGACACGCCTGAGATGCGTCATCATGGCTTGAAATAGTGTTCCCCCTAGTCCGTTTATGACGTTTGGGGGGGGTTGAGGTTCCTACGGGCAGCTGTCAGTCAGCACGACTGCAAGTGCAGAAGAGGCATGGAGAATCAAAGTAACTTTTTATCAAATATAGTATTTTTCTATTAAATTTTTAAACACGTTCACATCAGCCTCATCCCTGATGGAAGCAAAGCCATTCATGTAGCTTATGGAGGAAAAATCTTTCAAACTAGAAACGTGTTTTGTGGGGTAAATCGTAGTACCTGCTGCGTCTCTGAGAGTTTGCTCGAGTGACCAGGAGAGAACCAGGTGGACAGATTGATTCCTGAATGTAAAATCAGTAACAATTTCTTTGGTTTGAGGTGATTTTTTAAAGTTATTTATTATTTGTTTCCTGTGTAAATATATTTATTTTAATGTGATGCTAACATATGGATTGTAATGCTTGCAGAATGTAAGGTAGGAATGTACTCGTCTAGGAATGTAATTTGTGGGGGCTTATGATTATGAGAGCGCCTTTCCCGTGCGTTTTAACCTTTTATTTTCATATGATTTTTACTGAGTGGTTGGGGGGGGGGGTTGTGAGGTCTGTGCCAGGTCATGGTAAAAACACTCAATCCTGGACCCATGGGGGTGCGTTTGGGTGGGCAGCCCAGGACATGAGCACGAGTGTCTCTATCAAGTGGATGCACAGTTTTTCCTTGGAGTTTAAGAGCTCTGAGCTCCAGAGCCAGAATGTCAGGATGCTTCCGTCAATGATGCCAAAAATTCCATGATTTTTGTACCATCCACATCAGATGGATTCAGTGTTTTTCTTCCAGAGGCTTGGAGGCTCAGCAAACTCATCCTGGGCAGGCTGGGGGGGGGGGTTGGGGGGCTGGAGAGCACTGGGACAGACCTCGCCCTGCTGGGTGTAAAAGGGCATTTTCTGCTGGGGGAAAAAATGAGGCTGTATTTTTTTTCCACAGACCTTTTGAGCTGCGGCTTTGTCTATGCAATATTACATACTCATCCAAAATGGAAATGGAAAGTAAATAAAAACATCAAACTGATTACTGTATTCACACCAATGTATGGACTGTAGTGTGTGTGTGTGTCTCATTTTATCATGAGGTGTGTGTATATGTATGTGTGAGTGTGTGTGTGAGTGAGTGAGCCAGCTGCAGTCTTACTTTTGTAGTTTTATATTATACAATAAACTGAAAGTAAAGTACATGACTCTTATTGCACTTATTTTCCAAAGTGAGGGTGTTGACATTGGTTGGGTTCTGTATCAAAATGGCAGTTGAAACACACTCTATATCCTATTCTCTATCTGCATTATTAAAATCCCCCCCCCCCCCCCCCCGTTTCAGGCACAACTACCAGTGTCAACAGTTGCTACTCTTTTTTTTTTTTTTTACCCATGAGTCACTGCTCCCTGGAATCTATTTTGGGTGCTGTGTCCACACCAGCGGACATTTTTAGCTTACCGGCATGTCGCCGGAACGCGTGTGGGGGAGGGGGTGGATTTATCAGAGCATGACCTCATGTTTGTATGTCCATTGTATTATTACATTTTTTTTGTTTTGCAGCTGTGTTCCTCACATTCCCCCTTCAGACAGCGTGGGGGGTAGAACCTGCTTTAGAACACGCAAACACATTAAGGCACAGCATTAATGACAGAACGGCGACCTGCTGCTGTGGGTTTGCAAGTGTCTACGTGCATCTGTGAAATGGTCATAAAAGTCACAAGTTGCTTATATAATTATTTTGATGTCTGCTGTACATCTTTAACAAGTTGCATTTATATAATTTAAATATTTTCTTACTCTAGCTGAGTGTTTAGTTGTATTTTTACAAATATGCATCTTTTCCCCAGCAAACTCAGAAAGGCTGTTATCAATAACCAGCTGTATTCTGTTCACCCTGATAATTCATTTGTACAATGCCTCCTTTTTCTCATTGCTGTGGGTCTGTAATCGGTGAAACGTCTGTGCTGATGCTTGGTGCGTCTGCAGCCGGAGACGCTCGAGTGAGCTTGGGAGACGGAGCTGAGCCGTCACCTCTCATTACACTGACGTCCGCCTGCAGGACTCCGAGATGCTGTGTTCACATGGAAACCGAGTCGGGAGCGTGGGGGGGGGGGGGCTTGTAATGGGACACGTGGGACGAGGATCTGGAGGGAAGACGCCCAGAGTTCACTCCGGAATCGGGAGGACTCGACAGTGGTCAGTCATGGGAGGCACAATCCCAACGGCCTGTCCATCCAATGAACGGTTTTAATTACATCATTGATGTGCGCCTTCACTGAACCTAACGACTGGTCGGTCTCAGTTGAGGGGGGCTCAGCACGCTCTGTGCTGGTGTGAGCCTGCCAATGTCTTAGGTAACTGGGACACCCCCTCTATGAAGCATGTACTGCGAGACAGATAAATACCAGGGAGTCTGGACCCCCCCCACCGCCGCCGCCGTTCCCCCACAATGTCCTTTAAATATTAATGCAGGGAGAAAGAAAATGGAGAATTTCATGGCCTGGATACTGCGGTCTGTGTTTCAAAGGCATAGTGTCTGCCTTGCTTGCAGGTCCACTGGCTTTACTGCTTGGAAAAAGGGATTAAACAGACCTTTATTAAGGCAGAGAGGACGACATGTACGAGGCATGCGGCAACGGACATGTACGGAAAAGACCAAGCCACCTTCACAGACTCCATGAGCAGTGAGGTATGTGCATTTACATGGAGGGAGAATGGGGAGCTCTTAAGCGGCTGCAGGCTGGAGACAGAAGGTCCACTGGAAGCTCAGTGGGAATCTCCATGGAACTGGAATGGGGCTGGGCAGGGTAATCCCACACCACCTCCCCGCTCTGGTCTGGCAGTAAAGCAGCACCATATTTACAAGGCGGGAATCCCTTTTTTTGCACCAAAATTGGTCGCCCAATCGAGAGACATAGAAAACACAGGCATGCTTTCTTGGGCAGGTGTTTCCTGCGGCTTTTCCTATCAGGGAGCCCAAATTCCCCTCCACTTCCCTCCAGGTTTGTTTTGAGCCTCTGATCTCCAAACAGTCATGTTCGCCTCTAGCAGCACCGGGTGATATGAGCCACTCCCACCTTCTCCAGCCACTGGCTTCTGTCAGCATGCTTTCGGGAGAAACAGGTTTACGTAATGCTAGTTTGGCCTCTCTGCTGCCCCCGCAGGCCATTATGTGCACTGCCTCACTACAAGAACAGAAATCTACTGGTCAAGCGATGTGTCATGTCTCATTGTGATATCGCTTTGCAGCAGTATTAAAAAGAAAATGTATATTTTCACATAATCTCTATATCACCAACAGGCACCTCTTCCTGTTCTACATGCTTGCATGTAGCAGGTGGATTGGGTTGTAGGAAAACCGAAGGAACCCAGCCAGTTTAAATGGTGCTATTATCGCCCCAGTTTCCGCATCTTTCCACTTTTGCTGACACATTGTGTTTTTTTTTTTCTCTTTTGGTTTTGCATATAGCTCACAGCACAGAGACGGCAAACCTTTCCGTTTAGGATCTCATTCACTAAAGAGATTCAGGTCTTTCGCCGAGATCCCCGCCCCGCCCCCCCCGAGCCGCTAGTTCATCATGGCGGAAATATCCGACTCAAGGTTAGACCTGTCTGGCTTACCGCCAAATGCTGCATGCACATCACACCTAATGGCTCAGATGGGACGTAAATTATAGTTGAATGACGCAGTCATTGTCTCAGTACAAAAAGAAAACAACTACACGCAAACCACTGACTTCCTGTGTGGGTTCGTGAATACATCCTACACCTTTACCGAACTTTGGCTTCTCCAAATGCAGTATCAGTGTGGAGCCATGCCAAAGATAGACTTAATCACTCAGAGGAGCGCAATCGGAGACCTCGCGCTACAGCAGCACCTGGACCCATCTCTCCTGTTAAGCAGACCGTTAAATCCCAGAGCTGTGGTCTCATTCCGGAAATACGGGCCTAAAGAATGTTGTCCCCAAGCCTCTCAAAGGTCACTCTCATTTACAGGGGGGGGGGGGGGGGGGGTGAGTGGGAACGGCAGCCATCAGGGTGTGCCGCGGCGTGGGAGCCGGCCGGCGGGCGTCGGAAGTGTGTGGGAGCAGCCGATTCACATCACGGCGGCACTTCAACGGCGATATCGTTCAGGGCGGCGTCCGAGTGGGTGGCTCCCCGTTAACGATCACAGAAACGGCACAGAGACCATGTGAGAGCACCTCAGCACACGGCCAATTTTTACGCTTTTACTTTCCCTCCTTTCTCACTACAGATCGACTACTTCCTGTCCCACACGCCGAAAAGCCATCCTTCAACACAGAGTATGAGCAATCACTCCAACTCCCACACGTATTTTGCATTACTCGTAAATTTGGAACGAATATGATCCATTACCATAAAAAGGGTCAGTAAGGGGTAGGGCTCCATGCACTGTGGTTTGCATCTGGGCTTAACAGCTGTAATTATTGGGATAATAAGTGACCTGGTCCTCAGCTGGGGTCTAATTAAATGGTTCTATAAATCATGCGCCTCATGGTCATCCAACTCCACCTGAATTTCAGCCCCCCCGCCTGCCCGGCCCTCCCCGCAATCACCAAAACTACAAAGCTAAAGTGAAAATTAGGCATGTGTTTAATTGCGGCGACATCTGTACTGAAGTCAGCCCAGTTCTCCGCTGCTGGAACGCAAATCCTCAGAACCATGAATATCTAAGAGCCCCTCATCAGAGAGGGAGGTATCTGATTGACAGTTTAGACCAACACTGGGGGGAACTGGACCCCCCAACCTACACCACGCATCCTCAAAATGGCTAAACAAGGGGTGGAGTGAAAAAAAACAAGGTCTCCACGCAGTGCAAAGCAGGAACAATGCGTTCTCTTAAATTATTTTAATTTCCTGTGTACACTAAAATTTACACACTTAAGTCAGAAAAGAACCTGGGCATGCATATTAACCTTTTGACAGGCTCTTCAAGTGTATTGACTTTTTCCATAGGAATTTTCCCATACATTTTACAGTCCATAGTTTTACTGTACACAGTCTAAAGCCACAGCGAACTATGATTACATCCACTTCATCTTTACAATGTGCAAAATCCTTCTAAAAACAGATTTACAGTAGTAGAACATAAACAAAAAGGCAGGGACAAAAACAGGACAGGCAAACAAGTACTTAACATCGTGGAAAAAGAGAAATGAGTGAGTACATATTGGTCCCTCATTCCTTGTCATTTTGAGCTGATTATCTCTTCAGTAACTCACATTCCGGTTTGTTTCTTATCCAAAAATACCAGTGGTTCGAATGGAGAACGCCAACCCTACCTTCACACAGCAGAAACGACAGCGAGACAACATCTTTGTCCAGCGGCCACAGGGGCATAATTGTCGGGAGATGCAGACACAGACGACGACAAACGAAATCATCCGACAAACAAACGAACAAAAACAAAACAAAAAAGAGCACAATGACAGAAATCGAATGGACAAAAAAAAAATCAATTTCAGGATAAAATCTACATACAGTAAAAAATAAAAACCAAGGCAATTAACACAACAGGAAACATTCAGCTGGATTTTGCAGGCAGTGTGGTTTCAAGTTATGTACATCATTTTATATTTTTATATATTTCTAATTCACTTTACTTGGCCTTGCAAGAAGGACTTCAGCCAGTGTTCTCACTACCACAGACAGACGCACTCCCAGCACGGAATGGGGGGGGGGGGGGGGGAATAATCTTCCAAAAAATAACTGAAGTTCATATCCCTGATTATTTACAGATTGATTCTCATAATAAACAAGACTGCTTCCACAGAACTTCAGTTCATAAATAAATATATGCTTTTATTTCTGATTTCTCCATGTTCATTGTCATCCGTACGGTGAGTTGAGCTTCTCTCAGGGTTTTGATTTCTGAAGCAAATGGGGCAGCAGCAAGACGTGAGCGAGAGAGAGAGAGAGAGAGAGGGGGGACAGAACGGGGGGTGACCAGAAGCGGAGACGCGAGGGTGTTCAGTCGGGCGTGGCGGCGGCGCTGGATGTGCCCAGGGGGGTCAGCGTGGTGGGGAACATCAGCACCTTGGCCTGCATGAAGGACAGGTCTGGCAGGCTGCTGATCACCTTGGCCGCCTCCTCGCTCAGGTGCTCCTCCTTGCGAGGCTTCCTGTTGGCAGAGAGTAACGCAGAGACGTCAGCTCGGGCTGTGGTGCCCCCGCTGTCAGCCAGACACGAGCCAGCAGCGACTGGAGTGAGTTCCTCTGCGCCCCCACTCCCTCCTGCCGCCGCATGATTCCCGCCTCGCTCTGGTACTTTCAGTTCTCATCTGCCCAATCTCCCCTTCTCTCTCTCTCTCGTTCTCTCTCTCTCACACACACACACACGCACACACACCTTGTTTCTCCCGGAAGCCCATATATGCCACCCCAAACATAGTGCCATTTGGCTCCATCTTGTGGTCACGGAGGGGTAACGTCCTCTCAGTCTATACCGCAGATCTCACTAGCTGCTCAATGGGGATCACGCTGTCCAAAAACGTCCAAACGTTTACACTTTTAAAACACAACCCCCCTGACTGCGGCTCTTTGTTAATTATAGGATGTGATTACAATGAAGGCAGGTTTCAGAACAGAAAGCGCGACGGTGATGACAAGACGCGAAGCATTTCCCAGACAGCAGGGGAACGAGTGCAAACACCTGGTGGACGTGCTGGTCTTCTCCACAGTGGACATGAGGCGGGCGAAGGCGTCGGCCACGCGGCTGCTGGAGGCGCTGGTGTCCAGCTTGGCGGTGGTGAGCTCGTACAGCTCGGGGTCCACACCTGTCACGGCGGAGAGGGGTGAGGCGACACGTCACATGACCCCCAGGTCAAAGGTCAGTCACCTCTCCTCATACCGCTACAGGACAGCCACTACTTCCAGCCTAAACTAACAAACCTGCCCAGCTGTCCAAACCCCCCCACAGATAAACACCAAAACACTCTGAAGACCATCAGAAATGTCAATGGGACTTTCCACTGGGGGAAGTCAATGTGAAAACCTGCATGTTTTCATCTACATACTTCAGCAGAGAGGGCAAGGCCATCAGAAGGTCCAGAGGCACGGCTAACAGGAGACACACGTGCCCAGGCCAAGGGGCCATACTTCCAAGTTTACATCTGTCACTGAATCGACCAGGTCCTCAGCAGAAGTTTCATTCATGCAGAAGGCGGATATCATTTTAGTGCACTCAACGCAGAAAGCATGCAGGTGATGTGCTTATAGAGAGGTTAATAATCAGCTCTGGCTGGGGTCGGAACCTAAATCGACCAGAAATAGCAGGGTGAGACCTTCACCAATTTTCCATATGAAAATCAAGAATCAAAGTGAGTTAGACCATTAAATAAATAACTGAACGCTGTGGTGACCTACGGCCACTGCCCTGCGTGACAGAAACCAGCCAGCTGGAGATCAGAGCATGTGCAGAGGCGGGTTAGGGACACGGTTAGCAGGTCTGTGGTCTGTGGTCGACAGAGAACAAGCGCGCTTGCTGACCTGGAATAGACGTGGTGGTGATAGAGCTAGTGTCCTCCACGGGGCCAAAGAAATCGAGGTTGAGCAGAGAGGAGCCTCCACTAGCTTGAGGCCGCCGCGAGGGGAAGGGCGGGGGGGAGGGCAGCCAGAGGAGGCGGGGTTACAGGTACAGGAACGGAAAGAGAGGCCGTTTACACACAGCTTGGTATTAGCACAGGACATACACAGTGAGCCACACACAGACTGGGTTAATCTAGAAACCAGACAGGGATCCTACACAAAAGGTTATTAGTTATTAGTACCAAGTAAAACATGACAGCAGGAGGATATTAAAAGTCACGAAAACAGACGTATGACACCTACAGCACCATTCTTCTCCCGCAAGAAAATATAGATTTACAATGGTAAAATGAACTGGCATGATATGAACATAACGCATCTATGTTTGAAATACACATCAAATTTTGTCCCTCAGATGGTCATAAGGGCAGCAAACATGCCTCAGTCGTATCACTTGTGTTATTCAGTTACAAAGCTGCTGTTTCCTGAGGACCGTCTCACTTCATTAACATCCAGATAATCTTTCTGCCTTTTAAAAAGCGACACGCTGATCGACTGCACTGGCTCCTTTTCATCTTGGAAATTAAAGAGCGAAATCTGGGTTTAACTCGAGATTAAGGGCCTCTGTAGTGTAACTGCTTTAAACCATTTTAGCTTGGCAGCAGTTTTATGAATGGGGGTTTTCTGGGAGGCTGGGGCGTGTTAACTCCGCGCATCAGAATGCCAAACTTTGGTGCCCATTAGAACTTCGGCAACGGCAAACCAAAACGGGCCAGGATTATCCAGATCGGGCGGCGCTCGGTGGAAACGGCCCACAAAAGTGTGAGGAACACGGAGGTGGACATACCATCCAGGGGGTTAGTAAGGCCACTGCTACTCCAGTCAAACTGAACAGGGGGGAGCGCCTCCTGCTGGTGGGAGGAAAAACAGCAAAAAAAAAAAAAAAACAGAAATGAGACCCGTGACATGCTCTTCAAGGCCCTGAGTGTGGCAGAGGGAGATTCGGGAATCGTCTGGATCCAGCAGAGGACCCCGATGTGGAAATCACCCACAACGCTGGGACCCTGGGCAGCTGCGTAATCGTACCTGGCCTGGGTCCGGCGGGCAAGTGCCCATTTCCGGGGAGACCGGAGGCGTTTGTGCTATGGAAGCGATCTTCTCTGCGGCCGAAATGGGCTTCACGGGTTCTTTGGTGGGCTCCAGCATACCCTGTGAGGGCGAGGGGAGGCTTAGCATGCGCCAGCACAGCGGTATGGCGACATCGCGGCTCATGGACGGCGGGAAACGCGGCGGCTCTGCTGTGAACACTCACCAGACTGGCGGCGTACATGGGCACGATCACAGGCTGCTTCTTCTGACCTGTGAACAGCTGTGTGGACATAGAGAGCCGCCTTTAACTCTCACTCTAACGAGGCCAGAGGACTGGCACAGAGCCGGGCGAGGGTCATGTACCACGACGGCAAACTCACGATGTTCCTGGTGTCGATGCCCAGGGAGCAGAGCAGGGTCTTGTTGCTGTGCGAGCCACCCCACTGGTGCCGTAGGCCAAAGGCGTTATGGATGTCCTGCAGTTGCTGCCACACGTTCCATGACCCCCTGTGGAGCAGCACAGTCATGTGACCCACACAGTGCACACCCAACACTGCTTGTCTACTCCCCCATCCTATCTGGGCCATGGAAAGTGCAAATACCTCCCCGTTAATTATTTTGGGTGTAGAACTTTGCCAATCAGGCCACAGGGGGAGAATGAGGAGATAGGACCTAATGCTGCCGTGTGATCGTACAGGAACCTCGACAAAAGTGCCAACCAAACGGCAGTCGACCTAACGCAAATGTGCAGCGCTTTGTCGGGATGCACACCCGGGGGGCGCCGTGCTGCTCCTCTCCTGCTGCGTCTCCGGGGGCTCCAGCATCGCCTGCAGCGAGACGACCTCCTCCGTGGCCTCGGGCTCCGCGCCGTGTGTATCCGGGAAGCTGAGCTGAAACAGCCGCTCCAGCCGGCTGGCCAGCGACACCTAGTGGGCACAATGGACACAGTCCGTGCACAGGACAGGACTACAGATTAGCAGCCACCGGGCGTCAGGACAGCCGCTAAACTCCGGACACCGAGACGGAGGGGAAAGGAGAGGGCAGGTTTACTTCCAGTGCACAAAACGTTTCACAAGCAGCACTAGATTTTGCGACGTTTGCATTTGCAGCAAATATTCGTCTGTTGATAATTCGATTTTGGGAGATAAAAATGGTTAGAAAGTTTCAGATCGTAATACAAACGAGCACTACTCAAACCAGAGAATGGGCCCTTACACAGGTAATGATTAAAATAAGAGCAGTAATGGCCACAGTACTGTTGGAACCCATTCATCTTCAGCCCCCAGAACACTTGTGATTAAACGATGACTATTTGAGCGTCACAAAGGCTCTGATGGCCGTCAGGGCAGCAGGGGATGCTGAATCACGCTTGCCAGCAAAACACTTCCTGCCTTACAAAAGCCTGAGGAACACTGGGAGAGAGAGGAGGAGCATTTAAAGCTAACAGGGATTAATGGATCTGAGAGCAGGAAGCATGTTTACCTCTTGTGGCAGTGCAGTAGCGCACTCTACAGGAGGGAGGCCTAAGTGCACTTGGCATCTTACCACCCTGATACTAGTTACCGTTCCATGGGATACTTTCATGTCCCCTACTGTTGGGCCAGATTAAATCTAATCTCCCTTTCAGAGGCTTGACTGAAAATCCGGGCAAAAAACATTCAGTCAGCTTTTATAATAAACATACATAGGAGTGAACGGAAGTACAGTAGAGTCTGTGGTCCACAAACAATTTGGTTCATGGGCAAAAATTTTGTGAATAAAATGCATTGATTCACATACAAAATCTGGTTGATGAACAGATTTCTCAACTAGATTCCTTTTATTATACTACTGTAGCACTGGCGGGGCGCAATTGTAAATAGAAAGACCACAACAGGCACCCAACGAGCACCGAACCCAAATACAACCTTGTGTTTCCCGTCTGTGTAAGACGCCGAACTGCAAGATGCACACATGGCGGGAGATTTACACACGCTAAATACACGCGAGGATCGGAGCGGGTTCACACAAGACACGGGCAAACACACGCGCGACAATAGGGAAATGCAACCATTAACATTAACAACAACAAAACAAGGGTTAAGGACCGTTAATAAAGAGCGTGATTTCCCCGGCAAGCAAGTCTCCATGTCTCTCTGCTCCCACGATGCCTTGGTCCGCCCATAGCCACACTATATTGTGTTTTTCTTTAAAGTTTTTACTATAAAAACCAGTAAATTAACAATTATTACTTGGTAGGCTTGTGAACAAATTAATCAAATTTCAATGCTTTCTTATGGGAAAAATTGCCTTGGTTCGCATACAAATTTGGTTCACCACCACTTTCCTGGAACGGATTGTGTTCATGAACCGCAGGCACCACTGTTCACAGTTTACAAGATGAGCCAAATTGTTTTACGCGTGTGGGGAAAATACTCTGACTGTAGCCTTGCATGTACGACATCGTGTCATTTCATCATGGGAGGTCAGTGGCTGCGATGGACTGCGCTACTCCTGATGGCTCGGGGCAGCCCCACCCGACCTGGTAGCTAAACCCCCCCCAAGGCGGGCCAGCCTCACAGAAAGCAAGCATCATCACAGAAAGCAAGCATCACAGAAAGCAAGCATCACAGAAAGCAAGCATCACAGAAAGCAAGCACAGTGCAGTATGCCAACCCGGGAGAATAACCGCGGATCATAATCTTAACACACATCAGCAGTGACAGTAGCAGGAAATAGTATCAAAAGCAGACAATCCATCCATCTTAAATTAAGTTATCCAGCGCAGGGTCTCGGGGCAGCCTGGACCCCATATACCAGGCTATAATTTAACAACACAACATGTTCTGTTGCATATACATATAGGCCCATTGCACAAGGGCTATATTGTCACATATGCAAATAAAACCACAAGACTGAAAATATGCAGAATGCAGCCTGTCGCTTACACAATCTTTTCCATTTCGGAGTGAGCTAGTGTATGCCAGCAAAATGACCAAGACAGCATTACACATATTGCACGGCAAGGCGAATTTTAATCTTAAACTTGGTATGAACGCCACTAAGGTTTCTATGAACCGAAGCACGAAATTTATTAAATTGAACAAAAAAAAATCTGAATGCAAAATGCAGTTTAGTGCCAATGAACAGCTGTCGTTAGTCCTGTGTTAATTTCAAAAATAATTTTTTAACTTGCCAAAAATAATCAAGTGTCTGTACAGTCTGGTCTCACTGGGTCGGCACATTCAATGAGAGTTTTGTTTTGCAGCAAGATGATCAAATTAGCTACTGGGGGGGGGGGGGAACAGCTGCTCCAACACCAATTAAGGGTGCCATTCCAGGAGTTTTTTTTTTGTTTCAGGAGTGAGACTGTAAAAACAGAATAAGAGACACTTACTGAGTTTTACTTGTGATGTCCCTTGTACAATGCAGAAACACAGGCGAGGCAAAGGGACTTCCCACGGGCTACAGCCGCCAGACAGCATCCTCAAAGAGCTGCTAAGCACCAGCACCACAGGCTGCACAGGCTGCTGTACTGCAGGGCAGCACTTCTCCACCCAGTCCTCAGAGACACCCAGACTGTCCGTGTTTCTGCTCCCTTCCAGCTCCCTGCCAGACAGTCCACATTTTTGCTCCCTCCCAACTCATTACACGGCGCTGGGAGGGAGCGAAAATGTGGACTATCTGGGGGGCCCCGAGGAGAATATATTATAACTCAGAGATTTATTGGACACAGGTCCAATATGTCAGCTGAACCCCTAACAAACAATATTTGCGGAAAGCCATGTGAGGCGGCCAAGTGAGATAGAGACAGCAGGCTTTAAGTTTGACTTGTGTGGCACAGATTGTTCCTGGCGGTTATGAATAGGGAACAGAAAAGCGATAATGAGCTTAGGGAGACGTAAGCGCTACTTAACACCATGAGTATGGGCTGCTGGGTGAATTTCCCATAATCCCTTTCTAACTGTCAGCTATTATCCAGAGTCTTTCTGACAACTCATTTAAGTCTTTTACTTCTTACCCCACTTAATTCATTAAAAAAAATACATCTAACAGTCAACATTAGCACAGAGCTACAATCCTGAAGTCAATGTAAAGAATGAGATAACTGGCCCAGAGAGGTCAATGGACCACAGGAGAGCTAGGTCACCTTCGTGCTAATATATAAGGGCTGCCACAAGTAGGTACAGCAGAAGACAAGAACCGCTCTAGGAAAAAGATTTATACGGAGGAAAAACTGCCGAAGCGGGAAAGCGGCATGACTGTGGAGTGGAGGAGGATACAGGAGCCTGCTGGAGGCCATTGGGAGTCAAGGGTTTGATCGCAGAGAGAAGGCTGTTGTGAGGAAAGGCCACTGTGCTTCAGTGAGTCTCCCTATCATCAGAACAAAAGCAGCCAGTGATGAAAGCACAGGCCTTGCTCAGAGGCCGGCTTGCAGAGGTCAGTTCAAGGCCGCCCTGCACACTGGACCGTCCCTGCACTTCACGGTACTGCTGCAGCTTCTCAGCTACATGGGCAGTAAATGAGCACTTTGAGTGACGTTGCTAGCTAATGTTTATCCGGTAGCTACATTTTAGCCTAAACCAGTCCCTCGATTTTTACCGAGGGGACGTGCAGGAAACGTGACAGTCCTTGAGTAGCACAGCTGCCCTTCCTGAAATACGATCCATCACCCGGAAACTGAAACCTACTTAGGCTACAAAGAGTGAGACAAGGATGTCATACATAAGGGATGACGGCATGGAGTGCAGTCTGTGGCAGATCTGGATCGACCAGTCGGGAAACATTCCTGAGATAGGATCGGGACGTGGGCACGTATCTTAGGTGGTGGTAGCGTGTGAAGGTCACTGAAGGTCAACCGGATCTTGCAGTATTACATCATCTGCTGAGTTTGACTTTAAAGGTGTGGTTTGCCGGGAAAAAAAGACATTCGCAAATGGGAACTTTACTGCTGCTCAAACTGAACACACAGAGGAACTAAGTAACACTTACTAAGCTGGCTCTCCTGCAGGTCTGTGGGCTGCCAGGAGGGGGCGCTGAGGGAGAAGCGCTGCCCTGCCACTGCCCTTCACTCTCCTCTGCATCAGCAGTGCTTTGCTCCGGTCCAAAGGCCGCCCAGGATTCATCTCCTCCCTGGTCCTGACCCTGCTCTTGCTCCCCGAAAGCATTCCACCCCATGTCGAAATCTGGGTCGGCACCGACCGGGGCGGAGCTGAAGTCCGCAAAACTGTCACTGGCGGGGAAATCTGCAAACTGAGATTCCTCGCCGTCGCCATCCTTTACGCCCCTGTGGTCTTTTGGAGAGTTAAATTCCCCAAAGTCCTCCTCATTAGGACACTGCCCGGGGGCCTCAGAGTCCCCTTCTGGCTCCCCGGCCAAGGCTGGGTCGCCATCACCCGCCCGGTCAAAGTCGGCAAAGCCCTGGTGGCCACACGTGGTCGCGTCCCCAAAGTCCCCAAAGTCCTCGTCATCTTCTGCAGGCTGTCCAGAGTCAGAAGGTGTCTGCCCTCTACAGGGCGTCGGTGAAGAAGCAGGACCAGTCCTGTCAAAGTCTCCAGAGTCCTCCAGTCTGTCATTGGACACAGTGTCATCAACAGCACAGTGGAGCTCCGCCCCTTCCAGGTCCTCCAGCCTATCCTCTGACAGCGAAGGCCAAGCCCCGCCTTTGCTTGTGTCCGGCCCCCTTGCTGCAGCCTCCTCGCAGCCATTCTCCAGTGTGGAGTCCTCTGAGCCCAGGCGTGCAGTACCTGGCTCCACGTCCCTTTGCTCAAAGTCACCGTCTGTGTGAGAGCCCCCCTCCCCGTTACTCAGGCCTTCCCTCATCCCCAAGGGGGATTCGGCAGAGGCTGCTGCCCCAGTGTCTCCAACCCCCGCTGCCGAGTCGGCCCGCGCTGGCCCCGCCCCATCACCTAGTAACCTCCCTCCATCACCGCCATCCCTGTGCTCTGCTGCATCTGTTCCCTGACTGGAGTCCCCCGGCATGACTGTGCTGGAAAAGGCAGAGAAATCCGCAAACTCATCGACGGGGCTCGAGGAGCGGCACTCCAGTGGGGTGACGGGGGCACTCCCTTTTTTGTGGGGGTGGACAGAGCTTTGGGCGGAGCCAGCTTCTTGCGCGTCGAATGCCGTGAACCCATTTGTGAGGACCTCAGTAACAGGGACGCCCCCGTTACAGTCTGCGGCCTCGGCTGCAGTCCGACCGCCACGCGTTTCCCGGTTAGAGGAGCTCAAACACGTGCCTGGTTGGGTCAGAGTCGCTGGTTTTTTCCAGTCCTCGGCAGCCGCTGTTTTACCAGGGAGGGGGCCGTCCCAGCTGCTGGAGGAATCGGCGCCCTGGACGTCGGTGTCAGACGACACAGAGTCGTCCTCCATTGAGCCCCTGCCGAAAGGCCCCGGGCCCAGGTCCGTGAATGTGGCCCCGCCGTTGTTGAAGAGACTGGGGGGCGACGTGTCCGCCGCGGACTGCGATTGGCCGAAGGCGGCGGGAGTGTCGAACTCTGTGAAGCTGACGCTAGACGGCACCCCGGAGAAGCCTCCAAAGTCGCCGAACTCGTCGTCGTCATCCTCTGCTCCTTCATCCAGCGGAGGCGGGGAGGAGGAGTACATGCGCACCGCCTCTGGCTCCATGGTCCCGCGGCAGCGTGTCAAGGCTTTGCACTCACACCTGCGGAGGACAACAACGTTCACATTACACCTTATGATTAAAGCTCTCCTGTACATTTCAAACTCCTCATTGCTGGTCTCATCCTTAACAGAAGGGAAGCGCTGCTTCTTGTGAAGACCAGGTCAAGAAGAAAACAGCAAAGATTCAAATGCAATGATTTAAAAAAAAAAAGTATAAACAAAGTCAGTATAACTACACATAACTGAATATAAAATGTTATTTAAATAATCAGGATATTGCATGAAAGTCTTTTTCCTCCAATGCAGACATTCCATTTTAAACTTTACATTTCTATTTAAAATATATAACATTGAAATTGTTTTCAAATGAAAACTACCTCAACCTCCCAGTAAAACCTAGAACAGACACAAAATTTTAGGTTTACTGTAAGGAAATGTGTGCAATTATTTAAGACATGGAATATGGCAGATTAACATCTCCTTATTTTTTTTAAAGGATCATTACTACAGAAGAAAAATCTAACTTCAGTGCTAATCAGCCAGATTCTAAATGACATTTGAACTCATCTCATCTCAGTGTTTTATACCTATTTAGGAACAAAAGTATTCTGGGCAGCATCAGATTGGCTTCGGTTCACCATCACAGGGAAACGCATTCAGACTATTTTAAAAAGCAGCAGAAAGTAGCAGCCCCCGTACGTTTATGCTGATCCATGGCAAATGTGTCAGGAAGTCTATTCGTTTTCCACCCCTGCCAGGGAAGGGTAATGAACTAAGGAAAGTGAGTGAGCCAACTACACGTGGACAACGACAGGCCTTGTGGGTAAGTAAACAGAACAAACGGCTTCTCTGACTGACCTTGGCCCAGTAAAGAGTCTCAGGGGACAAGCCCAGAGACACTAGCAATGTGTGTACAGTATTGCCAGAACCGTGCAACATCTGGAATTTCCCCAAGCTGACGAGGTGATCGGCCGTTTCTGCAGAGGGCTAGCCATGCTAGGTGGCCCGCTCAACGTCGTCAGCGAGTCTGGAAGCAGGGATGGAGTCGTTATTGTGCCCACCGAAGTGGATTTGTGCTTACGATCAGCGAAAAAAACCACACACTGGGCTGGTGTTCTTCATGGCACAGTGTCAGGTAACAACAGAACAGAAAACGCCTGGCATGTGAAGTTAAATTATCTTTATCCATTAGGACCCTTCAAAATGATGCACTTAATCAAACCGCTCACATTGGAGATCACATTGGAGAATATTCTGGTCGTGAGATACATACACCATCTGAAGTTTCCTCTGCCAATGGTCAGGTCAAATAAAGACAAACCTTGGACATTCCAGCAAACCAGACAACCGTGAAAAGTGAAAACAGCTGCCCCTTAAGTATAGTACCCGTTTCTCAGCTGTGATATCTGCTCTATACCTAGATAAAGTCCACGGTTCCCACGGTCTGGAGATTTGACGGAGGGCCCCAATTCAAACAAGCCAAAGGGAGGGGTGCCCTGAATGCTGCTCCTCTCCCGGCCCAGCCGAGCATGCGGTCAAGAGAAATTGAACAGCCGTCAGAGCGTGGGACAGCGGAAGGATAGTGTTCTTTTAGACTGCAATTAAGCGATAATGGAATGGACAAATCTGGAGATGCTGAGACTCACCAGGAGTTAACAAGGTGCGAGTACCAGTATAACGAGAGCTCCCTCAGCGATGGATAAAGGCATAAACCAAGACATGGAATGAAGTCAGGTTGGACAGTTATTTTCATGTTACTCAAAGCAAGCTGCAGACACGAGCCTGAGAGCAAGTTAATATTTAACTGATTATTAATGATAACCAGGTTAAAACAGATAAAAATAATACTATCAACATAAGTAGTACAGAAATATGACAAATTCCACATCTTAACACATCCATAGTGTTACCACAGTAACAGAAATCACCCTCAAATCAGTTATCTGAACATAAAAAGATCAACAATGGTCAGGAAAGCTACAATAAAGTAACACAATTAGGTCATACAGAACATGTTTTCATGCACATCTTTGGTAGTCAAAGAAAAACACCAATGTAACAGCAGCAATAAAGTTTCAAGTACCTCAAAACATCACAATAAACGATGACACTGCTTCAAGCATACCGGCGTTGGCCTTGGGCTTCTGTCCGCTAGTGAGGGGTCCCCAGGTCAGGCACCCAATCAGAGCCCTGATGGAACACCGTGCACGATGCTATGGTGAATACGATGGCACCGGGTACAGAATTCTCATGCATTCTCAAGTTCCTGTCTCAAGCAACAGGCTGAGTATCCAACAATAAAGTGGGCGTTTTTAGACATTTTAACATGTTGCTTTTTTAAAATTATTGACAGGAAGATGACTGAATGGAAAGGAGACTTCTAGAAAGCAGAACTAGACGGTTTTAAAAAAATCAGAGAAAACTAACACTACGTAAATACAAAGATTTATTTAAAGAATAAAAAACTAAACATATATTCCTTTCCTGGAATATATCATCTCTCTTATAAAGTCAATCTGATTGTAAGAGCATTTTTCATATCACCTCAAATTATACCAGTACTTGATCAAAACTTTACATTGAAAACTTAGTTGTTGAAAATATTTGGAAAAACAATTCTTGCTGGGACAGATATAGCTTCATCCTAAAACTGAGCTTAATAAACACAGAGTGTAACATCCAAGAGTTCTCTGTACCAACTGCTTTTATTGCCAATACCACTATTTACAAGAAGGGTCCCAACCCAAGAGAGTGAGCATCAGGTGAGTAAATGCTAATTATTTCACAAAACATCTGCCTTTTCCACAATGACTTATTTCCAACTCTACATTTGCCTAGTGTTCATCGAAAATGTTTTCAAGAATACCCCCAAATTAATGTCCGTTTACTCCAATGCCACACAATTATTTATCTGGGATGCTCATTTTAAGATAACTCTGTTTGTCTTCCTGAAAATTTTTTGAAAATAAAATCTGAATATCCCATACAAAATGGATATGTGGCAAACTGGTTTACCTACTTATGCCATAAACAGTTACGCAGATCTTCCATAAACAATTAAGGACCATGAAATATGTCACATTGTGTTTATGCTTCGGTGTCATTTGCTGATGTGTAACGTGTCCATGGGAAGGCTGTCATTCTATTCATTACAATGCAGCAGCTAGGTTACAGCAAATATTTATTTCCATTTTGTGCTCCATTTTTGTTTGACACCACCTTTACGTAAAAACTCTCCGCTTGTCTCAGACTATACACAACTGTCTCGTAAAAGTTCGCTTGTAAATATAATAACAGAAAATGAAATACTTCGCTCGTCCCGCTGCTACACGAAGCTCCACTATCATAATACAAGACATATGTAAGAAAAGCTTTATTCGGTTCAAGTTACCGCTATCGTGCAGCTTTTTCTTAAATACAACTAAAACTAAAACAATACCAATACAGGATTAAATTACAGGGAACCTAATTAAATTGTTATTGTATGAAGGTATTTTACGATTTTGGCCTCTAGGACATAAGCAGTTTTGCTGAAGTCAAAGGTAACAGGCAAACACAAAGCGTTATTACACCAGAGCGGCAATTAATTTCACTGCTTCACTTCCCTACAAGTAGTATTTCACAAAAAAATAGAAAACTTTCCCAATAAGGCGTGTACTTGCGTTGACTTAAAACTGTTCAAGTTATAAATCTCTCATCACTTAATGCGTAGTTGAAGCAGTCAACGGGAATCCGTAGGATACCGTCCGCTGATATGTGCCAAAAAAGAAAATTAGGCCGCTGTCAAACTTTAACAAAGATGTCCAGCGAATGCCTCCGATAACCAACCGTGACAGCTTAAACTGCCTGCCTGGTGACAGCTGTCAGGTACGTTATAATTCAGCACTTCGCTGCCAAACTCAATCGGACACCATACTACCTTCGAATAAAGTTACCCGCTTGGCGCATTTATCGTGTCCAGTAAAACGGTTAAAACACAGACACAGTGGCTTGGCTAGCTACCCCACCTAACGACCCGTGCAAGCGCCCGGCGCCCCTGCCCATCGGACCGGGATAGGCCCTGAACCTACTCCCATGTCGGCCGACGTCGCAGCAAGCGAGACCAGCTCCTATGTCACCCGGAACATTTCCAGGGCCGAAACCCGAACGCGATGACAGAGAAGCCGGCCTTTCATTTTTAATGAGGCCCTGGCTCGGGTTTCCGCGAGTGACGACTCCCTTTCCCGTTCCCGGCTAGAGCGGCTTAGCTAGCTGGGAGACTGCCCGGGTTCTCAGGCACAGAGAGGGAGAGTACACAAAGAAATCACCCGGCGTACCTTTAAGTCTTTTTGTGGTTCACTCTCATGGTTCGGATGCAGCGCAGAGTCCCCACAGCCCGACGGCATCGATAGAAAGCGGGGCTATTAAAACTCCTACACTTGTGCTCATGTAAATGAAGGTTAAAGCAGCCGGCTCTCACTCGCAAAGCCCTCTCCCCTTCCCCGTAGGAGTCTCGGTTCACTTTTACCCAGCATGCAACGGCGCTCTCGTCACTTCCGGTCGGCTAGGACTGTTGTTTACTTCTCCAGGGCGACGGTGTCAACGGGGCACTTCCGGGATCAGTTTTGCTGAGGCGTTCCTTAAGTGAGGCGTTCAACTTTGTCGTCTTTCTGCCACCGGCAGTCACTTAGTGTGGTATATATTTATAATACATATACAACGACGTCGACTTCTTGCTGACCACTTTCTGTGCTATATATTTGTGGAGCTTCACTGTTGCTAATTAAGACTGTTCTTTTCACACTGCAACTTAAATCTGAGAAAGGTTCTGTGCTGCTACATACATATTTACGCATCAGTCTTTTTTTTTGGGGGGGTTCCTCATTTAGTATTTTTCGATGTCGGATAATGATATAGGCATTTCGTCAATTTACTAAACATCTCTGCAGACCCCCTTGTGCCTGGGATAGAATTCAGGTCCCCGTAATCAAGATAAGCTTTTAGACGACAGATATTGATGGATTGGAACAGAAATATTAGATTATTGAGATATTATGTAATATTAGTTTTGTGGAAAAGGTGCAATAATCCGTTAGAGGTATTAGCTTCTGAAGGGAGTGAATCATAGGCCTGAAGTAAATTAAGAACAGGATCATTAGTTCTGGCTAGTGATGTGGGAGGTAATTGCCATAGTAGCAGTAACACAGATGACACTATACATTCCTGTTAACACATCCCTCCCACTTGTATTGTCATTAATACACAAAAAAGTGAGTTGTTTTGTTTCAGATATAATGACCTCTTTGGTTACTTGGGAGCTGGAGTCCTCTTTTGAAAAAAAATGTGGAAGCTGCAGTTTTTTTTACAGGGCTGTTATAGACAAGTTTAATAACGATGGAAAATTCCGATGTATCTTTGTATTCCATCCATGCATCCATCCCATTTTCTGCCGCTCATCCAGGTCTCGGGGGCAGCAGTCTAGGCAGGGATGCCCAAACCTCCCTCTCATCAGCCACCTCCTCCAGCTCCACCAGGGAAATATCAAGGCGTTCTCAGGACAGCTGAGAGACGTAACCTCTCCAGTGTATCCTGGGTCTGTTCCGGGGCCTCCTCCCGATTGGACATGCCTGAAACACTTCACCAGAGAGGCATCCTAGCCTGAACCACCTCAGCTGGCTCCTTGCGATGTGGAGGAACAGCGGATCTACTTTGAGCCCCTCCTTAATGTCAGCTCCTCACCCAATCTCTAAGGCTGAGCCCAGGCACTCTGAAGGAAACTCATTTACATCATTACATTCCAGATGAGTGGAAAATTACAGATGTTTCTATACATTTTCTATACATTTTGTGTTACATGTCAGTCTTAGTATTTTCCTTGATTGTTAGGTTTTTGCTTCTTGAATCTGTGCTCTGTTTTTTTCAGGTCTCCTTGTTTGATTTGTCTGTACCCAACTTCTTCACCTTGTACCTCAGAATTACATTATGATCCATACCAAGTACAATAAATTCCTTTCCTGCAATGACAGTCATACCTCCATTTGTAACTATGCTTCTTCTAGCAGTCTATTGTATCCTTCTGTTAATTACAGAAATCATCCTCAGCAAGACATGTACCCTGAAATGTGTTGCGATCTGTTTACAGTCCAGGGGCGCTGCTTGAGATTTTGGGCCCCATGCAAACATATCATATTGCCCCCCAACCCAAACCAATCCAATTATGTTCCAACTTTTTAGGGCCTCTTCACACCCCTGTACTGTTGGACCTCATATTAGCTTGATGATAGTCTTTATTTGGCTGCTTCAGTTAGTTCTTAGACTGTTCATCGTCCTCTAACTGCTGGGGCGCCAGTAGATATTTTTCTTCTATGTATGTAAATGTATTGTAAAAATTTCATAGGTCCAATATGCAATGCAGCATTTTTTGTTTATTTGTGCTGCACATATAAGACAGTCCTGTACTTTACCAGATATCTCACAGTTTTTGTGTGCTGTATCCAGTTGCTCCTGGATATTCCAGTCAGTCCGAATTTCCAGCAAACACTGCACCTCTGCCCTAGACCAAAATGACCCCACCCTGTTTGTTAAATGTTTGTCGTTACGTGGTCTGTACAGCCTATCCGATCCTTTCCGTCCAGGTCCACTTTACGTATATGTGCACTTGGGTGTGCAAGTTGCATCATTGACGTCACGTCTGTGTTCCATGCTCGGGCGAGGTTAGCGATCACAGGAGATGTGAACCATGCCCAAGCCCATCTCTTCAAGCAGGTCCGGGCACGATCCAATGTACTGTGGGTCAAACGTGCTTGGGCACGGTACGGATGACCTCGTGCGAGTACACCCTATGATGCACCTGTAGAAATCGGTGGGGATGTGAAGGGGCATGTCATACTTAATTAGGTTTGCACAAGAAGGAGAGCCTCTTGAGCACGGACTTGGCTACTGTGCTCGAGTAGAAGGACCAGAAAAGATCATCGATGTGCACAGAGGAACCTACAGCTTCTGATTCTTTCCACTTCAACTTCATCAATGTATATGAGGGCCTGCAAATCCCCATGCAACTTTCTGAAGTCCACAATCATCTTCTTCATTTTGATGTTGTTGAGGCAAAGATTATCGAGGCACCACTGTGAATAGGCACCAGTCTCCTCTCTGCAGGCTTTCTCGTTGCCATTGGTGATGAGGCCCAGGATGGTTGTACCATCAGAAAATTTAACAGCAACATTAGAGCTATGCATGGCAGTACCGTCATGTGTGGCCAGAAATGATTGAGATCCAGAGCTGTGATCTATGAAGAACATCCTCTCATAGGTATCGCTACTGCTGCGTTGCAGCAGTGTGCATGGTCATAGTAACGGCATCATCTCTGGATCGGTTAAGCAGTAAGCGAATTGGAAGAGGTCCAAGTTAGAAGAAAGAGAAGAGGAGATGTGTGAATTGACTAATCGTTCAAGGAACATCATGCCCACAGACGTCAGTGCCACATGTCAGTAATCATTCAGCTCTCTCGAATGCATGGCTTTCTAGAAAAAAAGGGTTGATCACTGACTAAGTCAGGGAGAGGTTGAAGGTGTCAGAGCAGGACCGCGCTAGCTGGACAGTGCATTCTCTGAGGACGCAGCCTTGTGTCCCACCGGAGCCTGGTATCTAATTCTGACTCTTAAAGGCTCTGCTCACCTCTGGCTCTGTTAGGATGAGTGAGGAACTGTTTTGTATTACTGTATTAATATTTTACAATTTTGGGATCTGGGATAGATGTGTTGGAAGAAGATTAAGCATTCTGACAGGGGCACATCCCAACTCGATGATTTAAGACTGCATTGATGAGGGAATGTAGCAATTTTGTCAAGACCCATATCATGAAGAGATTCTATCCTTTACTAATCCCAGAAGCCGGGTTTGAAACACTTTTAAATCGATTTCGTTATCATTTTGTGAGCCCTTCTTACCTCCCAACAAACCGTCCTTTGCTGCAATGCAGATCATATGTGGTATTTTATTTTACTCCTAACTGCAGGAAACATAAACCAGCAGTACAATTTATCGCACCCTAAGATAAGAAGAGGAAAAAAATTCCCAAGGCTTCAAGATGATAAACTGGGTGACTTCAAAACTAGAAACTCCTCCTCAGCGGAGAGCTTTCCATTGGTGTCTTTGACTTTAAGTTATATTAGTGTTAATTGTTATTCAGAAAATGGAAAAAAAAACAGAGAATAGAGCAGCAGAGATCAATATCTTCCAACTTATTGCATAGATACAGCATTGTGTGCAGCATTGTGTGAGCGGATGTTATGGCAGTCTGAGTGATAGGTAAAGCCAAACTTTCATTTTTAAACATCAGTACTGTATATAAGCAGTACTTATATGACTTACCTATTAAAAAATATTCCACTGCACAGACAAAAAATTTAGATACAGCCTGTAGATATTTGCTGTTCTGAGTATTTAGCAGCAAAATACAGTTTTTAAGTATCTGACAAAACCTGAAAGGGCGACTCATATTACTTGTTAAGCCATTTAAACTGGCTTAGCCATTTTGAACATTGTTCTGTGTTTACCCTTGACGTATAACAGAGCTCAGTTTACAGCCAACACAGGAAATGTACTTTAATGTGTTAATCGGCTTCACACTTCCGGATACCAGAAGATGTCACTGGAAAAGTATAGAAATTTTAAATAATAATGTGAACGGCGTTATCGCCGATGCTTAAACGCACACTGACAAATAGAATATCTGCACTTTATTAAGCGGATATGTTAAATTAAAAACAAAGCAAAAAGAGCAGGGAAATAGCACCTTTAGAAACAATTACAGAATACGGGCGGGGAGTGTCCATTACAAACAGCCTTTTGCCTAACACTGCCGTATAATTCCATTAAATAAAATGGCTGGCTGATACAGCAACAGATTGCTAGAATTACAATAAACACAATAAAATAGGGGACAACTTTGGTTAAATATGTAAATTTATCCCATGACCTTCTTTTATCTACTACCTCTATTTGATTGAACGCCTTATACAAAAGATATAGTATATATATATATTTTTACCTATATTCTTTAAAATATTATTATCTTAATGAATACTAAACAGTTCAGACATTCTCATTTAAAAGAGTGGTAAAGAATTCCATTGTCAGTTCCAGATTCGAAGGTGGTGCTCAATCTCTGTTCACATTATATGTACTACACAAAATAGTAATTATCAGCTCATATTCACATAGCAACAGGCCTCAAAATTTATAGAGAAAAATGTGATTGTGCATACAAATACTGCTGTACAAATGCAACGCAGTGAGTGAAGTATACAAAGGGCAATAATATACCATTAGGGGTTCAACTATGCCCTTTTTGTGCTAAATATCAAATCACGTTAGAAGAAGCTGGTTTTGAGCATGTGTCAAATACATTATACTAAAAAAAATCCTTGTTAATCTAAAGTACAGTGCATATCTATAGGTCAAAATAATTATGTTCAGACAACAGAAAGCATTGTTTTAATTTAACCGCGAAAAGCACTGATGTTACATTCACAATATTCAGACCAGGGGGGTGTTCCACAAAGCTTTAGTGATTTCTGGCTTAGCCAGATAACTTGTTGGATTTAAGGTAGTCTGAGCTAGATGGACTTCATCTTTGTTCGCTTACATTTAGCACAGACTACCTTAAATCCTAAGCAAGAAATCCTGCTTTGTGAAATAGGCCTGAGGAGTCCACACTTCTTTACAATCAAAAGGAGGGGTGACATTCATATTGAACCAAACAGTCATTGTCACATCACTGCAGTATTTCACTTGGGTAGAAGAAAACAAAACATATATTTGCTTTTTCCACTTGAAATATTCAAGGAAATAATGATTAGATTACTGGAGTGAGTGATATTGCATAAATATCATACCATAACAATTTTGTTAGTTACACTGAGACTTATGAATTTCCCGCCAAATTCAACTTTATCACGCTTACGCAGACCTGCATGTCAGGTACCATAAAAGAAACAAATCTAAATGTCCTGACTGATATTTGCCAACCCTAAACCTTAAAATCAATCCTTCAATTTGCATTTTTCAAGTCACAGTACTGTTGAAAATGATCATAAGTGTTGATATTCATTGCCACCTCACCCACCCCAAAGTGATATTTATATAAGATCACACAACACTGTTGGGTAAAATAAAAAATGACCCACGATCACATTTAGCTGTTCTTGATTTAGCAAATAATCAAGAAAAAAAAATCATAATGT
The DNA here is from genome assembly GCF_048594095.1 of Paramormyrops kingsleyae. Classification (NCBI taxonomy): domain Eukaryota; kingdom Metazoa; phylum Chordata; class Actinopteri; order Osteoglossiformes; family Mormyridae; genus Paramormyrops; species Paramormyrops kingsleyae. Next base: position 6,800,319 of record NC_132816.1, read on the forward strand.
TTAATGAAGCTGTGGAAGACTATAGTATATTTTGGTCACTAACTTGGCAGCTCAAGAAAAAATAAATAAATTAAATAATGACCTAACATCAACCTGGTTAGCATATAATGTAGCCGGCTAGCCAGACTGGTATAAAACTAAACCGCTGCCATGCTATATTCTTTGCACAAACACACAATTCAAACTTCTAGCTTTATTAAAATACACAGAACCCCATTAGATAAAAGGTACAATTTATCCTGATATTAATACGGTGTAGCTAACAGACAGTGATGAATTACGCATAGTACAAAATGCACCAGTGATGAAAGACGCCCACCCATAGACGTTACGGTGAGACAACGACTGATAATAATGCTGAATATCATTTATGTACTATTTGGTATACTCAGTCACAATTTAAAAAGTACCAAAAAGGCTTGTAGTTCTCTGAAATGCAGTTGTGCTATTGGCTGATTTGCTGTTGATATTGATATTTTTTGCACTGGGATCAGCCAGACTGAGGGCCAGCATAATGACGTTTATCACATTCCACTTAATGTCTACAGGCAAATGTTTCCCAGTCCGGCCCACGTTTTTGCTCCCTCCTAGCTCCCTGTCAGACAGTCCACGTTTTTCACCCGAGAGCTGGGAGGGAGCAAAAACATGGAGCGTCTGTGGGTGCCCCAGGATCGGATTGGGAAACACTGCTACAAGTGAATCAGACACTCCCCCAACTGTCTTTGTGAGATTAGGCCAACCCCAGGCCCGTTACAAGATGGGTAAACTAGTGTGTCTAACTTGCCTATAGTTTCTGATTGTGTGTGACTATGTATGTGTCATACAGTGGATTGACAAACTGTTCAGGATGTTCCCCTGCATTCCTGTGCTCCCAACCCCAAACCATTCTCCGAGCTCCAATCCACTACAAAATCAACACTTCCCACTCTCATCCTTGCACCCTGAGCCTAAACCAGAATGACAAACTGCTAAGATACCCTTAAGGAGTTTAGTTTTCCCATAATGCCTTGCTTGCACCTCTGCAGATCTGCAGGGCTATCTGATCCACTGGTGATAAAGCGTCCAGTTCGGCCAAACAAAAGAGTCAGCAAGTTATTAAAGGGGCACAAACATCAGTGCTCCATTTCATTAGGAGGCCCTTAGCTCTATATGCTGAATAGAAACAGGAGACCCCTTTAAAACAGGGTTTATTGCTTACAGTTACTTCCATGAAGGCAGAGATTCCCAAATCTGCCTTTCTAGATGAATGCATGCAGAGAAAATGACATGTCATTGACTCCTTATGTAAAACAATTATGTTTTTATGTGTATCCACACAAATGGAATCTTCTAAAAAGTGTACAAAATGATCCAAGTGGAAATGGACACTGGACCGCTCTCTGCATCAGAAGGGTGACCTCAATTCAATTCAATTCAATTCAATATAGCACCTTTCACAACCCACGGTGCTTGACATAGGGTAGTACAGAAAGAAAGAATAAGAGCCAGAAGACAACAGAGGAGAGGAACCAAAAACTCCCAAGTATGGAGAAAACACAAATCACTGGGGGTCCAAGGTGAGGATGCCCAACCCCCCCCCCCAGGCAGGCTAACACTATAAAAACAGAAAGAATAGGCCTGTTTAACCTGACCCTGAACGTGGCTGCGTGCGGCAGGAGACTCACTGCAGCCCTCCTGGCCCCTCTGTGCAGCAGGCTGCTGCACAGTCATGTGAAACTGCACAGTCATGTGAAACCGCACATGCAGAGACACACAGGCCAAACAGAGGAAACAAAACCAAATCAATGTGAGGAAGAGAGCAATGGGAGGAAGGGTTTCTGTAGATCGTCACCTTATCTGAACACGTCAAAAACTGGCAAAGTCACATTTCTCACTGAGCACCTCATGTCGGGGTGGGGGGGGGGGGTTTCTGAGGAACTGGTACGTCACGGAAGGTGCCGGAATGTGCCACACCTGGGACACCAGCGATCACCGAAACATTAACCTGTCTGGGGCATTTCGCTCGAATGTGCACATGCAAGTTGATGCAGATCTCCCGACAAGGCATGTTTCCTGTCGTGTGAGCAACATTGGTTCACTTCCTGGTACAAAGGGAACGTCAAAACGTTACATCATGGCAGGGAATCAACACAAGGCCTGCTCATGAGGGACATGACCTTTGTCCCGTGTCCTGTGACATCTGTATATGCAGATTCTCCAGAAATGGGTAAACATGGACCCTTGTGAGATCCGCAACCTTAGCCAGAGGACGGCGGAGATTAGACACAGAGAGAGGCTAGGGACATGAAAAAACTCATACACTGCACTCTTCCGCTTGTACATAACAATGGTAAAGGAATGAGAGAATCCTCAAAGTACAAAAAAGGCAGAAATGAGACATCCTACACCCGCGCAACAGCAAAGCGTCTCACCGCAGATGCACAAAGACACCCAAGGAGTAGTTCAAATGAAGGCGCGCGCCGACTTGTTAGCCACTACGCCTACGGGGAGATGGAGGTATGTAAAGTCTGGAGGGAGATCAGTACCTTCAGGTGACTTCAATACAGATACAGAGCAAGCAGTTGGAATATTCTAGTAACTTCCTCAAACGTATCTATGCTTGTCTATTCTGTACGGAGAGCGCACAGCAGTCAATGCTGACTGTCTTTAAGGTGTATCTGGTGAGCTATCGGACAGCTTAGATGCTAAAGGTGCGGCATCGGATCTCCCGGCATTCTGATAGGCGCGTCCCCTTGGGAGGAGCTCGTGGCATGGATGCCAACATGTGGGAGGGCAGAGTGGGCAAGAAGGATCAGGGAAAATGGACCAAAATGAAAGGTAGACTCAGCAATGTGGCACGCTGCCATTAGTGCATCATAAGTCGCCTTAATTTAGGACATACATCACCATTATACACAAGTGCCATTTGGTGAGACCTCACTAAAGGGTCAGAAATCCACTACTACTCTGCAAAACGGACGGCGCAGCGCCTTCTGTAAGTGATTTCTGAGCATTCTGTAATGGTGTATTGAAATGTAATGTAAATATACCAGCGTTACATTCAGAATAATTAATTAGCGAGGGAACAAGAATATATATAGTATTAAACAAACCGCCAAGTCAAAACAGATGCACTAGGTTCGTGTGTAGTATGGCCATACTACAGTCCTACCAAAGGTATTACATTCACCAACTTGTACATGTGATGTTATGAGTAGTGCAGGTAATTATCTACAAAAAAATCATGATGTAAACAAACAACCAACAAACACTTAAGAGACTCCTCACCTACAACATGCTGGTTCGCCTTAAGATTTCACAATATAATTGCAATGTCAACCTAGAGCTGGGTTCCGCGTTTCCAGTTTGGGGGGCCAGTTTGCAACATAGCTCACAGATTTCCGCACTCAGACACGCTGACTAAACATGGTAATTATCTGATTAAGATGTGGAGCAGGGAAATCTGCAAAATGTGATGGATTCTGGCTCTCCAAGGCCAGAATTGGGAATCCCTGACCTACAGCTTTCTTTCCCTTGATTATACGCAAAGGTGCTGATATTGTTCATGGGAAAACACCAATCAGTCTTTAAAATGTCATGGAAAAGGTTCGACCCGTACCACAAATTCAGAGTTACGACCGTCAAATCTCTTGCTAATTTGCAAATACATCTGTGATAAATATGTAACTACTGACATTCATTCCTGAGATTTAATGTGTGTTTATTTACTTTACTCAGAGTTCAATATAAATTTAATGTTATATTGTGACATTCTTGACCAAGAAAGCGAAAGCAAATAAAAAAAACAGGTTTGTCTCTCAAACAACACACACACTGTCACCCCCCCACACACACTGACATGCACACCCTAACCCCCCCGCCCCCCCACACTGACATGCACACCCTAACCCCCCCACACAGCACGACCAGGTAAGTGGGGACCCACATGCAAACTGGAAGACGGCTTGTCATGGTGTGTGTGCTGATTTCAGACTAAATATGGGGGGCTTCGTATCTGGGAACTCGTGCGTAGAAACGCCTGTGCTCCCCAAATCATTCAGACGGACGGGGGCCGCAGGTACGACGCGGATTCGTGCGATCACCTCGGCGAGGCGTGTCCACGGCATGTGGGGGCGTGGCCAAGGCATGTGGGGGCGTGGCCAAGGCGGGGCTACCCCAGCTTGGTGATCTGAAGGCTTCCGGTGATCCGAATGGTGTCGATAGCCCGCAGCGACGCCACCCGGTGGTAAAAGTCAAAGAGCTGGTGGCCGTCGACGAATATCCGGAATCGCTGGTGCTCGCAATGGATCTCAATCTGCGTGGATTAAAAAACGGGGTGGTGAGAGGTGGCGGGGGGCAAATATACCACACAATAAACGGCCCCTGGTGACTGTTTACTAGTCAAACCGGTGGGCTGTTAAAAGCAAAGGGAGGGAGGAACAAGGTCAGACTGCAGGCCATCTTCTAGCTATGGACATTGATTGATAACCTGAAGGCGATTGGTTCCAGTCCCAGAGGGGTGGGGCTACAGCACAATAATTCACCTGAATTTTTTTCAGTAAAGTCCTTAGATAAAATTATATGATAAACAGGACCCCCCCGCCCACACACACTTCCTCCCACAATCCCTGCCTTTTCATGATAGATGAAATATGCCCCCCCCTCCCCCAGGTACCCGAAAGGGCTGGTCCTCGATGAAGGGGAAGTACGGGATGGGCTTCTCTGGCTCCTCCCACTCCCCAGACACGCAGGCCTTGCGCAGGAACTGCCGGTCCACGAAGCGGGCGCAGAGCTCCAGCGCCACGTCGGGGGGGGGGTCCTCCTCCGTGCCGCGGCCGCACGTCAGGCTGATGTCGAAGCTGCACAGACCGAAGGCGCTATCTTTAGAGCCAGCGGGCCGGGCTGGGGGAGGGCCCACGAGCCGGACATCCAAAGAGGAAACTCCACTAGTGCCGATAAGAGTCCATACACCCCCACAGCAAATATACCACACAATAAACGGCTATTTATGCGCCTGGTATTTCACTTCCACATATCAGAAGTGTGTTTTGCATTTGATTGCCACTGGGAAAACCACCTAAAGTAACTTTTATGTAAAGAGCTATAGCAAATCGAATTTAATTCACTGGATGACGCAGCTTAATAGAAAATCATTTGGCAAGTATCTGAGAACCTTTAGCCCACTATATACCATGGTGATATGGAAGGTCAACAGTACCGAAGCACTTTTTAAGCAAGGCGTTGAACTGCTAAGGCAGAGAGAGTGGAGTTTCGTTCAGAACCATACAATTAGGGTGGACAATGGCCTCTCACTGTCCCCCCCATGCATGTGCAGTGAAAGTGCAGCCGATTTGACATACCAGTTTCTCAGGAATTAATGCGAGTAAACCGTCTGTCAGCTGAAGCAGTGGCTGAGACCTTGATCAGCCTCTGACCATCAGTGCCAAATGCTGTCACTAGGTCTGTTTTACTTTTACAGAGTTTTCAGTAACACGTACCAGTCCACCCTTGTCGAGTGCACTCTACCAGACAATGCTATATATGCTGCACACAGGAATAACTAACTTTATGTAGAAACATGTATTTTCATGATGGAAAATTCTGCCTGATAAATAAATAAACAACCAAGGAAAATGTCTTCTAGCTGCATTTAAACTATCGACATGAGTTATATAGTACATTAAATATTTAAAAGGACTTTTGAATGAAAACGTTTTCTATTTTTCACTGGGTGAATGTTGACCTGCACTTGGAGTTCGGTGGAATTACCTTTTAGGCTCTGCATCTACTATGCCCATGACAATGATCTTCTTTCCTGGTCTCATCCCACCTTTGATGCGGCCGCTGAAAGGAACTGCCTGGTTGAGAGCAGGATAACGTTCTTGAAGTGGTGTCCATAACACAACATGGAGCTATAGCCTAGACCAGGGGTCTCCAACTCCGGTCCTGGAGAGCTACTATCCAGTAGGGTTTCTGTCCCACTTGGCTTCTGATGAGCCACACCTGCTCCTGGTATTTACCTGAGAACAGGTGTGGCTCATCAGAAGCCGGGTATGATAGAAAACCTACTGGACGGTAGCTCTCCTGGACCGGGGTTGGAGACCCCTGGCCTAGAGCCTGTCCCAGACGGGGTGGGGGGGTACACGCCGGCCAGGAGGCCACTTCATGACAGGGCACACTCCATAGGGAATTTAGAGATACCAATTAGCCTAACTGCATGACTGTGGTCGGAAATCTGAGACGGCAGAGAAAACCCACATGATCAGGGAGCACAACTCAGAGCAAAAGCAGGATTCGAACCCATAACCCTCAGTGCCGCCTTCACATCCATCAACAATTACTACACATATGGGTGACAAAAATACAAATAAAATGCATTACCAGTAATCGTATATCTTCTCTCTCAGGTGAGATCAGTGCAGGCTTTTCTAAGGAATTGCTCAAAGGCCCATCTTCGATTTTCTTTAATTAAGCAAGAAAAGAAATGAGTTTCTTCAACATCACCCCACAAACGCTTAACTATTTAAGGAATACAACACCCACATTCCACTAATGTATATTAATTGCTCGGTAACTGCTGGCGCATTGAATGCTATGCATTTTTTATGAGATCGGTACACCTTTAAGGCAAAAAAGCAAGTGTCCAGACGTCCCTCATATTTAGGATTGCAGACAAGCTGCGATCTTGCGCTTTGGTGCTAAAAGTAACCGTAACAATCTTATATTCGCGTAAAAAGCCGCATGATCCGAGCAAAAAGAGACGTATTTTTCCAGAGCACCTATTTATAGGTACGTACTTTCAGTCCGCCCAAGGTGGACATGCAGCACGTATTCAAACGCAGGTATTTACACATAGATCTCACTGTCGCTTTCATTACCCATATTTGCCCAGTCACAGAAACGATACAGGTATAGGGGCAGCATAAAGCGTCACATGGGGGGCATGTATGAAGGGGAAAAAATCTTATAAATTGATTTATGTAAGAATAAACATCAGACTTTAAAGTGTAATTAAATATACTCACAGTAGCGTCATTTTCCGTCCCTGACACCGCCATCTTGCACGCGAAATAGCATAGGACAAACAAATTGATCGACTGGGTGAGTGATAGCCTCGAGCGTGTGAGGGGCGGCGATCGAGGCTCCGAGCGGCAGACGGTGCGAGCGCTTTAGGAGGCGGCCGCAGGCGATGGGAACCGGCGCCCACTGCCTATCCTCACCCTGACATATCGGGATGAACGCTGACGTCGGCTGAACGGAGGCTTAATCCCAGACAGGACTTAAACCGCAATTATCTACTTTTTTTCTTACTCCCTCCTTCCTGAAGGACCAGAGGCAATAAACGTGCAATGGAAAAAGAGATCCACTACAGCTGCATTGCAACAGTGTCAAGAAACAAGAATTAACTCAATAATATTGCAAAATATTACATATCTGTAAAGAAAGAAACTTCACTATTTCCAAGTTGTATTTTGCTGGTTATCAATATGCTTATGATCAAACCGGTTTGTATAAATTCAATACCGGTCTACCGCATTTGCAGTAAATTGCTTGATGTATTTTAAGGGAATACCCCCGAAATTCATCTACAGGGCGCCGTTCTGTGGTTATCTGGGGCATTGCAGGAAATAGCTATGATGTGCAAGGACCGCGAGGAATTCCATTGGAAAAAAAATAAATTTTCGCATTTATGTTCCCGAAAAAAATCGGTAGGAAACAATGCAATACTGGTTTGTTTTTCGCAATTCCCCGACTTCTATACATCTCCGCAAGCATTCACGCTTTCTTTCCCCCACCTGCTCTCTGTGGCCGTGCTCAGTGCTGACCTCATTTGGTAAGAGAGCAAACTCACATTTTGTAGAACTGAGAAGGACTTAAACGCGCTCATCCCCATATATAATAATATGGTATTTTCACGTACGCCAGCATAATTTAAAGTTGTTAGAATATATTTCAATCATTTATCCAACTGTAAAAAATGTGCCTATTATTGTGGGGAAGACGAGCGTTAGTGTGACATGGCTTATATAACAAGAACAAGAATAACAAGAAAGTGACTTTACATAGTTTTAAAGTACTAGTCGATGCATAGTTGATAGTAATGATATGAGACACTTTTACGCAAAGAAAACTGCAGTGTTGCATAGCTTCTTATAAAATCTTCTGTCATTAGTAATATTCATAAAATGTCCGCTTGTACGCTTATTTCACCGATGTGCAACAGGACTGAAGGCGACTGCGAGGATCACCGAAGCTGACGGTCTCGGTTTAAAGGACCAGAGTGTGCTCGTTAAATAGTCCCAGTCAGTCATCACCTGCAGAAGAAAACTGACCAGGTAATAAACCATTAGTTTTTTCCCCAAATATATCCAAGACCATTTAATACATCCAGAGACGAGATAAAAGCTCGTGGTAGGAATGACCTAGATACCACATTAGCTTAAGCCTGCCAAGATTGAGACGCCACGCTGAGAAGGATGCCGAGCTGTTGCTAGGATACCAGCATTTTGGGGTCACATAAGAAATTCTCCCCATTTTCTTTGTTCTCCAGAATGGTGGCTTCATTCAGACACATGACTCAACACACCATATCTACACGAAAAGCTGTATGTGTATGATTTGTACTTTATTCATTAGTTTGATTAGATTTAAATAATATGGTAATATTATGAAGCATAGATCATTTATGATAACATAGTCCTACTGTGCATTGAACTGGGTTTCACAATAATAGAGCTGTTCACGTGATCACTGTCCCCAGTTTCAATAGAGCCCTGTCCTCCTCCAATATGTTTATTTATAGTTCTATAAAGCACACATAATGAATTTAATTCAGATCTTGTCCAGGTCTGGAAAATCATAGTTCTGTCCATCATACTCACCATGGCGTGAGGGAGCTGGGCTTGAATGTTTCACTGACACCCGTATATTATGGATGTTTATATTTAAGGGCTGGAAGGAGTAGGATGCCGTCGTATCCATGCATCCAGCCAATATTTAAAGTTCCATGTTGGGAAGAAAGGTCCTAAACGGATGACACAGAATGTTCTGGAAGGAGGGTGGGGGGGATATCTCAGGAGCTCCGTTACTGTGGAGCACGCTGGAGGAAGCTTTGTACTGAGCACTGCACTTTCCCGGCTGGATTCGGGCCTGGCCTGGATAGAGGGTGCCCAACACTCATCCAATTACACGCTCACAATTAACAAAAAGACGTTCACATCTGATACATCAAGGATAATGGCAGCTCTATATATACAAATTCTACATATTACCAAGTTACTGGAGGATGTGTCCCGTTCCAGAGGATAGATAATATTAAGCAGCTGCCAAGTGGTTCATCCCATAGCTTCAGCTCTGCTGTGATTTTGGGTTTTAACATACTCACCTTATAGGACGTCTTGGTTAGCTAGACTTAGCTTGCAGTTGCCATTGTCAACAATGCATGATTCAGATAATAGTTAGGGCCTTTAGCTATAGTGTGTAAAAACAGCAACATGATTGATTCACCTACTGTAGGTATAATCACCTGGCAACGAACGTAGTACTTAATTAAATTTTGTACAATGTTTATCACAGATACTAAATTTAATGTGTTTACAAGAAACACATTAAACGTGGAACATTGGATCAAAAGCGAGAGACAAGAATCATGCTGACAGCCAAAGGCAACAGGGTTACATGTTGAACCACATTGTCGCCCTGTTTTCTGGATGTGTTTTAATTAAAACGTGACAGTACATTTGAACAAATCAAAGTGTTATGCATAACCACAAGGTGGCGCTGTTTAAAATTTGTCACATGGCGTTACATGGTGTTTTACAGCGTTCCAATTTCATATTCAATTATTCTTGGTGTGCTGTACGTTCTAATTATTAATGTAGATTTCTAATTCATGAATTAATTTGCAGATCATTCATGGTCTTTATATTATTTAAAATACTGTGTCTGTTGATATCATTCAAAACGATGTTGTCATGTTTAATACACAGAATAGCCGTTTTCTGAATGTTATTTAGACAAAATTCAACTTATTATGGAATTGTATTATTTGTTTTTGTTCGGGACCTTTAGAAGTGATTGATTGTTGTGTAATTGCATTCTTAGTTTAAATGAAAATAGAGCATTGCATTTGCTTAGTAATACATAAGTAATAACATAAAGTAACTAGAAAATATGTGATTAAAATTATTTTTAGTTTGTGTATTCTAGAAAAATGTAATAATCTACCCAAGAACAAACTTCTTTTGGCTTGTGCTGAGAAAAAAATGAAACAGGATCTCGGTTGTGTCACGCCCCGCTCCGTCCGCTCCTAATGTGTGCCACGCCCACCTCGTTACCTCGTGTTCAGCCCTGATTGTGATCGCCTGTGTCCTATTAAGTCTAGCTTGTCTCTTGTATTTAGTCCTCGTCTGAGTCAGTCTTCCCCAGATTTGTCATTGTATTGTCATGTGCAGTGTCCGTCGATGTTCGTCTGCTCCCAAATAAACCCCGTTTTCCCTGGCTGCTCTCGACTGCTTCCCTGCTCGCCTACCCGCGAGCGTGACAGATTGTACGTTTCTTTTCACGTCTCTTCCAGATCCTTGCAGCGCTCAAACTTCTGCATGGTACCGGCGTTAACGTCACTTGGGGAAGTAACTTCCTGTGTAACCGTGATTCTATGACAGGCACATAGTAATATTAAAAAATATAATATATATAAGTCCACATGCTCGTTTAATATTTCCCCGTCATTTCCAACATGGTTTTGAGCTACAGATGGATTTTAATGTAAGCCTGAAGGTTTTTGGAGTCCTTTTGAAGCGTCCCTTCAACCAACGTCTCCTTTTAAGAAATAAGACGCTCGGCCACCAGGGGGCGCCTGTAGCACATACGTTAATTGCTCAGTGCAGTTAAGGTAACCAGAGAACGTCAGAATTATTTTACATTATTTATTTGGTTGTCCAGGATCACATGGACTGCATTTTATACAGTCTGCGTTATACAGCTGGATATATTCTGACGTTTTTTCGCTTACGTGCTTTGTAGAATACAGAATTATATCAAGCACTGCTGATCCACTAATCGATCTTTAAAAGATGACTGCTATTGTAGCATTAATGATCAGGCTCCGTAGTCCGTTATTTAAAAATATGAGTCGTCATGAATATTAATTATAGCTTTAAAGTAGCTTATCTAAAGTTGTACGTACCTAACTATAATAATCGTTACGTACTACATGTACGTAAATGAATTAACGCAAGTTCCTGTATCGGATGTCCAGTGGTAAAGCCCATTCTTCTTTAATAACAGTTGGGCGTCAGAGGGAATGCGTATGCTGCAGGTGTACTATTGTTTTTGCGTTATTGTTTTGAGTAAACAGGAAAACCTCCATCTGGTTACGTCATCACCCTGCTACGACGTAAAGACGATTATACGTACTTAACGAAATGACGGTAATCGCACAAGTTTTTGGACCTGGAGGACGGGAGCCCTACACAGTTTTTGGTTCACCCTCATTTAACACACCTGATTCAACTCCTTGTGCTAATTACCACAGAGCTCCTGAGCTGAATCATTTATGGTGGAAGGGGGAAAGAACACAGGGAGTTTGAGACCCCTGAACTAGACTTTAAGTTTCACGTGAAAACATCTTTCTAAGAATGTATTGAATGTGAGTTTTTATAGCTAGAACAGTCTAATCTCATGTTTTCTACAACCTCAATTACCTAGAAAGAAACTTTGATATCTGCAAAATTCAGGGCCATGTTAATAGCTACTGCGCTGCAGGGATGGTCCTGTGGCCACCAAGGCCCGTCCATTCAGCGCTGGCACCGAGTGATGCAGCACGTCTGTCAGGTATGTGTGTGCATGGTTAGATATCGGAGGGACTGTACTGTTCAGAGGCAAATAGACTCTTCTTTCTCTTTGTTCATTTGGTTTAAGTAATGCCACAGGTCATTTAAAAACCGATAAAAGAATATATGCAGTTGAGTCTGTAGAGTGATTTTGTGGCCAAGTCAATTGTTATGGGACTGGCCCACCTGATCTTCTGCTGGCCCACTCACACTGTGATCTCTGACTCCACTATTGGTTAATCATATTGCGGATTTACCCAAAAAAGTCAAAAAATGTAATTATTATTACAAATGAAAGGCTAGTTGGTTACTTAACCACTGCAGACTTTATATATTTGGAGAGCCGAAGCCCAATCCATCCAGCCATCAGTGGTACCTCCTACTCCGCCTGTTACTAGGAAACCAAAAGTCCGCTCTGATGATGCTGTAGCCCCCGCCCTTATACAGGGTGATGCAGCTATGGGTGTTTGCTGTGACACCCCCACCCACCCAAGGGCATAGATTTGAGTATGGGGTAAAGCTCCTACCAATATTCTGGGATTATCATGTGCGTTTTGGGGGGGCTGATTTGGTCCCTACTGATGTTGAAACCAAACCTATGCCCTTGCATATGCTACACACACACACACACACACATTTGTTTACATATCTTTGTGGGGACTCTCCATTGATTTCTATATGAAAAACTCTAATCCCAACATGACGACCTTAACCCCTACCCAGCCCTAACCTTAACCATAAATAACCTAAGAAAACATGACACTTTTTTTAGTTTTTAGATTGCATTTACAGATCTTTTTGGGGACCTGAAAAATGGTCAAAACCACATAAAAAAAACAGGTTATCACATTGATCCCCACAATGTTATATAAATATAATCCACACACACACACACACACAGCATTAGTAGCAGTGCTCACATCCCATAACCTAACAACCTTGATCTTGTCCAGTGTCCTCTTACTGGCTCACTGGGTTTATGAAGACAGAAAGCGCAAACAGACAAAATGGCTCACATCCTTAAGGTGACATGAACCATTCATTAATAACAGTAAAAGCAATGAAACACATATTTACTCTGCTTTCTCTGGTATCCAGGGAACATTTGTCAGATTCCTATCATGGGGGTTTTTTTGTTATTTTTTTTTTTAAAAAGCTGCTGACTTTGCGAGAAAGAATGCCCTCTACTGGTCGGGCCTCGTCACATTCAGTCACATCCTGGTCACGCTTGCCACCCAATCCCTGAGAGGTGAAGGCGGCTCAGAACGCGGCAGTAGGGCTAAAACGCGAATTGGACAGCAGTCTGTGAAGTGGACCGGTGGGTGGATGGATTTGGTTGAACCAAAGCACTCGCCAAGGACCAAATCAGCGACGCTTCTCACTTTCTGGGGGAATTATTCAGTACCCAGTGTAGAAGAACTGCCAGCTGGGGTGTAACGCTTGGGTTTCCATTACTCATCCATTATTTACCTTCCTACTACAAAGATCCACGAACTCCACAACATTTCCACATCAGTTAGATTAGGCATTTTTTTGGGGGACGTCACTATAGCAGAGACCTCTGGTTCCTTATGCACAAAATGTCCCCGTGACGCGTTTAAGAACCAGCTTTGGAGCTCGCAGGAACAGAAGAAGCTTAACTAGGCAAGGCTCCAGTGTCCGGCAAATGGAGAATTAATCCCGCGTCTTAAATTTCACCTGGCAAAGAAAAGCAGGAAAGCCAGAGGACCATCCCCCATAACTTCTTCCGCTGACAGCATCAAAAACGATGACGTAATTGCAGTGACAGCAGCACTAGTACGGTAACAACACGTGCAGCTTTATCAGCTAAAACCCTGACAGCCAGCCTGGATACTGGATTACTGGATACTGTTAAAAAAGACAAGCTGCCACTGTCATTCACGCACACCCCTCCTGAATTAACATCTCACAAACTTGTTAAGGAAGTGCCTTTCCATCCTGGTAGTCCTTGCTCTGCTCTGGGTCCTTGGCTAAGATAACCTAGAGGAGTGGGCAACACGACCGTAGAGTTTCTGCATTTCATACACTGTATGCAGCCACGTCTAAAGAAATGCATACACTGTTTGAACCTGTGCTGTAATATAATGTCGGATCACCAGTGATATGCTGCTTTAAGGGAAAATTGGCTGCCACAATGTTTAAATCTTTACTGTCCAGGCAAATCTTTTCCCCAGCAGGGGGCGGTGTGTGGCTCAGCAGGTTAAGATCCCATGTGATCAGAAGGTTCCCGGTTTAAATCCCAGGACTGACAGACTCATGCCACCAATGGGCCTCTGAGCGAGTCCCTTTATTCTCAGTTGCTTCAGGGATGCTGTATAAATAGTTCATTCTGTGCCTGGATTCCAAGTTTCACTCTCATCCATATACAACCGTAGAATAAAAAAAGCACTCTATGTTTTTAACGAAATCATTATCATTGAATCCGGGTTTAATCCTGGTTCTGCTGACTGAGCAGCAGGTTGCTTCCAGGCTCAAAGTTTCTAAGACAGCAGTACACAAGAATAAGGTGAAGCAAGAGACACTGGGAACGACCAGAAAGCAGCCAGGCAGAGGGCGGAAGCGACTTTCTAATGTCAGAGATGACCGTCAACTTCTCTAGCAGTGTCTCATGAATCGTAGGGTGACATCAAGTGACCTTCTAAAGGAATGAGAAACATTAAGTGCAGGTGTGAAGTGCACTGATAGGACAGTTCATATCAGGCTCACAGAAACAGGAACGAAGTCCCATAAAGCAAGGAAGAAGGAAGATGCCCTTCATTCATGAGAAGCAGGGAAGAACCAGGCTGTAGATTTAAAAAAATATTTAAAAAAAAGATGCACACCCATAGATTCAGAAATGAGTGAAACAAAAAATTGTGTTGTGGTCTTTTAATTTTTTCGACAGCTGTATCATGTGCATGCATCTCAAAACAAAGCATGATGGGATATATGAAAAGCAGCATTCAGATGTACATCTACAAATGGCAAATAAAGCATCATTGCATTGTCTCTGTTCAGTTTTGAACATGCTTACTCCACAATTATGAAACTGTGTCACCATGAAATAAATAGACACTGATGCTGGAAGTACCACTATGTTGAAGGAACGTGCAGAAATAGTATCAGCCAGAGGAAGAACAGGGCAATTTGATTAGACGTATGAATGGATTTCCAATACAGCGTCCTGGGATGAGTCAGAGGAAAATATGGATTTTGGTAATCCCCCTTAAGATTAGCGGTTTGTAAAATCTCCACAGCGCCCATTGCCCAGTACATGCCGCTGTTTGGACCTGCCTCAAACTGCCTGTTTTTTCATTTCCCCATGACTGTTTTGTAAGGTGCAGTCCTGTTATTGTATAAGTTTGTTGTATTTGTTTCTTAAGTAATCATTATTATTAAGATTTTGCTTCACACTTCTTTTTCCTTTGGTGC
Organism: Paramormyrops kingsleyae; assembly: GCF_048594095.1. Classification (NCBI taxonomy): domain Eukaryota; kingdom Metazoa; phylum Chordata; class Actinopteri; order Osteoglossiformes; family Mormyridae; genus Paramormyrops; species Paramormyrops kingsleyae. Next base: position 6,815,564 of record NC_132816.1, read on the forward strand.
ACCCCCCTCCCCACCCCCCAAGATTTATGAATTGTATTTTATGCATCTTATTCATAATGAGGTATGGTACTTCTGTTTCTTTGCACGCTACAATTCACATGATACAGTGATGGGGAGATGTCACAGAATGCAGGAAGCAGCTCATGTCACTCTACCGCCCTCTGGTGACGGGGCAGATACCTCACAACCTCCTCAGAGGCAGGGAAAAGTCTTGCCACTCTGGCTGAGTAAAGTCCATCCCAGCCCTGCTAGGCCACCTGTGAGGTTCGAGAAACTGCACTTGAAATTTCACAGCGGCAGCTGAGATCTGCCCAAACAGTCAGTGGCAGGATAGGGGTTGATGTGACTTTGGCTCGAACCCTGGTCCATCGGGGAGGGAGCCTTTCAGTCCGTCACCATTGGATACACAGAACTCTGGTTGACCACATTGTTCCTCAGCTTATAGTCAGTCAACACGTCAAAGCAGAGATCAATGCCTTCCTGTGGCGTTGTGTACACCCACCATGCGAGCTGAGCCCCCCCTCAGGATGGCTGTAGGTATTGATCTCCTAATATGTCTGGGAGGGGGGGGTATGCTCTAGGGGGAGGCAGCAATGGCCCAGGCCACAGTGAGACCGCCCTTTACCGGCACTGATGAGACAGAGAAGGCAGCGTCCGGAAGCAGACCCACACACCAGCCATGCCCCAACTTTATTATAGCCACCAGATTGGCTGTAAGGGGAGAATACACGGTGGTACCAGGTGGGGGGCGACCGAGTTACTTTTGGAGCATCATTAAGAATAAAAATGACCTACAAATAATTTAATGCAACCCGGTAACACTTCATTAATAAAAGCCTCAATTATATCCATGTTTTTAAAACTAAAGCTAATATCTGAGTTTTTCAAAAGCACCACAGGATGTGGATTTTATGCCCCCCCCCCCCCCCCCCCTTTTTCAGAGGCATGGTACGGCCCACGACCTACCGTAATAAGAACAGGTGGAGCGACTTGGAGTCAAATTGGGGCCTAGAAGTGTGCAACAGTATCGCCAATGAAAGGGTCCTCACATCTCCACAGAGTACACAGGCGGCCATGTTGAGAAGGTCTTCTGATGGCTCTCCAGTTTTACAGAGCTTTCACTTTCTGACCAGTATTTGGATCCCTTGATCTCTCTGTCACACATAGCTTGACGGCCAGTGACGGGGTGACAATGTCAGGACCCCTTTTAGGGCCTGTTACTAGATCTGATGATATTCACTAGCCTGAGTCTGGAACCCAGTGACTGCAATGCTCCCTTGAGGCTCCATGTACAGGAAGCAGACACCAGAAGTCACATGATCAATATCATGTCCAGACATAAGCAGGCTGCTCAGATTAACCACACAAGTGGTCTAATAGACTCAACATGAAGTTGGCTTTATTGGTTATAGAGCGCAGACGTACATTCATATGCATATACAAGCTGGCAAATAAATCCTGAAAATAAATATCAGGCAGAAGATAAAAGTTGAAAGGTCAGTGTATAATGGTAAAGTATGATATTTATTAGACATATCCTCTTTGCTCAGTTTCATGTCGTCAAACCAGCAAGTTCTGCAAACATGTTTATGTTACTCTTAACAGGAACTGTGAGGCGTCCTTCACTATTAACATGCAAATCAGCGTTGACATTTTCACTTAACGCTAGTTATATTATCAAAGGTATTTCTTTGCCGCTGTCGGGACAGCGGCATCGCTTAACAGAGAAAGTGCAGAAATACACTCACACTAGCCGAGGTGCTTGGATGCAAATCTTTGGGTACAAACATCACCAGCACAGCTTCCAATCGTGCAGAAAGCCTTATCCCTCCTGCCGTTTAATTATTAAGTCACCTTTTTCAATTATTAAGGCATAATTGTCGCATGGGCTGGATATTTTATTCTCGACTGTTGCCACCGTGCAACTGGTGGTGACATGTGCCTGACAGTCATTGTCAGTCCCACAATGATGCCGCTCCTACAGGAAGCCTTTTCACGCCGCAATTGTACAGCATTCATAATGGATAAAACAGAGCACAAAAGGGACGCGGATTTCCAGATAAATGGGTGCAGGACAGGAACAAGTAACTGTCACCCCACTGGCTGCCCCTGCGGCTCGGTTACGGTGTCCGGTGTCTCCCTGCTCCCCCCTCCTCCAGGGGCTATGAAAGAGAAACCATCAGCTCTTTAATTCATCCCGCTTTGAAGACACCTTACCCAAAGTTCAGCCCTCCATCTTCCACAAGCACTCTAAAAGTCCAGGGCGCCGTCATAAAGCTCAGCACACAAACAGGAATATTTTCATGGAAAGAATTAATTAGAAACATGTTTGCATTTCAGGACCAGTAGAGGATTATAGACAGTGCTATAACTATTTATAAAAGGGCATACATTATAGCCATGTTTATTATGCATTATGAATGTTCTATGAAGGTATCTATAGTGCATTGTAGATGAGAGCTTCATAGAGTGTTCATGATGCATAATAAACATGGCTAGAATGTGTTACGCCTTTTAGTTATGGTCCTGTTTATAATACTTTATGAATGCATCATAATGCATTATGAAGGTATGTAAGACACATTATGATGACTGCTTTAAGTTAAGTATTACTGGAAATGGTTTACAGTAAAAAGATATTTAGACGTGAACAAACAGTATCAATAAATAATAGACAACAATAAACAGTAACAGTGCACAGAATGTCAGGGAAAGTACTGCATGAAAGTGTGTAGTAATGGTTCAGAAATAAACGGCATTGCGCAGTGGGTATTGCACAGTGAGTATTGCACAGTTGGTATTGCACAGTAAGTATTGCACAGTGGGTTGTACTGTGAATGAATGTTCTGTGAAGGTGCCTAAGCGGTTATGGTCCATTCGGACAGTTGGTGGTTCCCTTCTTCCTTGGAGCAGCGCGGCTGTTTCAGTCTGTTGCTGAAAGTGTTTGGCCAAGACAAACCGATAAATAAATAGTGTACAGATACCGGCTACTGGAAGAATAAATGAAAACATATAAGTATAATGTGAAGGCAGGCATGATGTCATCCAGAACACGCAGAATGGCCACAGCCTGGCTTTTCCATAAGGAGCCTATTTGTTTCATTAAAGCCCCTTGAATCTCACACAAACAAACCCTGCTGTCCGGAGATCCTTTACTTTATGTACAGCACTGCGCAAAAGTCAGACAGTCATAGGAAAAGTTTAAGGCTGTTTGTCTGGGTAGTAAGGGGATATGTACTCAGAAAGAAAAGCACCATTTAATAATAGAACATGTGCAAGTCATGAGTAAAATAATTAAAAATAACAGGAATTTCTTATGTTCTCCAAAAAGTTACTGGTACCTTGTTGGATGGCTAGATGAACATCCCTTCAGTTCCCAAACTTCTCCTCAGGGACACCTCAGCCATTCCATGTATTTATTAAATTTCACCACCAGCTCACTTAATTCATTAATTGAATTAGTTAACAAAAGTCAATGAGGTATTGATTAGCTATACGAGGTGTGCTAGCGGTCATAAAAACTACCTGGGTGTGTTGGATGTTTGCTGCAAATACGGGGCGACTTTAGGAGAGATTTTGAAATGATTAAAGGTTAACACACTTCGTTATTCTCGACTTACAGATGTAATATCATAGTTTTACATCAAAATGAAGATCCTTTAAACAATTTCCTGTGACTGCCTGTGACTATTGCACAGTATTGTACACTGGGCTATATACACAACCTGAGTTGAGGAGATGAGTAGAGAATTCCTTGTTGATATACGTCATTAAATGTAAATATAAGGCACAAGGTTATTGCTTGTGCATGTATTTTCAGGTATTGTTGAAAGCCCAGAGAACGGAATCAAATATCACTCATTGAAAGGACACCGTCTACATTATGTGAGTATATGAGTGAGTATTGAAGGCTAAATTTACTCACTGCCCTTAAGGGGCTATTTCTAGAACTCTTTGTACATCATGTGATGAATCACTGAAACTAATTTATACAGTTATCTGGGAACCCACACCTTCCTTTGATAGAACGGATGTTGTTTACTAGACCAGTGTTTCTCAATCTGAACTACAGGGATCCACAGCCGGTCCACGTCTTTGCTCCATCACAGCTCCAGGCCAGACAGTCCATATTTTTTATCCCTACTTGGAGCTGGGAGGGAGCAAAAACATGGACCGTCTCGACGTCCCCGAAATCGGGTTGAGAGACGCTGTACATTCAGCGGACAGGATGTAACACCCCACGCCTGTACTGGCTGCCCTTGTCACAGCCGTTGATTTGCCCCCATCCACCCACCCGGTCGTGTCAGTAAAGGATTTATACCCTGTTTCCTCCCACAGGCTTCCTCTGGTCTTGCGAACTGCATCGTAGAGGAATAGGGATTTTATTTTTTTTTACATTGTGATTGAAATCTTCAGAGTCTGCTGGAGTCTGTATTATTATCTGGCTGTTTGGATTAGTCTGTGATTGCCTTAATTTATGTAACGGTCTTGGCATTTTCATTGGCCAGATCCATTTTAATTTCAGGGTAAATTTAAGATGTAAACATGACAGTGATTGCAGAACAATTATTTATTCTGGAATCAGATGTACCTAAATGCTGGTGTTTCGCTGTCTGTCATCAATGAGTCCTCGGCTGTCAGATTATTCACTTGAGGACTGCAGAGTGGAAGGAATTAATGAGGATTTAGGAAGATGGAGGAGAGTATGAGAGTCCCTCACGCTGCCTCACTCCCCCGCCCCAGGGTCTCCAGCTGGTCTTCCCTGGCCGATCTGGTGATGAGAGCCCAGGGTGTGCCCAGCAAGGATTTCAGCCCCTCGGGATGATGGGAAGGAAGCTCCCCCAGATGGGATGAGAGCTCACTTCACCATGGTACCCGGGCAAAGAACACATGCTAATTCCCACAATCCCACAGATGAAGGATGAGCCCTGCAATCTTCCAGGCGGACGTCACCTCATACCACTGATCATCAGTTGTTAATTACATTTGATTTATTTAGCTAAAGCAAAGCACTTTTTTGAGAGAAAGCAGGGTCAGCTAGTCCCCAGAGCAACTGGGGGTTAAGGGCCTTTCTCAGGGGCCCAATGGTGACATCATTCTGCCTACGAAGGGATTTGAACTGGCAACCTTCTAATCACTGGCCCAGCAGCCTAACTCGCTGAGCCACACATCACCTACCGATTAATTAACTACGATTAATCAATGCGTACTGCTGAATACTGACTGAATACTGAGTACTGACTGAATACTGACTGAGTAATGAGTACTGACTGAATACTGAGTACTGCTGAATACTGACTGAGTACTGAGTACTGACTGAATATTGACCTTGGCAGTCAGCAGGCCTCCTTTCATGTGTGATGGCCATCAAGTAAGAACAGAACCAGTCACAGCTGACAGATAACAAGACGCTGGCATGTCCCTCAGGTCATATTACAGATCTTTTTCTCACCTGGTTCTTTAGAAAGACATTCCCATTGGAACCCCCACCTTACGCATGACTCTACCCCCCTCAGACATACTTTCACACACCCCCATCAGTATGTGAAGGGGGCTTTCTCCAGAAATCCCAGAAACACAGGCAGCGACATGCCGCGCGTCTTATCACTCTCCCTAAGGCGCTCTTACGCACCTAAATCCATGGGACAGGCAGTCGCTTAGTTCCTCTGGCGTGTGAGAGAGGAGATGAGCGCATCGGATGGGTGACTTTCCAAAATCGCCATACTGAGAGAATTAAGAGACCAGTGGTGCATTCTGAAAGGACACCAGCGGAACTCTCAGCCAGCAGAACATGTGATAAGACGACAAGACAATCCACAGCTGCCACGCATTTAAGAGCTTAACTTCGATAAAAACCACAAAAAATCCAATACCACACCATGCAGAAAGATATTTAAAAAAATAAAATCTGATTTTGTAATACGAATTAAACTTCCTGTCCTCTCAAGAAGTAATATGAGTGACAAAATTTTACCCACGAAAAGCAGTCAGGTCACTCGTTTACCCCACAAACAGCACCGTTAGGGGAAAAGAGGAAATATCGATCCTGCATTGATGTGTTCCCAGATTTCTGCTGAGGTGTCTGCAAATGCAGGATGAGAGGCACTGCAATGTCTCCAAATGATCAAGGTGTCACATAGCAGTCAGGGAGGAATAAAACCGTAATTAAACTTTAGTATGTGTACTCAACATGCACACAAACACTCACTGAAGCATAGCTCTGTACGTGTCGACCTTTAAGGAGACCAGCCAGTTCTGTTTCCATTTGCCACGTCTAAAACATTTTGTAAACATAGCAGTATGCATGGTTACAGTCACTAAGGTGGCCTGACAACAGACAGGCCCACTCTCAAACAAAGCGAAGTATGGAAATGTAATACCAGAGTAAGTAAAAGTGTCACGGCTGTGTTACGTAAAGTGCAGCTCACTACGGAGGCTGGCAAGACCTTCCTTATCAAAGACACACACGCCAAAGCTTCTTGTTGACAAATATAAGGTGTATCAGAGCATGGGTCATGTCTCACTGTAAATGAAAGGGTTTAACTTTAACTGATTCAGCGTGATGGGAATGAAAAAGGGATCAAAGTTCAGAAGATTTATGCAAGAGCACTACTTTGGAGAAGAAATACGTACTTCGCTGTGTGATTTTTAAACGTTGCTTCCGTGGTACATAGTGACAGGCAGGGCATAGTGCTGTAATGTTGATGAACATGACTGTCCGTGTCACAGGGGTTATGAATGAAAAGGCAGGGGAGTTTACTGGTAACATGGGGTGTGTGTGTGGGGGGGGGGTCACTGGGGAAATCCTATGAGATCAGCTGCCCAAAGGGTGGCGCCCACACCCTGTGCTGTAACCTGACTGACCTGTGGTTCAGGATAGACACCCTGCAGTCTGAGATTCACCAGACAGCGGCGAGCGGAGTGATCCACTGGGGAATTCCCATAGGGGAGTTAAGTGCATTACACCAAAACATTCAAAACTAAACACCTGCCTTGCGTCAACTAAATACCATCCGTCAAATCTATGTTCTCAGGTAGCTTCAATTATTTCTTTCTGCTAGCTGCTCTTATTACTGTATACAGACGCTCCTCTAATTACGAACTTTCAACTTACGAACTTTCAGACATACGAACGAAGAGGACTGCAAGTCCAAGCTGTGTTCATTGGGCTCCCGTTTCCTGTCCGCAACATCAATTTTCTTTTCTGCGCAGCCAATTCCACTTAGTACGACTTCTGGCCGCTACTCCCGCCACGCAGCAGTGTAGCGTACGTACTCCCAGCATCCTAGTATACTTGCGTATACCCTTAAAATGATGTTGAATAACGACTTACGAACATTTCAGGTTACGAACGGCCCTTCGGAACGTATCTCATTCGTAAGTAGAGGAGTGTGTGTAATAAAAAAATCTGGATAAGAGAATGCACTACATCAATAAATGTATCTGTAATTAATAAATGCATTATATAGAATACCGTAATCAAAACAAAATGTACAATGATGTCAATTAGCAATGGATAGGGAAGTCTCCCATTGCACAGATGATGTCTATCTGTGTATTTCCTTCCATTACACACATCTACACTGTTAGAAGAAAGAGTACCGATATGTACCTTTGCTTTTCACTGGGGCTGTACCCTCAAGGGTCTGCCAATTGTACCCTAGCTGTAGGTAATTGTACCTTTTAGTCTAATTTAATGTACAGAAATGGACTCTGAGGAACATCCCTAAGGTGCAAGCAACATTAATGTACGTACCCCCACTGGTACAAAAATGTTCCTAATGATGTCACCATAGGGCCCCTGAACAAGGCCCTTAATCCCCAGGCCTCATGGACTGACTCTTATGTGGCGACAGGACTAAAGAGGCCGTATAGCTGCAGAGGAGGAAGAGGGTGCCAGCAGGGCCAGATAATGACCAGTACATGCCACCGTGTTATCAAAATACCCCTCGGGTCCTGTGTGTGAGAGACACGCTGTGTTCCAGCCCCTTTATCCTTAATCCCGTACATATTCTGCCTTTTGTTTCCTGGAGGATGATGGAGACTGCAGCTGTCCTGCTTGTCAGGAAACACACCATCTGCCCAGCAGGAGAATGGAGACGGCAGACTGCTTTTCTGTCGTCCTTTTTCTTTGTCTGTGATGTTTACCTACTTAACTGATTTTTTCATTTATTTTTTACCCATCTGCACAGCTGAATATTTTAGTTTAGATATTCAAATTAGATGAGCCCTGCGATGGGTTGGCAGCCCATCCTTTGTTATTCCCTGCCTTGTGCCCACAGCTTCCAGGACAGGCTCTAGATTCCTGCAACCCTGAATAGCAGTATAGAAGATGAATGAATGAATATATTCAAATTAGGCGCCTTGCGTGAAGGTACCACAGAATGGTGCCGACAGCAGCAAAACATATTGGTGCATTTTTTGGGAGTCGACAAGGGACTGAGTTTAAAACAGGTGCACCAAGAATACGATCATTATCCGATCGTTAACAGCCTGGCAATGTCGCCAAGCCACAATCACGGTGATTCACAGCCTGTCCCTAGAAGTGTGGAGTGTAAAGCGAGGTGGATTGGCCCACTCCGACTGCAGTGTCTAGAGCTAACCTCAGCGGCAAGGTTTTTCCACTGCTCAAGGAAGAATACCCACATAAAGACAGGGAGAACATGCAGACTGACCAGTGCACAGACAGACCAGGAGCTGAGAATCAGCAACAGGGAACAAATATCTCCTTAGTCAAAAAGACTATTAATACGATACACCCTGTCTTTCACGCTGTGTTACTCTGAATCACCACAGTGCTCACTGAATAAGTCGATTGTTGAAAATACATCTTTAAAGAGTGTTTCAAATCCTCTAGGACAATGAGAATTGCCATAGCAGTCCACAAAAATCAGTCAGTAGATAAAAGCCATCATAGTAAATAGCGAAATGCTTCTGTCAAAAAGATTCATTCAGATGTAAAAAGGTTCTGTGATTCCAAACACAAAACATCAGTCTTTTTATCCCTTAGAGCTGCACTTCGACCTCATGCATCCTTAAGTCATTTTACGATGGTGTGATAACTTCCTATTTTTATATTAACAAGTAAAAAAAACTTTAATTGTATAAATGGAATCCGGTCAAATACTGCCAGAATACAGTATATTTACATGTATTTGGAGGCTGGGATGATGGAATATGCATTCATATATCAGATACCCCCCCAATTTGCACAACATGTTTACGTATATCTATAGATATCTATGCTGTTACATTTTTATGTGTTTATTGCCCTACTTATGGCAGCCCACCTGTTCATGTGTCTGATTAATTTTTCTACTGTGTGCATTTATTGCATTGTTACACTTGTCATGTTTCAGTGCAATAAATGTAGCCCTGTGCACGATCTGCCATAGAGGAATGTTTTTTGTATAAGGGTGGGATGACAATAAAGTTCACATCACTCATTTGATTGCCTAATATTCACCTACTTCACTGCATTGCCCATATGATTTGATTTCAATGCACAGTGTGTATAAAATCCATCCATCCATCTTCTAAAATTTATCTTGGTCAGGGTCGCTTTTGGAGGGGAGGGGGATCTGCAGGCGCGCACACACACACACACACACACACACTCATTTGCACATAGGAAAACCACACACGATGAAGACATGCAAACTCGACACACAAATAGCAGAGGAGAAATTCGAACCCCGAACCCTGGAGGTGTGAGACAACAATACAATCCTGAGCATGTATAAGATAAATTACATAAATGGGCAGACAATCACGTGCGGGAGGAGCAGAAGCAAAAACGAACACTAGATACTCCATTCGTCCATCTTTCAACCGCTTAGTATAGTAGCGGGATGGGGTCTTTCACAGGCGACACAGAACGCATGACTGGGGTACACCCTGAACTGGATAAATCACTTCAGTGCCAAGAGAAACACTCACAATTCCCATTGAATCAAAGGAAGCCGCAAATATACACTGAAATGCATCATGGGAGACGTATTTCCATTCACAGCCTTCCGTCGTTTAACGCTTTCCGTGCCTTAATATGAACTACACATCCCGCAGTGCACCTAGAAGCGGTCGGTGACGCAGGAGGTATTTGTGTGCGTTTAAAGACCAGGCACGGTTCATACCTACGATTGAGTGCCATTGCTCTCCGTCCGGGGCATTTAATGAGCGCTTTGCTCGGGGAAAGTGGATCTGAAATTAAGAAAAGAAGAAAGTGCAGCGTGGAGAGGCACACCATCTGACCCAACATCCGCCGCTTTGTCTGGGGCGAAACAAAGGACTCGGGCGGCGATTGCCGTCTTTGTTTGCCTCCTCGGAGCAGTGGCCCGATAGCGGCGACTCGGAGCGGCCAGTGGCGCCCGCTGAGGCCACCGAGGGTGAGCCGGGGTTCGAGCGGAGCGGCGATCCGGACGGTCCAGGGGCAGCGCGTCCGTCCTCCGCCGCGTAAGTAACTGCCAGGACATCGCTGGTTTTTCACGGCATGTTGCCGAAGTTTTTGCCCACGGCTGGCTTTCTCACCACCACCTAGTTAATTCGTCGGCTGGTTAAATGGCTTATAAACAGCAGCGGTGGAAGGAGGCGGTACCGGTGAATGAGGTTCCCCAGATTCCGAGGGGTGGACGCCGGATAGTCCGTACGATGTGCCCAGATGTAGGCGGTGGGGAATGCAGGTCGATCGGCGCTAATTTAGCGGAGTGCGGTTCGCCTAGATCTAATCTCATATTTGCATTGAGTTCTTTATTATGATTTTGACAAAAGCGGTACGGCATCAGTCCTGCAGCGTTAGTCTTGCAGGGATCACAAGGCAGGCCACTGAGAACTGCCGGACACCCCGGGAGTACGATTGGATCCCCGTCTGGTTTGCAGAAATTTCGCAGACAACTAGTTATCAGGGGGAGGGGGTGCGTTGATGGTTAACTTTGATGCCAGCGATCGTGTATTTACCGGCAGCCTCCATCCCCCCGGTCGTGGGGGCACAGCCTTCCGATCCCCGCTTTTCTTTGTCTCGGGGCTGAACTTGAAATGCAGCCTGATCGCCTGTGTTTGAGCGCTTTCTCACTCTGGCCAGTCCTTTAAGATCCGTAGGCGGCCGGTGCAGCTGGCTGCTTTATTATTAAGTCTTATGGGTCATTGTTACAATCGCACGCTGATTTGCATGCCTGCCACCGGTCGGCTCGGGGCATCTGGCGGAGCCGGGCGAAGCGCCGCCTTTGTCCCGCTCTGCTCGCTGCAGGCTCCGCACGCCGTCGTCGGGGTTAGATGTCATTCTTAAATGTGTATATCCCGCCTGATTTTGAATTGAAACAGGTCGTTCAGCGGATTTGATCTGGCAGTATGCCTATCGTTTTGGTCAGTAGCCTTCGTGAATGTGTAATTATGAAGGCTTGTAATTAACCGGAGGGTCGGGCTGGTTTTGCTGCTTTGAACTACTGAGCTATTTCTCCAGGCTATGTAATCTGGGAAAACCCAAAGGTGACTGGTAATACAAGAGACCAGCAGTATTACAGCATCTGTGAAAAACGAGTGCAGTTTGTCAGGAGGAGAAATGAGTTTCTGTTGAGTAATTGGCAACAAAATATTATTTTATTGTTCTAATGTGGAAGCATATTTCCATATCTGCTCAGGGTGTGGGAGCGAACCCATAGTGTAACTTGCGATGCGAAAGTGATTAGAATATTATCTCTCGTCTTCACTGGCCTGGCGGTCTTGTGTGCCTTGTGGTGGTGCTGAAGGAGCTTCCGGCTTAAGACAAAGTACAACGTCCAGTTTTGTGCACGCAATCATGGGCTGGGAGGTATCAGCCACTTTGACGGCGGTGCCTCGCCATAGAACGGCTTCTTGTTCGTGTCCTGTCTGACGGCAGGGCACAGCTTGTCGACTGCGTCCTTAGGGACGGGAAATGCAGATTGTCCGTGCAGATGGCGGTTGGCAGCCGGACGGGTCGGCGGAGCCGTGGCAACCGAAGACACTGCCTGCTCACACTTCCAGTGGTTGTCTTTGTGCTTATTGGCCCAAAGCTGATTGGCCAAAAGCTGGTGCGTGATTGTACGGTGAATCTTTGCTCAGAAGTGCAGTAAAAATTAATCAAACCATTTAGTTCCTAAAATCCTGCAGCTTCTCGTCAGCGTGCTTTGGGCAATGCATGTGAATTTCCTTATTTGTCTCTAGATAAACCGCAAAATTTAGAAACTGTATATGTCCCGTTGAGTTTATAAATGACATACTGCTTGATAGCCATTTCCTTTGTGGTTCATGCTTTGTTGGCACTGCTAGTGGTGCCGATTCCCCCCCCCCCCCCGGAAAAAAAATTACTAGTGTGTGGAGACCGTGGGAATGTTAGTACCGAAAATCCATTCGCAGGGAGTTGATCATTTGAGTGGAATTCACCATATTTGTATTATGACATGGAGGGTTCAGCATATTTCACATGGTTCTGACTGACATTAGTAACACTGCATTAGTTGGTAAGAAAGTAAAGAGCATTAGAATGTAACGCTCAAGCAAATCAGCTCCCAGGGAAAATGACCCCATGTCCTGCTGGTTTAGTAGGAGTCTGATGCCCCTAGGGACTTGTCACTGACCACGATACTCCAGTCCTACCCCTGTATGTCGGACATTCCCTGTGTGCTGACAGATCTGTGTAGGGAGTAGATGATGAAGGTGGATGTTGTTGAGATCCATTAATACTGTAGTTTTCTGTATAAGATATAAGGGGTGGCGCATGGTGGTGTAGTCATTAGCACTATTGCTTCACACCTCTGGGACCTGGGTTCAAGTCTGCGCCAGGGTTCGCATGTTCTCCCCGTTTCCCCCACAGGCCAAAAACATGCTGAGGTTAATTGAAGTTGCCGAAACGCTTGTGCGAGTGAATGTGAACCCTGCGGCCCATCCTGGGTTGTTCCCTGCCCTGCGCCCGTAGCCTCTGGGGTAGGCTCCAGACCCCCCCCCCGCGACACTGAATAGGACACGCGGTTACAGAAAATGGATGTTCTGTATGAAGAAATGACTGAGCGAATGGATGCTGCAGGCTTAGGTTGCACAGTGTCTATCATTTTGTTAAACTCCTTCAAGTGTATGAGTGCTGATGAGCTTTAGTGGGGCTTCTGTCTGTTAGCGTGCTGAAATCCACCAAGGGTCCTTAGTGTTAGTCGTCTGTGACAAAACGGCTGCAGAAGATGAATTCAGAAATAACTCCAAAGAGCTGTCAGAGATGGGGTCTGAACTTAGCAGAAGGCTGCTGGGGACTGAGGGGTGTTCTGCTGGGGTCCGTTCCTATTGGTAAACAGCACAGATTGGGAAATGGGGGGGGGGGGGGGCGTCTCCACAAGAGGATTTTTTTTCTGAGCCGTGGAGTATGAAATGCATATGGGATTAAATAAAATATGATATAACATGGTCAGCTGTGAAAACCTTCCAAAAACTGCTGAAAACAACAAGCTTTTGTCATAAGATGACTATGTAAGGTAAGCACATTTTCAGATAAAGTGCAAATTGAATGATATCTTTGTGTGCTTGATGCTTTTTTTACTGTAGAATCTGTCTGGTAATTAATGTAGTTCTTTTTCCAAACCATTTATCTAGATGAGGGTCACAGGCTAATGCTGAATGTATTTCAGGAATTCCTTTTTGACTAAATGTGTTCCAACACGTGAAAGTGTTTAAACAAGGAATTGTTTGTGCTTCCTGGGATTTACACAGCTATTCCCTTTGAAATTTAGATGTTTTTGCTCATCGGACCTTAGTAACTTCATAGCTCGCTAGAATAGTACGTTTCTGACATCTTTGCCACTCGTAAGGCCCTAAAACCTGACTGTCTACGTCGATACCTGAGCAGTGACCATTTCTTGTTTCTCTTTGTCGTCCCTGGTGAGTTGGGCCGTGCTGATCGTGCTGAAAGCATCTCTGCCGCTGCCTTTGGGAGGGTTCTGCAAATTTGTCCAGGGAGGTCTTCCTGATGACCCTGGTTTTGGCCTGAGGGGGCTGTAATGTTCGTACATTTTTGAAGATGGTTGTTGTTCTGGCTTCTACTTACCCTTGTTAGGCCTGAGGTGTCTGACATTTCCAGTCTGCTCACAGCTCTTATCAAGTTCTAACCCACCCTTCAAATTTGCTCCCTTCTCTTTTTGTTCCTGTGCCTCTTTGCTCTGGTTCTGCCACTTTGCTTTATTAGTAGATGTATTTTGTTCCTTCTATGGCTGTATTTTTCCATGCTGTCTTTATATTCTGGCTGGGTCGGTGATGGCGGCTTTTTAAGGACTCTGGGAAAGACCGGTTGCTAATGGGGCGAGGAATGCAGCCGATATGGTTATATGAGGGTGTTTTACCTAGAAGCCATTGTGTTTTTTTCCCTCCCCTTTTCATGTGGTGGTCTGTATTAGTCTCTCTTCAATTATTAAAAGGGAGCTGAAATTCAAGTTGGAACAAATTTCAAATGTAACACAATTCGTGTGTGTGTATATATGTGTATGTATATATGTGTGTGTATATATATATTCATATTCAAATACATCCCCCCCTCAGAGAAAAAAAAACGCCACACAGAATCAGTCTTTTCAGTATTTTATTAACAGCCCATACAATGTCACATTTGTACAGAGCCCCTAGGAAATCAGCGTTGGACATTTTTTTAAAATGATTTTGTGATCCCTTGCAAACTAATGACTGTACAGTGTCTGTTTAAAGTACAAAACACAGAATTAATGGACTAATATGTATAAATCTAAACGATACAGTCATGTCCAGTTAAGTGTGCTTTAAGCATTAAACTGTAGGGGACAATGTACAACATGTAGCTTTCGTGTGTGTGTTTAATCTGTTTATACATATATATTAACTGCACCGTCCGTTCACCGCCAGTGACTGTGAGCAAGAGGGCTGGGCTGTTGGATTTGAATGGATTAATTATAGTTTGAATGTGAATTTTTCACATGTTTGAGTTTGTTTATATTTGACGTATAATAAACACAGAGAACTAAAAATCACTCTCCAAAATATACAGGATTCACACTTTGTGTATATTATAATCTATGCAAAACACGATGTGCACAATATACAGCATGATACAATAGAGGTGGGATCACCAACCCAGACCTCGGGGACCCAGACGGTCCACATTTTTGCTTCCTCCCAGCTCCCCGCTAGACAGGCGGGAGCAAAAACATGGACTGGCTGCGGGTCCCGGAGGACTGGGTTGGGAAACACTAATAGACGAAATATAAGGGCTATGTAATAGACTTAAGAGGGGGAAGTTGTGAAGTTGCTTGTGAAATACTTAAAGGAGTTAGTCCTCTTTACTGACCACAGTTGCATGTTTACAGAAGTGACATCATAGCATTACATATGATCACTAACGTGCGGATAACAGTGGTGATGCTCTTGGGTTCTTGCTGTTAAAAGGCAGATAAAACCATAATGCCATTGGGTGGTGAAAAATGTAGCCTGTCCTGTAGTGTTAGTGTTGATTCCTTTATGGTATGTTTGGGTCATTTCCCTGGTCGCTTTTTTTTTTTTTTTTTTTAAACCCACAGCTAGAGCTTGAGCCATTAATCTAGTGTTTCCCAATCCAGTCCTTGGTGACCAAAAGACTCTCCACTTTTTTGCTCCCTCCCAGCTTTTGTGGACGAGGTGGGTCCAAACAACTAGAGGAGGTGGGATCAGTCAGTTTGATGTCTTGCTTCCAACTCCTCTAGTTGCTTGGCCCCACCTCCTCTACAATCTGATTGGTTTTCTCTTTGAACCAATCATTGTTCCTTCTACCCTCAGAACATTTTTCTGTAGGGAAAAACTCCCATGAGCTAGTTCCTCTGTAGAACCAGGTGAAGCTAGCAAGGGCAATAGTCGTAAAAGTTGGTGGGTTTTGGGGAAGCCTCCTGCACAGATGCCCTCTCAAGTTAATCCACCATGTGTTAAACGGCTAAAGAGTGTTTGGCCAGAGCTGAGGCGGATGAGTAGGCGT
Source organism: Paramormyrops kingsleyae (assembly GCF_048594095.1). Taxonomy (NCBI): domain Eukaryota; kingdom Metazoa; phylum Chordata; class Actinopteri; order Osteoglossiformes; family Mormyridae; genus Paramormyrops; species Paramormyrops kingsleyae. The sequence goes on from NC_132816.1 coordinate 6,831,528, forward strand.
TTCTGTCAGACTAAGGTTGGTGATGGTGTGGTAGATCTGCATTTTGCCGTGCTTTTGTTTAAACGTTTTGTATCGGAACGTTGGCTATTGGAAACATACACAGTAAAAAAAAGTGTGGGGGGGTTTACCTCTTACTTTTGTGGGCACCACAAGCCTTCCTGTAATCACCCTACACATCTGAGACATCTGAAGCTGTGAGTTGTAACGAAACTTCTGGGAGACCCGAGATATTTTCCACGGTTTGTGTCTGAGGTGAGAACTGTTCCTCCGACCTTGATTTGTTGTTTTTTCCCCCCATAAAGATCCTCTTGGGGATGCCACTCTGGTGCCGGGGGGGGGGGGGGGGGACTGCAGCTCGGTAGTGAGGCCACCTTATGTTCCACATTCACGTGCTGCTGTCCTTTCCAGGGAAAAAAGCAACATGAACCCCTATGATTTCAAATGTATGGCATAGGTGCGGTTTATAAACTGCTGACTTTATGAAAAGCGTTTATTTATTTATTTTGAAGTTGCCCTATTGATTTACTAAGTTCCGGGGGTTTGCTATTAATCTGCGCTCGATTCCTTGCTGTCGCCTTCATCATTCGTTCCGATGTACATCTGTTGTCCCTGTTTCAGTTCCGGATTCTGATGGCAAACGAACGAGCAAGTCAGCATACTTATGTTTCATGTTGGCCTTCTCTGCAATATTCTAAATTAGATTCATGTGCGAAGCCTCCAAAATCGTTTTAAATGGCTTCCTTCTGCATGCCGGCATGGCCTTGATGTTGGGAAAACTCATAACTCATTATGCCGATGGCGCCTCGCCTTCCTGTTAGACTGTCGCGGAGCTTAAGCTGTCGCCCTCAGGAATGTCTTGATGTCCGTTGCTCTTCTGTCTGACCTCCAGATCCATTCTAATTTTTGCTTTTGTGGTTTTTTTTTTTTTCTCCTTCCCCTGCCAGTTGGAGTTGGGTGGTGTACTGCTTTTGCTGCTGTATTTTTGCCTTTGTTGTCCTGGCTCAGTCATGGTATGTGATTGAGATATATATCACACACATGCATGTGGCAAACACAAAAACACGCAGACACACATACACAAAAAAAAAAAATATATATATATATATATATATGTATTTTATTTTTTTCTCTTTTTTTGTGTTTGCCACATTGTGGGGACCAAATTACTTTTTAACTTGTGGGGACATGTTTCTGGTCCCTGCAGTATAAACCTCAATATAATATAAAAATCAGACTAAAAAAAAAAAAAATAGCCAAAAGTCTTGGATATTTCTTGGTTACTTATGATTTAATGTTGGGGCTGGGTTGGGATTAAGGTTTTCACAGTTAGGGTTATGCCCATATAAATGAATAGTGAGTCCCTATAAAGATATGTAGTTACCATGTATGTTTGGGGGGGGGGGCTGTCCCCTAGGAGTCACTGTTGCTATGGGTACTTTTCTGTTGCCTCCCTGTCGTCCCTGAATCTGATTGGTTTCACAGATAGACCTCTGAATGGTCCTGCTCCCCTATCCTCTCGCAGCATCTCACCCCTGCTCTGCCAGGTGTTCTGTGACTCCCTGAGGAGACTGACCTCTCGGGGGGGGGGGGGACGCATAAAGAGTGACTGTCTCCAGTGTCTGGGCACTGTGTCCCCTTACTGGAAGTGTGCTGCTCTCAGTATCCACAGTAGTCTGCCACCTTCTCTGTTGTCTGAAGAGCTTTGTTGGCCTACAAAAGGATTTTCGCCTGATCTGGGGACATCTAATCATTCTCAGTGTTCTAGAATTCTGTGCCAAACTAGAATGTGTTGCAATAGCTTGTGTGTGTATATACAGTCACCCCTTCCATTCGCCAGGGCTAGGGGCAGAAGGTCCTCCCCAAATCTGAATTTCTGAATAACACTTGGGTTCATTATTAAAAATGCTAAATTAGCTGCAATTCTGCTCCGACTTTTTTTTTTTTAAGTTTTTTTTTCCAGCAAAAATAATTTTAAAGATGACTTACGCATGTACAGTAACAAACAGACACATCTAAGAACATAAGAAATTTACAAATGAGAGGAGGCCATTCGGCCCATCAAGCTCGTTTGGGGAGAACTTAGCTAATAGCTCAGAGTTGTTCAAATCTTATCTAGCTCTGATTTAAAGGAACCCATGGTTTTAGCTTCCACTACAATAGCAGGAAGACTATTCCATACTCTGACTACACGCTGTGTAAAGAAGTGCTTCCTCAAATTTGTTTTAAAATGTTCTCCCGCTAATTTCCACTTATGGCCACCAGTTCTAGTATTTAGACTAATATTGAAATAGTCATTTGGCTGAACAGCATCCAGACCCGTTAGAATCTTATAGACCTGAATCATATCCCCCCTTAGTCTCCTTTGCTCAAGGCTGAACAGATTCAGTTCCGCTAACCTCTCCTCGTAAGACATTCCTCTAAGACCAGGAATCATTCTCGTAGCTCTTCGTTGCACCTTTTCTAAGGCAGCAATGTCCTTCTTGAGGTATGGTGACCAAACCTGCACACAGTATTCTAGGTGGGGTCTTACCAAGGAATTATATAAGTGTAACATCACCTCCCTTGACTTAAACTCCACACACCTAGAGATATAACCCAACATTCTGTTCGCCTTTTTTATTGCTTCCCCACATTGGCGAGAGTGGGACATGGAAGCATCAACATACATACCGAGATCTTTCTCGTAATCAGCTACCTTTATTTCAGTGGAACCCATAAAATATCTGTACTGTATATTTCTGCTCCCTGCATGGATTACCTTACATTTATCTGTGTTAAATTTCATCTGCCAAGTATCAGCCCATTCGCTAATTAAATCCAGATCCCGTTGAAGCCTCTCTGCTGCTAGATTAGTATCTGCTACCCCGCCCACCTTAGTGTCGTCTTCAAATTTAACCTGTTTACTGTATGTATTCGTGTCAATATCATTAATGTAAATTAGGAACAATAGTGGTCCTAAAATCTATATGTTATGATTTCATGTGCACCAAATAATTTTCAGTATTCTATCTATTTTTGGCTTGTGATTCGTCCAAAAATATTACTGTTTAATTGTCCGCCGCCAACTTGTGAGTAACCGAAACCACGGATGCCAAATTTGCGACTCTGGAAAGGCGGCTGCAGGTTTTTAAGGAATAATATTGCATGGAACAATCGAGACCATTTGTAAATGAAAATCGGGTCTGGGTTTGCGGTGGGGTGTGTGACTGAGTGGCCCGCTGGGTTTTCTGACACACCGGGAAGGTCTGGAACGCCGTACCCCCCCACCCCCCCCCCCCCCCCCACGAGCCGCACCCTCATATTTACCGGGGTGCCACCCGGAAACGGCCTTCATCAGATCAGTGACCGGAAAACCCCAGTAACGTTAGATACTGTAGTTGAGATTATAATAAAATATCAAATAACGTTATATTGATGATGTCCTGAGTTTTTGACAATGTATATCTACTCTTTGAATCTTACTCATGATGTATTTGAGTTAACATTATAACGGTAAGATTCTGAGTCATTTTTAGTCACTGGAATAAGAGGGTGAGTTTCGGTTGGCCTTAAACATTCTGTTGTGACCTTTTGGTGGATGCCCTGAGCCGTTCTGATTGGTTCTTATTCCTCTCTGATCTGTGCCCTGGTATTGTATGCTAATTGGTGGTGTACAGAGCAGGCTGGGTTTGGCAAATCCCCGCGATGGTGACCCAAAGAAGGCTGTGCTGGATTCCGTAGGGTTCTGCCCCCCTCTTGTTGTGGAGCTTAGATAAACACATCTGTAAGATTAGGCTCATTGGAGGCGAACAATGGGCTCATTCTCTCCCTGGTATGCAGACCTTCCTGGCCAGATATGACTGATCTGAGCTCATTCGACAATCTGCAGTGAGGAATGTGTGTCTTGGTCTGCTTTCAGCCGCGCTCTTTACATCTGCGTGGCAGCCTTTTTTTGAATGTCCACCCGATTAACCTTTTCAAGCTTCAGTGTTGCTCCACTGTAAGTGTGTGCATTTTCTTTCAGCCACTGAGAGTGTAGGGGTGTGGCTTGGGTAGAATAAGACTCCTCCTTCTCAAAGCCTGTGCAGGTGGGCCTTTAAACTGCTGGATCTGCCACAGATGAAGATTCTAAGAGGTCTTTGATGCCTTTCAGTTTTTTTCTACTTTTTTTTTTTTAAAGCTGAATTTCAGTCACGTCCTAGAGAATCCTACCTTAAAGTAGTATGTGGGTTGCATCATGCTTGTGTTTTTTTTGAGTAAATGCAGGTCGCTGCGTCCGGCGGTGTGAGTATATAACAGTTTCTGCCACAACTGTTGGCAGCAATGAATTAAGAAAATAGTGATAGAAGATTGAGAAACACCAAACAGTATGACCTAAAGAAATAATGTCAATATACAGTATACTATATAAATAATGTACAGTATATATCATAAAATAAATTGCATGTATCAGAACCAATCGTGATCATGAGTCAGTGACTGCCTGTACTGTGTTTTAATTCTGTTGCCACTTCATGAAGAGCCAGTTTTCCTGTTCTTCTCTTCCTCCTCCTTCCTCACAGGTTCAGTGCCTCATACATAAATATCAGCCGTCTGTGTTCCCTGTCGGCCCACAAGCCCGTTTGACTTCAGACCGTTTTTCCTTTTGTGCGCCAATTTTAGCACAGGTGTCGAATGAATGAACAAAGCTAAAAACGCGTACCTCTGTGTCGGAGGGCTGGGGTGGGCGGCGTGATCTGCCTCTCTTCTGAAAAGGGGGTTTGACACACGGTGAAAGCGACGCCTTGTAAAGTATGGCCATGGCAGAATGGCGCGCACCCCCGGGGAGGGGGCTTAAATTATTCATCTCCTGGATGGCGGGGAGGGAGCGTGCGCCGCTTTTCGGGGCAGGCGGCACAAAAGCCACCCTGTTTCTGAGAAATGAAGTCATTGTGGAGGTTCCCCTTTCAGTGAGGGGTGCGTCGGCCCAGTCCAGTTACAGGAGCTGCCTGATTGGTCACTCGGTCAGCTGACGTGGGTGTGACCGGGACTTCCTGTCGCCACGCCGAGCCCGGGCCTCTCCTCCGCACGGCAGGAAGCCTGTCGGCTGGCCCCGTTCTCCATGTTCGCACCCTACTTCTGAAAACGTGCTTTCGGAGTGACGTGTTGTGTGGTTCAGTGGGTTGAGATGCTAGTGCCTGTGACCGGAAGGCCGCTGGTTCAAATCCCTGGGTCAGCAGAGCAATTTCACCGTTGATCCCCTGATCAAGACTGAATCACTGAGAGCTCAGAGCCCCCTCTCAGTGTGACACGATACGCCGTTTTAATAGAGCCCCGAGGTTCGCGTCCTTAGCTGGTGTCCTGTACGTGCTTCCCACCCTGCCTCCTGTTTTTAATTACGACCCTGTGGGGTGAAGCTCTAGATTGTAGGAAGTACTGATGTCCTCATTGACAGAGGGTTTTGGACTGGCAATCGTATTAAATGTGGACCACACATCGTAGGGACTGTCCACTTGACGAAAACGTGGCCAGAATATTCCGGGTTTTTTTTTTGGAAGTCAGTCCAGGCGGATCCCTTCAGTCGTGTGTTAATTTGCTGCCCCTGCCTGTGTGTGAGTCTTTAATTTAAGGCAGAACGTTTCAAACTGGGAAATGTTTACGGAGAATGGTTTTGGGTAATCAGCTGTCTGTTTGTTAATTTGGTTTCACTTGTGCCTGATTTTGGTTTTATTTGTTTGACAAACATACAAATTAGCTGCTGACCTGAATTTGACTCATTCAATTTTGTTTGGCTTTATGCAAATTAATCCATTGGGGGAGTAGAGTGAAGCAGCCAGCTGTTTCGCGTTGAGATGCTTAATTTGAACCAGAGGTGTTTCTTTAAGGTGTGTGTGTGTGTGTGTTTTTTGCTGTTGAATCTGCAGAATGGTGACTGAACACCACGGTCCCAGAAAATGGTGTTGGGGTGTGGGGTCCGTACTGAGTTGGAGGGCTGTATTTCCTGAGCTTCTGGAGGATATCAAACTGCACGGTTGGATGGCATGTACAGTTTCCTGGTTGGAGCGGCTGGGGTGGACTTGCCGGTCATGTGACCTGGCATCGTGAGATGGGATGTACTCTGGGACCAGGGGTTAACGACCTGTGCGCTTTGTGTTCACATTCTTCTGTGTGTCCTAAGGCTCTGTTTGCTGGCTTAGTAATTATTTACTATACAATGTTTTTCTTAGGCATACCTTTATATTTACATATCAAATTTTAAATCACTAATGCCACCATCATGTGTAGCTTTATGAAATATTCCTTCTGCTCTCTGAGAACATGCCACTTCCTGAAGAGCTTCCTTGGTTTTTGGAGAGTTCTTTAAAGATTTAAAGAAACCCAAAACTAAAACTTTCCACAAAGACCCTTTTACTCATTAGGCTGTTTTAGGTCAGCAGATGTTTTTCCTGGAGGACAAACAGAGTCCATTGAGGGGGAGCCCTTGTCATTCAGGGTTTGATCGGCAGTCACGTCCTTGCAGAAACAACAAAAAAGTGTCCAGATTCTACCTTGATGGTACTTCAAAATGGGTGCTCGTACCTGTTATGGTCAACCATCTTCAGCCGTGACCTCATAGAGGTTTAGAAATCCACTCAAAGGATTTGGCTGTGCCCTAGATGGTCTGCCGTCCCTCTGTCCCCGTTCAGTGACCATACCTCTCGCGTGCCCCCACCTGCCATTTCAGAAGGTCACTAAATGACGGCCCTTGGTCACTGGTGAAGAGCAAAAAAAGCTGAATGCTTTCTTTTCATCTGAACGTTGCGTTTTCACCGCGATGCACAGGAAGCTTGTGGGTGGGCTCAGGTAGGCGGTTTCCTGTCACCCTGGCAAACGCCGCTCTTTGTTTTCTCGGGGAGGACGATGGAGGTGTGAAGGGTTATTGTTGAATTTGACTGGTAGCCGGCCTGGTGCTAAATCTGCTGCATGATAACCTCGTTAACGGCCTGTTCTGTGACAGAGCCCCAAGAACTTCCTGGTTAATGCCCTTTATGCTGCCAGGGATACCTTCCCGCGGATGGTTTGATGGATGGATGGATGCCATTGGTTTATATAGCCTATAATTAAAGACCCCCACCCACCCCCCCCCCCTGCCATTGTATTCTATATATAAACCCTCCTGTACCATATATTCTGTAAATCTGCTGGTTGGATTTGGTTTTAGTCTATAATTAAAGACCACCCACTTGCTTATTGTATTCCATATATATGGCCCTGTAGGGTTTATGTTCTGTAAATGGTGGCTGCTCTGTGGTTTGCTGGGTCGTTCTTGTATTTCAGCTTATGAGCCTTCGCTCGACCCTCGTTAACTCGGCCCTTCGGTGGGGAGCCTTTTTCCCGCCTGTCTGTGTCTGTCTGGTATTTCCGCCGGCAAGCCTGCGCAGTCATTCAGGCCGGGGAACAGCGGTCTGTCCTTCAGAGTTGGATGTTCTATAATCCGCTTCACTAGCAGGGCTGTTTGTTGAATGTGGTAAATTATTCCCACACAGTGACTTTGCACATGGCTTGCGGTGGCGTCAAAGGGACCTTTCGCTTTCGGTTTACATCCTTATCTTTACTGGCTCTGAAAAACATGGCCAGATAAAATATTCGGGCCCCATCTCTGAAACGTATGCATATGAGAGCACAATTCAATAATGATGAGTGTAGCAGATACCAGATTCTACTGTCCCAGCCAGTTCCGGATTGTTCTTGTTGGTCTGTATTTTTTTGAACCAGGGCGTCAAACATATTTGCCATATGCACGTTACAGGAGGTCACCACAGGGTCTAAACGGTCGAATTATTTGGAATCCCATGATAGAGAATCATTTCCTGGTTGTTCTTTGATCCCTAGGCCTACATCACGAAAGAACCTGTCCACCTTTAGGGGACCGTGACGCATCTCACAGACATGCTGGTCACAGCAGAGCTTGGCATTGATCAGATTTATCCTGCATGAGACGGCTCACTTTGCCCACTCATCATTCCAAAGGGTGTTCCCTAGGACTGGTTCCTACATCCTTGTGTATTTCACAGCACGCAGTATCTTCTTGAAGTCTAGAATGTGGTGAGTGCCAGATCTAGCCCTCTGAGCTGTGGCATGCACCACAAGCTTTTCTGGGCTTTTGTTTTTTATTTTTTATATATCTATATCTAATTTTTATTTATTTTTTAATCAGGCGTCTTCTAGTGTTAACCGGGTGCATTTGGAGGTGACGTTTGTGAGAGACCCTGCCCAGAACGTCAAGTGTTCTTTCACTTAACACAAGTGGCTTTAATCCTTGGTGCGGGTCCCTTTTTTCCAGCGAATCGCCTCGGGGGGCTGTACAGCTCCCTCCGTCGGGCTGGCGCTAGATTTACGGCCTTTTCCTGAAGCCTGAGCCCATGAAAGGATGGTTAGAGGTGGCTGGCTAGTGGTTTTCCTTCAGAACCTTCTTAAACGGTTTCTACCCGCAGCTCTCAGCCTGGGCCTTTGGCTCCTTCGGGTGTTTCCTCACTGTTAAAAGGGGGCAGGTTCTCGCTCTTCATGTTCTTATTTCCATCTAGAGTACCCAACTGAGGGAAAACTCCCCACAACTGACTTTCTAAACTTGTTCCATCATTGGGGTTTTTCCCTATATATCTTTACAATGCTAAGTACCGAGCGTTTAAACCCTTTGTCTTTGAGAACAAAAGTTAATCAAAGAAAATTGATTGGAAAAGAAGTTTTTTTTTGATCTAATGTAGAGATGCACAGTGCTGATTGGCCTCTAATCAGGTCACGCTCTTGATCTTATCTGCTTCTTCAGATCAATTCTGTGTTTGGGGGTCTGATGGGAAAATGTGAAACCTCACCCTAGCCTGCTCATTCAATCATGTTCAGCTTGTTTTTTTTTTTTTTTACAATGGGGAGCAAAAGTGTGCAACACTCACTTTCTGACCAGCCCTTTGGTCTGCTTCAGTCGTCTGTCATAGAAGCATTGTGAGAGAAACATTCTGCTGTTGATGTCATCTAGAGAAGACGAAAGAGCACTATAGCATTTCAACTTTAGCAGGAATATTTAGCCCACGTTTATCCCAGAGCTTGACTTCTGCGGAGAAGTATACTCCTTTTTCTCCGAGACCATTCTGTGAGTCATGTATGTTCACAAGCTAGTTCACGGACTGTAGGTATGATGCCTGTTGTTGGAGCAATGTCGTTTCCTGGTGCAGTCTCGGGAGTATGTCTGCACTCCATATGTGGTTGTCTTGCGATGGAATGTAGTGTTGGCTCTCTATTCCAGATCCCTCGGTTTTGTTTTGGGGTAAACAGTAGACTGTTGGATGGGTGAGTCTAGTCCTGCTGGCTTTTGTCACGACCTGTTCCAGGAATTGCTATGTTGGTTCCTATCCCATGCGCGAACAAACAAAAACAGCCTGGAGAGGAAGAGAGGTCTTGGGAAGGGGGCGGCGGCCGGAAGGGTTCGAGGTTGTGGGGGCGGGAGCCGGGGGGATGCACCGGCAAAGGGATAGGTGCAGCCTGCTTGGGTGACTCACTTTTGGGTTGGAACGGGCTTGATAGGGTGGGGTGGCCCAGATGTCCAGGTTCCAGGACCGTGGTGCCTCCAGGAATAACCTGGAGAGAGTGGGGAGACGTCATCTCAGCTTTCCTGAGGCCACTCCGTCAGTTGGCATCCACTTTCCTAACGCCCATGATCTGGGGGCCGCGTCCGTTCCTGAGCGCCGTAATGTCAGAAGCTGCCATCAGAGTCGTAACAGAAGCCAGACTTGTGTGGAGGAGAGGGGCATTGGTGACGAAATGTAATTAGTTACCGATAAATTTCTCTTAAGCCCTGAACATATAAGCTAAGTGGTTCTGTCAGTGTCTAGTGCTGTAAATAGGTCATGTGACATATGAACTCAAGCCACCTAATAAATAAGTAAAGAGACCTTACTTTGAGGTTAGTAGTGGGACTTCCTGGATAGCAGCTTTTTCAGTTTTTATCTCATGATGAAGCTCATAGCTGTGACTCATTTTCTTCATATGAGGACAGACCTGGGAGGTGAGGTCCCATTCAAAGGGCTAAGCTTGCTGTACAGCACCGGGTGCCACGCACATCGCATTGTGACGGGAGTGCTACATTAAAGTTGCACGCTTGGACATTAAACCCCACTGCTGGTAGCGGGGGCTGTGTAAAGGCCATCAGATATCGATGTCGCAACATTGAAAATTGAATTTGCATGAGGCTTATCCCAGATGTTCTGTCCTGAGACATGGTGGGTGTCTAATGGAGTGAAACCTCTTATCCGTCCTTAAGAAAACAAATGTCGTTGGTTTAGTAAACTCACCATCCATCTCATGCTGTTCCTGCTGTGCATCAAACCCGGGAGATTTGTGAACCTTAAAGTAGCAGACGAGCTGAAGACTGCCTCGCCTGTTGGGTCTGGGTTTCGGCCAAGGTGGCCTGTCTGTCCGTCTGCTGTTGGCACGTATGGTGTCTCAGGTCGAGTTGATGGCCAGCTCTCCACATTACCCTAGTCTTGGGGTCTACATGGCACCCCACTGAGTCGCAGTGCTCTTCTTCTGCTATGAGAAATATTAGAAATGCACAACATATATTAAATATTTAATATACATTGGTATCAACCAATTTTGTTTGATAAAAATCAAGACACTGGCATCGATTCAAAGTGTCTTGATCGATATCAAGGCTGATTTTGTTTAGATTTTAGTCAATACTCAAAGACGACAGTTCCAGAGTTGAAGACACATCCACTGAAATGGAGGTGATTCCACTGGATGAGCCCCTTTCTCTCTTGGAGGACAATTGATTCCATCCGGTTCTTCAACCTCACAAGTGTCCCACCTTGGCGCTACTTCATTGATGTCTCTCTGCCTGCATTACATGATGTGGCCGCTATACACCTTAAGAAGCCTCAGAATCACTGCATATCTGTGGACCTCGCGTTAGCCAGTGATTGACACTGGTTATCACGACTGGTAATATTAGACAAAAATATATCGGTCATGGCGATGATTCTTTGCATTGGTGCATCACTAAGTAGTGGATTTTATTGGTTATATTTTCCAAATCCATAGTTTTAAGATGAGGACCAGCTCTGTCAGCAGGAAGATCATCTCTTCGCGGATCAGTTGTGTGGGGCTGTATTCCAGAGATGTCTCACCCTGTCTCTCCCATTCTCTTTGTCTGCCCAGTAAGGCGTATTGTTCATCTCTCACGGTGGCAGATTGCCACGTTTTCGTTTTGACCTCCCGCCCTTGAGGTTTCGTCCCCCAATGGTAAAATGTGCTCAGGAAAGCAGGCTTGTAATGGTTTCGTTACCTCATGATATGTAATTGGTCGTGAAATTTTACTGTCTCCAGCGAGGAGTAACTTGTGCAAGCCAAGCCTTAAATCTGCCAAGAGCGGTGACTGCTGGCCAAATGCGGTGACACGGTGTCAGAAGGAGGATGTACCATCTCACAACTTTACAAAGCCTCGCCTCCCCGGGCTCTGTGCGAGATGGAACGATCCGTCTGGTGACTGCTCTGTGATCCTGTATGACAAGGGTCGCCCCAGGTCATGGAAAGAACTGGTGTACTGAAAAAGCCACATGTCGCGGGTCGTACCATTATGTGAGGGGAATCGATTAGAGGTGGTGAGATCCTCCCTGGGGCTTGTCTACAGTGTATCCGTGGATGTGGTACCCAGCATGAATCTGAGTGCTACACGTAAGTAGATTTATCACCTAGGGAGGTCAGTGGCGCATCATTCAGGCTTGGGATTAGCTGCATGTAAGCGCCGGAAGATGACGGAAAGGGCAGCAGCAGATCAGTAGGCTTGGTAACGTTTGTGTCACGACGGGAACCTTTGCTGGTTACTCATACAGCAAAGACATGGGCTCCAGCCTTGGTGGTTGCTGATGTCTTTGTGATCCTTAGTCTCCTGGACTGATGAGAGCAGCCTTGTCGCATGATGCTGGTGTTTGGCGTGCTCTATGGAGAGGCTTGGGAGTCTAGGGCCAGGTAGACGGGCAGAGCTGAAGCTCTTTATTCCATAGCGATGTGAATGTGGTCACATGACCTGGGAGTTTTCTCTGCCAGTGGAGTCAGTCACCTAAAAATTGAATCACTATCAGTGAGACCACGAAAAAGCATTATGGCTTCGCCCAGCCTTAATGGATATGGTTTCCTGTGGTCCTTGAAGGTTTCCTCTGAATGTGTTGGGGTTTGAATGAGGTTCCTCTGATAATCGGCCGTGCCACAGCCTGGGTGAACACACCGCCGGCTTTTGTTCGTGCCCTTATGGAGAGGAACGCCCACATGCCCCGGTCATCTGGCAGCGCGTCGGCTTGCTGATTAAAATTTCATCTGCGGCATGCAGGCGGGAGGAGAGAACAAAGTGTGACTGTTTGCTCGGATTACCCGGTGTAGACGTTCTTTGGGATGGAGTTGCCAGGGGCTATCCATGGTGGTGGCCTGTTGGTTCGGCCCTCTGCCTTGGAGAGAAGAATCGTGTGCTGGGATGAAGATGAAGCGATGGACAGGCTAAGACAGTTGGTCAGACGCAGGATCTTGAAGGGGCACCTAATGAGTTTGTCTTGAATTGCATCATGGTGAAGCGAAGGTGTTTTAAACCGTTTGTAGTGTAACGCAGGTCAAAACGAAAATTATCAGATGCAAGCATTTGTATTGAAAGCACGTCTCTCACGTTCCTCGTCTTTGTGCAGGGTCCACAAGAGGGCAACGCCGGCCGGGCCGTGGGAGAAACGATGAGAAGGTTTTGAACAGCTGGAGAGCGTTCATCGTGGGAGTTCTTCTGAACATTAGTCGTGCTGATGTTCTCTCCTGACCAGGAGAACATCTCTACAGGCTCCACCAAAGGGCCGGTGAAGTATGGGGAGCTCATCGTGTTGGGGTAAGATTGGCCTGACTCATCCTTCATTGTGAAGCTGTCATTTAATACATCCGCGGCTGGCCTCCGGTGCCAGGGAGCTAATGTCAGTTCCAAGGGTACGGTAATAATGGGCCAGCTGAACTGAAACTGAGCTGCTCTAGTCCTGGCACTGCGTCCTTGTCAGAAACATCATTAAAAAGGGATTTACATTTTTCATAACTTTTTTTCAAATATGTCTGAGAATCAGAATTATTTGATTTTCTGGAATAAGTAGAGAATTGTCTGATCATGTTGGCGAGTTGAACTGTAATATGGGGCAAATGTTTAACCACTTTGGAGGGAAGAAAGAACAAGATTTTTAGGGAACGTAAAGGTGAGCCAAACTGGTTCTTTCGCAGTAGGCATCAAAGAGGGTGTGTGATTCTGCAGTGGATTACAGAGGTACCCTAAGTTCAGTGTGTGAAAACACCAGATGGTTTGAAGAAGGGTTACCTGTAGTTTAACTTATCTGGTTCACTCCCAACTCCTGAGAAATGAGCTGATTAGAGCGACCGCGGTTGGGTGACGACCTCAGTCAGGAGGATGTAATGGAGGCCCGCTCTCGGCAGGAGGTGCAGGGGCGCAGGTGTTCGGGGACCTGCTGCCTGCCCAGGCCGCTGGACGTGACGGACTCCCGCGGCTTAAGGGAATGTTGTCGGAGCGTGTCAACTTTGTAGGGTCACTGGCTTAAACGTCCCGGTCTGCACACATGAGAGGCAGCCGTAAAATGCCAAAAGGGAGGCTTTAAAGGAGCTCCTTCCCAGCACGCGCCGGGGGGGGGCTTTTACCTTGCGCTGCCTGATCTGCCTCATCAAAGCACCGACTGCCTGACCCCAGGTCTGTCTTTGCAGATCTGGGATCTCCAAACAGATGCTTGGCAGTCAGGGATGTTTGAAATTCAGCACGCCTCATATCAGCGCTGACTTTAAATGGGGGGGGGGGCTTTTCCCTCCTGTCAGACCTGGAAGTGTGTTTTTTTTTTTTTTTTTTGTCTCCTGGCCTGGGATCGAAATTTCCAAGTGGTGTGTGTCGCAGCGCCGGCATGCCCGGAAGGAGCTGTGGTAGGGTAAATTGGAGCATTTTGCTGCTCCAAATGATGGTGGATGCAGCTGGTGGTCCGGACTGGACTGCCTGGACCACAGTATGGACTTGGGCGGTCAGCACTCTGCAACAGCTTGGGCCTGCATCCGTTAATCCAGCGACCCGCCCAACAGTGCGCCTTTGGGAACTGGTGGAAACACGCCAGGTGCCGCACCTGGAACCCCTCAATCGGAGTCCTCACAGAGACTAGAACCAGAACTAACCGGTTAGCAGTGAGTGGGGGGCTTTGTACTGGGGAAAATGGCTGTTGAATTTTTGTAAATCTCCGTAAAATGTCATTCAGTGGTTTGCTGTAATCTGCACCTTCTTAGTGCGATAAATCAAAGCATTTGCGTGACAGGCACATGGGTGACAATCTGGAGCTGGGCAAATTTTGAGACCAATCATGCAAAAAATTGAAGCAGTGTCACTTAGCGGTGGCAGATGAAAGGCCAGACACAGATTTGGGGAACCTAATTATACTGAGGCAAGCCACACAAAGCTTAGGTATCGATCGTGTTTTCTGGAGGTGGGGAATGTGTGTAGGGGGACTGGAGATGGAGGGTGTGGGAGGAGTTTAGATTAGATGGGGGTGACGGAGCCGACAGCAAACGGTTTTAATCTCCCCTTTAGACTTCACTGCCCATGTTTGGTGTTGAAGCTTCGTGGTCGCTGATGGTTTCTGCGCTGACTGAGGATTCGTGTTTCTCCTGTAGGTACAACGGCTCGCTGCCCAATGGGGACCGGGGGAGGCGTAAGAGCCGCTTCGCCCTCTGCAGGCGACCCAAGGCCAACGGGGTGAAGCCCAGCACAGTGCATGTGGCCTGCACGCCCCAGGCCGCCAAGGTATGGGTCTCAATGGGGGTGGGGGTGGGTGCAGATGGTGTGTTTAGCGTGGGTGTCAGACACCAACCCCTCCCATCCCACATCTGGATTCAGTTTAACCCATGAATGCCCCCCCCCCCCCCCCCCCAATATTTCGGTTTCAAAATCCCCACCCGCAGCAGCTGGGACATCCGTGGGTGGGGGGGAATGTGATGTTCTCCCCAAGGCCGGCCGGATGCCTCGCAGCTTATTTGTCAGGCTCTGTGAGCTGCTTGCCCTGCCCCCCCCCCCCTGACAGCATCCTCCTCACTGCTCACAGGCCATAAGCAACAAGGACCAGCACAGCATCTCCTACACGCTGTCGCGGGCCCAGACGGTGGTGGTGGAGTACACACACGACGGCAATACCGACATGTTCCAGGTACCCCCCCCCCCCCCTGCAGTTACAGCTCTGTCAGCTCTCATGCTCTCACTCTTTCATACACACACACACGCGCGTGTATCTGTGCTCCCCACAGATTGGCCGCTCCACGGAGAGCCCCATCGACTTTGTGGTGACGGACACGGTCCCGGGCAGCCAGACCAATGGCGACACGCAGACAGTGCAGAGCACCATCTCCCGCTTCGCCTGCCGGGTCATGTGCCAGCGCAGCCCCCCCTACACCGCGCGCATCTACGCCGCCGGCTTTGACTCGTCCAAGAACATCTTCTTGGGGGTGCGTGCCCGGGAGTGGGGGGGGGGGGTGTTTCTGGACTCCTCCCATGCTCCCACGACCCCTACAGCTGGGGTCATCCAGTTCCTGAACTTTTCTCACAATGATGCCAACGTCGCCCCCCTGCAGGAGAAAGCGCCAAAGTGGAAGACGTTGGACGGGCAGATGGACGGGCTGACCACCAACGGCGTGCTGGTGATGCACCCCCGCACAGGCTTCACCGAGGACTCCAAGCCGGGCGTGTGGCGCGAGATCTCTGTCTGCGGCAACGTGTTCACACTGCGGGAGACGCGCTCAGCGCAGCAGCGGGGCAAAATGGTGGGTGTGGGGTTGGCCTGTATGCTCTGGGGCTCCGGTTTTGCAAACTCCACTTCAGATGGGGAGGGTGGTGACGTCTCGGGGGGGGGGGGGCTTCTGGGCAAAACGTGGAGCCGCGTCCTCCAGAAGCAGGAAATTCCGGGCGCGATCCCGAAGCCGGCCCCGTAAGGATCCGTGATTCCGGCTTTGAGGACCCTCAGTGCCGGGCCGGCAGGGGTGCTGAATCACAGCTGCGATATCTTTGTGTTAAGTGTGCACTTAAAGTACTTAAAGCGTTTATGAGAATAATAAGCAATCAGCCTGCAGTAGCGAGGATCGGTATTGGGAGTGGAGGTGTGCCAGCTTGGGAGGGGGGGGGGGCTTTTGGAAGTGGGGTTTCTCTAAGGACGGCTGCTTGTCAGGATGGGGGGGTGCGAAGATCAGAATCTCCTCTTGGGTCTCGTATTACAGCCGCCCAAAATAATACCTCCTTTAAACTTGGCCGGGTTTCAGGCACCTTTTATTGGTCTCCTCCTGGATCAGTCCTGATGGGTATTTTATTTAATTACTGTACTTATTAATGCACTGTGGGCTCCCCTCCCTGCACAGAGGGACTGTGAGGATGCCGTTTCCAGCGATGGTCCGGCTCCCACGTGCGGTTTCAGACCCGGCACACTCACCGCGGTCCTAAGGACCATTGTGGGCCAAATGGTCTCCTATTGGGCTACTTGAAGAAACTTTATTGTTGGCGACGTCTCCCGAATGCATCTCCTGAGTGTCATGTGCTCTGTGAAGCAGCACGTCTGTAGTTTGGTTTGCTTGTCTCTCCATTGTGATCAGTATCTTCCTGCCTGCTTTGGTCGGGGGAGGGTCCCAGCACCGTCTCCCACCCCATCCAGCGTCCACTGGGGTGGGGCGGGACACAGGGAGCGTGTGTGTTTGACCAAGATTTAGAATTTTTTAAATTTAGAGAATTTTGAAAAACTGGTGACATGACACTTTTAACAGCGTTTCAGGGTAGTCGGATTAAATGTAGGGCCCAAAATGGGAGGGCTGACATTTCTGCTCAACACTGCCCCCTACTGGCAAATATAGAAGAGTGCAGAATATCTAGTAACACTAGATCTATGAATCTTTTAACCGTAATCCTCCCCCCGCGCTCACAACTCCTCCCCACCCGCAGGTGGAGAACGAGACCCAGGAGCTGGTGGACGGCTCGCTGATCGACCTGTGCGGCGCCACGCTGCTGTGGCGCACGGCGGAGGGGCTGTCGCGCACGCCCACGCTGAAGCACCTGGAGGCGCTGAGGCTGGAGATCAACGCGGCGCGGCCCCAGTGCCCCGTGGGCTTCAACACGCTGGCCTTCCCCAGCATGCGCCGCAAGGAGGTGGTGGACGAGAAGCAGCCTTGGGTCTACCTGCATTGCGGCCACGTGCACGGCTACCACGACTGGGGTACGCGGGAGGAGCGTGGCGGCGGCGAGGGCGGCGGCGAGCGCGAGTGCCCCATGTGCCGAGCCCGCGGCCCCTACGTGCCGCTCTGGCTGGGCAGCGAGGCTGGCTTCTACTTGGATGCCGGCCCGCCCACCCACGCCTTTAGCCCCTGCGGCCACGTGTGCTCGGAGAAGACGGTGGCGTACTGGGGGCAGATCCCGCTGCCGCATGGCACCCACACCTTCCACGCCGCCTGCCCCTTCTGCGCCCATCAGCTGAGCGGCGAGCAGGGCTACGTCAGACTCATATTCCAGGGCCCCGTGGACTAGACCCCGCCCCTCAGCCTGGCTATAAGCTAGACCCCGCCCCCACGGACTTTCGTAAAATGCCTCTCGGTTGTAAGTGACCTTTATCAGGTTTGTCGCTTTTGTTTTACAGGAGAGTCCAATTTTAACGGAGGAAAAGCCACAATCCTGAACTCCCAGCAGGGCTGGCCTCCCTTTCCCTGCCATCGTGCATAAAGACATCAAAGCAGTATTTTATTTACCGATGTACCCGGTTGAACAGCCCTTTTTTTTAAAAATTTAAATTAATGCAATACTCGTCTGTGAACTGTACAAAGCCATTTTGTCAGTTTGATCCCCTATCTTCCAAAAAGCACCTCAGATACTCACAGCATACAGATACCACTACACAGAAACTACTTCGTAGGATGTTTAGTCTTATACGTGTTACACGGCAGTGATTGTTAGACAGATTCACTATATGTAATTTATTTATTTAAACACCGTATACTGGGAGCAGGTGGTGAGATGCTGGGATCTTCGGTTTGTACCCGATTTCGTCTTTTAAGGGATCACAAGCATCTCTGCTTGCTCATTTTAAGTCTTTTCATGCTGTACATTTTGACTTAATCCTTTAATGCATTACCGTGAAATTGTATTTTGTAGATTAGCAGGATTTTTTTCTTCGGGGGGGGGAGGGGGTGTGGGTGGAGGGGGGGGGTCACTTAAACTCATGCAATAAGGCCACGTTCAACAAAGCGTGTCTCCCCTATTGCTTTGCTTGTATTAACCGCAGGCCCAAGACAACAAGCCCAGTTTGGGGTGGGGTGGGGGGCTTCCGTGTGTTCGAAGTGACTTAGTCTTCCCTGCCTATTGCAGACAATGCCGTGCTCCACATTAGAGCCCATGCAGGCATCTTTAATGAACACACTTGCAGCCGGGCATGATCGCCCTCTGGTGGACACACCTCAAAATGCCTGCCTTTATTTTATTATTTATTTTTTTCCCCCTTTCTTTTCCGGTCGCCCCTTGAAGGGTAGCAGTGCCTCTTAAACGATGTCTTTTTCAGCCAGCCTCTCATTGTGAAATGTTCATAATGCAAAACGGTTCAAAGGGATGAAAGGGTTCATATATATATTAAATATAGCGTTTAGTGTCCTCATAGTTGTAGGGGATCGGGTGGGAGATTTGGCAAGTCTCACAAATTCATCCTTTTTTTTGGTGTTTCCATGACTTTTGGGCTTTTGCTTTTGTTCTGTTCTGTGCGGTTGGACCAATGTGGATCTCAGCACTGTGTGAATGTGTGTGCATGTGGATGACCACCTTGGAATATACTGTATTAGGGTGTGGTGCATTGTAACCTCAGGGAGCTGCCTCATCGTGGTCACATGTCCTGCGATAGTCACCTGTTCATTCGTCACCCAGTGGGAATATGAGAAGTTAGTAACATAATAAAGGTTAATTTACCTTTCTCTTTTGGTGTGTCTGGAACTTGAGCCAGCATTAAATGCATTTAAGCTTAGCAATGGTCTTATCACTCTCTCTCTCTCTCTCTCACTCTCTCTCTTACTCACTCACACACTCACTCTGGGGAAAGTGTAAGAAAGGGCTTTTTTGTTTTGTTTTTATAAAATGTCAGAGCATTCACATGCATGGTCTGTCCACAGAAGCATTAAGTTTGTCCACTGTGTTTTGGAATTCCCTGATGCTTTCAGGTAAAATTCATATTGTTAATGGTTTTTGTACCAGATTTAAACAATAAAAGGAAATTGAACATTGATCATGTGTCCAGAATGTGTCTTGCCTCTTAACCTCGCTCAGTGTTCTGATATTACTGCGCTTAAAAGTAAAAACCGTTTTTCAGACAATGTCTTTATCCACTGTATTCAGGGTCGCATGGACTGTGGGGATGTGCTTCTGTCATAGCAAAGCCTCCTGTACCAGTGGCTGTTAGGTCATACCATATCCTGTTTCTCTATTCTCTCGCATAGGCTACTTAACACAAGTTAGCTGAAAACTGAATTTATTTAATGAATTAACTAATTAATTTAATTTATACTGACTCTGACAGCGCAGGTTTTATTCTGAAATGCATTTTACTTTTTGAATGTTAACTTTCTCATTGTACACTGTACTGTTGTACTGTACTGGACTTCATTATATACGTAGTCTGACCCATGGGATTCACGTTGCAACAGCGACATCTGGCGGCAGAACACCTCTTCCACCAAGATCCATGAACTGTCCTGCGCGTGTTCTTTAAGAATAAAATAATTTTTCAAATCATCAGTTATGCCTTTCATATTTTATTTGTATAATGCTTTGCTTGTAAGTGAGGCATATGACAAGGTAATTTGGGTTGCCCAGATAAAACCGATAGTAGTTTGTTGGATTTGATACTATGACCCTGGTCCCTTAAACCACGTAGCGCTATTAAACGTGTCCACCTGTAACACCAAGGGCCACTGCCTACGACACAAGCGTATAACACACATCATCATAAACCTACATTGTATTGTGGCGGCACCAAACTACTTAGATTCTTATCCGTTTATTAAAATATGTTGAGTGCTGCAGTCATCCTTAAATTGCAAGTGTGTATTGTTCTGCCTGCCGTAGAAAAACGATCATAACACGATGTAAGGGGGCGGCCTTGGGGTGAATGCCCTGCTACCAGCCCCAAGTTCCCCAACCGTGTGCTGTGACTCCACTTCCTGTCAGCCTGGCCCTTTAAGGCTCCCGAGCGGTGCATTCTGGGAGTCTCCTCTCTATCTGTGTCGTCACCAGCTGTTGTCTAATGAATGTGATGGTGGATGCGGCAGCCTGTGGGACGCGGAGCAGCTGTGTTTGTTACGACAGGTACGGCTGCAGTCATCTCCAGGGAGCTGTGGGGCTGGCAGCACGCCTTCGACGCGACGCCGCGGCCGGTGTAGCGCTGTCAGGCCGCCGGGCCGTTAGCAGGGTGGCGTGAGCGCTCCTCTGTCCGACCGGTCGGACCGACATTCGCTACGTGTACGGGATGTCCATGGGGAAGGAGGCTAGGCCGCTGTCCGCAGAAAGCCGCCGCCGTGCAGCCTGCCTGGCCGCTTAGCTGCACGTAATGCCGCTGCTCTTTCGGGATATCCGCTGCAGTGATGTGGTGCGGGGGCCGTACGGGGTTGCTGGGGAGCCGCAGCGGTGAAACACATCCGACGGCTGGCTTAAACGAACGGACTCCGCCGAGTTTCCCAGCCGCGCTGGGGGAGCTGTCCGGGGGGGGTGTGATGTATTTTTTTTTTGTGTAATACTGTCCTATTTGGAGAGCTGCAGCTATTTGGGCAGCAATTATAGCCTCATATAAACTATTAAAATATACAAAATATTAAATTCCCTTAGACATCTTTGTTAGTCTGTTATTGAAGGAGTGCGTGCGTTAATACACCACGAATGCTGGTTATACACTTAACGTTTTAAGGAAAATATTTTTTTTTCTTTGATGTGCTTGGGGATGCTGTGCAACGCATGTTATGTTTTTACTTTGCAGTTTAAACGTACGCAAGGTTCCTGTCTAAGTGCAAAGTGAAAGATAAGTCAACTTAAGGAAATAGAATAGAGTCTAGATATTCCGGAATAAAGGGAATCCGCACAGGGAAGTGACTGTACTTACAGCTTCTCTCATCCTCCAGGCTGCAGTTCATTAGTACTGTAACAAACTGTTTTCCACGCGTGTAAAGTAAAATCGGAGATGTAGTTTTAATAGTTCTGTGGGGAAATTATTGTCGTTTGCGTCTATTCAATAAGTTCGTGGATTGCTTCCGCTGCCCCATAATTTTACCGTAAACGAATATCGTTGAAATAGCAGGTTATTCCGTCGCCCGTCTACGCCTGTCATTTATATCCCACCCATTTAATATTACAGTTGTAGTGCTTTGG
This sequence comes from Paramormyrops kingsleyae, assembly GCF_048594095.1. NCBI lineage: Eukaryota > Metazoa > Chordata > Actinopteri > Osteoglossiformes > Mormyridae > Paramormyrops > Paramormyrops kingsleyae. Next base: position 6,852,943 of record NC_132816.1, read on the forward strand.
TCACGTGGCGTGTTGTGACACGTGACCCCTTCAAAGTAAACGTGCATGTGCTCGCGGCCTTGACGCTGATAATCGCTGCATTGATTTGACACGTTGGCGCGAAACGCCCATGTTATAAAAGAACTACGGGAGCAGCAGTGCGGCTGCGGTTGCTAGTAGAGGGAACGTATGCTGTCAAGCAGGTTCCCCCTCCCTAATCAGCATTTTAAGAATTTGTTGACTACAAAATACATCGATCAAAAGCTTTTTTTGTAAAAGAATATTGACGTTATTGCGGGGTTTGGGTGAACTGCGACAGTTTGAGGGTTTTTTGATGTTTACAGAACAGGTTGTTTGTTGGCTCACCTGATTGCTTGTAATCTTTTAGGGTAATTATAGTATGAAGTCTGTTGTACAGTCAGTATATTTTGTGGAGAATACACCTTTGCTACTTTCAGTTCTTTCTAAGTGCCTTACAATTTATGAAATATGTTATGGCTACAAATAAGAGAACCAAAACTTCACTGTTGCATTTAACATGACATTTTGATTATTCAGCCACTAGGGCAGAAATTTTGTTTGATAGTTTGAAATATTTAAGGTTTGCACGTGTTGCCTTTTGAGCTGTTTTCTGGTGGATTTGTTTTTATATTCATTAATTGTGACCGTGAGCACACTCCCAGAATAGCCAGCGTAAATATGAAAGTGTAAGTGAAACAACCCTAAAATATTTTGACACATCTGTTTCAATTTCAGTCCATAGTTGTTTCACGATGTCTGTTTCAGCCTGCCTCTCATTGTGAAATGTTCATAATGCAAAAAAATTGTGATGTTATTTGAACTTAATATTACAAATGTTATCAGCCTTAAAAAATGGTACCAGCCATTTCTCTGTGAGATACTGTTTAATACGTCTCTACTTTCAACAAATAGAAAAGTGTTATTCATTATGCTTTCTAAGTGTAAGAGGAAAACGAAAACACCTGCATTTACACAGAACCACCTCTGCCTGTTTCATGGGGATTTTTTCAGCTGCCTTTGTTCTCTCTCTCTCTCTCTCTCTCTCTATCTCTCTCTCTCTGTTGCATTCATGTCGTTGCCGCCTTTCTGTGTGCTCGCCTCCTGGCCGTCCAGCTAGCCTCCACGCCAAGGCAGCCCCATGCCATGGCGACCAGCCACAGCTCCCCCCCAGTGCCTCGTCCCAGCGACGGCAGTGACGCCGTCTTCAGGAAGGAGCGGGACTCCGCGTCCCGGCAGTATAAGCTAGCTCGCTCGCTGCCCGATGTTTGCCCCATGGAACCTACCGGTGAGACACTCATTACTCCTTCTGCCATTTCAAAAAGCGCCCCCCCCCCCCAAGCTTTATCGGTAGAAAAAATAAAATACTCCCTAGATAAAGTTACTTTAAACGCAGCAAGGAGGATGGTTAACCAAAGAGTGAGTTTAAAAGCGTGGTCCCCCGTATGCGTGGTCTCAGGCACTGTGGTGTCTGTAATCTGCAGTTTGCTGCGGCCCAAAAACGAAAATTTTGTAAAATGTACCTTTTTTCATTGCTCCATCATCCTTTGATACATGATATTTTTTCACTGCTCTATCGACTCTTGAGAATTAGGCTAAAACATCAGAATCTCTTTCGTTTGAGAGTGTACAGTACTGTATAATAATGTACATTATAGTTTATTACTGCTGTATTTAATGTTGGCAATGTCTTCCTATGTGTAGTTTGTCAGTTACTTTGTGTGTTCATGAAAATCACGCTATATATGGGGGTCTGTGGATGACTCTGTTATTTGTGGTTTTGGCTATCCACAGTAGGTCTTCTAACATTTCACTCACAGATACAGGGGACTTGTGAATTGCAGTTGAATTGGACTGAAGCTTACTGACTCGTACATGCCCTAACCCCCCACCTGTAGAGCTCCGGGGGCTGTGCGAGGGTCCTTCGGTGGTGGCGGACCAGCACAGATGGACCGTCTACAACTCCAAGGTAAACCTCCCAGCGGCACTGAACGACCCGCGCCTGGCCAAACGGGAGTCCGACTTCTTCACCAAGAGCTGGGGCCTGGACTTTGTGGAAACGGAAGTTTTGCCTTCCATCTACCTCCCCAACATCACAGAGGAGCACTTCACGGCCTACCTGCAGGAGATGACGCAGGTGACACGCAAACCGTGTGCTTGTTTCTGTACCCTGAATCGGATATGCGGCTCTCTGTGCAGTAATGATCATTGTTATTATCCGTCATCTCAGAGAGAGAAAACCCATGAAAGCTGTAAAAAAATCTACCCTTCAAAAGATGAAGTCACGCCGGGCTCCAGCCTCACGACCAATCACGGTACGCCTTGTTGCACGCGAGGACCATCCCTTTACACGCTTTATCATGTCATTTAGAGCTGTGACAGCTTAGTGAAGCTCGTAGCTCCCTAGCATTGCTCTGGCGGAGGCTTGTTGCTATGATGCAGGCCGTCAGAGCGCTTGTGCAGTGCTTGGTTAGCCACGCCCCGCTCTTGACTAGTTCTTGGTGCTGTTGGTCATACCGCGCTGCCTTTGCTCTTTTCCCCACAGACAAATCCAGGGCGGAGTTGGAGCAGGTCCCTAAGGTAGGCTGATAGCCCACTGGACCTTTTCAGTTTCACGTCTTGTTACTTCCCTAAATGTTCAGTTTGGTCCCTTAGCTCCTGCTTCCCTGACCTCTCCCCCTCCCCCCTGCCCATTCCTGACAGATCTTCATGAGGCCTGACTTCGCGCTGGACGATTCTGCAACCTTTAATGCAGTCCTGCCCTGGACCCACTTCAGCGTAACGGGAGGCAAAGCCAACCGCGACATCGCATCCTCGCGGTTACTGCAGGAAAAGGTGAAGCTGCATTTACCACCCCTTCCGTCGGCTGTAAGAAACAGAAACAGAAAATAGCGAGTGCTAAGCGACTCGCGGCGGCCTCGTGCCCGCTCTGTGCGAGGACTAGCTGTTGTACCTTTGAGAAACGGGCTTCACCGGATTGTCTCCGGTAGGATATCGGGCTGTTTGTCACTTTGGTCAGCAGGTGGCAATGCAGTGAAATGTTGATAATACAACCACTCCTTGTTTAGCTACCAATTTCCAATTACTAGGTCGTTAAGTGGAATGGTTGCCCAGTGAAAATCACGGTAGCTGAGGTGTAACCGCGATCAGTATCAGCACAGATTTGTACCTATTAGATGGATCGGGTATTGGCCATATTTGACCGATCCACATCTGATATTTACTTATATTATTTTCGGCAGTCCATAAAAAGATAGCTCCTATATCTTGTTAAATCGATTTGTGCAATCAATCGCACGACAGCTCCTTCACGTTTTAGATGCGTATTTTGCAGCATTCAAGCTGAACGCTAACGCATTGAGAAGGTGTGAGCGCAGTGACCTCCGCCTGCTGTGACGTCATGCGCATACCCTTTGTAGTACAGGGAGCGTAAGGATAGCAAATAAGAGGGTGACAATATGGAAGTATTTTATGCTTTTAACAGCAACTTGTAGCACGGCGATTTGTAATATTTGTAAAAACAAAGGTTTGAGAGGTGGAAGCAGCGTTTAGCGGAAAATCCCACTAAAAGTGCACGTAATTGTGCAATACAACGCGTGTAATATGAAAACAGCAATGGATGATTTGGGAGTCGCTATAGCTTGGGCTGTTTTGCGGACTCGCTACAGCTTGTGATACACGACTTGTGTATACTTTCTTGGAAGATATTCAGATTGAGCTGCAAATGCCTCAAAAAAAAAAAAAAAGAATAATATATAAAGTGTGTGTATCGGAATCAGATTAGAACTGAAAAAATGTGGATCAACCCATCCCTACTTTGGTTTTTAGCCTTCCATATTCCAACAAGTGGACATTTGTACATTCTTCTTCAAAGATGTATTTAATTCTAACATTTTTGCCATAAAAATCAATAATTTATTGCTGGTTAACTTGTAAGTGTATGCATTGGTTGGAAAATTAATTATTTATTGTTGCTGATGTTTGTGTTTGTTGCTGCAACAACAACAACAAAACAAGAACAACAATAATAAATAACAATAATAAGAATATTAACCATTATAATTATTATTAATTATTTGTGAGGCTGCTGAGATTTAAGGCTGCGTGCCCCCCTGCCCCCCCCCCACAGCTGAGTCACTACCTGGATGTAGTGGAGGTCAGCATTGCCCACCAGATCTCCCTGCGCTCCGAGGCTTTCTTCCATGCCATGTCCTCGCAGCACGAGCTGCAGGACCGACTGTGTGAGACTGCGTGGGCGGTGGCAGTGCTACGGGAGCGCACGGCCGCCATGGAGCGCGTCATGGTCGAGGGCCCGCTGCAGGCGCTGCGCCTGGGCCTGGCGCGCAACAACTGCGCCAAGCTGCACAGCAAGCTGAAGCTGATGGCAGCCGTGCACCAGACGCAGCCCACCGTGCAGCTGCTGCTGTCCACCTCAGAGTTCGTGGGAGCCCTGGAGCTCATCACCACGACGCAGGAGGTGCTGCAGCAGGAGCTGCAAGGAGTGCACAGCTTCAGGTGAACGGGGGCCTCCGTCTAGGCGCTCTCATTCGAGTGTCATTTTTAAATTTCGTTTTTATTTTTATATTATCGTCAATTTTTCTTTGAAGTCCAGTTTTAGTTTTCAATACTATTTTTATTTTAAAGATACATTTCTATTTAATTTTTATACATTTTAGTTTGTTTTAATTTCATGTTTAGGAATAGACTGCTACTTTATGTCTGATCTTTAACGAATCTTGCACGAATACACAGTGCTCCAGGTACAGTGTTCCAGGTTTTATTAATAGTAAAGATAAGCAAATTAATGATTAAAGAAACAAATCGTTACTTTAGCTAACTAGTATTAAAAAATGGAAACAAAGTATATGATTATACTTCTCGATTAAGTCCCCATTAATGATGGTAACCCTGGTGCTCACACACAAACACTTTATGGGTTTTACACCCTTACTGACTTCATTAAAGTGGTAGTCAGAGTCTCACCTCTAGCAGAAGTTAAATTTGAAACTTTCCACCTGATTCTGATATATTTTTAAAACCAGCAGTTGAGCAGTTAAAGGTTTTTCCTTTATCATTTCAATCATTTTAAGTGGCTGTGCTAGTGATCAGTCTTTTAGGAGGATTGACCTCAGGGTCCAGCAGATTTTTTTTCTCACAGTGAAATGCATCACTGCATACATTTTCTTTAACTTTTCTTTAAACTCTTGAATGTGACACCCCTGCGGCCGCATGCTCCGCGCACAGGTGTCTGGCCGTGTGCAGCGCCCCTCCGTCGCTGTCCTCAACCCCCGCTGCCATGCTTCCCCCCCGCAGGCACCTGGGTTCCCAGCTCTGTGAGATGGAGAAGCTCATCGACAAGATGATGATCGCCGACTTCACCACCTACGCCCGGAGTGACCTCGGACGCCCCCTGGAGGAGGACATCCAGGTCCTAGAGAGGGTGTGTGTCTCTCATCTTCACTCATTAGCCCTCGGTAGGGTTCCGGCTTTTGCTCCTGGAGAGACAGAATCCAACACATTTTACAGATTTCCCAGCTCAAATGTATCTTTAACAGCTAATTACCAGGCTAAATGGGTGCACTGTCAGAAAAAGAGTACCAGTTTGTACCTTTGCTTGTCGCTGGGACTGTACCCTCGAGGGTCTGCCAATTATACCCTAGCTGTAGGTAATCGTACTTTTTAAGGTACAGAAATGGACTCTGAGGAACCTCCCCAAAGTACAAGCAACGTTAATGTACCCCCCAAATGGTACAAAAATGTTCCTCATAGTTCGATTCTGTACGTTAAAAGGTATGATTACCTACAGCTAAGGGTACAATTGGCAGAACCTTGAGGGTACAGCCCCAGTGACAAGCAAAGGTACAAATGAGTACTCTCATTTTCTGATAGTGTATGTCTGAGCAGGGAAACCTGCAAAATGCTACAAACTGGCTCTCCAGGACTAGAATTGGGGAGCCCTGCTTTAGGGGTACAAGTCAGACCAGTTTTAGTGGTGTAGTAGTAGTTTTTTCAGCCCTGATCTGGCTGAGCCTGTGATGCTTTGGGTTTGCTGTGTAATGGAGGAACGAATGCAGCGTGATTCACTCAATTTATCACCGGACTGCCAGAATCATTACTCTATCTAACACTATCCCTCCTCTCCTGTAAATGCTGGAGATTCATCAATAGACATTACAGGGTGCTGACACACTGCAAGCACTGCCTCCACTGATATGGATTGGTATGGTGAAGAGGCTCTTCAGCTTCATTCTTTATCCAGAAAACAAAATGAAAAAAACAATAACGGAAAAAAATGTATTGAAAGATAAAACTTCTGCCAGAAGAATGAGTGCCAGTACCCATAAGACAACAGGCAGCTGTGTAGACACCCTGGGGTCCTGCCTTGCTGACTATATCAGAAATATAGATATTTTGACACTGTGGTAATGAGCCGGACCATCCTGTGCCTGAAACAGGACAGGCTGCAGTCCCTGGTGTTTGGCCTGCTGCGGCAGAGGAAGCTGGATTTCCTAGACATCTACGATGAGGAGATGATTCAAGCTGCCAAGGGCATCGTGAAGCAGGTGAGGCTGGTCTAGGAGGGACTGGTCCAGGTTGGGTGGGATTGGAGGGGTTGGGGTGCCTGATTTATAATGTTCTTCCTACATATACAGTGGTACCTCAGAACTCAGACTTAATCCGCTCAGAACTTAGGTTCGAATCCTAAAAAGTTCGAGTTCTGATCAAATTTTCCCCATAAGAAATAATGGAAAACCAATTAATTGGTTCCCGGCCCCAAAAAATTACACCTAAATATGTTTTTTGTAGCATTTAAACACAAAATGAACAGGATAAAACAAGAGCATATACTGTACTAAAGACATCTAAGCATATTTATCAAAACAGTAATTTGTAAAGTAAGAAAATAAATGTATCCAAACAATGTGTCCTGCCCCGATTGTCCGCTCCTTCCGAGTGCCACGCCCCCTCGTTAACCCCGTGTGGAATCCCTGTGTGATCAGCTGTTTCTGGTTGTTGTCATTAGTCCTCTGTATTAGTCCGAACTGGTTGGTTCGACTTCTAAGAAATTCGAGTTCTAATGAGTTTGAGAACTGAGGTACCACTCTATTTCTCAGTTTATTACTTTTGTATGCTTTAGTTTCTGGTGTCATAGTTTACATGCATATTATACTAGTGTTTCGCAGAACGTAGAACAGATTCAACAAATCGCATTCTCAGCAGCGTAGTGTTTCTGAAGGATTCTGAAAGCTAAATGATCCCGTCTGTGTTTCTGTACTCCACAGTGCGTCGTCAACATGGTGTCGCACATCGAAGAAATTGACACGGAGGTTGTCGTGAAGTAAGTGCCGGTTTGTGTTCTGTGGGAATCTTCCAGGCGTGCCTTGGTATGTCTGAGCTCAGCGTGCTGTGACCTGGAGCAGCAAAGTGGAGTGATGCTGAAAGCCTTTCTTATCCTGCGATCAGAGGCTCCCATAAACTTGTTTTTATGAGGTCGCCTGAACCAGTGACCCAGTACACGGACTATTTACAGTGTAGGGGGGCTGCTTGTAGCTTTAGCTTCTCTCACAGTTTAAGTCGTTACCAGGTTGGTGATGAGTGTTTATGGGATAACAGCGGTAGGTCCGTCGTTTATTGCATTATTGCTGTTTTAACTGTTTTGTTCTTTTGTGAAATTTTGTCCTTCTGAAATTACGGTCAGCATTTAACAGCCACCGAATCTGAGAGGTCAAAGTCTGTAGAGCTACTTAGGTCCTGTTCACACCCAGTATTGACGTGCGTCCTGGGTGATCCTTTCTCAAGTGGGCAGCGCTAAATACGCCTGTTCATTAACATGCATCTCCGCATGCGTCTCGCCTGGCCACTTGTAATCAGATCTCACTTTCCCGCAACTTTTTTAAATAGGCACGTAAATCACTTCCGGATGCAGAATGTGCCAAGCAGAAGAAGAAGAAATCAAAAACTACTGCCGCACTCCAGGGAAACACACCACCTAAGATCTTTGTAGTGACCGCTATAATACTCAAAGTAAACTAAATAATCAATGTGTCCTTTTATTTTTAAATAATTCCATAAAGGGTATTGTATTTCTTAATAATGTTTATCGTCTATGAATAATACATAAGTTGTATCTCGTAATAACATCGTGATTTTCATTCAGTCATTAATGGATTTAATCATCATTAATGGATACTAAATCGAAAAGACAACCTTTTCGGAAGCAACAGTCATCACTGTAAAATATTTAACAATGCAAATTATATGTCTGATTTGGAGCAAATTTAAGTAAAAGAAATGAAGTAGTCAGGACCGGAGTGAGGCTGAATTTCTGACTCTGAATTCCAGTCACTGGACAGCCCAGTATATATATATATATATATCCACTTGTCATCGGATCACCCAGGATGCCTGTTAATAACAGGGTCACAACAGGAGTCCTCGTTTGCATGTCTTTCTAAATTCATCTGTTTATGATGACATGTGCAGATGGGACATTGGTCTGCTTATCTATGCAAGTCAGCGGTAACGTGCTAGATTAGCCCCTTACATTATTAACAGTAAACAAATTTATCAACGCAGTCATCACACGGAACCATTCGTAGGTGGAGTAAAGAATGAAAGGCGGTGTTGTTGAATGGAGAATGTTTAGGGAACGTTTCCTCGGCGCTTCTGCGCTGCTGGCCCGTGTCCATCTGAGCATGTGATCTTCTCCCTGACTCCCAAAGGCTGGCTGACCAGATGAGGCTCATGACCTTCCCTCAGTGGTTCGACCTTCTTAAGAGTGTCTTCTCAAGTTTCATCCTCTTCCTGAAGAGGATCAAGGTAAGAGAGTCCCAGGTTCCACACCGTTAATGTCTGTGAGTCTGAGCCTGCCACTTTCTCTGTATTAACGTTTTAGTTGTTTGTATTGTTTTATTGGAAGAGTCCATACAGTGACAGCCTGCTACCTTTCAGCAGGTGCTTAACATCTCAGAGCCTTGAAACTTTAACCCTTGTGCCATATGTGATTAGAACATCGAGTGCTGTCCCAACGTCTCAGATCACTAGTGAAAATGCTTCTATTCATTTTTGCATATCTATGCATTCTTTTCTAATTTGATACAAAGAAGCTCATTACAGATTATCAGCATAATTTGAGTGAACCATCGGATCTTGGTGTTTTGGTTAGCTGTGTTTAGCTATATGATAACTGATGAATTGTTTCCTAGGCAACATTAAGTGTGATCAGAAATGTGGTGCTGGAGGTGATGGATGGCAACCAGAGGATCCGGCTGGCAGAGGCAGCGGCGGCGGCGGTGGGGGTGGGTCGGGCAAGCCCCGAGGCCCCCCCATCCAGGGATTCAGAGCTAGCCTACCTGACCCACGAGGGCATGTTCATCAGCGATGCCTTCAGTGAGCCAGACCAGCAGCTAGGCGGGGCCACACCAGGCCCAGACTCCGCCTCTGGAACCACAGAGTCGTCGTCCAGCCGTGAGCAAGCCACCCCGCCATTGGTGCGGGCGTCTGGTGCAGTGTATGTACCGCCCTGCTCTTCCCTTGGGCTGAACCAACAGCCCTTCATTACCTGGGGCCACCACTAGGATCACCTGAGTACCAGCATACCACTCAGAAATCAGCCACCTAGTGGTCATGCAGAAAATTACAGGTGTGAGCAACATTAACTCTCTGGGGTCGAGTATGTCGTCGGCGACATCGCGTACTTTTCGCGTCTATTTCAGTTTATATCTCGCTGAAATCTTAATGTAGAATCATGAAAAAACGCTGGCTAAATCCGTAATCTGTCTTCTTTTCAAAACGTCCATTGTCGGAAGTATTACAGTTTTTTTAATTAGGTTAAATCGGCAAAAAAACATGTCATCTTACTTTGTTTTACCTGCATCGGGGGCGTGTAGTACCGCTCTCACCCGAAGATTGCTATTCACATTCTAAATAGCCGCATTAGCGCGTATTCAAATCGCTTTCGCATGGTAATTTGATTAACAGCGCAACGGTGAAACGCGATCCAGATACATCCCCTTCAGCGCCATAAAAGGGGGTTGGGGACGTGGCCAGGTGACAATGGCTCATTCATACACATGAAAGTTGCTACATATTCAATGAAAGGAGCCAGAAATAGTGACATGAGTTAGGTTTTTCTTATTTATTTATCCAAATGAATGTTGCATCTACACCATTTAGTCATCTTCATGTAGCCAAGACTTTGGTGATCAGATATCTGGGATCAAAACAAACTGCCAGCATTGCTTACTATGTACTTTTTATAATGTTTCTGCAAGTGTTCCAAACTGCATTTTGCAATGTCTATACTTTGATGTCAAATTTCAAACTTAACAAAAATCTGACATATTTACAATATATATTAAAATAAAGACGAGTGTAATGGCAAAACAAATATATAAGAAATAATTTATTTGCCATGAATTAAGTTTGTGATATTTGAAGAAATGTGTGATCATGCCCCAGTCAGTGAAAGTGTGTTTCCTACCCCTAGACCCCAGAGGGTTAAGCCCCAGTTGCTTTACAAGTGGGCAGTAAGTTGAGGGCTGGCTGCGATATAAGCCGACTTTCACCTGTGACTTTTACGTCTTAGCTGGCCTGACTTTTTCACACGACAGACTGATACAAGATTAACATGCATCTTGCTGTTGGTAATTGTCATATGCCTGTCCAGCCTATAGGGGGGTGCTGGTGAATCACCTAAGCTCCTCTCCTCACAAAGTGATTCCAACCACACTCCTCTGTGTTAGACGATCTCCCCCTGGCGCCCCCTGTAGCTGTCGGGTATAGGAGTACTGGGTGTGAATGCAGCAGGCCGCTTTTCCTGCTCTCGTCTCAAACCGGGTTCCCGGTGTCCCCGCAGGGTGAACGAGGACATGATGCCGACGGACCTGGAGCTGGGCCGCGTGGCCAATAACATACAGGAGCTCCTGTGCACGGCCTCTGATGCCAGCCACGACCGCTGCGTCAAATTCCTCATGGCCCGGGCGAAGGTAGGGCATCCCAGCTCAGGCGGGCTCTCGAAGGCCTCGTCTCCTATATTCCGCTGCTGCGGTGGCCCGAAGCGCTTCAGGAAGCCGTCTTAAAAGTGTTCTCCAACAATAATCAGACTCCCAAATGCCGCTGGCCTCCTCGGCACGGAGCATATGTCCGCATAACTGCATCCTGCACAGCTCCCGAGCTCGGACTCCGAGGCGCCGTCGGAGGTTACGTGCAGCATGGCGCAGTCGGTCATGTCTGCTGTTAGAGTCTTGGCGTTCCTACCAACTGGACCTCTCGCTCCTTTGGGCGCTGAGCTTCTCTTGGAACTGGGGCCATTCCTGGAACCTTCCGCTGCAGTCTTGAGTAATGTTTAGTTCCTCTGCCTCGAGTGTGCTGTTACGTGGGGGGTGTGGCGCTATGGATGAGGTGATGACCCCAAGCAGCAGTTTGTTTTTGCATATGTGCATGAGCGCACAGTAGAGAGGGAGTTTCCTCTCCCAGGGCCGACATTGACAGCCGGTGTCCCTACGCTCTGCTGCACTTTGCTGGTCTGGTGGATCTTCCTGCACGTCACACGGCGCTGTCCCTGAAAATATGTGTATGTGCTCAATGAAATGGTGGGGGGGGATGATATCATAACTGAGGGAGGCTGGTGATTTGCCAGCATACTCTGCAGTGCATGCATCATCAGTCCTGGTTAGGGATGTTAACCGATGACCGTTTGACCGGTGGTTGACCGTATCAACGTTAACCGGTCAAAGTTGTCGGTAGTCGGTTAAAAAAAAAAGTGATATCTAAATTAGGCTATTATAGACAGTGGACTATACGCTACTACAGTTAGCCATCTCATTCCTCATCTTTTTGTGTTAAGTGAACAAATTATCCCTCACACTCAATTTTTCATAACTCGCCTGTTTGTACTTAATAAACCAATAAAAACATTTGGCGCGAGGTCACAGCGTTTGGGTTCGCGCGCTCACAAGGTTTGCGAAATTTAACTTTAACTTATTTTTCGTTAATTTATTTTCCAAGAATAACTAATGGCCAAATCGTTGTGTTATGTTTTAATAATTAGCACCCTTAACACCTGTCTGTGAGCTGTTTGTTGGCTACAGTATTCTCATTCATAGATTCTAATAATTTTTCGTTTATTTAATGTTATTCTTAAGAATAGCTGTAGGTTTTTGTCTGTTATGGTTTAGGAGATGTTGCCCTTAACAGAAGTTGACACTTGTCTTTTTGAAAAATAAAAAAATAATATTAATTATACAACAGAGTTGTCCTGTCCGTTATTAGAAGGCACACAGTGAGTTAGACCTGCCTTGGCCGGTGCGTCTTTTACGCATTCTGAAGGTGCCTGTTTTATCCATTGGTTTTATCATGTTGCAGTCTATTAGGCAACATTCCGCATAAGATGGGCTTAGATTTGGAAATACATTACATCTACATTTCAGTGTTAACCGATAAGGTGATGATGATCATCATCTTTCTTTATTATGGTTAGCACTACCTCAACTAAAGCGGCGTCTCTTCGGAGCTGTCATTTTCTTAAATGAGCCGTGGCAATGTTTCAAATGAGCTTCTAACCTAGACAAACGCCTTTATTTTCAAAGCGATCACCTTGTACCCAAACCATTTGAAACTAAGGAGCCATTTGTCCTACGATTACATACAACAAGCTCTTCGGCGCCGCGTTTGTGGGACTCATGTTTCGCGCTGTAGGGGATTTAAAAAAAGTGACGTGAGTGGCAGTGTGTGTGTGTGTGTGCGGGAGGCAGAGCGGCAGAGAGATGCGACAGAGTTGCGAAATTGCAGGCGCGGCTCGAAATGGCTGTTATTTCAAATAGCGTACCATATTTTAAACTAATCGGTTAACCGGTTTCAACCGGCTACTGAGGCTCGGTGGTCGGTCAAGAAATTTTTTAGTTTTCGCCATCCCTAGTCCTGGTATCTCCAGATCTGTGACTTTCAAAGCTCTTGCTCTGACCCCTACAGGATGGGTCCTTGGAGCGGCTGAGCTCCTCCGAGTTCGTGTGCCTGTCCCAGGAGGTGGAGAACTTTGTGCGTGAGACGGAGCAGCTGTGCCAGCGCCGCAGCATGTCCCTGCGGGGGGCGCTGCAGAGCCAGGCGAACCGCTTCGTGCACCGCTTCCATGAAGAACGCAAGACCAAGCTCAGGTGTGGGGTGGCGGGAGCTGGGGGGGGGAGGATACATGGGGTGCAGTGCGACCCGGCATCTGGCCGGCCCAGACGCGCGTGACATTCCTGTCCCCCTGCCAGCCTGCTGCTGGATAACGAGCGCTGGAAGCAGGCGGAGGTTCCCACAGAATTCCAGGACCTCGTCGACTCCATCGCCGACGGCAGGATCACACTTCCGGAGAAGAAGCCAGCCGGTATGATCCTGCTCGCCGGCACATGCAGAGCTCGTGAACGCAGCGGGGTGACCTGCGGCACCTTGTTCACGAGCTTTCGGAAGAGGCGCTGGTTAGCGGAGGTCAAAGCTATCGCGGTTTGGTTGAATCGGACCCCCCCCACCAGGAAGGGCGGTCTCGGGTGTCGGTGACGCTGTGATGTTCTCCCCTTGCCCCCTCAGGCCCCGAGGAGCGGAAGCCCAGCGAGTACCTGTGTGTGGATGGACAGAAATATGCCGTCGTGGGGTGAGCGGGCGTCTGGGCATTCGTCGTTTGGATAACGTGCGCGGTTCCTTCAGCCCGACACACCAGCCGGTGTCTTCCATGCTCCCCCCCCCCCCCCCCTCCTCGTTAGGACGGTGCTGCTGCTGATCCGGATCTTCCTGGAGTACTGCCAGTGCGTGAATGACATCCCGTCCATCACCACCGACATGCTCACGCGACTCACTGACCTCTTGAAGGTACCGCCAGACTCTGCATTCATTTCCTGCCTAAACATCCCTTGGTGGGTGAATGTGAGCTAATGCTAGTGGGGGGTGGAGCTTGCAGACCCATGGGGGGGTGGGTTACTGTGCACTTTCATTTTATTGATTCCCCTAATATTGAACCTGGTGGTGATTGGAAGCTTACCGTAACCCCGCCCACAAGCATGCAGATGGGCACCTATGGGTGAGGTTCTGGAATGTGGTTGTGAGAAGTGTTACATACCTTTAGAGCTTAGATCGGGCCCAAAAAATTAAACCCGACCCTACCCGAGCCCGTGCACCTTGTGTCCGAGCCCGACCCGGTCCGACACATTAACTGTAATTATGAGCCCGAGCCCGATTTAAACCCGACTATTTTTTAATACGTGAGCCGTTGTAACAGACGTTCTCAACTACAATTCTAAGTTGTTTGAACTACAGAAATTAGTTTAGATTTATCTTAATGAAAAATGCAACAAGGACGAAGCATGTAAACTGCATTGTTTGTTTATTCAGAATGGATTTTTGAGACACGTTTAGAAGAAAAGCACGTTTTCACTTATCCAGTTCGCTTGCTGCTGGAACCAGTTTGTGTGCTCGGCATCGAACTTTAAGTAAAGGGTTAAGAAAAAGGTTAAATCCTTCCGTAAGCAGCCAACGAGGTATGTGTTAATTAAGTTTTAGTTAAGTTTGTTGTATTTAGCCATGTAAATGTAAATGCTAACTGAGGTTCGTGTTAACTGTATATGAATTCTCTAAGCTGTCTTTATTGTTATTTATGTTTATATTTCATTTGAATTTCAATGTTTGTTAGCTAATATTTTAAGTAAATGTGCTTGATTTTGTGTTTCCGTATCTGTATTTAGTTCTCACGTCTGCCATGATGGTGATAATAACGAAGCCACTGTCTTTCGAATAAACCGTCGGCTCAGTTAAATGCAAAGGACTCTTGTGCTCGTGTCTTACGGGAGGGAGCTACATTTATAATTATGGCATAGCTCTCCACCCAATTAGGCTAATTAAGTAATGATTTAAAAAAAAAAAAAACACACACAAATGCTTGATCATGGCCCGGCCCGAAGATAGTGGCAGGAAATATCGGCCCGACCCGGCCCACGGGTCGGGTCGGGTCGGGTCTGGGCTCGGGCTCGGGCAGAGAATCTAAACTCTACATACCTTAGATCAGGGTTATTCAACTCACGGCCCTCAAGGTCCGAGCCCTGCTGGTTTTCCAGCCTTCCTTTACCTGTGAGCTGGGTGAGAAGCCTCCAGCCAATCAGAATCAGTAATTATTAAACTAACTACCTGGGAGAACTGAAAACAAGGCCTGGATTTGTAATCGAGGTTTAGATTTGAAGAGCCCTGCTCTAAATAAATGTCTTCAACCTGTTCCTGCATTTGCGCTCACAGCACTTCAACTCAAGGACCTGCCAGCTAGTCCTGGGGGCTGGGGCGCTACAGGTCGTGGGACTCAAGACCATCACTACAAAAAACCTCGGTACAGTATGGACAACAGGGGGTGCTGTTTCACTGTCTAATGTTGAGAGTGAAGGTCTGGAAAACCCATGGTGGCACAGTCAGGCACAGGCTGCTTTAGGCCACACCTCTTTTCATTTAAACTTTTCTGTTCCCTGTGATTGAAGGGGTGAGGTAACCCCGCCCACCATACGTCTCACATGTCATTTTTTCCATGATTAACAGCACTGTTTGTATGCAGATTGTCTGCTGATACATTCAAATATCTAAGTACTGCAGGTAATTAGTCTGATAACCAGCTGTAAATGGTATAGTTAACCTATTTTACAGTGATTAACCGCTGGCCATAAAGGTGTAAAACAGAGGATTTTCTTTTTTATGACTGGAAAGAACTGATGTATGTATGTGTATATATATGTGTGTGTGTGTGTGTGTGTGTGTGTGTGTGTGTGTGTGTGTGTGTGTGTATATCGAATGTGTTGTATCGAATATCTGACTTTATCCTGCAGAGTGTAAAAGGGTTGACGCAAGTTAAGAAATGTTACGATTCAGTGATTCAGCTGGTGTAAGAGCGTGGTTCCCCGTGCCGGTTGTCAGGTAGCCAGTGTAAGAGCGTGGTTCCCCGTGCCGGTTGTCAGGTAGCCAGTGTGAGAGCGCGGTTCCCCGTGCCGGTTCTCAGGTAGCCGGTATGAGAGCGCGGTTCCCCGTGCCGGTTGTCAGGTAGCCAGTGTGAGAGCGCGGTTCCCCGTGCCGGTTCTCAGGTAGCCCGTGTGAGAGTGCGGTTCCCCGTGCCGGTTCTCAGGTAGCCCGTGTGAGAGCGCGGTTCCCCGTGTGCGATCCCAGGCCACTTACACTCGCCATGTCCCTGCAGCTCTCGCCTCCCGCTGCCTGCAGCTGGTACTGCACTATATCCCCATCATCAGGGCCCACTTCGAGACCAAGCTGCAGCCCAAGCAGTATAACATCCTCAGGCACTTCGACCACATCACCAAGGTGAGCCGCACATGCCTGCTGTGGTCACTCAACCTTCCAGAAACGCTGCTGCTGATGCACTGTGTTCTTGTGTCGTAAGATTTAGCAGAATCTGAGACGTGATGCATCCTGGGAGTCTGGCTTTGATATTTATCTATGAATTTGCGTGCTGGATACTTAGAACAGCCGCTTATCCCGAGCCAGTTTCCGGACTCCGTACTCGGAGATGACCGTCACCCTGGAAGCACCGGTGCCGTTAGGGTGTGCTGCCAGGTGGCTGCCAGGTGGCACTATTGATTAACCTCCACTGCCTCTCTCCTAACAGGACTACAGTGATCACATAGCAGAGATCTTGGCTAAGCTGGTAGCAATCATGGATAGCCTGTTTGAGAAGGCACTGTCTAAGGTAAACCTGCATCCTCAAACCTTGATGCTCAGAGGTAGCGGTGATTCCCTGCATTAATAATTAATGCGGTCCGGCCTTGAAATCCCTCTTCATTTTGGACAGTATGAAGTGAAGGCCCCCATGCCTTCTGGGTGCTTCCGGACCCTGTGTAAGCAGCTGGGCAAGATGCATGAAGCGATCTCTGACCTGTTACCTGAGGAACAGACGCAGGTATGCCTGCCCGTCTCCGCTGCCCCCACCCACCGACACGCTTGTAGATACCGGCCGCTTAGCGCACCATCCTGAGGAATGTGACTTGCCGGACTTTCTCCTGTTTACCGGATAGATGTTGTTCCTGAGGATCAACGCGAGCTTTAAACTGCATCTGAAGAGGCAGCTGGCCCGCCTGAACGTCAGCAACGATGGAGGCCCCCAGCACGGGTCCGTATCACTGTTTGCTGGCTCGCCTGTAGGGGGCGCATGTCACCTTCTATACCATAATAAGGAGTAGCTGCCACACGGTTATATTGCATTGCTGGGAAAAGGCTGGAATTTAGATTCCTGATTTAATTATATATATCTGTCTGTGTTTTAAAGGACCTACAGTTTCTTGTCAGTGAAGCCCTCCCCTCTGCCTTGTGCTCTTTGCAGGCTAGTCATGGTGGATATCGCCTTTTATACCGGTAATGTCCAAGCACTGAAGTCACTTGAAAAGCTCGACTTGAACTTGGCAGAGATTTGGGAGCAGAAGAGGTGATGGAGGCGGCAGAGGTCTCGCCCTGCTGGGGGGGAGGCAGCTAGGGGGGGGTGGAGCACTCCATGACTCAGGGCTCACTCTCACCATGTCCAAATGACGTGCACCATGCCCCCCCCCACCCCCAGCCTGGGACACTGGGCCGTGTGAGCATCTGCCTGACTTGTTGGAGCAGCGAGGGTGCTGCGGATTCTGACCTCGACTGCAGTTGCTCAAGTGGACCAAACCTGAACACACTTCTTTGGGGGGGGGGACGTGCCTATTCAGGCCACTATTACTGTATCTCAATGTGCAATTGGTCTGAGATGAGCAGTAGATGTGACAGGGGGAACGGCCTGATCATGGTTCAGTCACAGGTGAAGGCTTGTGGCCAGCGATTGACCATACTGGTGGCTGTAGCATTTCGCTTTGTTCCATTTAAACCCAAAACGACAAAGTGGGAAAAACGAGTGCCGCTTCGTGGTGTCGAACTGGACATAAATGTAAAAAGGTTTAAATCTTATGATATATTTGTATGAATCCTGGGGTTTGAGTATTTGTGAAAACTCTTGGTCTCTCATCTTCTGGTTTGGCAGAAGGAATTTCTTTTGCAGAATCTGCTTCTTTAGTTTACATTTTGAATTCTGGTTTTAACTCTGGTTTTAAAGTTCTCTCCTTTGGAATCGCACATTTTACCAGTATTCCACAATGTAAAGGGAAAAGTGTGAATGGAAGTAACTGCATTGTTATGCCTTCCTTTTGAGGGTCTTCCCTTAAACGCCTGCTGTATGTCAGGTTTTAGCTATGTGTGAGCATTTCTAACTGGTCCCAGTGCCCGGAAAACCTGGGCGTTATTGCGTTCACACAGGGTCGTTTTTGTGGATGACTGAAAGCCCCTTTGTACCTCAGACCATGTGCTGGTTTGGTCTGATTTCCCTGAAGATGTAGAATACTAGTATTACTACAGTCATGGACTTCAAAGTGGAGTAAAATTGCATAAGATGGGGGGGGGTGGGGGAGGAATGTGGTCACATTTAATGGGTGAGACACAGATGGGGACCCTGACTGCTATTGGGACTGCGGGGTCTTCGGAGTAGCTGGTGGAGGTTGACTGTCCTCATTGTGATAAGGTTCAAGCTAGGAACTGTGGTTCTCTGTGTGCTAGACCAAAATAAGCAGTAGGTCTCCCTCAAAACTTGAATCGAGATCTTTTTCCTGCTGAAGTGAACCCTGCTCTTTGTACGCATGTATGCATACCCTGGCACGGTGTAAGGAAAACTGTCTAAATAAGAAACTCTGCTTTAAGGGTACTCTCTCACCACCTTCAAAGGGGACTGTTTTGTATCAAACATGCAGTACTGATTACCAGTGCTGTACGATTCACTGCTAGCTCAGAAGTGCCTACTTTTGATAAATATCGGATAAATATCTCTTCTGACAGTGCATATTCCGTCTCGAGTGCCTAACAGGCTTCCTCCCAAGGGAACTGGGCCTTCCTGGCCCAGCAAAGACAAACCAACTAATCAGACTGCATGCCTGAGAGTTTTAAGCCTCCTGAAACCCAAACCATCTATCTCAATAAAATTGGTCATGAAAGTGAAATGCTGTTATCCTATGTCATTGATAGGGTGAGCAGGCTGATTCCTGCATCCAACCAGAGCTGCATGTCCTCTTACTAAGTTCATTTGGTGCCTGTAACCAGACCAACTGCAGGAGCAGGCGGCTATGTGGCCGATGGCTGAATTTCAAGAGCGCTTGGGGGTCATTGAGAAGTAGCCCAGAAAAGGAGCTGTTGCTGTAGTATCCCACAGAGGACTGGCCATTGACTCGCCTTCCAAAGAAATCATTCTATTCTTCTGCTGAATAGGGAACCCAATGCACGGCCCCACGCTGAGACAAACGGGATTGTAGCCTGGGGAGATGCTTAACCGTTTCATTCATGAGTGCATGCCACCTCAAAAAGACACACATGTTGTATCTCTATTGCACTTTAATCAACACTGAGACCAACAATCCGGAGTAGATAGTAGCTGGATACATGTGCCAAACACAATGGCTGCCCAACACCTTTGGCTGCATTTATAAGAATACATTAAGTATGTGTTTCACAGTAGTACTGATTTTCTTCCCCATAGCAGTCTGGGGTCTTTCAGAGTCATGTGACTGAAGCAGTGGGGGGTCAAAGGCCTCAGTGGTCGAGGATGCGCAAGTTGCCTGATACGATCTTGTTCTCCAGCATAGCGCCTGCCGGAATGTCGATTCGGTCTCCGTGATTGGCTATGATGATAACTGTTCCCTGGAGGGAGATGGAGAGCAATTATTGGACGGAAGTATAATTGCTACCAACAAGTTCGACGTTCTGAATCCTCACCTTCAAAGAAACCTGCTTTCCAAAGGTGACATCTCCAGAAACAGTCAGGTGGTCTAGTTCCAGCATATCTGGTATACTCTCGAATCTCATGAGGAAGTCGTGAACCTGCAGATCGACACGATAGTCTGCCAAGATCTCTCAGCAAACAGTTTAAATCAGAGCATACACAACTTGTGCTCAAACCTCCTAATTAACGGAACACAAAATAAAGGCAGTCCCAATATTTACAATCACTATTTACTTTTTGTTACCAAAGTAATGGGGAGCAGCTTTTCTGCTGAGTGCTGGCCCTTATAATTAAGCCAGAGTGTAATGAGGGGTGTCTAATTATATGGAGACCGAAGGCTTAGGAGGTAAAGTCACATGACATGAGTGAGCCCATCTATTGGCTCCCATAAGCAGTGCTGGGATGGGATAAAACAAAAGTGCAGAAAAGCTTACCGTTGAACGTCGGAAGCAAATGATTATCAGCAAAAGTGCTCACAACACTAACAGGATAAAAGCGGAAGGGGGGAATAAGGATTAACTTCAATAGAAGTGTGCTGAGAAGATATAGCTAGTTTAGTCTTTTTTCCCCGATGGCTGAAATGGAACATTCCGTATGAGCGCCAGACGCACGTTTACACCGATTTTGCTTCTGCAAGCGTGATGGCACCCTCGATGGGGGGGGGGGGCCTCTTTGCTCTTCCTGGCATGCAAGCTTGCTCTTTGTGTCTATTCATCATTCAGCATCAGAAAGCCCACCCAAAGAGAAGAAGCTCAACCTTCCAGAAACGGCAACATTCTACACAGTCGGTCCATTTGAAAGCTAAGAATACAAATCAGCACTGAAGTCAATCCGAGGTGTCCCAAGAAAAAGCACCGTGGAATAGATCTTAAAGTCTTTAGTTACATTCATCCATCATCCATGATTGCATATCCAATATAGGGTTTCTGTGATGACCTACAGTCTATCCCAGCAAGCATTTGGTTAGAAGGCTGGGGACACCTTAGACCAGGGGCATCAGACTCCAGTCCTGGGGGGCCGGAGCCCTGCACATATTTTGGTTTCCCCTCATTTAACTCACCTGATTCAACTCCTTGTGCTAATTATCACACAGCTCTTGAGCTGAATCATTTGTGTGGGAACAGGGAAAGAACTAAGCTACACAGGGCTCCGGCCCCCCAAGAATGGAGTTTGACACCCTGCCTTAGACCATCCATCCATCTATCTATTTTCAGTACCTGCTTGTCTTATTCAGGGTCCAGATCCTAAGCCGAAAGCTATTGGTGCAAGGCAGGGAACAGCCCAGGGGCACCAACTCATTGCAGGGCACACTCACACAACATTCACTTACACATGCACACCTAGGGTCAATGCCGCATCTCCAATTAACCATAGCATGTGTTTGGACTGTGGGGGGAAACCGGAGTCCCTGGAGGAAACCCCACGACGACATGGGGAGAACATGCAAACTCCATACACGTGGAGCCAAGGCGGAGACTAATCCTAACTGCATATTTTTGGATTTCAGGAAGGAACTGGACCAGAGAAACATGCTAAGTCCCTCAAACCCCAAACAGGACATGAGGGAATAGTGCTACCCAACCCACTGCCCTATTCTTGAATTGCATGTGTAATAAAAGCTCCAATGGGAATCTACTCTACACACTCTTCCGTGGGAGAGCAGAGGATTGTCCTATACCTTGGTGAAGGAGCTTCCCAGCTTGACATGGGGTGTTGTGGGGAACTCCCTCTTCTTGCTCATGGTGAGCGAGCCAGCATCCAACGTGTAGAGGTTGGACATGACCAGCAGCAGGTCCGAGGTGGTCTTGACGGGCAGGAAGCGGCTGCGTGGGACGTTGATGCCCAGCGCGTTGTCGAAGCTCTTGATGGCTGCTCCAACCGCCGTCTCCAGCTGGATGATGTTGAGTCCGCCGTTCAGAGTCTGGTCACACGAGGGGAAGGACAGCCATCAGCACAAGCTCAGACAGGAGAACAGCATTGACCAAGCCTACATTTTCATTACAGCGCTTACACGGGATAATTCCCCTTCTCAAACCTCAATATAAACACAGCATTGTTACCAATGGCAGGAACAAGGCTTCATAACAGTACCACTTGCTGGGTATGTGTATGCTAAAGTATGCCAACATCAGTGATTAACTACCCAATGAAGCTCTACACTCTAAGCAAAAGAAAGTAAGATTCAGTACAGCAGGGCTATTCAACTCAAGGGCCGAGCCCTGCTGATTTTCCAGCCTTCCTTCACCTGTGAGCCAGGTGTGAAGCCTCTGACCAATCAGAATCAGTAATTATTAAACTAACTACCTGGGAGAACTGAAAACAAGGCCTGGATTTGGAATCGAGGGCCTAAATTGAATAGACCTTCAGTACAGGATGCTTGATGATTAACCTGGGAAATATTAAGAACATTCTCACTTCAAGACTCATATTGAAGTTGGAATCCCACAGTGAATACAAGACCATAAAAGTAGCTGGAGAAACTGCATCTACACAGTAAATAGTCACTCGAGAGGGGAAAACTACAAGTACAAGGCACTGTGCAGGTATTAGCTAGCATTAATTTGTTCAGCTAGGATTTATTAAAAAGGGAGTCACTTGTCCTGATTGCAGTAATAGCTAACCTTTATCTGTTTGTTTCCACACATCCATGCACATCCATGGATTCAGAGTCCTGGCATGCAAAGAACAGGCCCAGCCACCATCCAGTGCCCTAGTTCTTACCTTAGGGTTCACAATGATCTCCATGTCCATGCAGTTCTTCTCCTGCAGCCTCTTGATTGCAGGTAGGGAGATCCACAGGTTGTTGGTGTTGAAGATCTTGAACTTGGTGACAGATTTGAACTCATCCACATGGGCCTTGGGCACCTGTGCTATCTCCAACAGCCTGAGCTTGCCGTCGTACTCGATCAGCGTCCCACCCTAAGTGTGAAGATTTCAGCATCGATAACCATTTTCTCTGAAGGTCTACATCAGTAACTAATAAAGGACCAAACATCAGGTCTTGAAGATGATTGTCAGCGGCAGGATTAGCCTACCTTGACGTCGGCCCGTGTCTTGTCGGTGACCTCCATAACGAACTCGCATCGCTTGCCATTCGGCTGGCTCATCAGGTGGTGCAGGATGTGCAAATCCACCGTGGCCCCCAGATTGTCAATGTTGGACACAAAGATATACTCTTTGCCCTCGGCGATCAGCTGGTCCAGCAAGCCCGAGTTGTAGAAGCTGGCGTAGATGTCACCGTGACCAGGGGGGTACCAGGCCTCTGCGTTCTCCCCTGATAAACCCATGTCCTTCGCCACCGGGAGGAGGGACTCCTTGTTGATCCTCGGGTACCTAGGTGGGAACTAGGTTGACTGAATTGTGCCTAAAATACTCAATTTAGGCAGTTTTCTGGTGACTATTTAATAACAAAATCAGGAAATGCATCCTTAAGAACAGAAGTAAAACTCCAATGTGGCATCATGTAAGTGCACAAGATTGAGCCAGCGGCAGACTATCTGACAATGATCAGACAAAGACAGTGTCTTGGGTGACACTCTTCTGCATCAGCCTGTTGTGATCCTGCCATCGTGTTACATAGTACAGGCCTGTCACCCTTCACTGCGGATTCTGCTACATTCTCCACCGTTCATCCTACCTTTTATTTTGCCTTAGCAGTCATGTAAGCCGCTCTGGAAAAGAGCATTTACTACATGAATAAATGCAAAAGCACTGGCAGGCAGACATCAGACATCCTCATATATTTCAGGACTATGAGCAGACCATGAGCTTGATTTCCTGAAGCGGACGGAATACTGCCAGAGGTATCCAGCGCGTTCGGAAACCCCAGCAGCACATCACAGGCAGAATCTCGAAGGATGCTACATTACCAGCTGCTAATGATTTAAACTGTACCTCCTTACCCCGATAAAACCTCTACAAATATACCATAGCTACAGCCCTTAACATCTGCCCTTGAGAACACTCACCTCTCAGATAATCCAATCAAATTGCACCCTTCAAATCAGAGCCATTGATATGATTTCCTATCGCAGAGGCAATCAAACTAAGTGCATTATACTCCTTTGACGGCTACATATTAATAGGTTTCATTAACCTCCAAAAGCAATGCTGCCATAGATTTTCCCGCTGTATGTCAATACTGTTACAGGCATACGGTCTCCATCCAGTGCATTAGAACATCAGAGAACAGCTGGATGCTGCAGACACACGGCTCTGCTGTTCCATGAACTCACAGTAAAGCCAAAGCATCAACTACAGCCCTGACAAGGACAAAGATGTCTGATATTTAGGAAGTCGCATGTAAAAATGATCATTTTTAAAATAATGAGAAAATATGGAAGAAGTCAACAGTAACTCGACACTGCCTGACCTGGAAAAGCCGAATAACTGCACCATCAATCGTAACCATAAACAAGTGACGTACGCGCCTCCTCCGGACAGGTGCAGAGGAACACATTGTTCCTTTTGACCCTATATGCTGCAGGTTCAAACCCTGTCTGAGAGTGGAGTTTGCTCCCATGTTTGCATAGGTACCCTCAGGGAGTACCCAGTGCTCATGCAGTCCAAATACATGCGGGTGAGTGAGTGTGTGTGTGTGTGTGTGTGACATGCATATTACAGTGTGGGGACCAAATGTCCCACAATGTAATAAAAACCTGATATTTTGACGTTATGGGGACCACTACTCCAGTCGCCACAAGGGGATACTCAAATTTAAAAAAAATCTGTGAATGCAATCAAAACACTAAAAATTCCAAAAGTCTTGTATGTTGTTTGGTTACATACGGTTAGGGTTGGGTGGGGGTTAAGAGTTGTCGTCCCTGGGATTAGGGTTTTACCCATAAAAATGAATGAATGGTTATAAAGTGGAACATGGTGTGGTAGAGACCAGAGACTAATGAACATAGTGTGGTAGAGACCAGAACCACAGCGAACAAGGTGTAGTAGATCTAAGAAACAGAGTGAACAAGATGCAATAGTGACCAGAACTGGGTCTGCAATGAATGAAGCAGCACAGAGCAGTGACTTATGTCAGGGTTCCCCAATTCTGCTCCTGGAGGCCAGAATACAACAATTTGCAGATTTACCTGCTCAAACACACCGTAATCAGCTAATTACCAGGGTTAGTGGGTGTGTATGAACAGCGAGATCTGAAAACTGTGTTGGATTCTGGCCCTCCAGGTGCGGAATTGGGGAACCATGACTTATATCACGCGCTGCCTTCTAAGGAGTGTAAGGGGGGTGAGGAAGAGAGGGCAGCCCATACCTGCTCTGGTTAAAGGTGTGGATCTTCACCCGGTGATGTGCATACTTCTGCAGGATCTTCTTGGTGTCCTCATCCGTGTTGAACGAGTTCATCAACACTAGAGGCACCTCTACATTGAAGGTTTTGTTCAGGTGCTGAAAAAAAAGATGGACAGGGACCAGTTTTCCGGAAGGCTTAGTCACCTAAGGCCACGTCAGACCTGGAAACCCCAGTCAAACCAGCTGGAAAGACAGGAGGCCCAGGGTCCTATACATCCTCCTTCTGGAGGCAGTCGGTCAACCTGGGCAAGGCCACAGGCACCCTGAAGACAGCGGCCTGCCCAGGCAAGACCCCAGCCCTGCAAAGGCTGCAGAGGCCGGCTGCGCAACATGCCTTTCTGCAAACAGCACCTAAAACCAAGCGGACATCTGCTCCGTTTTCCCAGGAAGAGATAAATAAATCCATGTGTCTAAGCTTTAGCCAGTGAACGGTGGGGGGCATGGGGCTCTGTTTTGGAGGACAGGGAGGGCTGCTTTTCTGCTGCCATGGAAACCTGCGTTAAGGGGCTCTTCGCTCCCAGAACTCCGACCAGGCTGAATGGATGTTAATAGAAACCCGATACTGAGCCTCTTTGTTGAGCTATTTCAGCCGTAACACAAACAGCGACACCAATGAAGAGGTAAAAGGTGCATTTCAACCCATCCAACTCATACACAAGTCTGCAGTTCGCTAACACAAGTCACTAACCAGCATATTAGCATGACTTTCAGGATAATCTGTGTGACCCGATTATGTTTCTGTCAAAACCAAGTTCATGGCCATCTTTCAGCCTGTCACTGGCTGTCACCACAGCATCCTTCACCGGGAAGAGACCCAAAAGTGGCGGATGGGTCGCGTCAGCCAGCCTACCTCGATCTGCTGCACGGTCAGGTCCAGGAAGGTGTTCTCGTTGCGCACACTGATGAGGCTCTTGGGCCCTTTGCAGCCCATGCTGGTGCCCAGGCCGCCATTGAGCTTGACCACCACAAGCTTGGTCAGGCTAGCCGCCACGCTGTCCAGCAGCCCCCGCGCCTTGATCTTCTCATAGGGCTGGATCTGCGGGGTGGGAGGGGCCAGACGGGGTCACTCGTGGCATACGGCGTTCTGACAACATGCCGTTACGATAACCGGAGGGCAGGATGGAGATGAAGGCTGTTTAATTTCCACACTCTGAAATGCTACTGCAATGCGGGACAACATCCAATCATAAACCTTAAAGGATAATTACTGCAAAACCACGATACTCATGCTAGACAAAAGGGGAATTAGTTAGTAACACCAGCACAAGTACCACATCTGATATTCGTGTGTGTGTGTGTCTATGTATACATACATACATACATACATACATACATACACACACACACACACACACACACACACACACATTTCTGTTACTTGCAAGAGATCTGATAAATATACTTCCACCCCCTGGAGTCAGACTGACTTGGCATAATGCCCCCCCCACCATAGAGATAGACAGCCTGTACTCATTGCAGTGACTCTGCCTGAGGGGGGGGTGATTTGAATACAAATCAGGTGGTGTTCCCTGTGTGTCCTGTCTGAGCTCACTCCTCAGCCCCCGCAGGAGGGGCCACTCAGGCTCCAGCTCACGACTCGCCCAAACGCTCCCTCCCCCCCCACACTCAGGAGGTGCAGTCGCAGTCATGTCACGGAGATGCGTCCCGAATGGTCGACAGACTTGATCTTCATGCTTCCCCAACTGGGCCGTCGACCGCGAGGCCACTTGTAGGGATGTGACACTAACGGTCTCGTCTGCCCCCCAGTACTGACAGAATCAGAGCCCCCGCTCCATACCATATGTGGTGAATCCCTAATTAAACAGCGTTAAAATCCCACGATTCCATGCTTCATATTTGCTTACCTGATATTAGAGGGGAACGGGGATAACAACGAACCGAGAAACCACCCACAGCGACAGCAGACAGAATGGGGGGGGGGGGGGGGCTCTGGCAGTGAGGCAGCAGCACTGCACACTGGAGATGACCTGACTGCTGCCCCGAATCAAACCTCGACATTTCTGCCACCTTCCAGAAGAGGCACACTGGCCTCTGGGCCCAGCCGCACACTGCGTTCTGATGCTTATTCCATACGCCGGAGTTCGATACGCCGGCACTGCCACCGGAACCATAAATAACATAGAACAAACAGCTGAAGCACGGCCAGGCTGCCCAGGATGCCTGGTTAAAGCTGGCCCCTTAGCACAACGTTTAAAAAGCTAAAAAAAATGAAGCAAAACATACAAAAGTCATTAAATCAAAATCAACCACTAGCCCATTTCAGCCATTTCTGAGTTGGATTTAACATCTGGATTTAACTAGAAACATTACCTAAAACACCAGGAATCCATAACTGTGAACCACTCCCCATGCAACGAAACTATTACCCCAAACAAGGATACAAATAACTGCCTTTCCAAGGGGTTTTATAATTAACTTACAAAACAGAGGGTCCCAAACACAACAACTTCAATTCTCTAATAAAAACAATTGCATCAAGCAGCTTAAATAAATCAAGTATAATTGTCCTAGGAACGGAGATTCTCCTCTTCCCGTGCTTTTCATTCGTACCAAGGATAACACAAGCTTTTAAAGAGGAAAAACACAAATAAATGAAGGCATCTTAAATCGTGCCTGATCAGCTGAAGCAAAAACCAGCAGAAGGAATACTTAGCAGGCTATGCAGGTAAACAGAAGAGGGGCATCGTGGGAAACAGAGACTGAGATATACAAGAATTTCACATGTATCTCTGATGATATCCTGCATCTGTGCATGGGCTCGCACAGGTCTGATGAAGTGCCATGACCTCAGAAATTAGAGTCACTCCATGCAGAGTTAACTTTCTCCCATTTCCATCCATTAGTGACGTCTGACAGAGTTCTAGCCTAACAGAAGCATTCAAAACGAGACCGGCGATTGCTCCATAGCTCCTGTGTTTGACATTTCGTAACGGTTCAGGGTATACATGGTGTAACATTGAATGCGGTGCTTGTTCACGGTGTGGGCTTCCATTACACAGAGAAGAAGGACAGCCTTACTTCTGATGAGTCACTGATCACAACTGTAGGAACGTTGGGCAACAGGAAAGGGTGGCGTCTTCAGAGCAGGGACCTCTACAGTGTTCAGAGTGACCCAGTCACAGGCTCAAGGGACTGAGGCACAGAAGTGGGCAGTAGGTAAGGAAATGTAGCGACGCCCCTCCCTGGAGACCCTGTGCGACTGACCAATGCCGTTTCCAGGTGGCTGCGCTCAAGCTGCTCCGCTCAGGAAAAACAGCTTCAGCCTTAGAGTCCCGGGAGATTCTGGTATTTATGCTACGCCGACAGGCTCACGGCTGAAAGGTCGTTACTGGAAGTCACATGACATTCCAGATGTCCAACTGCTGCCGGCGCAGCTCATAAATAGTCATGCAAGCATATAATTGGTGCTTCTCCAGGGTTTCTGTGGTAAATTTAGTTTATGTTTGTATAACACAGGAGTGTCATTAGCAGCCTGTTTCACTTTTCGGCTCGGTCCTAAGCGGGCTGGTGAATATAAGTGTTGTACCAAATTCTGACGGTTAAGGGGCGGCTTTACACTTTAAAAGGGCAGACAGCTAATCACAGTGAAGATGAATAAGTTAATAGGCCTCTTGTTTGGCCAGAGCATCACTGTATGTAATTACATAAGTGTTTAAAAGACAAGTACAACAAACAGATGATATTAGGGAGTGTAGCTAATACAGGCCTGCCGCTGGAGATGTTACAACGTGAAGCCCGTGGTAGAGCTTCCTGGAATCTGCAGCTCTTAGTCAAGGTCAAGGTCAAGGTCGGCATCATTAAACCGCTAATGTTGCTAATGCTAAAAGAAAAATTCATACAACCTCTGAGTAGGACGGCGCATCAGAGGAAAAATATCACAATGAAGAAACTCACAGCCCTGCATCGCTGATCCACGCTTGTAAACGATGAAAAGAAAATCCACGCAATAGGGGGAAGGGCTGCTTTGGGCAGACCGTGAGGGGGGGGGGGGGGCTAGCTCACCACAGAGGACAAGCAGAGGACAAGTCCAGAATGTCGACATGGACGCTGCCCCTGTTTCCCCACCCCCCAAACGTCCATACATGCCTCTACCCGTTACCGCGAGAGGAGACCACGAAAGCCTCTGAGGATTAGATGGATCGCTCCATGCAGCTGGCAGAGCTCGGCTATCCTGAGTCAGACCAGCGCAGGGCCTGCAGCCAAATCCCTCACAATCAGCCTGTGTGCAGCAGAACACCCCCCCCCCCCCCCCGAGAGCCCCACCCCAGCAGACGTGGCCCATGAGAAGCCCAGCGGCCAGGACAACCTCCTGCTCAGAAACGCTGCCTCAGGGAGGTGCTTTGACCGCTAACAGTTAAATGAGACTCAGACTAGCCGGCCGGCTCAGTCCCCTCCAGGTCTCAGTCACACAGTACTTGGAGACCAACAGTCACATAGTAAAACAAAACCACATGGAGGACAACACAGCCCCGTTGCCAGGAAGCACGCAGACTCATCTGTCCATCCAACCTACCCTCCAAGCTTTTAACCTTCTCCAGTTTCCTGCTCTGCTAGAAGCCACAGACCGTAGATACGGGTGTGAAAACTGCATTCCGGGCCCAGGAGTCGGCCGACGGTCTCGTTCGGGACACCACAGGGAGTATATGCTGGCACCACATTACCCAGCTTGCTCACTTACTGCTAAAGGGTAAAGCTAAGCATTAACCAACAAATCATGTTGTGCTGTTCGTGACTCATGATGCATCCTTTTTTCTATGCTTTATTGATACCTGTGGGGTATCGATCTCTCTGTTAGGCTACCCCATCTTGCTCTCCATGACACACAGACGCATACGTGGCTGAGAGGAAGCTCAGCAGCCACTGGCTGGGGGTTAAGGGCCTCGCTCAAGTGCCTGTGGACGTGACTACTCTGCTGCGAGCGGGGCTTGAACCGGCGACCTTCTGATCACGCACACAGAGGCTTAGCCTGCTGAGTCACATCCTGCTCCTCTCCATTTAGGAGGAAAATCCTAACCTAAAGTAAGCCTGGCTCCATGATAAGATTTTTCAGGTTCCATTATTTAATTGCAGCTGTAGATCGTAGGCTTGCCCAAGGCAAGCTTTAACACCAGCGCCCCCTGTCTGTGACATAGTGAAATTGCCCCTCAGAAGATGGCGCCCAGGTGGTCAGTGGCACGTGTCGCCCACTGGATTGACCCACTCTGATGATACAAAAACGAAGACTGTGGGATTTAATCTGGAGGATCAGACTGTTTTAAAGAGAGCTTTGCTAAAAAGATAGAAATTCCGAACCAAGCTTTTAAAAAAAAAAAAAAAAGTTTAAAAATAATGTTATAAAAACAAGGATGAAAAAAGGGGAACCCAGACAACAGCAATTTGGCCTATTTTCAAGATACCGCATGATATGCTTTGCTTAGTCGGTGAAGACAAGAGAACATGCAAATGGCCACACAAGGACCAGGAGGTGGGATGGGGGGGGGGGGGGGGGTGACAGTAACTGATCCGTTACTCTGTCATCACACACCCTACCATCCTTTCAACAGTTCCCCTACAGCGGGTTCAATCGAGAGGGGCGATGTGACATTTCAAAGCTTTAGACCTCATATGGCATTTAGTAGGGGACACGCTCTGAAAGCAAATGCCACTTGGTGGCGCTGTTTGAATCACAGCAGCGACTAAGGCACAAACTTGAACAGCATTGATCTGAAGAGAATACTCTACAGTCAGAGCAGCAAATCTGTAAGCCTGTTTTGTGCAGCTCCATGTAACTGAAAAGCTGAACTGGGGGATTCACGAAAACAGCCCGGGTCTCTTTCTGAGGCCGAGAACCTTTTACACGACCATCTAGCCCCCAGCATCTAGGTCCAGACCTGAAAATAAAAGCAGCCCCCTTTTCCGCAAAGATCAGAGGTGATGTCATCACCCCTCCAGCTTCCTGAGCTTGTTGGTGAGCCAGAGAGGGCATTGGAGGTCACAGTGTCACAGCGTCACAGCCGCCTCTGCATACCAGAGAAGGGTCAGGCTAATAATAGGGTATCTACATGTACAGATGATTATCGGGGGGGGGGGGTGACACTGAAATGTCACACAGACTGCTGGCGCACGCCCCCCCCCCCCCGCCCCCACATTCTGCTCTCCTCGCTTAGTTATGTTCTCGCAGTTACACAACACAGGTACGTGCACAGCATGACCCCAGCTCAGAGACGCTGAAATCTGCACTCGTTCTCGAGGTCGCCGGTCATGTGATCACGGCGATCATGTGGTCACGTGCCGCGCTTAAGATCTCGTCTTACCGCCCGCTCTCCCTCCTCTCGCTCTCCCCGTCAGTAACCCGCACACTCACAGCCTCCACACTCTCCTTTCAGACGTGTTCCCTTCAGCTGGGGCAGAGCAGGAAACCTGAGACCGTCTCAGTGTGTCCCTGCGGTGCGGCCGGACTGAAGAGCCTCTGTTGGCTCACCGGCTCCGCATCACTGCCAGAAGAGGCCTGGCTCTCCAGAAACCTGCTCATACACAGGACACATCTTAGCAGAAACCTGTACCGTCTGGGGCCATCTGGAAGAGAATGGGGTTCCAGTGGAGTCTGGGTCCTAGCGATGCGTGATATATCAGTTAGTGTATCGATGGGCCATATTCATAAATCATCAAGATGTCTGTAGCAGTCTGACATGCTGATCTTGGCCATTATTCACACTGCATCAATTTTCAAACTTAACGGCACCAGAGCTAAAGGCACAACTACAGCAATAATGGAGATGACTGACTAGACAATCAGCCACTTTCCGTAGTTTCACCAGCTCATCCGGCACTTAGAAGAGGTCGCAAAGTACTGGCCCGCAAGGTTTTGTTACGACACGTTATTAATTTGTTACTAAATCTGCTCTGCAGCTGAATCTTTCTTTTTCCACAACAAATTGTATAACGTCATTTCGCTAATCTTTCACTTCAGGATCAGAATTTAGGTAGGCCTCAGTATTGGTTAGAGCTGCACAGTGCTGGAAAAGAATTTACATAGCAATGCTTAAAATTTCTACAATAAATATCATAATATTTATAAAATAGTTTTGGTCAAATAAGTTGATGATGTTCCTACAAGTTGCTTTTGCTCAACATCGTTTCTATGGAATTAAAAATATTTCCATACAGCAGAAGTTGAATGTCTGTAGGTGAACAGGTCTCATTCTTACACTCATTCTCTGGGCACGTTCACTTTTCTCATTCTTACAATTTTTGTTAAATTACTCAAACATGCCACACTCACAATAAATGAGTAGCAAGAACAAAAATAATTGGATTGGACATCGATGCAGAGCTCATGCAAAAGCAGTGGGGGTACACTTTACACTGATGTTTTTTTAATAAATATTGGATATTACTGAAATTGCAAAGCTTACTAAGTGTTGTTTCCTGTGACTGAATATAAATATCAAACTACTGATTCTGCCCAAAGTTTCTCTCACTTTTTCTTTTTTCTCCTTATCACCGTCACCTCAGGCTGGCTCTCTGGTGACTTCAGACCTCGGTCTCTGTACTCGGTCCCTTGACAAAATGCTGTTTGTCAAGAGCACTATATAAATAAAGCCGAACTGAACTTTACACGTCGGTAGGACTGTGTTCAGAGATCACACTGCCTAAAATAAGCCGTACAGCCACCAACATTCACTAAGGAGGGGTCATCTGACGGCTGAACCGACAGTGACACCAAATAACTTACATAACAAAGTACAAGTTCATGTAACTGAAGCTCTGTTGACCATCTAGAAGTTATGACGACATTTGCAAACACAGGATTGTGGCTGCAGGGTAACAACCCCTGGAGAGCAACCTCTCTGTACCTCACTTCATTAGCTGTGTGCAAGATACCCAACACCAAATAAAAATCCACCATGTTTTCTGTGTGTTTAGAATACTGTGGTATTGACTTAGCTGACGAAGCCACTACAGCAACTTACCGAATCCTCCGGAGGTCTGTGAATCTTCGGCCAGTCCACAGAAGGGCCTTTGGCTTGCAGGAATCTGTGGAATATCTTCTTAAAGCCCTCAAAGTCCTTTCTGGCAAGCTAAAAAAAAAAATGGGACAAGGAAGTAAAGCAAAGCCCAGATATGACCAGAGAGGTGAAAACGGGTACACAAGCTGAAGGTATCTATAGAGCTTCACAGACCATTCATAATGCATAATAAACATGGCTATTATGTGTTCATAATGCTTTATGAATGCAATATAATGCATTATGAATGTATCTATAATGCATTATATTATAATGACTGCTTTAAGTGTTACCGTATATTTTTTATATCAGCATCAATCAAGACGCAGACACTGCAGATGACAGGGCCTTTCGTACAGCATGGAGACTGAAGAGAGGGTCTGAGAACACCTGCTAACCTAGCCGCAGAGCACTTTCCAATAAACTGCATTAATTCAGTCTGCTCCACATCTAGCTTCAAACAGCGTACATATTTGTTTTTCTCAGCTGCCCCTCTATTTCAGTAAAATCAATATTTATTGCTAATACTTTTCCCCCCCCTGCAATAAACTTTTCAAACCAATGACAATAAAAAGCATTGAGCCTAAGCAGAGTCTAGCTGACAGTTTCCCGTTGTGAAGAACACACAGCTTATAACTATTTTTGTCTTTGGCAAATCGCCTTTGATCTGACAGCTGTACGATCTTCACACAGCAAAGCATTTCCACTGAGAACATTTTAATCCCCTCCTGTTTGTTCCCAATATTAAGACACGAACATTCGTCTTTTGACTTTTCCAGTTATGAAGTTGCCCCTCAGTTGAGTGCATAATTATCTTCACCGGGATTATCATTTTTTTTTAATCCTCCACAAGTTCCAAAAACCATTTAATTGCACTGGCATCTGTTCCCTCCAAAGGGGTTGGGCTGTAGAGCCAAAGAGCGTGGCAGAGAGTCTGCATTGTACCCAGCGGTACTCTCATGCGGCACTTTGCGGTACTTTACATATATGTCGCTTCGAAGCTCTTAAACCGCATTCAGATTTGCGAATGCATGGTCATATGATACAGGCACAAAGAGGCCAAACTTGCTAGTCTTGTTTTAAAGAACAGATCCTGTTTCATTTGCGGTTCTGGGAATGAATAGCAGTTTTTGTTCTTCCGAAGTGTAAAACTGTAACAGGTAACGTACAACATCCAGAACCTAAAAGGCGGCGGCGGGGGGGGGGGCGGGGGAATCACAGGCAGCACAAGGCAGGAACCCCAGTGACGGGATGCACACTCACAGTCATACGGTAAAGGCAATTTGAAGATGCCAGTTGGCCTAAAACATACAGTTTTGGGTTTTTTGGAGAAAGCACACGTGACGAGGAGAGAACATGCAGGCGCTGCTCTCTCAGTGCAGGAGCAGAACCCTCAGGCCTGGAGGTGTGGAGAAACCACTGAACCAAAACTCAAACAGTGAAACTAAATCAACTTGCCCTACATCTTTCCAGCAACTGAGATGATGTCAACTTTGCAAAACAGGGAATTGGATGGATGAAAAAAAAGTTTATTTCATATTGGCATGATTCTTTCATTCCATGTGATTCAGGCTACAAACAGACTGGTTCTCATTTGTATTGAGAACATAAAAAAAAAAAATCTTTCATATATAAAAGATGAATTTCGACTGAAATTAAAAACTACGCATTCATTCCATCTCTTTGAAGTTTTTGGCCTATGCGGCTCTGC
The DNA here is from genome assembly GCF_048594095.1 of Paramormyrops kingsleyae. Taxonomy (NCBI): domain Eukaryota; kingdom Metazoa; phylum Chordata; class Actinopteri; order Osteoglossiformes; family Mormyridae; genus Paramormyrops; species Paramormyrops kingsleyae. Next base: position 6,887,762 of record NC_132816.1, read on the forward strand.
GGGGGTCACCCGTCCGTTGTCGTGCCCCCCCCCTCCCCTCCCCTCCCCCTTGGAGAGCTGAGCTCACTTCCGCCTGGGCACCCTTGGTCGTGCCCAGCAGCTTCTCCAGCTCCGTGTGCATGGATGCTTCCAGCTCCTTCCGCATCACCTCCTGAAACTCTGCCATTCCGCTGTTGGGGGCCCTGCTGGTTAAACCTGCGGAAGAGGGCAAAAACGCTCAGGCAAGCATCTAGTTCATTAACAAAACAGCAAGAGACGTAAAGAAAAGAAAACCCCCACGCGACGATCACACTGCTCTGCCGCTTCGCAATCCTCTGCTTTTCCTCTACAACTTGAGATAGCACTGATTTTCATTGGATTTTTTTTAATACACTGCAGCAGGGGCGCCGCCAGAAATCTTGGGCCCCATGAAAGATTACAATTTTGCCCCCCCCCTTTTTGCGAAAAGGTAAAGCCCCTAACAGGGCCCCATGTCAGTGCTGGGCCCCTAGAATTGTTCTAACCTTCCCCCCCTGGCGGTGCCCCTGCACTGCAGTACAATACTATTACATCAAACTAGAAACGCCACTCTTCGTATAAAAACCACCTGTAAGCTCCTTGTTAGATAGTTATCAGCACATACTGATAAAGTGATGTTGTAAGTTTTGAAAAGACTTTTCATACATTAGGCTAAAGGACAAATTTAGACACAAAAACAAACACGCAAACATTTAAACCTGAAGTTGTATTTAAGAGAATATGATCAAACAGGAAACTTTGAAATAATGCAGGGAGGTAGAATCAATACATCACTTATGGACTATAACACTCTGTTAGGTGTTTGCAGTTTGTCTCCTGCCAGTCTCCCCAACTTCACAGTTGATTCCACTATAACATAATGAACAAATTTAAATAATATGAAACTCCCTCTTACGCCACTGCCCGTGGCCTTGGTCTCTTAGTCTAAGAAATGTGACACTTGTTGCTCAGCATCCGATTATACATCATTGAGCATTTTCATGTACTGCTGATAGCTGATGTTTGCCGATAAACAGTTCCTGTGGCCACACTACCGTTTGGATCCACTTCTTGTTGGCGGTCAGGATGTAGGCGTACGTACTACTGCAACCTTAAGTTAACTGCAGAAGCTCTTCTAGGAAGTTTCTGCAGTCGAGGTACCCAGAAAACAGCTGTGGTAAAAACGACTTTATTAAGCAGGCTTAGTCTTCGCCAAATAGTAAACTAGTTTACAAAGATTTTGACATGTTGGGGGGTCTTTGAGTTACAAACGTACGCAAGTGTTTTTTTTCGGGAAAAAAGTATGGATACACATGCATGCAAATTAGTAAAAACAAAGACCAGTAAATAACATTTATATACAAACAAGGCCGTGTCAATGTCAGAAAAAAAGATTTTCCAAACTAATAACTTCCCAAGAATTTCATCAAAGTCTGCAATGTGCCAGTAGTACTAATATGCATCGTTTTTTTTTTCTTTTTTGATGGACAAAACGACGACGTACTGTAACATGACTTGCAACGGTGAACATACACTGCAATTTCCTCCAGTTAATTAACTGCAGCGGCACGATCACTGACAAGACGGATGAAAAAAGAGGAATCGTCAGGAAACTGTCCCGCAGACAGATATGGCTTTTTGATTAAGTGCTTATAATGTCGTTTAATTTGTTTTACCACATTAAGAAATGACAGAACCCTTATATGAATAATGAGAAAGTGATTGAAATGTCGCCTATACATTCAGTTTCTTTAAGTGTCTTCCCTTGTCTAACAAAACGTAGCTTCCACGTTGTGAGTTAATCCAGTATATTTCACACACAATCTAAATAATCTTTACATTTGTTTCTGAAATCTGTTGTCAACGACCTGCTTGGACACTTACCTTCAACGTATAACGACATCTCTCCTTTATCTTAATATTTTGAAATGATTATCACAAAAGTAATTTCTTAAGATCCGCCGTTACGTCGCTCCGATAAAGTCAGATTAAATTTTCTAAATCCCCGATCTGTACTATAGAAGTTCAATTACGCGTGAAAACTGTTTTCGCTTATGGAAGTAATAGGTATACAGATTAAATCGCTCTTTAATAGATTCAGCTTGTGAATTCCCGTGGCATGATTATAAAATCCTTTTAAATGAACCAAATCTTCTCCCCTCCCACTTCAAGTAGGGGAAAAAAAACTAAAAACGCCCAAATGTTGAGACCCCTGACTGGTTTAATCCTCTTTATCGGGAAGAAGTCGCCTGTACCTTATGAATACTTCAACGCTTATGAACCAACATAAATGATTAATTTGGGGCGTATTTACAGGGGAAAAACAGCCCTGATCCGCTATCTGATAAATAAACCACGGGACGCATCTTAGGTTGGCTCAAACACGCCAGCCAATACAATCCCCTTTCCTTTGTAATATATTATACGTTGACCCCCTTAGTTTCCTAATTCATACCAAATCCAGCCCCTTATTGTGAGGGACACCTCCACGCACAGGCAAGGACTATATATGTAGGCACCTTGCTCATGCTACAAGGTTTGTGCCTGTGGCAGGCATATGCACACGACAGATGCAAGAATGACTCTTATTTCGCCCCATGCATGATACCAACTTAAATGCTAAACAGCAATGGGACCACTAGCAGCTAACGGTCAGCATAGGTCCGTGTTTGCTTAATCTTTATCTGAGAAGAAGCGTATGCAAGCTGGCGGGAGGGAAGGAGGGAGGGAGTGAGTGGCGGTCACGGTGCATTCACATCGCCATTCAAGCAAAATGTTCACCACTGCTCTGGATCAGCCATTACCCACCTTTCAACAACTATTTTGCTTTCCTCAACACTGCTCCAACGATAAGGTGCTTAAAGCACTATAGCGAGATTACTACGTGCACCCGTGATTAGGGCAAAACTCAAAAGCTATTAAAAGCCACAACGGCACATCGTCAGAATAACTCGCCAACACCACGTTTACTTACAACGGGCTCCGTTCTGAAGCCTGTCTGCTGTTACTTAAATAGCCAATTCGTTGCCGGAAGTGTTGCGCACGTGTGTAGAACAGCGAATCGCTATTGGGCAACTAAATTGGCCATTCACAGCAGAACAAAACGAGTTTTGTTCAATCTGAATCGCACTGTCGGTGTCCAACCAATGGCAGTTTCCAAACGTGGCCGGAATTGGTTTAATATGCGTCCGTCGCGGGACGTGGGAGGAAGAGCGGTGTGGCGGTGGGCGAAATGGATTGGGAGGCGGGTCGTTTGATTCAGTTCGCCTAAAAATGTTTTTCTGATTCCTTAACCATCTCGTTCTGAATCACTTGTGTTCTAATATCATTTAGGCTAAATAACGTTAAGGAGTAAGCTAAATATCACGAATACGTCATGTGAGAAAACAGTATTGTTATTGAATTATAGTCTACTAGGTGGCAGGGAGGCGCAGTGGTTAGCGCTGTTGCCTCACACCCCTGGGACTCGGGTTAAAGTGTCCGCCGTGGATTCCTATGTCGTCGTGGGGTTTTCTCCGTGTAGATGGAATCATAGTCTAGCCCTCTGAACAGTGTCCATTACCTACTCGTGTTTGTTGAAAACGCAACCTACTGTAGCAGCTCATCACATAGTTAGCAAACCGTGGCTAAAATCATTTTAAATAGTGCAAAAATGTTGCATCTCTTAAATCCAACTGCAGGATACGGGAAGTCACTACACATGTAGGCTATATGCTACACCACTAGATGGATAATTTCAGTTATGACCGAGACAGAGAGCCAATCTCGTTCACCTCGTTCACCAACTCGTTCACTCCTTCTGGTCTCTCGTTCTCCTTCTAGGGTGCGTTTCCCAAAACCTGCGGATAGCAGCTGACATTCTTGGGCTCTTTCAGTTGCATGATATAAATATATTTTAAATGTATAAATACATTGAGTAATTTAAATGATACACGTGCACACATATCATAGGTCAAAACATTGCAAAATTTGGCTGAATTATAAACGTCACATATGGTTCTAAATGGAGAGCCATTTGGGAGCCAAAAAGAGCAGGCCCCTGTTTCTGAAATGAACCAAATGATCTAACTTACTAAAAAGACCCGGAATTCCCATCACTAAACTAGAGACTTATGCGAAAGTTACCCATGTTATAGAAAAGCCCCCTTTCCTATCCGCAGCAAATGTGTCTAAATATACTGGTACAATCCTGCATTTTGAAAGATGGTTTTAGTTCGCTGGTATCTTTTGGCTCTCGGGTTTCTTTTATTATGAAGAGTGATGTGAGATGCAGCCTGGGTCCATTGTTGTTCACTATCGATGGCAGACTGTACCTCATCCACCATTGAGTCAGCCACAGGTTGATTTAATAGTAAAGTAAAGGCCATGGGACGTCATTTTCTGAAATGGGCAGGCCCTAACTGACCTTCTTCCTTTGAAGTGTTTTCAGGAATGGGTGTGTGGACTATAGGTCAGTGGTCACCAACCCTGTTCCTGCAGATCTACCACCCTGCAGAACTTAGGTGCAGCCCTAAATGAATGAACACACCTGATACATTTAAGCAGGCCCTTCAATAGCATCACAGTATTAGTGCCAACTTAGTTTCAACATAGCTGGCTCCAATACTTATCTGTATCAGGTGTAAATTAGGGTGGCACCTAAGCTCTGTGCTAGAGCACCAGGAGCACAGTCATTGGCCACTGCTGTAGGTGCTTAATGCAATGCCATTGGTGAGCTATCTGTCAATGGAAACACTTGAAATATAAAACTACACAGGGCACAAAGGTACACTTTGGACAAGAAATTGGTCCATCGCAGGACACATACTCATACTCATAACTTCTTCTGAAGGATAATATATTATTCGTGGCATATCTAACAGAAATATAATGTGCTGTAGCAGTAATACTGCTATGTTAGCAAGTTTTTAAATTTTTTTTTTGACTTTCAGACAGTGGTCTCCCCCGTGTGGTGAGTTGTTGTCATTACGCCATAATTCATGGAGTGCCCTGTCTATTGACTTACCAAAACTGTTCAGGGCACCTGACCAAGGTTCCAATGGGAGAATTTATGTAAGCTAAGCTGTAAACATACTACCCAAATATTGCAAAACATTCAGATCACAAAAACAGCCACAATTCTCAAAACAATTTACATTTTTTTAATTATTGGATTTAACAGGCAACCTTTATGGTAACAAAGACAACTAGCAAATAATGACAGCTAAAACACTCCTTTGTCTGTCAACAAAGGCCGGCTGGCTTCTTACTCGTTTACAATATTACTAGTAAAATCTGATGAATGAGACACGCGGAGTGACATCAGAGGTCTGTCACAGACGAGAGCCGATAGATTCATGGGTGTCGGATCGCTGCCGCGTCCCCAGTCACGCTCTCAGGAAGGAGATGGCCGTGTCCCGCTCATCCACCAGCTCGGCGGCTGTGGCGTCCATCTTACCACGGGAGAAGTCATTGATCGTGAGGTTATTCACGATCTTCCACGTCTTGTTCTGTGGGGAGTAGGCCAGAGGGACATCCAATCAGAATTTAGCATGCCCTACCAACTTTTTGACTACACATACAGAATCAGAAGAGCACTGTAGCTTCCCCAAGGCACAGAAACATCAATATCACACATGAGAAAGACCAGTGAGCAGCGTGTGCATAGCACAAGAAAGTGTGGTCTCATGCCAAGGTGCCATACCTTGATTGTGACCGGGAATGAATACATTAGGTCATCACTGACTCCATATGAATTCCCGGAGGAGTAAACACCCATGGAGACGAACTCTCCCTACAGCGGACAAGAAGGGGTGAAAGGTCAAGCCATGTTTCAAACAAACAGACTGAAATGAGTCTCTGCTTCATTCTGCAGGCGAGGAGGAGACTGGCGGTGCTGCTCTGCAATGGCTCCGTACAGCTGTTTGCTGGAACTAAAGGCCCTCGATTGTCTCTCTGATGCATGTGCTAGTTTTATTTTTTTAACACGGGAACCTGTTACCCTCAAAAAGGGCTCTGATGCAGAGCCATGTTGTCAAACACAGGAACTGGAGGTGTTCTAAGGCCACCTGACCACCCACCACCAGCTGGGTAAATGTCACCGGCTCCAAAGCTCGTTCTGATTGAACCCATGGATGCTGGGTGACAGTCCCCACCCTCCCGCCCTGTTCCCGGCTCGCACCTCAGGAGTGCCGAACCAGATGTCCTTCATGTGGTCACAGATGGCCTTGGCCGCTGACATGGCGCTGGACAGCTTCCTGGCTTTGATGACGGCCGCTCCGCGCTGCTGCACGGTCTGGGGGGGAGGGGGGGCATCAGGAGTGCACACACACACACACACACACACACACACACACACCTGGGTCTGTGGCACCATATATTCAGCATAACATGAGATAAGAAGCAGGATCATTAACTATGGTGAGCTCTCAGGTCTCCTCTACGTTAAATATTAGTCTATTTCAATATTAGTCTAAATACTAGAACTCGTGGCCATAAGTGGAAATTAGCGGGAGAACATTTTAAAACAAATTTGAGGAAGCACTTCTTTACACAGCGTGTAGTCAGAGTATGGAATAGTCTTCCTGCTATTGTAGTGGAAGCTAAAACCATGGGTTCCTTTAAATCAGAGCTAGATAAGATTTTAACAACTCTGAGCTATTAGCTAAGTTCTCCCCAAACGAGCTTGATGGGCCGAATGGCCTCCTCTCGTTTGTAAATTTCTTATGTTCTTATGTTCTTATTAATATTCCAACTGCACCGTTACGATTTTGGGACCAGAGGGCAGTTTTCTGTATGACAGGAATCAAATCAAACTATCAAATGTTCTGCGGTTTATTGTGTGTCACCTCCATCCCACCCCCATTTTACAGTCCTGATTGGGTGGGGGCGGGGGGCATCAATAGCTTTATCACAACTAACTAGCTGTTAATCTGTCACTAGCCTCTGCACCAAAGGCACTGCAAAAGTGTTCTCATGGATGAACCTAACTGTGATCGCCATCTAGATAAAAGACAGTAACGCTGAATGGTATATTAAATGGATGCTGCCCCTTTAAGATGACACACTCTTTAGCTTAATAAATCAAATCATAAGTCTAAAGTCCAGTTTGTGTGAATTAGCACATAACGCAATGTTCCCCACAACACAAAACTGTTTTCTATCTGGGTACAGAGGCATGGAGGTATTTAATGCAAATAACTGCCGAAACACTGACCAATCATTTTAAATGACCATTAAAGGCACGGGGCTCTATCTGTAGAATCTTTATTTTTAATAGTAAAGGCATTTTGGTGATTTCAAATATTCTTTCAGTCTTTTTATCTTTACTAAAGTTTTAGAGATGATAGTGCTAGTCAAGTTCCCCAGCAGGGGGCGGACTGAGCTCATTGACTCACAGTGATGAAGTCCCCCTTTAGCCAGGCGTTGTCATTCACTGCATCCAAAGCGGACACCTCCTTGCCGCGTAGATTGACTGTGGCGTGGTGGACGTCTGGGTACTGGGTAGAGGAGTGGTTCCCCCAGATGATGACGTTCTTGACGCTGTCCGAGGACACGCCTACTCGCATGGCCACCTGAGAGCACACATTTTTAAAAAGAACACAGAAAGACAAATGAGGGACGCAACACACTGGAAGTTGAGGGGTTAAATACTGAACATACAGCTTAATGTTTAAAGAAACGGGTCAATGCAGCTGTAGGAATGGCCTTAAAGGGACAGTCCATATCACATGGCACAGTGGCAAACAAGACAGAGACCTGTGAGCGGGCTCTGTTATGGTCCAGCCTGGTCAGGCAGGAGAAGTTCTCCTTGGGGATGGAAGGGGCAGACTTGGAGGCGATCAAGCAGTTGGTGTTGGCTGGATTTCCTACAACCAGGACCTGAGAGAGCAAGTAAGGGAGAAGCAACCACATGTCAAATGCAATAAACCGCCATGTCCTTCCAGAATAATCCCCACCATGAGCCACAAAGCAGCCATTTTGCTGCAATGTTGTGCAGTTTAGCTGAGGTACCGCTGCATAGTCAATCAATAAATTACTGCAAGAGATCTCCTTGACTGCACATAAAATCAATGTTAAATGTCGATGACATATTGAACATACACCAGTTACAACTGTGGGATATAATATATAATTCATAGATTTGTGGTTTATACTTTTTGTGTCTTGTCAAGATAAACTATTTATATTGTATAATACTCCTATTTTGACAATAAACTAATTACGGAAATCAATTTCTCTGGTTGCTATCTTGCAGCTATTTAAATCTGTGGGGAGTTTTTGGTTAGCTTAATGACATTTTCCAGGTCCTCAATTTTCTGAGTGCTTGAAGGAACCTCTGCAAAGAAACACTTCAGATACATTATGTCAGAACAGACCCCTTGTCAGCAGCCAAACCTAATGTACAGTGGTAATTATGTTAAATTACTTTTTCATTGATCATGCGTGATGACTGACACATCCGTACAGCTGGATCAAACCAAACCAACGACTTGGCAAATTAGTTTGAACCAAGGAAATGGACCTGAGTCGATATAATCACATGACTGCACTGGAGATTAGACACCAGCAGGAGGCGCACGTGAGCATTTCAACACCACGTCAATGAATAATTTAAATTTTAATCATATTTCACTAAAAGACAACCGTAATTATACATAAAAAATAAATATGACTGGTATAGGATAAATTAATGCTCTGCAACTCCTACGAAACACAATCCTGCTCTTGAAAGGCCCCATATGTTAATCAAAGAAGAATGTAAATGAATTAGAATTTTAACTAAAATAGGTGAACTGCCTCTTCAGAGTCAGTCACCTTCACAGTCTTCTTGGCATACTTGTCCAAGGCAGCCCCCTGGGTCTTAAAGATAGCCACATTGGCTTTGAGAAGGTCCTTTCTCTCCATGCCCTCCTTCCTGGGCATGGAGCCAACGAGGATTGCAGCATCCAAGTCTTTGAAGCCCACCTCCACCTTATCCGTTGGAATTACCTCTGCAGAAACACAGCAATTAGGCCCTTCTTAGTCTTAAATAAAAATATACTTTCAATATATCTCAAACCTGTAACTTCACTTTTTTCTGGGTGTAAAAAAACATGCAGGTGCTACTTATGGTAATAGATGATCATTAATCTATAATCTTCAGATGCATCAACAGGGTGATTAATATTATTACAGCCACAAATTAACAAATAAGTCAGTAATTTATTGACCAGTTGTTTTGATATACTGCTTAGCTTGTGGATTCTCAGATAACATTCCCCCCTGTCCCTGGCAGTGATAGGCTGCTCTTTCAGGGTGAACTTCAGTCAGAGTTCACTGATTCAAGCCCCACTGAACACTGTCTCCTCGTTGTCTGCACCAGCAAGGGCAGGGTTGGTAGGAGATTCATTCAGAATTCGACGGACCAATCAGAGAGCTCCTGCTGAACACACCTCCTCACAGGCCATGCTGTGAACAAGCTGTGCTCTTGTGGAAAAAACCAGGATAGCAGGGGTGGGAAATGAGTAAGATGCCTTCAGATGACAACTATCCTTAAGATGGAATTGATACTGAATAGCTGCATCAAATAAAAGCTGCAGAAAGATTTTTCTTAAAATGGCTTCATGTCGTGAACAAAAAGGTACAAAGAACATACAGGGTTTAAAGTTCAGTTTGGTCAGCAGTTATTTTTTGACCTTGCGAACTCAGACAAACTCACCCCTTAGGAGCGGGAGAGCACAGTCCTGCAGCTCCATAACCACGCCGTCCAGAACTGGCAGCATGGCTGGGATGTCCAGCAGAACTAGGATAATGGGCTGGTAAAAATATTTCAACATGAAGCTCTTTTTTTCTGCCAGAGCCATTATGTAATATATAGATGAGTACGTTAGATCTCACTTAGAAAATGTACGGGCGTTCTGCTTTATGTTAGTCCCTTACAATGACACTTGTAGTTTTGCAATATGGCAAAGTCATCTGCCGAAAAATGCGGGTTTTACCTGGTCCTTGCCAAAGACATCTCCCTTGGCAATGCTGTACAGGAGGGAGTAGGCGATCTGCCCTGCGGCGCCAGTAACCAGCACTCGAATGGGATCACACTGCGAAAACACAGAGCCGTCATCTGCAGGGATGCCATCTTAAAAATGAATGTCACGCTTCGGTTGGCAAATAGCTGATGGACAGTAATTGCCATGATTTGCTTAGACGTTCCCCTTGTAACTGCCAGAGTTACGTTTAAACCGGATATAAAAGTAAAACCAAAAATTTCACAATGAAAAAAAGGAACTGCATGCAAAAGTGCCATAAGCTCGATCGTAGCTAGACGGCTGTTTTTAACATTTAAACTCAACGTTAACATTACAGCAATACACAAGTAACCGCCCCCCCTTAAAGTGTGAATGCAGGCCCTATATCTGAAATATGAATCCACATCACAATCAAATGACATGTAGGCCTACTGCAAATACCTACATAACATTATTAAAAGTAGTATTTAAAAGCGGAGCTTTTTATTCCTGATATGAGGCAGAAAATGCACAACAAATACCAACATTATATTAGACGATTTTAGGAGTTGTTCGACTATCATCACCACAGCACAGATATACCTATCTTACCATCTTTCCAGCTTCCGACTTAAAGTCAGCTGCTCCCCCAGCCTGAAAGGGTCACCTTTACTACATGCACTGATATGAAGTGGGTGAAAGTAACGCTGCTACGGTCGTGCGCTGGGATCTGTGGTTAAAAGTTCAAGATTTCTCACTGTCAGACGGTACAGGCTATAAAAACACACCACCCATAACCGAGCTGATCCGCCCATATCCTTTTTTGGAAAAGCAGAAATCGAGTTAACGATATCATTACGCTGTTAACTATTAAGCTCTCCGACTCACTGTGCCATTTAGCGCCGGTAACTTGGAAGAAATGAAATTGCTAGAACTGTTGGTTTGCGTGAAATGAGTAGAATATCAGATTCGAAGGGTACATTTGAAGAGTCTCCGCGTGTTGTTATTACTGATCGTTTGGTAAATTAAGTGCAAATGAGTATTTTAGCAGCTCAGGAGCACATTCTCCGTGTCCTTCTGAGCGCGTGCAACGCGGTGTCCTTATGTAAGAATAAACAGGGGAGCCTAAATCGCGAAAAATGAAATGAAAGGTCGTTGAGGGAACAGTAGAGGCCGTCGCTCAGAAAGAATGATTTCGCAAAGTAATACTACTACCAATGACGATGACGATGACGATGTTGACGATGATGCATTGTTACTCTCTGACGAGCCTAAGCACGTATCCGTCCACTGGGTAGTATGTCATGCCTCAATAAAAGTTGATATAAAATCCGTAATGAAAAACAATGTTGCTAAGCATCTTCACACACAAGCGATCCAAAGGCATTTTGCTACATCGTCACTAGTGGGAACCTGTTTTGTTCGCTTGCATTTGAGAAGGATAAAATCAAATCTGAGGAATTTAGCGTTAAATTAGCGCCGCGGTTTTACTTGTCTGTGAGGACGATACACTCGCAACGCCCAGTTAGCCTACTTAGCTGTCGTATTGAACATCAGGAATAGAATTCCAGCAAAGACGTTCGGATTTACTAAGAGAGTTATCGGTGTATCCTGTTGCAGGCTGAAAAATTGGATTTACTACGGAGACATGTTGTTTTGAGGTCCATTCCGATGGTCCTCATATGTATCACAGGTAGCCTATAATGTTACGTTTGCACGCAAACTCTCGTTTCAGCACCTGCCTGGCCATGGTGAGTGTGAGTGTGGTGTACACTCCTATCGGTACGTTTGGAACAGCCACCGTGATAACCTTGTGTGGTTTACGGTATCTGTCAGTCCCTCCCAGTTCCTGCAGGTGGCTTACTAATTTCATCCAGAAAATCCATCATGTCCTTGTCCACATAGGCTATGTGGTACCAAAATTAGCATCTATGTCCTGTACTCTAAATGCCTGATCAGGGGTATGGAATATCTATCTATCATCCATCCATCCATCCATCCATCCATCTATCTATCTATCTATCTATCTATCTATCTATCTATCTATCTATCTATCTAACTAGCTATCTAGCTATCTAGCTTTTCACAAAAGTTAAACAGTAAATTTTATTTATATATGCTGACAATTTGCATAATATTGAACTGGTAGCTGATTGAGATTTAATCCTAGCTAGGCCCTACATACGACGGAGCACAGATCTACAAATATTCATAAGAAGCTCAGACATCCTGCAGAGTACCGTCCCAAAATGTGCACTGCAACGTCTGGACAAGGAGGGAAATAGGGCAGCCGTAGAGGCGACAAGCTTCCGTAAACGGAGCTCTCCATGGTGCTGCTGCTAACCACATACCCACAGCTGTGGCCAGCCTCCAAGTGCCAGGTACGGGCAAATGATTTAACCCTCCAAAAGGATTCTGCAGTTACCCCAAATATATGAATAACCGCAGTTGTGTATTGAATTTAATGGATTAACCGATTCCGTTAGACCCATGAGAAAAATATACGCACAAATTGCGTAATTAATTACTAGTGGACACTATCCATGTCTTACAAATTAACCAAATTGAGCGATATATATGATAATTTCTGCCGTATTTTCACGAGCATTCGCGGTAGGATAGGGGGGTTGGAGTTCAAACATATCATGTGGGCGTGTTCGCATGCATTGTCTCCTATAAGTGTCCCACGGCATCGCGGCTTCTGCTGTCGGCATCAAGGAGGACCCCCTTACCTGCGACGAAGTCGCCCTGACCACCAGATACATGGCTGTCAATAAGGTCAGCATCTTGAAAACGCCGGTCCCCGCTCCCCGATGTACGTCCGCTTCGTCCCCGTATCTCCAACGCTGGTGGAGGAGCAGCGCGGCGCGATGTGGCGAGCGGAAGGTGCGCTGGAGAATGCAATGCCTACGAGAGGCGCGTCGCAGTATCCGACACACACGCAGCCGTCATTGCGCCTCCACACACTCTCACCAGCGTTTCAGTCCAATAATAAGCTTTGAGGAACGAAAATAACCTTAGAACCGCTGCGTGTATTCGTTCCTCCATTTACGATCACTGATCTATATTAAAACACTGCTTCCATCACGCCCAAGAGTAAGAGATGACATCATTGCAATTGAGGCACTCTGCGGTGGACTGGTATTAATTTCTTTGCATATATTAATAAAACACCACCCATCAGTCTGCTTCTCCGCAGCGCTGCGTCGTTTTGGCAATATTTCAACTCGTTGATTTATTATACCTATGTTGGGTTGAGGGTACCGCGTTAAAGATCGATGTAGTTGTGTAGGAGGGAAGGTAAGGCTGCGAAACATACTATACCGAGTTTAAAGCCGGAAGTATACGCGATCTATCCATAAAAGATGGAGTAACTTCGGACTGTCCCAAATCGTTTTTAAGCTTTTTGGCTAACTTGTTATCTGAACACGCAAACTCCACACACATGTAACCCAGGCAGAGACTTGAACCCAAGTCCCAGAGGTGCGAGGCACTCTGTGCTAACAGTGCTAACCACTGCACCACCATGCCCCCCCATATACAATATATATTTGTGTATTACTGAATATTTTAATTAATTATAGAAAAATAACTGTAACAGGCCAATGGATATCCCTATTTTGAAAAAGATAAATCAAAAGGAATATTAGTCAATAACTGAAATAATTAGTTTATACTAACAGTTTAATTGCCTACAAATTTTTATGTTTTCCCCAATATTCAGATGTGCTCACAATGTCCCCCAAATATATAGGCCTATTATAATTAGGGCCTTGCCCCCCCCCCATCTCTGGTGGGGCATTCCTTGTGACGCTGAATGCATAGAGACGAGGCAGACCCCGGAATGCAGGAGATTTGTTGCACCAAAAGTCCAAGGGACAAGGCAGGTGGATAGTCGGGTCGAAAGCTGGGTGAGTCAGTCCTACAAATAGAGACGAGATGTGGAGACGACGGGGCAGGAAGCGGGACGGAGGCAGGCAGGGCAGGAACGGGCAGGAACGGGCAGGCAGGCAGCGATGACCAGGGGAGCAGGGCAGGAGGGCAAGACACGAGACAGAGAAATGCTTAGTAAGTGTCATCGGAAATGGCAACAACACTTCGTAACTTTGGGAGGTTGCTGAAAGTAGCCTGGTCCGATTGCGATAATCGGCGGCTTCTGTGCCGCCCCACCCCAGGGGGCGTGACATTCCCTGCCTCAGGCCAATGGTTTTAGGCCAATGAAGGGCCGCTGTGACCCTGTAGGATAAATGGGCATGGAAAATGGATGGATGAACATTTAGGAAAGTGTGAGGAAAAAGAGACATGATTTTAGGCACCCAATGGATAGCTGAAAAAAGTGTCACGCCCTGACTGTCCCGACCCCCCTGTGTGCCACGCCCCCTCGTTTACCTCCTGTGGAATCCCTCTTGTTATCAGCTGTTTCTAGTTGTGTTAATTAACTCTGTCTATTTAAGTGAGTGTCTGTGCATGTTTCCCGAGTCCGTTCACTGACGTCAGTCCTGCTTGTTGCTCCGTGTTCCCGAATGTGTTCTCCCCAAATAAATCCCTCGTTCCCCCGAATCCCTGGACTTCTTCCCCGCTCCGAACTTGCGAGTCATGTCAAGAAGGGGGGAGGGGGTCAATATCTGCCTTCTGAATTTCAAGAAAGCTTTCTTTGGTGTTTGAACTGGGCAGAATATATGTTTGTATAATGAAAGCAGCTGGACTGGACAACAACAATCTATTGTGAACTCAGGATAGCTGAAAGAAACATCCAAAGATCTGATGAAAACAAAGGTTATGACCACAGGGCCAACAACTAACTAGTGTTCATAGGGAAGGCATAGAGCAGGGGGTCCTGGAGAGCTACTATCCAGTAAGTTTTCTATCCTACCTGGCTTCTGATGAGCCACACCTGCTCCTGGTATTTACCTGAGAACTAGTGTGGCTCATCAGAAGCTCTCCAGGAGTTGGAGACCCCTGGCATAGAGGCTATAGATAACTCGTGGGAGTTTTACTTACTCAAAAATGTTCTGAGCACAGAAAGAAAAATGACTGGTTCAAATAGATAACCAATCAGATTGTAGAGGGGGTGGGTCCAAGCAACTAGAGGAGGCTGGAACAAGACATCTGATTGGTTGGCCCAGCCTCCTCTAGTAGCTTAGACCCCCCCCCCCTCCACTACAATCTGATTGGTTATCTCTCTGAACCAACCGTGATTCCTTCTGTCCTCAGAACATTTTTGTGCAAATACAACTCCTATGAGCTTGTATACAGCTTTTATCTCCTAGGAACATCAGCAACAAAGGATCCAGCAGTCAAGAAATACACTGCAAAATGGTGCTTTGTGAGGAAACACCTTGAAAAAATTTAATCTCAAAATATGATATTTTCTGGGACATGAACATGGGACAATGAAGAAACAGGGCAAAAAAAGTTTCTTGAGTTTGATGCTGGCCAACGATTTTTAAGAATTCAAATATAAGTGGATTCACGATTAAATAAGGCCTGAACTTTCACCTGAAGGCTGAAGCTAGTCAGACTGAAGCTGTCTAATTTTGGACATGTTATGAGAAGACCATGTACATTAGAAGAAGACCACAATGCTTTGAATTTTATGTTTAAAGAGGAAGGATAACCAGCAACAGCAAGGTGAACAGACTGAGGCACCACAACATGAACATGCCATCGAGTAGCATGAGAGACCAAAGGGAAGGGGGGGGGGGGATTGTGGAGGGAAGCCATCTGCTTGGCTGCCTGGTGTCCATAGTGACACTGATTAATAATAAAAGGTATGGCTGTTACAGTCAGAAACCTACTTCATTACCACACCCATTTTTAACATCTGCAAATGAAAAATATTAAAGAACTGCTAATGGCCATTAATAAGATTAAAAGCCAAATGAAATAATTTAACAATATAATTTGGTTACAAGGTCAAATGTCCTAAGCAAATATGCTACTTGACGTCATTTATTGTATGTTTATTTTTATTTTTAAAGGTTACATAGGAGCTTCCATTGTGTCTTGTCATGTTTTTGATGAAGTATTTTCGGAGGATCTCTTTAATTTCACATTAACGATCTTAATACTCCAATTTAATATAGTCCTGGGGCAGACTGCACGATATTCCACATTTTTTCAAATTCTTCAGCATTACATGTTAAATATTAATGACATATTTATATTTAATAAATGACGTCAAGTAGCATTATTCAAAACACTGGTTATGCTAAAATGAAATACAATAGGCCTATAAAAAGTGTGCTGTTATTTGTTTAGAATAAAATCAAACTCAAGCATAAATCTGAAAAATGCAGTGGAATCGAGTAGCAGAACTTATTTTAACTATACATATAGCGATACATAAATATAACAACCAATAAAAACATATGACTCTTCAAACCCAATGATTGTTAAAAATTAATGTGAGATACCGGCATCCATTCTCTGCCTCCCTTGATCTGCAGATATTTCACTGATCTTCTAGCTTCAACACATGGTTGAAGCACAAAGCAGGAAAAGGCTTTATTGAGAAATCTAATTGGCACAGTTTCAGAGCAGTTTGCTGAAGATGAGCAGAATGTAAGTCACTTCTTTGCTGCATGAATACAGAATCACTAAGCAGTTATGACTACATTTTTCTTTAGGACAGTGTGACTATGGAGTATACAATGATTAAATAAAAACCTAATACTGGACATTTAAAGCAACATCAGTTTTATACAAACGTTTTCAGTTCACCGGCTTTTTCTGTTTATCACCTATCATCTTGGATGCCCATGGTTTCACCAGCTGCCAGATATTCCAGTTAAATGAACTGGGAAAGTTAGTTGAACAATGGGAGAGTACAGGCATGTACATGTTGTGTTCTAATGGTTCTGGTAAAAGGTTCTCAGTATCACGCCCTGCATCCCTTCCCCCTCGTTCTCTAATGAGCCACACCTTGTTTAATCTTGCCTCTCGTTACAGCCCTTGTGTGGATCACTCCAGGTGCCTCTCGTCTGCTCCCTCGTCAGTGATGTAAATAGTGCCTCCCTGTCTCAAACTCCCCAGTCCAGTCATTGATGTTGCTGTCTGCATGTGCTCCCCAGTGTCCCCAGTGTCCCCAGTGCTTTTGCCTGATCCTCCCTACCCTGTTTTGACCCCTCATGGTCCATTTCCTTTGCCCTGCCTGTAGTTTCAGTTAATAAAGCCCCAGTGAGTAACAACAGATATATACATACATGTTGCTCAGTAATGTGCACAGTGTGGCAAATGGGTTGACCTTTTTGTAGTTCATTTCCTCATAGAAAATGAGACGTGTGCTCAGTACTGTTCAATACTATTCAGTACAATTCCTCTCTTTCTTCCTCATTGATTCTCCTATGTGTGCAGTGTCCTGGTCCTGTACTTGAAAAGGTTCAGCTTCACTCCACAGTATGAGCTCGAGGGAAAGTGCAGACTTGGTTCTCCTCCGTAGGAAGATCACGCTGCTCCCCCATTTCAGGGATCTCCCAGGTCAGAGGGACATCCCAGTCAGCACACCCCGAGGAACCACATCTGATGGATGCCCGAAACACACAAGAGCATAGAAACATACAGTAAAATGCCAAAATATGAGCAGACAGTCATACACATTCTAACTACTTCTAAAGATGGGAATTGCTGTAAATAGACAAACATATGCAGGTATGAACATTAGTCTGATTGATTGTATGGATCCCCTACCAGCAGATGCTGCGAGGATGCTAGGCAGGGGGGGGGAGGAGAGTCATACATTCTGCAGGAACTTTACCTCCAGCAGGTTCACCCCTTCCTGCAGATACCCCACAAAATCCTGGGCTGATGTGGCAGAAGGGCACAATCACCTCCACAGCACAGCAAAGAGGTAGCTACCTGAGAGCAAACTCTCATTATACACATAATCACAATATATTTTACTTAACAGTAAACTATATAGAAAAATCTACTACAGCAGGAAGAATTTCAGAGTGGTAGGGGGTGAAACCAGCTATAACTACAGCCAAGGTACTGGGACCTTCCTAGACAGACTCCTGCTTCTGGGCAAGAGGAAGTTACTGGAAATACTCTGTTATTTTCGCTAAACCACTTATTTTATCGTTGCCATCAGCTGGAATGTCTTTTCACCTCTCATTGCATTGTACAGTAGCCTATTTGGTTTCCCTGTGATTCCCTCCCCCTTAAACAGACGGACCAGAGACAAGCAAAGAACAGCTGTATTGCTGAGGGTAGGGAGAGTTACAGCAAGATACAAGAGTGAGCAGGAAAGAGAGAGTGATGTTGGAATATTAGTGAAGTTCAGTAAGAAAAGAGCGTAGGAGAGACTGGTGATACCAGGAGCAGCGGAGCTACCTTAGATGCAGATCACACCGTTACACACCTCACCGTAATATGTCAAACCTTCAGAATTATATAACAGACTGTTTTGTATTTTATGCTACACTAATACAAGGCTGCTGGTTGTAATGTGTAGTAATCTATACAGTAAAGTTGACTGATGATTGTAGATCGGGGACAAATACTTAAAGTTCAGGTAAACATTGTGTCTTCTTTTTATGTCGCGCCATATAGAGGAAGGTAACATAACTAATGAGTGTCAAATTACAGGTACTGAAGGACATGGAGGAAGCCCAGAGGCCCATGTTTACTGAGCACGTCCCTGCACCAGACGTCACCTTTATTTCAACAAAGGAAGATACAGATAAGGAAGGAAGTCTTTTCTTATTAAAGTTGTAATACTCCAAATTTAGATCATTTGAAATGAGCTTTTCATTACATGTGTGTCAGTTTACATGAAGTGTGGAAAGGAAGTATTGAGTGACTGTGTGTAACAGCTATGTGTCACTGGAGCTGTACCCTCAATGGTCTACCAGCTGTACCATTAGCTGGAGGTAACTGTACCTTTTAAGGTATAGAAATTGGCTCTGAGGAACATTTTTGAACCAATGGGGGTACATTAATGCTGTTTGTACCTTTCAGATGTTCCTCAGCCCCAGTGTCAAGCAAAGATACGTTTTTTACCCTTTTTTTCCTGAGAGTGTATGTAGTTTTTAGTTGTAACTTCATTGTCATTTATGATTTTTGTCTTATGACGCATGTGTTTGCAACACTTAAGCATTACAACTCAAATAAACAGAGAAAGATGCTGTCCTGGTAATATTGATTTTTGCTGATAAACCATATGCTTATAAACGTACCTGCACAAACATTTGATTAGGTGGGTAACACATGTGGACATCGCAACTGAAACATGGCGTGTAAGAGTTCTGTGAGAGAGCTTGTATGAGGTGGATCTTTCTGCTGGAACCTCGTCAGGTCAGCACACGGCACCGGCCTCCAGGGCAGCGGGTGGAACCGACCCTGCAGGGCGGCATTCATGTAGCAGGTCTGCCCAAGGCTTGGTGGCCTGACAGACAGAGAACCAAAGGGTATGTACATGAAGACCTCGCCCACCCAGGTCTTTGGTGCTGGTTGCAGCAGTTGGGGAACCAGCTCTTGAAGGTTCACAGGACCTTAGCACCTACCCCGTGGCAAACCAGCCTCTGGTGCTTCTCCTCCGCCGCATCACCCCTGTCCCCCACACAGGAAGGAATCTGCCATCTCGAGACCCTCACAGGGGAGCCGACGACGCAGGAGAGACAGAGAATGAGATGATAAAAAGCACATTGAACATCTTAATAAGTTAATTACATATTGGCATAACAAAGATGGTGGAAAATCTGATTATTAAAGATCATTAAGCAGCTACATGCGGTCACATTTTATGAAAAGATGACGGAATGCAGCGATTTCTTCACAGAAACTTTTCATTTTAAAGAGCACGAGAGCCAAGTGAAAGGTGTGCGTCTACATATACTTCACATAAAATTTAATTAATGAGTGTGAGCCTCGTGGTGCATGTTGAGATTTGCCTCATAGGACTATTAAGGAAGTTCTGAATCGTTACTGAAACCTCCATCCTTTCTATGTTGAATATTTCATGTTGAGAGTCAATTCTAATGTTTAAAGATCTAATGTTTAACTAGTGATTAAGGAAATGCAATGATCAATCCACCAACACCCCCACCCCTCCCAGCTCATATTTGGATTGGGTACCGATCTTGGTGTTGTGTTGGAATCAGATAAAAAAGAAAATCAGTGGTATCACCCATTCCTTAATCAAAATATAAAAAATATTGTCACCTTGAAAAAGCAAGTGATGGGAAATGTAGGTAACTGGGCATTGCACCTAGAGCGCTAACAATTGCATGCAGCTATAGCAAAATGGGTCAATCTGGAGACAAATTTCATTGCATTAAATGTAACTGACCACAAGAGGGAGCCATCACTCTGTTTTGGCGAGCAAGCTACACATGCCTTACCGGAGTCCCTGTACACCTCCACTCTACCAACCTTCCTTAAACTCCTTGCCAAGTCCAAAGAGCATGGATGTGGGACATATTACTGTCGGTTCCATTTCCCACACGGGGGTCAGCAGGGTGCCTTCATTTGAATCCTATGTGAGGAATCATCCACTATGGCAACACACGTCCTGTTACAAGGGTGACACAGTATACTGGCGGATAATGCTTCAAGCCCGGCACTGCCCTACTGACGAGGGGATTTTCTCCTTTGCTGCATCCTACTTCCTGCGCCCAGCAGCTACTGGCGCTGGTACAGAACAGGATTCGGTTTCCCAGAAATCTCAGGTGACTTATACTGAAGCGAAGAGAAGAATTCCTCTTTCTAACAAGAGGGCAAGAACGGTCCAGGTCGTATGGCACAGAGCGGGCAGAGAGGACATTTTATAATTCTCTACACATTACATCAGATTACCTGTAAGGAAGAGATACGGTTGACAAACTCACAATCATACAGAATTTCTTTACAAAAACGTCTCCCTCTAGAGCTGCCTGAGTGAGTCAGGACGTTAATAAGCTTCATTTTGCCAGGAGTCTGATCACCGGGCTCCATGTGACAGGCTGTATTTGATCTGTGATGAGGAGAGTCCAAATCAGCAAGGCTATCTCTGCTGGCTGCTGTGCAGATGTTCTTCACTGGTTTGTTATGACACCCTGTGATGTGCCAAGGGTATGTGAGACTTGCCTGGCAGGTGCAGAGCATACGATGGGAGTCAGCATAAATCAGCTGCCTTACGTTTCCCGAAAGCCGACGACATCCTGCCGATAGCTGAGAAGGACATGAAGTCAGAACTTAACCAGAGCTTCATTAATAAATGTGAAGGAAAATAAACACAGGGCTTTATTTTCTGTTTTGATTAGTTATGTCTGGCTAGTATGTTTTACTACAAGAGCACCTCACTCAGTCATGTTTCCACTGTAACCCATCTGTGTTTTTCTTTACCAAAAATACTCTCAAATTCCCAAACTGAAAACCACACTGTTCCCTCTAATGATGTAACTTCCATTTATTACTGTAAACAACATCTCCAAGACATTCAGCAGAACATACACTCGGGGTCAGCTTATAATTTTTTATGTCAGACTAGGGCTAATAACAACACAAGTCATCAAGTATAGTGGCCATAAATTATAGTGGCCATCAAATATAGCAGCCATCAAGTATTGTAGCCATCAAGTATAGCAGCCGTTGACTACAGTGGCCATTAAGTACAATGGTCATTGCATATAATGACCACTGCCATTGAGTACAGTGGCCAATGAGTATACTGGTTATTGAGTATAGTGGCCTGGGAGTATAGTAGTTGCTGGGTATAGTCAAACATTGTCCCAGGTATACGGAGTGAGACATCTGCTATTGACAGTTCATGGAAGCAGAAACAGTCTGAGGATGCTGGGTTATTAGGATGGCAGCATAGAGTCTTAGCCTCTCCCGATCTTGGATACATTCACTGCTGGCTCTAGTGCCACTCACAAAGGGCTGCCATGACACCTCGGGGCACTGCTTTGCTGTCCAGATGCGGAGTGCTTTCTTCAGCACTCTGCAAGAGCAGAAAACCCACTGTCAGACATGGAAACCCGTGTCCCTCTCCGGATGCCTGTAATGATAACGTCTTCTCTGGAAGCTTTTCTCGCCCATGTGCTCCGCAGCCATGGGCGTCAGTCTTGGACCAAACCGACATGTTCCATTACACTCTGGCCTGAGCGCTGCAGCTCCTCCCAGGGACCATATGGCATCCGCACAGCCGAGTGAACGAAGCAAGGAGACGGCGGAAGAGGACGCGGTGCAAACCTGAGGCCCCTACCCGTCTGGAAAACACAACGGCCAAAAGCATGTTCTCTATCCCCATGAACCGTCCTTCTCTGCTTGTTTTCTAGAGCGTTTCAGCCCAACACACATATGTTTAGTGCCGCATGGCAATTCTGCGTCATTTGAGGCAAAGTGAATCTTTTGATCTGTGAACATTGGGAATCTTTAAAAATATTTTTGTACTGAAACACCGAAGCCAGGCAATGAATTCTGGGATACAAAGCAGTGTTACAGACAGTATATTTCACAACAGGAACCGATTGGGAATCACTGTTAACTGCATATATTCAGGATTCTCAATGCTCACGCATCCGCTCACGCTTCCAGACTCTCATGCTCATGCAAGAAACGTTACGGCCAATCTAAATTATTCCATTATAATCCCAAAATTAGCTACATCAAAAGCACTGGGGTATTTCGTAAACCATACAGACTATTTACAATGAAATAAAACTGTTACATACATGAAAGTGAGGGGCCAGACTGTCTCAAACTGAAAATCTCACTTCAGCCAGCTGACCAAAGTTGGCAACCCTGTATACATGGGCAATGCGTTCCTTCCTGATTTCACATAACCTGAACTGAAGTGAGCAGCTTATGGTACTTGTTACCTGTCCTGCTACAAATGACAATAAACCTTTTCAACAGTTTGAAGTAGGAGCGATATTGATTTTGCTCATGGATATACGTGCGTTTTAACTTATGACCAGCAGAGGACGCCATTCTCGCGCCATTCAATGACGTGTCTGGTGGTGGCGCAAAAACAAAGCCTGACGTTGCTGAAGAGGAGAAAAAGCTCCTTAGTAGGAAATCCCCTTGAGAAGGTAGCTAAGAGATGGGTTTTTGAGCCAGAAGTGCTTCCTACATATACATTCCTTTACAAGAGATTTAAACGTCTTTCTTCACTCCAGACTTGATTTAATTTAATGAATGTTTTTTATTGAATGAGCGCCCTCAGGTGGTTAAATCTGATCTGTTCTCAGGTCAGCTGAGGCCATATCCATTTCATTGTTGAGGTTTAATCCATTTTGTTTTCATCTGTATTCTTGAAACTGACATGATCACAATATAAAAAGACCGCAGACCTTCTCTGTGGAAAACTGTGTTTCACCCAAAACATTTTTATATATTGGAGTTAATACATTTCAAAAACAATGCTGGATAACAAAAACACATTTAAATATATTCATATTAAACGTATAAAAATTACAAACAAAATCACATTAAATCATTAATATAACTTCTGTGGAAAGAGCAATTTCCATTTTACAATTTTTTCTCCATCCATCCAACTAGACTAAAAAAGAAGACTGAATTCAATTAGGGAAATAATTAGGTGTTTCAAACTGCGAATGTTACTTTCAGCAAGTAGTTTGGGGACGAGGTATTAAGGTGCCATAAGAATAGCTGAACTGTCCAGGCATCTGAAGCTAACAGTTTTCTGTGATCAGTCAGCTTGCCTCTACTTGCAGGTCCAACGAATCCCTCTGGGGTAAGAATTTGGGAAATGAAATCTGTCACTCTTCGTTTGCACACACGTTTGTCGAGTCAGCCTCGGCGGTTAAGCGCGGACCAGCCGCGGCTTGTCGAGCACAGTTACCTCCTGTGACGTGTGCTGCCGTCGCACGGTTACTGCTTTTCACCAGCGCCAGATGAACGCGCTAACAGCGTATGAATTGCTTATGGGGAAAATGGTTCATTGGCTGTTCATTACATTTGAGTGGGTGTTACAGGTTAAATTACAATCAGATAACATGTGACACATGTGGAAGCTGCAGGGGAAGTTAATGGCTGAGACTGGCTGTCTCCGGGGTGACTCCGAAACTCCTCGTCGCCAGATTTCCCAGCAGTCCTGTCAGTCACTGAGACAAGCGTCAAGAGCGCAAGAAAACAGCTGCACGTCCACACTTCATGGAACAAAGAGGCAGAGAATGACCATTTTCCCCTCTCCTCTGTTCACGGTAATTGCACCTCTTGGTGAGAGAGTCTTTCAGCATCTGCTCAAGCCACACAAAGGAGAGAAAAAGTACAGCAGGTGAAATTAAGACAACTGAGGCTGATAGTACCCCGCTTCACGGTCTCCTGCTGCATGTACACTGTGTGATTGCTCCGTGGTCAGTTTTCTTCGGTGGTATCTACATAAATACAGTCAAATATCAATTCCAATATAAATATAGACACAATTCAGAGAGACAGTGGAAGTGCAATATATTTTACAACGAGTTAGTTATATATTTTATATATTTTTGTGGAAAACGTATTACTAATACATTGTATCTAAAGGCTTATCTGTATGTCCTTGTTTAAAGGAAATTCTAAACAGAACCTAAAACATAATAGAAAAGCAAATATTTGGTTCCATTTACCCTATTGACCTACACACAGACAGTTACCCTGGTGACCTGCTCACAGACAGTTATCCTGGAGACCTGCTCACAGGCAGTTACCCTGGAGACCTGCTCACAGGCAGTTACCCTAGCAACCTGCTTACAGTTACTCTGGTGACCTGCTCACAGACAGTTATCCTGGAGACCTGCTCACAGACAGTTATCCTGGAGACCTGCTCACAGACAGTTATCCTGGAAACCTGGTCACAGACAGTTACCCTAGCAACATGCTTACAGTTACCCTGGTGACCTGCTCACAGACAGTTGTCCTGGTTACCTGCATACAGACAGTTACCCTGATGACCTGCCCACAGACAGTTATCCTGGAGACCTGCTCACAGACAGTTACCCTAGCAACCTGCTCATAGTTACCCTGGTGACCTGCTGAAGGTGTGTGGGACAAAGAGTACACTTAAGCTAACCCCACAGCCCTGGAGCGAGTGCTGATCAGGGCTGTGATGCTTACAAGGCCTTGTACTCCATCAAGCAAACTTGTGGTGACCTACTGTACACCTACCTGGTTCCGTGGCATCTATTGTGTAACAGGCAGGAGGGCGTCTAGCTAGCAGGACTGATAGGTGACCCAGAGAGGCACTGGAACACTCCCACCCAGGAAGTCCATCAACATCCTCATCCGCGATTGGTATCTCAGCAAGTGTAACTGATGCCCTCACACATTCCAGGAGGGATTTACACTAAGGGTGGGGTTGAAAACAAAAAGCAGGATTAAAATCAGACCACGCTTACTGCCCCATAACTCACCACATGAGCCCTTCCTTCACAATGAAGTCATTCGATCGGCTTCTCTTGTTATTGTGTATATGCAGCATTGTGAGCAAACTCACAACTGCGATGCTACAGCGTACATTCCTCAACACTGACATCGTATATATTTCCAGCTGCAAGTTTTTCCTCCCGAATATGCTAAGCACCCATTTATATTTGGGGCTCTCTACGTGTCAAAGATATTTCTGAAAAAAAGCCTTCATGCTTAGTCTGAATACCAGCATTTACCATTTACTCTGAATAATCGTTGCGATAGCTCTGGAAGTTAATCTGGAGGGTTTAACCTTAGACATCTCCTTTATCTACATTTTCCCCTGCATTAAGTCTATTGTGATTCACAAAGGGCTGTGGAAGGAATGAGGGGGCTGGTCTTCTGATAAGGTTGCCCGAAAAGAATTCTGCTGTTGTACTTTCGAACGAACTGATCCCGGGCAAGTTCGACAGCACGAACATGTTAAACGCGTCAACATCGTTTCGGGGCTTCTAAATAAATACAGGGTGGTTAGAGATTTATCCTTGTGAGCAGAAGTATGACGGTTAAGATGGACTGTGCAGCCGCTGCCTTGGGGCGAGTTACTGACACTTCAAAGGACGCAGCGGCATAAGTGAATTAAGTGTATAATTGTGCGCTAAATATGTTTCCATGGATAAAGGTGTCATTTGAAACATAAATAATGGGCTAATGGAATACAAATCTGTTTCCCTAAAGCCTTTGAGCCTGGCGGTCCCGTACATCCATGAGGTCTCTCTCAGATCGGCTAGCAACGTCAGCACACGTTACCTCCCGGGGCGGATCTCCCAGCACGTTGACACCCCGCTTTTTGGCACACTCACGGGGTAATTAAAAAGGGAACACCCCCCCCCCCCCCCGTCCCGTCTCATCCACCGCCGTCACCCCCCCTCCCTTTCTGTGATGTCTGTTTGATCGTGGCGCAGAAGTGGTTTGTGACACGATGGCAGAATAATTCCAGAAGTTCTGCCTGTCAGTGTCAGTTAAATAAACATCTTAGCGGGCACCTGGCGTGGGAACGTGTTTCCATTGTTCATCCGCCCCAAAACAAGATGTAATACCGATATTAGTTTTGATTAGCGCAACAGAACATGCTTAAAAGACCACGTGATGAACCACACACAAATGTTGATACTGTTTTAAGAAACATCGCTTAAATCCGTCACGTTTTTTGGAATTTATATTAAACGCAATAAAATCTGGTGCTTCTAAGAGAAATAATAAAAAACATAAAATTGATCAACAGAGGGCGCTAGAAAGTCGCAAATAACTTCCCTTAGATAGTCTGGCTGTGGTTTTTTTTGTTTAGGAGAACCAAAAAAAAAAACACGAAAATAAACCATGGGGTTGTAAAAAAAACCCACACACAACAACAACAGAAGTCCTGTTGCAAATTGATGTAGGACAGCAGCTGGCAGAATGCCGAGTCACGCCCCTCTCTCGAGCGATGGCGTGCGAGGGCCCCTCCGCCGCGTTTCATTAAACCAAATCCCTCTGACCGGACAGCCATCCGGCTCACAGCCCCCAGCCCCCAGCCAACGTGCCGCCCTGAAGGAGCCCGCATCCCAGTCAGGGCGCGCTGCCCATAAGGTGGGGATTTCATGCTCCTCTGTTTGTTTATGCGGGGAAGAATGTTTATTTATTTATTTTTTTTTTTCGCAGAGCATGCAGGAGGATTACGGAGCTATTTCAGGCCCAGTGCTGAAGTGCAGATGTTCATGCCGATAGCGTTGTCATAGCGACGGCCCCGTCCCCACTGACGGCACTCAGGCAGCTAATAAGGCATGTTTTTGTGTGTGGACACGGGTGACGGTAAAGGGGCCCTCTGATCGCATGACGTGTTGGCGCTCAGGGGCGGAAGCGGCGTTCCGTGCAAACGTGCGTCACGACTGGGCTGGTACCTGCTTGAAGGATTCGCTGGACATTTGATCGCGACGTTACAAGACGGCTGTTCGGGTCAATATTTTCATCACAGAGCTCACACTCGTTTACCCGACTAACGAATCAACAGAAAGTTTGGCTGCACATAAAGATCTGAGATCATTAGATGAGCAGCTCTCTAAATCACATTTAAGGTTTAGGGCATAAGAAGGGCCACAATTCAAACAGAGGGGCCAACCTTATCGTTAGCCAATGACATGTTTTGAATCAATGACTGACAATGGCACTCTGAGGGCCAATCAGCTTTCAGCTGGGGCCAGTCCCCCTGTGGCCACGCCCCTGCGGATGTGGCGACCCATTTGTTGCACCCGTACAGCCAGAACATCGCCCCTCCATTCACCGCAACCATGTGCTACTTTTGTTCCCACTCAGAGACACCAGAGGCTTTTGAGCGATTACACGTAAATGCATAACGGTAGCAGAGAGAGGCATGGATATCCAAGGCTGGGGAGTGTGGGGCACGGGGCGGAGCCGAGAGCAGCCTCCTGTCCAGCCGGCCTTGCACGGCCACCCACACCTGCCGTCCTCACCTTCGATTGTTCTCCACTGAATGCCTTTCCTGTTGCCATCGCACTCTGCGTTCTGCTAACATCGCACTCTGTTTCCCTGATATTCACTGCAGAAAGCCTCATTGTGGGAATGGGGGGGAGGAGCTGGAAGATGTGGCGGTCCCACTGGGAACGTGACCCTCGGAAAGCCCCGCAGAGAGGAGCGCGGCCTTTGAAATCAGCCGTCGTTAGCAGGCCTCGCCCGCCGGTTAAAAGCTCATGAACGACGGCAGGGTAAAGTCCCACGCTTTCCCCCTGTAGCTAGAATGGTCTTGCCTGGAATGTCTAAGCCTGACGGGCAGCAATTTGAAATGTGAAACTGTACACTGAGTCATTTTAATACTTTAACTGCCAGTGAACATTCAGCACGGGCGTACCAACCTCCCCCGCCCCCACCCCCGGCACCACCACCCCCCCGCAGGCAGCGGGTCGGGAAAGAAGGACACAGGATCCAACAAGACGGGGCTGGAAGACGCCACGCACTTGTCATCGCTGACCTCGGGAAGTCGGCGAGCATTTGAACTTCCTCCAGCTTCTTGGGAAAAAAGGGAGAGTTTGTCATTCATCAATTTCACCGTAGGTTGCGAGATGTGAAATAACCGCATGGATGGAGGTGGGGAGGGCAGAGCCGGTGGGGGCATACTCTTAGTGGGGGGTGGGGGCAAACGCATGGCTGAGTGTTCAAGACGGACTGCTGTTTGACAGGGGGACCGGTGTGGTGAATATGTGGCGCCGATCAGGGTCCAAATCCAGAGAGGGAAGCTGAGAATCCAGCCTGTCTATGAGGTTGAAGAAACTCTGGGATCCTGGGACCATAGAGAGGAAGAGGGTAGAGATGCCCCCTCGGGCTGAGGAGAGCCAGCAGGGGCACAGAGGATCAGGGCAGAGGTGTGCCAAGATGGCACCGCACTCAAGCGGCGGTTCCAGGGGACTCGCATCGAGCCGATTCTCAAGCCGCAGCACTTCTCAGGTGTGCCGGGGAATCCACCACACGGTTGCCCGGAGATAAAGGAGAGCTGATCTCCAAATGCATCACGGGATATGTCATGCCACAGGCAAGCGCTTCAGATCCTCAACCAGGCGGCGAGTGCCGATGATACAGCGGAAATGAAGAGGGCCGTCTGCTGAAAGTCGTCAGTTAGAGGCAGACGGTATATGGGGGGGGTGCTTTTATGGGCAGGGGGTCTCCAAGAGCCATGGAGTATCGCTTTTTTAGTTCTACGTTACTCCTTAATTTCTTGAAGTAATTATGTGTAAAATAAGCCCCTTTACCTGGCTCAGGTATAAATCATGCACCAATTAAGATGAAACCCATTATGAAACCCACAGGTATCAAATGAGATTAAAACAAACAGCACATTTTCTCGTAAGGACTCACATTGCCAAGGCCTAGAGAAACAATCCATTCTATAGAAACATCTGAATAAATGTTTTTTTTTTTTTGGTAGATATGAGCTCAGCGGCAGACAGTTTTACTTGCTGTAGAACTGTTGCCCATCTGTAGTGACCTCATCAACTAGAGTAGGTTACTCCGTGTCCCAGGGGTAAAAAAGATACTGTTTTATGATGTAATAATAAATCACATCAAGATTTACACGATAACTAGGCAATAACTTTGAAGATTAAACCAGTAGGAAATGGAAACTACTCAAGTCAGGATAGATTCCATAAAAATGAATAAGAGCCATTGTTGGGTTGAATCTCTGATGCTTTGCTTGCGTATTTCACCTGAGTTTTGCTGCAGTTTAACCCACCGGAAAGCTTGGGATTTGGGGCCATTTTAGCGAGGGGATACTTTACTCTGTTGAGCAATGAAGGGTGTAGCATATGTGGTCATTACTCGTCGTGCTGTTTGTTCTTCTGTTTTGCACTCTTGTGCACTTCTCATCTCCCACCATCACCTTCCCAGTTGCTGTGTAATGCTCACAGATTTCCACGTGGCTCTTCCCTCCCGCCGCACGTTGATTTTAGAGCCAGGCTACATTCCCACTGGGAATTAAAGTGACTGTCACATCGACAAACTGAATAATAAAACCCAGCGATAATTCTTTTAAAAATCAGTCCTAACTAAAAAA
Organism: Paramormyrops kingsleyae; assembly: GCF_048594095.1. Classification (NCBI taxonomy): domain Eukaryota; kingdom Metazoa; phylum Chordata; class Actinopteri; order Osteoglossiformes; family Mormyridae; genus Paramormyrops; species Paramormyrops kingsleyae. Next base: position 6,917,663 of record NC_132816.1, read on the forward strand.
CACGATGAACATTTTTTTTTACTTTTTTATTGGAATGGTAGCTATACAGAGAGCATGAAACTGTAGAGGAAAATTGATACCTTTGAGTCCAACACATTTGTCTGGTTAAATCGCCAATTCAGATTTCTATCATTCTATAACCATCAATCTTACAATACAGTGTCTAATGGGGAGGCTTGTTCTGGTGATAGAACTTGATGATACTGGATCATGACGCCACCTTCTGCTTGGCTCAGAAATATAATCATGAAATAGAAGCTTTAGTCAATAGCAGCATATTAAGTTTTTTTGTGAGATCAGCAAAATCAGGTTATTATTGTTTGTGCTGGTTGGGTTCTCATGTTCATTCAATAAATAACATCCCACCCTGCTTAAAATGGTGGATGGGCACAACTTGCTATTATTCTGACTATCATTGCCAGAGGATCTCAGTGACTGTGAGAGGCATGTTCCTTGGTGGCTTCAGTTATGGCTAGGTCTGGGAAAATGACATCATCAGCTATCAGCTATAGTACAAATGTCAGGGCTTTGGCTGGGAATCCGGCACCATCAAGTTCAGTCTGTCAGGCTTCACAGAGAGTGGCACAGGGGTCAGGTTGTATTGTCTAAACACCTCGTTACACCTAAAAATGCACGTTTGTGAGTAGAATGGTCCAAAGGACATAGGCCGTGGTCAACTGAACAGTAGGGGGACAAAGTCACAAGGTCAGGGGTTCTTTGACCTGTTCCCAACAACTGGACGAGTACATTTGTGTCACATGCCAAAAGGGGCCTTCAGGCATGTGCTTGTTTCCCGCACAGGAAGGTTCTGGCACCTCTTTTATGGTATGGAATACATTTTCCTGGCATGGTCTAGGTCCAGTCAAGGTCAACAAATACAAAGCGATTCTGACATTGACATTCATCCTATGGCGAAGCATTTCCATCCTGATGAGAATGAAGCCACCTAGGTTGACCGTGTCCTTCTGCACAGGGCATGAGTGGTCAATGAATGGTTTGTTGGGCATGAAAATGATGCAGAACACATACCGCGGCTGACTTAGTCACACCGAATGAGGCAATTTCTCATTCAAAGATGTTGCATCTCTTCCATAGAGTTCCATATGCACAAAGAATCCATGCCAAGGTATGTCGAAGATGTTCTGGCAGCTAGTGGTGATCTGGCACCCTATGTAGACACTGTACATTGGTGCTCGCTTTGTTTCCATGGTTACGGGTATGGTTACACTAGCAGAGCTTTAAGAAGGAAAACGTCAAGGCTGAGCTGAAGAGCGTAAAAATCATTTAGGAAATGATTTAGCATTAAGATCCAAGTTGCAGAAATTACTGTTGCAGTTATTCCATGATGCCAGCAACTTTTGGCCTTCAAAATGCCAACTTGCAAACGCATCCTAGGTCCCGCATGTCAGACGTCTCCTGACGAGGTGTCGCGTTCCCTTTCTCCAGGCCATTCTTCTGTCCCTGACTCGTATTATCTCTTTAAGCACAGGTATTGTCCTTCACCTTTCTTTCGATGTCCCATGAACTTTTCAACTCTTCAACTCTGTGGCCCCCTCGATCTCTCCTGTGGGGATTCTTTCTCTGCCTTTTTGAAACCCCCCCCCCCACCCCCGGTCATCCTATTTGACTGAGATCACAGTCACATCACTCTCAACCTGCCCCCAGGCCGGGCCCATGTACTGTGTGATGACATTGCTGGACACAAAAAACACACACACTGTCACACACACACACACACACACACACTGTCACACACACACACACACACTGTCACACACACACACACACACACACACTGTCACACACACACACACACACTGTCACACACACACACACACTGTCACACACACACACTGTCACACACACACACACACACACTGTCACACACACACACACACACACACACACACTGTCACACACACACACACACACTGTCACACACACACACTGTCACACACACACTGTCACACACACACACACACACTGTCACACACACACACACACACACACACGAATGCTGTAAGGTCATCTCCTCCTTGCCTGAGCAGTGCCATTCCTCAGTCTGTTCTCTCCTTACTGTCTGTCATTCCGATCCCCAGCCGCTCAGGATGAATGACAGCCCCCCCCCCCCCCCCCCCAAGGCAGTCCAGCCCCCCCCGGCCCGCCTGCTCTCCTCCCCTCCCCCCCGGCCTGGCCGACAGAGTGTCGATGCTCGCTTCCCCCAACGTGGCGCCACTCTGTCCAAACCCTCTTCAATGGAACCAGTTTCCCCTCCACAGTGAATAGTTCCTCTTCTGTGCCACATCGGGGTCCCCCCCCCCCCACAATGGAGCCATATTCCGCCAGAGGACTGTCTACGATGTGTCATCTTTGCGAAACGGCGAGAGAAAGAAACACAACAATAGATCTGGAATTAGTGGGATGCAAATTGGGGTCAGAGGCATAAGACTGACCCTTATCTGACTCTGTCAGGAATTCAGTTACAAAGATACGTTTCTATGCTGGGAGGCAAGAAAGACTCCTTTACACACATGCACTTCCCCTTCATGTGCTTGTGGGGCAGCCAATGATATATATTAATCCTTTAGCCATGTATATTTTCACCCATAAGTTACAGACTTTTCAGGCCATGATTGAAGGCATGGTTTTGGACACAAACGGCCCAAGCCCTGTCCACCAGTCTGGATGACACATGCAGGCAGGTGGGGAATCACCCCGGCCCCTTGTCCCTGCATGTGCATGTGAATGATCTGCCTGAGGCAGCTCAGCAGATGAGGGCAACCGCTGCCAGTCACACCCTAGACTTCTGCAAAGTGGGAAATGGGATCTCGAAATTCCAGAATGGAGAACAGTGCAAACAGGGCTGGCTTTTGTGTGCACTGATTAGCTAGGAAGCGTTCAAAGCTTCAGGGTGCACACAGTGATATGTGCAGTACCAGTCAAAAGTTTGGACACACCTACCCCTAGAAAGGTTTAATTGTCTCTATGTTTTAGAATAAAGACATCAGAACTATAAAGTGACATATATGGAATTATACACTGACTAAAAAAGCATTATGGAAAAATATATATAATTTGTTGGGGGGGTAGCTTAGTGGGTTGGGACTCAGAAGTTTTCTGGTACAAATCCCTGGGTCAGCAGAGTGATGCCACCATTGGGCTCTTGAGCAAGACCCTTAACCCCATTTGCTCCAGTTACTGGCTGGCCCTACTGTCTCCTCTACACCAGTTCCATGAGGTGGCCTCCTGGGATGCTATTCCAGCTGACCTGAAGGAGATCTCGCATATGCTGAGTTCTCATTCCTTCACTCTTTGATCAAACTCTTCCAAAACCATCTCTGCTGTGTTTAAGTCAGGTGGCCAGGCCATGTGAGGGGGTTAAGGGCCTAGCTCAAGGACCTACAGATGTGCCAAAGCTGGGTTTGAACCAGCGACCTTCTGATCACAGGCTCAGAGGCTAATAAGAACATTTTTTGGTGCCTTCATTCCTCAGGTGAGGTTCTTGTCAAGAGCATAAATGTTTGTCTGTTTGCAGTTCAGCCACAAATGGAACCAGAGCAGGAACAGTTAGACAGCAGCGACAGGAAAAGGTAAAGAAGAATAAGGGATTAAATCAGCTGAAGTGGAACCCAAAGTCCTACGTTATGTGGCAGCTTATTCTGGGGAATTGAATTAAAACTTTCTGCTGTTCTTCATTAAAAAAGTTATGTTCATAAAGCAATAGAAATGTTGGTAATACCTTACTTAAATCACTCATGTATAATCCATTATAGATACTTTCATAATGCATTATAATGCATTTATAAAGTATCATAAACATGGGTATAATGTGTTATGCCTTTTTATAAATAGTTATAACAGTGTCCATAATACTTTGGATGCATTATAATGCATTATGATGACTGCTAAGTAATGTGTTACTGAAATTTTTCATTTGTCTGCAGAACAACCCAGATAGTGCAGCAATAAAACAAGCCCTTAAAACTATTTAATCGTGTTTCCCCCTATTTAATTTAGACATGCTTCCTTTAGCCGAATTCCTCATTTGAATGCGCCTAAGAAAGTCACTATATTTAGATGATATGAAAGTCAGAACACTTAAAGAAACCCTGACACACTTTAGTTTCTGCTGTGATTGGCTGAAAAGCCAGCTCTGCCATAAGCCAATGAGCCGTTCTGGGTAAGACAACATGAGGTCATCATCACCTTAAGTGTGGTCCAAACGTAAGCAATTTTAGGCAGGATATCAGATGGCCCTTCTGCGGCGCTGCCCATGACAGCTCTATGTGACATCACGGGCTAATTGAGCACGTCACGACGTTCTGCCGTTCCCACATACAACAGCCTCTTCTGAAGTAAAGATCTCCTGAGCGTGAAGGGAAGAGAAGGTCGCGGGTGCATTCAGCTCGACTTGAAAGGGACGACGGGCCGGGTCCCCCTGTACTTTGAAGTCGGGACGACCCCTCTGCCCAAGCCGGCCCCTCCTCACCTCGCTTCTGTGTGTTTGGACAGGTAGACAGGAACACTCACCTGTGGGGGTCAGCTTGAACCCCCGCAGGGACAAGAGAGGGCAGGGTGACCCGAGGACAAGGATTAAACCCAGCCTGACAGGCCGTGGCGGGGTGGCGAATCACTGCGAGGTGCTCCAAGCCGAGGCCCTCGCCCCAAAACGCCAGGCCTTGACGGCGAACTCCGGCCCTCTAAAAACGGGGGGAAAATCAAACGTAAATTTAGACGCAGGCGTGTATCAGTGGCGGGGGGTGGGGGCTTTTTAAGTGTGCACGGGGCTGTGGGTTGAGGGGAATGACATTGACGCGCTCTGGGTGTAAGGTTGCTAAATAAGCAGGCAGGTTGAGAATCTGACAGCGCAGAATGACTGTTACTCTGAATGAACCCTTCTCAGGTTCCAGCACCCGCATGTGAAACAAAGCGAGCCTTTCTCCGGTTTCCCTTTCAAGTGTGAAGTGCAGGACCTTCCAGCACAGGAAAATTTCATTTCTTCATTTCATTAATACATGGTAATATATTGATGCATGTTCAAGTATTGATGCAGGACTCGCCCATTGCCTGATGGCCGGAGGTGACCCCTTCTGTCAACAGAGGATCTACAGCAAAGCAGCTCGTCGCTGATAGGCTAGAGCGAGGTCTTCAAGAGCCTTCTTGTCATGATCTGGCTAGTTTCATGCAAATATGTCAGTTTGCCAGGCGAAACACTGGATGTCTCAGTTTTAAATAGGTGAATTAATTCAAAGAGGAATGAAATTATCACTGGCAAACGGTGCAATGAGATTTGAATCTTATACGCTGTCACTGTAAAGGCATTTCATTGGTAGAGATCTTCTTCATAGATGGCAAGAAAAGGTCTCCTACTTTTTGCTTTGTTTTTGATATCTGAAATAAATCACTATAAAAAAATAAATAAAAATCATAAAAACGATTTAAGAACAGGAAATCAACACATGGTAAATAATTTAGATGGCAGCCTGAGATATGGGAGCAGAGTGGCCAGGAGAAGAAGCAGTTGAGATTTTAATCTCATTTTTAGATGTCCTGGGATATTTGAAGTGGCGATAGTATGATTTTCCAGCAGCCTGTGGGTATACCCTTTATAGATCTAACCGAGGCTTCTGTGAGATTTTCAAAGATGATTTTTAAGTGAAAAATCAGAAAGAAGTGAGCAACCTATAAGCGTGATCTTTAGGCTGCAGAGATCTCATTTTTATATAGGAGAAGCAGAAGTGAAACAGCATCTCGGTCGAATTTGTCCTTGAGCGTTACATGTATGTCAGCCGTGTCCTCTGGAGTGCCGCAGGCTTCATGGAGAACATTTGAATGAACATCTGTCTGACATAATAGGTGATACGGCTAGCTGTTCAACAGCCGCCACACCCTGTGATCCTTGGGTTCTGGTGCTGTCACCTTGCTACAATCTCTATGCCTTTGGCCGGGGAAGCTGGACGACACAGTCAAACTGGCAGTTCAGGGGGAAAGCAGTCCTTAGTTGTGCCGAAAGAAAAATTCCCACTTCCCATAGGAGGAAAAAGCCCACTTCCCATAGGAGGAAGAAAAAATGCCCACTTCCCATAGGAGAAAAAAAACTTAAAAAACATCAATTAGCAATAAAACAATATATTTAACAAAACGATCTGAGTTTCTTGAGGTAAATAAGGATTTTTAGAAGATTCTCAGTTGCCCCCATACCCCCTCTCCCCCTAAAATTGTTCCCAAAATGCACTGCGATTAACCACAAGCACCACGTGTGTGACGCCCGGACACCAGAAAGGCGGCAGACCCCGAGTCGAGTGCGGAGAGTCGAAGGCCGGTGAGTTCAGTCCTACAGGCAGAGACGGGACGTGGAGACGAAGGGAGGGGAGAGAGGACGTATCGATTTGTGCCGATTGCTAGCAGCTGTGTTGCCCCACCCCTGTGGGCGTGACAGTGTGTTGCTTGCTGTACAGCAGTAAAGCAGAACGACGCCACACTAACGCAGCCTTGCAGGAGCAAATGGGCCAGATACCCTGTGACTCCTGAAGAGGCAGAGGCAAAGCTATGGTGGGGACAGCGCTCAAATCGCTGTGCGCATACAGGAAATAAGTCAATTATATAAAGAAATAAGTATATTTTTCCCATAACAAGTGGTTAGAATATGAATGGATGGATGGAAGAAGGATGGCTGGACGGATGGGTGGGGGTGCATGTTTTAGAATTTGCACCCCCCCCCCAACAGAAAAGCTCCCCCCACCAACACCTGCTTCTTGTCAGCAGATGCCAGCTCCTCCTGTTGCCCCCCCCCCGGTGGAGGCTGCACTTCTGAGTAATCAGACCAGCCCATTTTCCTGCTGTCCCCCAGTCTTACTCGCGATGTCCGACACGCACGCAGCCGTATCGGCTCTCGCTCTTGGCCGCCGCCGCCGGAACGCCCCCTTGCGTCATCACCGCTTATCAGCGATACTGGTCGCGGCGTGTAGCTATCGCCCAGCCGGACCGCTTCTCAGGCAAAGCCAGCTCAGAGGCGTTAGTGTTCGCTTTGGGTTACGGACGGTGTGAGGCTCGTGTTACACGGCACTGGCGCAAAACCGCACACCCCCCCCCCCCGCTGCCTCCCCGCCTGTTATCCTGGGTGACACCCCCTGCCCCTCCCCCACACCAGTTCTAGGCCTCAAACCAGCTTTGCTGCAGAAGCTAACCTGAAAACATAAAGCACAGAGGGTGGTGTGTGGCTCAGAATACAGTGCTTATGACCAGAAGGTCATTGGTTCGAATCCCAGTATCACTGGATCCTTGCACATGGCTCTTAACAGCTACTGCTCTAGTGACTATCTGTCTCTGCATTCAATTGTACTTCACTTTGGACAAAAGCATATTCTAAACAGCAAAATGGTAACTGCAAACATGCAGAGCCAAGTCTACTGCTCATATTTTCTGTTTTCTCCTCCATTCCTGACTTTTATAGTAATTTCCCGCATTGATCTGCTCAGCTGGACTAATAACCAGCAGCTGTGGATAATTATTCTGTTATACTATTTTGAAAGCTACAGTGAGAACATCACAGCTGCTGATGGCCATGCTATCAGAGTCTGGTCGCAGACTCCGCAGGCCGAGGACACCTCTGGTGTTGTGCTGCTCCATCACTGTGCTTCTGATTGCCCCGTAACAGAGTAAAAAGCAAAGCCATGCCCCCCCCCCCCCCCCCCCCCCGATTCTTTACCACACCCTCGGCCTGAGCTGACAGAGTGTGCAAAGGAGCCGCATCACATGCACATGACGGCTAGTCAGCCTCTCGCAGGAACCTGATCCCCCCCCCACCCCCCCCCCCCCCAAAGCTGTAATTAGATGTGGAGTCGATGAAGGAGAAGCGTGTCACTGCCAGTGACAGTGTTGACAAATAAACACGCTGCAGTGAAGAGATGCACTGGCCTTTAACTCATGACTGACACCCTTGGGGGCTGTGGAGGCGTTGGCGATGGTGTGGGGGTGGGGGGGGGGGGGTGGATTAGGGGTGTGGGTCTAGAGAGCGGAGCTCATCCAGCCCCTCCCATTAAACCAGGCCCTCATCACAACACAACCATCCCATCCCAGTTTGGCTCAGTGGTGACCACAGATACCCCACAGATATCGAGTGCCATCGTCACCATGAGACGCCCACTTCTGGCCTGGTGACTTCTGTCCTTTCCCGGGTACTACAACAGCAAGGACATTTCTGGGAGTTTGAGGCCTTGGCCATCTTGCTTGATGATTGTTTCTAAGTGGCAGAGATTTCTCACAGATCGTAAGCTTTCTAAATTAGCCATAATGCACAGAAACAAGGGCACAGAGTCTGTAATAATTATTTGAACTGCCTTCAATCATTTTTCTCTCATTAGATAGTCATGACTGTGGTATAATACAAAATTTATTTTGTTCAGATTGGGCTTTTGGTACAATGCAAGCTTTCAGCTTCAAAAAAATCATTTTACTGTCAGAAGTTACAGGGGGAGAAAATCAGGGTTTGAAAATGGCTGACTTCCCTTAAAAGATGGTTAATAGTCAGGGAAAAAAATCCTCTTATGTCAGTTAGGTTGTTAAGCAGCAATGCTGGAGCAGTGGTTCTGTGGGGCGGTTTATCGCTCTTATTTACTTGCTGTAGTTTGTGCATGAGTGCTGTTTCTTTCCCTCTGGCATCTCCGCAGGCCTCAGGCCGGAGATAAGGCTGGGTAACCCTGTGACACAGGCAGGAATGAGGGGGCCGCCGCAGCCGCCACGCCGCGGGGTTTGCAAACACGTCCACGCGTCAGCACTTTGGTCGCTTGGGAAGGAGCTTCAGCGGAAAAGTTAAAGAAAAAGCATGATTCTGGGAAGATGCGGAAAAGCGATTCACTGCGGGCCAGCAGTCTGTCTGAGGGTCAGCAGGAAACGCTCGGCTCAAGAAGCTCTTTGTTACCAAATATATGCAAAGAGAGACATCCACATGCCTAATGGGTAGTAAACAAAACCCATGCGTGTGTGTGTGTGTGTGAGTTTGTGTGCGACATATTGAAGAGTGCATGTGTGGCACACTGAAAACTGTGTGTGTGTGTGTGTATGTGTGTGTGTGAGTGTGGCAGACTGATGACTCTGTGTGTGTGTGTGAGTGTGGCACACTGATGACTCTGTGTGCGCGCGCGCGTGCGTGTGTGTGTGTGTGTGTGTGTGTGTGTGAGTGTGAGAGAGTGTGGCACCCTGAGGAGCTTCACTACCTCAGTCACTCTTCCTTGAGTCTCTTCGCCAGACAGACAGACACAGACAGAAGTGACTGAATGGTAGTTTTACTTCCAGGGACCTTGGAAGAGCCAGCAAGTCTCCACAAGCTCTGATGGCTACTCATTTAAGGCCCTAAGCTGCCTCGTTCCTGCAGACAGGCTTGATGATCTGTCACCTAGAGTTTCCCACGGATTAGAGTTACCAGCCTCTACACCAGACTGCGGTCAGACCAGCGTAGCACTAACGCAGGCTGACTGCAGGAGGCGCTGTGTTTAACCATTTCAGATGCAGTTCTGGAGATCTTTCTCCTGTCTTAGGCCTGAGCCTCTTTTTTTCACTCTCTGAATTTCCATGGAAGCGTTTAGGATGCTACTGTCACTGTAAAGTCATCTAAAAATTCATATGCCAGGGTCCACAAGCCCCTGACTTGTTTAGCTAGGATTGGCAGGACAGCTGTACTGTGACTTCAAGTATTTTCATAATCACTTATTTAACCAGCCAAATTAATCACTTTGCAATGTCTCATATCAACGGCGCTTAATAATCCCTGTATCTGAAGAGAAACCCTTTACAAGTGCAATTTCTGGATAAAGAACCTGTTCAATCACATTCAAGCACGCAGATGAACCATGAAGTATTTCAACGAGAAAATATTTGTCTTTGAATTGAAATCCCCAGCTCATTCAGCTGCAAACGTAATACCACTCTTGACCTTCCGCTTCTGTTTTCATCTTTCTTTTTCAAGGAAGATATTTTATCCTAGTATGATGTAGTGAACCATCATGGATTGCTGAAGTGTTTTCTTCTTGAATGAAGTGGATGTGATTATACGGATCAGCCAGTGTGCTGTTTTTCTCATCAATCCCAGCAGTGCAAAACATGTTCCACCAACAATCCATCTGGTACAGATGCCACGCTGGTATCACTCCTGTTAAACCAGAGAGACCCTACCTGCCATCTCATGAGACTGGAGTAGCTGACAGTCAGGTCACCTTCCTTTCATCCAACCCCTGAGCAGTCTTCCGAGCGCAGCCTCTTTTGTTTGGAGATCACCCGGTGCAGATACAGTGAGGCATTAGACGCACAGTGTAGATCGGTAGCTGAAGCAGTCCACAGCAAAAAGGATGGAAATAAAAAACAAATCTGGGGTGTCTCAGTCAACTCTGTCTAGTTGACTCTGCTCAAACGATTCTGCTCAGATGCCTCCATTCAGTCAACTCTGTTCAGGTGACTCTGCACAGTTGTCTCTGATCAGTCGACCTTACTCAGGTGACCCTGTTCAGTTGATTCAATTGAGTCAACTCCACTCAGCTGACTCTGATCAGTGTCCTCTGCTTAGCTGACTCTATTCAGTCGACTCAGCTCAGTTGATTCTGTTCAGTTGACTCTGTTCAGTCTATTTTGCTCAGTCAACTCTTTTCAGTCAATTACGCTCAGTTGATTCTGTTCAGTTCACTCGGTTCTTGACTCTGTTCATTCAACTCTGCTCAGGTAACTGTATAGTCGACTCTGCTCAGTTGAGTCTGCTCAGATGCCTCCATTCAGTGTACTCTATTCAGTCGACTCTGTTCGAGTTGACTCTTTTCAGTTGACACTGTTCATCAACTCTGCACAGTTGATTCTCTTCAGTTGACTCTGCTCAGTTGATTCTCATCAGCTGACACTTATCAGTTGACCCTGTTCATTTGACTCTGGTCAGTGAACTTTTCTCAGTCGATTCTGCTCAGTAGACTCTGCTCAGTTGATTCTCTTCAGTTGACTCTGCTCAGTTAACTCTGTTCAGTTGACTCTACCCGTTTGCATGTGTAGTAGCAGTTTGTGGATCTGTTTGCTTGTTCTCAGCACCTACTGTACCCGGATCCTGGGAGCCCACAGAAGGATAGCATACAGAGCTGCGAAGCTATAAAAGCCATGGCCACCAACCCCCCCCCCCCCCCATCCACGTCAACCCCTCCCCCCCACCCACAAAAACACCAGAGAGGGAAGCTTGGGCAAGCATGGAGCAGCCAGGGTGCTGCAGAAGCCCCTGGAACCGCCTCAGAGCCCCCCTCCCCTTTATTAATACCCCTCAAAACACCCCCCCCCATCCCAGCGCATGCACTCTTATCTCTGGCTCGGTGCCGGCAGATGGTGCTGGTCATGAGCAGATAATGATTGTTTGTCCTGCGGTAAAAAAACTGCTGATGTGTTCGCTCCCTTTTTGCCCCCCCCCATCCGCCCCCACCCCTTTTTCTCTCCCCCCAGATACAGATGTCGCTGCATACCGGCACAACGATAAAAGGGCACCAGGTAAATATGCCTCGCTGTTTGTGTTGATATATTCCGCACATTCATGACTATTATAATGGCGTATTGACATAGATGAACATTGGGATTATAGGGCATGGGGCGTTTGTGTGGCCCCCGCATTAAAGGGATTTGTGCTGGTCATCGAGAAAACAGCACGGGGAGGATGATACTCATGGTGACACCGAATGCACGGAGCTCCTGTGATCTAGAATCACTACTAACCTACACTAGGGGTGTATCTCCATGGCCGTGACAACGTAACACAGAATACGCTCTTCAGTGTGAAGGAAAGGGTTCAAAATCGGCAGCCCTGCCCACGAGGCACATCCCAAATACAGCCACTGCTGACTGAACACAAAGAGTGTCGATATCTTGGATGCGGTGATCCTGGCCGCGCTTGCTCTGCACACACTCATTACGGCTCCCGCCGTTTTTTAGCCGAAGGAGAAGTGGACCAACTGCACATCCTCAGAGAGCTCATACGAGGACGTACCCTCTTCCCCTGTCCGTGGACACCTCCTTGCAGGAGGTGCTTTCTCTCACAAATTCGCCCTCCTCCCCAGCAGGCGGTGAAGATCCGTGACTCTCCTTCCTGTGAGATGTGGGGCGATGTTTCGCACCCGGGATCAGCGTGAGGCTCCCCCCCTTGCAAATGGGCGCTCGGTCTTCAGACTGCCACTCCTCTGCCTGCCCTCCCTGTCAGCTGCCCTTTCTGATGGTGGCCCATCCCAGAATGCCACTAATTAAACCTGGGGGGGGGGATCACACGGGAGCGTTACAAAGGCAGCGTAATTGAAAGGGAAGGGGCAGGTAGCTGAGGATGGTGAGGAGAATCCAGGGGGTGGGGCTCCAATGTCTCCAGCAGTGGCATCCTGGTGAGAGCCCCCCTGCTTCCCCCCAGGGGGGTGACCTGGCAGAGCCCATGCCAATCCTGTGGCCCGTCATGCGGAAGAAGCTAAAGGCAGCATGTCTGCTCTGGGAACCAGCAGACTCTTCACAAATTTTGCCAGTTTCACCGTTTACTCTTTCTTCTCTCTGTTTTCACCCAGGCTGGGAGTTCGGGGAGGCGTTTTCCCTGAGAGGAATCGACAGGAGCAAAGTAAGCGGAAACACTGAGAGCAACGGCTGCCCTCCGCGGACGCGGGAATTAACGCACGTCGCATATGGAATAGTGCCGGGAACCCGCTCTGTCACGCACAGAATGACGGTCCCAGAGACGGCAAACCCCGCATCCAGCTGCAGGAGCGGCTAATCACTCTCTCCAGCTGCGGGATCCGCGAGATTTTAATGAGCAGAAACGAGAGTATATTAGCTGCAGTTTATATACTTATTGATTTATTACTCATTTATTTCAGGCGGGCTGATTATTCTGATCCTCCTTGAAGGACTCTAATTTTTTAAAGCTTTTGAATGGAAGATTGTGCTCTGGGTAATTTGGAAGATAAATATGACAATACGGGAAGAGAGAAAGACGGAGGCAGATATAGAGAGAGAGAGTCTGTGTGGGGGGGGGGGGGGGGGATACTGGGAAAGGGGGCGAAAAATTATTGAACGACTGGCGTAACAGAAAAGCACGAGATAAACTGAGGCCATTAAGACGCTATATGTCTGAGATCTATATACAGTATAACATCAAATAATGCTATAATCTGTGATTTCACCCCAGACACCCCCAAAATCCACCGGTAATCATTTATGGACACATGAAAAAAAACTTTAATTTTGCAAAATATCTTCTTTATGTCTTAATTAATTCTTAATGTAAGACATCCCTCGTACTTATTTTAAAGTTCATATGTGATGCTGACGGAGGATTTTTTCTATACTTTCAGCTCGAAAACACCTTTCAGGATTCACGAAGCGCCATTTCCCTCTTTTTTTTTTTTACCTGAAAAATACTTGAAATGTGAGTCCAGTACCTCATTCATTCACATATTCCGCTGATATGATGCTGCCCATCTTAAATCCATTTCTGCCGGAGGATTACACAGCATCGCTTGGAAACCGGAGGGACGACTGAGAAGCAAGAAAGAGTGAGATCTGCGGGGAGGGGAGCCTGAAATAAAGGCTCGCCGATGTTAAAGTCTGTGGAAATCAATTTTTAAACCTGTTTTCATCTCCGTATTCTAACAAAGGCGTAATTACAGCATCCAAGAGCGCACGCTGTGAAAGCCGGTGAATTGGCAGAGCAGTGTCCCGTTTCTTCCACTAGAGGGAGGTACAGGCTAATCGTAATTATCGCTAATAACGCTCCCACACTTTGAGAGGGTGGCCCCGCTAGGAGAATGTCGGCACTCTTTGTAGAATAATATTCTTTGATTAGATTAAGGCCACTAGTTCTGAGGTTTGCCTCCTTGGAAGTCAGGCTGCAGCTTTCTACAGCTCGGCAGTCTGAGGAACTGCTTCAGCTCTAGTTGAAGCTGTGTCTTAACAACACAACACAATGTAGTGACTGACAGCAGCGCTGACATCAGTTGAGGGCATGAGAGGGGGTCCGAGGCCTCAGGGGGCTACAGGTGGGTGTGGGCTGTGTGGTGTTAAGCTACACACATTCACACATACAGGACATAAAAACACAGTACTGTATATGGCACTCAAAGAATCACACTTGGTGCAATTAGATGTGATTGGCTCTGTTTTATTAGATCTGAAATGCGGTGCCATGCAATGACAGTAATAGTAATCCATGCATGCATGCATCTATCCATGCATCTTTTAACAGTTCACTCTAACTGCAAAGCACCATTCGGTTCAGTCTTGGAGTAAAAGGGCCGTGTACGGCGGGTAGCTCCAGCGGTCAGGTAGAGATAGGGCTGTGCTGTATTGTTTTTGAGGTTTTTAATCTGATCTGGACCATCCATCTTCCAGCCACTGATCCGGAGGAGCCTGGAGCCCATCCCAGGCAGCGCAGTGTACAAGGCTGGGGACACGCATGCACATTCACACACGCCAAGCTGCCTGACTGCATGCCTTTGGCTGCGGGAGGAAACCATAACACCTAGCGGAACCCTGCGGGGGAAACTGCACCCCCACAGAACGGAGGAGGGATTCGAACCCTACAGGGATGTATGAGTACAATTATAAGGTGATTTGCAACATAGCAGCCTATTGATAAAAATGCATCGCACATTTACATACTTAAATTGTACATCCAGGGTTGAGCATGTTTTTGTTGCGGAAGACGATGTGACCCTTGCTGTACAGTCAATATGATTTAGTCCTGTTCCATTTACTGAATTAATACACTCTTTGTCTTTATGTTTTATGTTATTTTTGGTACATTTTTGACCAAACCTACATTATAAAGCTTTTATATAGTGTGTCTGTAGGAGATATACTGTATGCTGTTACATCATGATTGTGAGTCAAATAGATATTTTATGAATGCTGTGTGTCAATAGACATACCGATATTCCCATAATGGTTCCTACTTGCTCTTTATTGCTTTCATGGACCTAAACCAGCCCCTAAACTAAATACGTTACCATTGTGGTACCCCATGCAAGAAAAGAAAAGGACTTTATTCAACATCAGTCAGTGATATGTGTAATTTAAGGTTCGAGTCTGAGAGTGTTTGTGCATGTGTGTCTGGGGTGGGGGTGGGGGGGGGGGGTGGCTGGTTTGGGATGAAGCTTCTGCCTCATCACTTTAATAGGGCCTAATACAAGTATGGCCATCTTCCAGGAATAACTCCCAGTCACTCAGCCTGGAATAGCCCAGGGGGGGGAATACAAACACCCTTATCAGGAGACAAACATACCCACCTACAACACCACCCCCCCCATCCCCCGCCTTCCTCATTAACATTCATTTTCTCGCGCTGAAAAGGGACGCTCCTTAATGGTTTTGAAAACCGATTTGATTTGATTACCACATCTTAAAAAGCAGACTTCCTGCTCCATATTAATGTGAATGTCTACGCAAAGACAGAATTCAACCAGAGAATTCAATTAACTTTTTTTCCCCTCTCCTCGTCCCTCTTTTCTACTAGATGGAGGGAAAAAATGGGGTCTTTCGGGAAATAAGTTTTTTACGTCGAGTGAAGTGTTTGAAGTGGAGGACCAAGCACTACACAGTAACGTGGACGGCGATCATCTGCAGGGGTCGACCGTCACGTCTTTAATTAAAATACTTTGCCCCTCTCCTTGCGTTTATTCGAGTGTTGAGACAAACGTTTTCATTTAGAAACACCAACGATCTAAGTGGCCGATAACAGAGACGTACAACATAAAGTGCCGGGCTTTCGTGAGCTGAAGAGGATGTCAGGGATGTGTCAAATATACAACAGTACAGCACAGAGCAGTACAGGGAGACAATGAATTAAGTTCTACTGCTCTTTGTTGTTGAATTGTTGTGCGTTTGAAAAATCTTGATTTGATTTTGATCTGGATGTCATTAAATCAGCTGCTGAAATTCAGTTTTTCTTCATCACTTTTACTATTTTATTATTATTATTATTATTATTATGCAATGCATCAAGATGTTTCTTCTTGAACTGGCAGGCAGGGGAGTCAGCCAATCAGGTGAAATCAGCCAGTGACCACGTGACACACGTGTGACACACATGTGTGAGTCCCCCCCCCCCCCCCACGTGCTCACTGTAATCTGGCCCGACGTGCAGCCGCTGCTCGCGTGGGCGGCCGCGTGTGTCTGCCAAGGCCGATTCTGGTCGGGCCCGCGAGCAGACGCAGAGAGCAGCAGCTGGCCCGCTTGTGCCCCGGTACCGGTACTAGGGAGAGCAGGCCTGCTTCTCGCGCACCCTCCACCTGCATCCCAATTAGAGATCGGAACCCCCGACTCGCTCTCTTGTGACTCCCCCCCCTCCCCCCCCCATCCCCTGCAGCTGCACCGATGGTTTCTGGTTCTACACTGGAGCCGGTGTGACCAAAAAAGCTGCGAGGCATCTGCTTTTAAGAACGGGGATCGGTGACAAACAAGTGCATTTTGCCCCAACCCCCCCTCCCCCTCAGCTTTTGGGCCCCCTCTGTCAACAGGATTCATAATTGAGCGGATCAGTGTGGCGGGGCTACAGGTAAGTGCCGACCCCACCCCCCCCCGGCAGCACAGATGCAGCTTTGTGTGTGCCCCCCCCCCCATCCCATCCTGCACCCCCTTAATCTCCATCTCCTTACCCGCCTGAAACCGGAGGTGGGCTGCCTCCCCTGTGCCCACTGGACACCCGCCCCAGCCACACAGACCTGGGGAGGCTTACCTGATTGTCCGCTGCAGATGCTGGGGGGGGGAGAGGGGGGGGTTAGGAAGCTGCAGTTAAGGAATATTGAGATCCAGGTGGAATGTTGCCACCGTTAACCTGGAATGCTTTACAAAATATTACGTTCCACAAATTGGGAACGGAAAGCCGACCTGGTTTCGGGATTTTGCTACACTATTATATGAACGAGCACTGGGACCAGTAATCCAGTGATGCTGGACTTCACTGCTCAGAAACAGCCACAGGTTTACTTCTCCAGGGAAGGATCTCCATTCCCCGACTCTTCTGTACTGGAAAGATCAGATGCCGTCCATGAGTCGAAACAATAGCTGCCATAGGATTCTCCCACAATGCCGCAGGGCATCCTGATTTACCTGCCGTTGTGTCCCACTTTGCTGGCCTTATGCTCCTTGAGCTCGGAGGAAGCAGTGGCTCTCCATCCAAGGGAGGTATAGATGACATGGGTTCTGTGGCCGAGACCCTGGGGAATGCTGGGTAGCTGCCGGATGTGGCAGCCATCCTCCCTGACCCAGCACATTGGGCACAGGTGCTTTTAGCCCTGATGTCATTGGACTCTCAGGCCTATAGGTTAATGGACTAGAAAGTGCCAGCTCCTCGTCCCCTCTGGACTCCCTGTCGGAGGTGGAGCACGGTCCCAGCCCCCCCTGCATCTCACTAGAGCCTCTCTAACGAGCCGACTGGGCCGGTGGGGGCTGCCAGAGTCTGGCTAATTGTTTCCTTCACCAACAGGTGCCTTCAACTCTCCTGGCTGCTTTGGGTGTCAGCCAATCAGGAGCCATCTGCAGGACAGGACATCATCAATGGGAAATTCACTCACGGGTGTTTATAAATAGCTGACCCTTCGTCTGAGGAACACTCACTGATAGTTTGTGATGATGGCGAACGTTCAATCTCATGGAATGGCTGGTTTGTGTTCTTACGTGACCATGTTACACCCGCAACATGGACTGAGTACTACTGCACTCCACAGTCTTCTTTCTGGCATTAGATACACACGCACACACACACGCACGCACACGCACACACACACGCATATGTAGGGTATACATATCCTTATGGGGACCGCTCACACACACGCACACACACCACTGTTCAGATATCAACAAATCGTTAATTATAATCTTGCTATGTGGCTGATGAAGTCCCTTAATACTACATTTATACAGTATGCCGAAAATCTGAATTTTATTTTGTAGCAGCAGTTCATTTTTATGTGAATAAACCACTGCCACCAAATAAATTTTGGGTCATTTTTAATTACTTTGACATACTAGAATGTAGGCTACAACATCCTCTCAAGCAAAAGAAGAAAACCCAAATTGCATAAACCATTTTTTCCCAGCGTTTAATTGGTTTTATAAACAGATTAATTTTTAAAGGGGCTTAATTACTTTATCGCCGTGCATGGCGCTCGTGAAACTGTTAGCTCGATCAAGTACAATTTCCTCTCTCCGTCTTAAAAGCTTGTAGCCTCTAGGCAGTTCTCTCTTACGGTGCAGTAAGCCTTGTAAAAGCCGCACGGCTCCCGCATCAGTTCAGGACCGTGCTTTCGCCGCCCGCTGGCATCCTGTAAACTCTGATAGCTGCATGTGGGGTGGACAGGTGGATTCTGGGAAATGGAGTTCGGCATATGATCAAAAACCGCTATGACTTTTCTAGTTGATGGCGAATTCACGGGTAGGACAGGGGGAACTTGTTGCAGCTGGAAGATTTTTTTTTAGATGCGCTTGCTACAGGCAATTTTGTTTCCAAGGTGTCATCCAAGAGAAGAACTGCCTGCATAGACTGATGAAAAGCTCTGCCTCACAGCGGACTCAAGGTACTACAACATTTCCAGGACGTTTGAGGTGACGTGACTGTGTGATTGTACTGCACTGACGGCAAATGCTTTCTCGGTCTGGATGCTTGTTTTTCTGGTTAACAATCACTGAAAGCCTGGCAATTACTTTAGCAAGCGACGATAAAGGTTCCTTGTTTTCCAGCTCCTCCTTCGCCCATGTGGGATTCAAACCCATAGCTCTCTGAGGCCAGCCGCAAAAAAGGAAACAAAGGCATCTGTTGGAACAACTGGATTTGAACCAGGCTATTATGTCTCATGAATGCTGAATACAGCAGAACGAGTAAAACATGCCCACGGGAGGAGCGCCGCACGGACAGAATGTATGAACCGCGGATGAAACAGCCTCATTTGTTTGCTTCATGTCTTTATTCTGCACGGCAGTGATGTGAATTATATTCTCGTTTCTATCCTCTTCAAAAGCGAGATGTTTGTCCAACATGGGATGGATCAAATCCCGAGGCAGGCGCCGGGGAAACAAAGAAGGTCCGTGTCGAAAGTGACGGTGGCCGGCCGGGTTTATGAAACAGGGCGGGGACGTTTTTAAAAGGGCGTTTTAAAGGACTGGAGACACCGCCGTAAGCTCGAGGGTCCGGCTCCCCCCCCCGCGCGCTCACTGGCTCGCTCCCCCCAGTGACCCGCGAGACGTGATTGCGGAGGGTTTGGGTCAAGCCCACGCCACCGCCAGAAAAGAGCCTTTTATTTCTCGTAATTTGGAGCCTGCGAATGTTAGACTTGGGGTCATTTTCCCCCCAGAAAAAAAAGCATTAACCCCCGTTTTTGGCGGGCCGAGCCTAACGGTGAGATCACAATTTGGATGAGCCTGATTATTCACTAAATACAGTACATAAACGCGTTGGGCCCTTAACACCCAGCGCACTCTGGTATTATCGCATTACTGTCAGCCTTTGTTGCGTGGCAGACGGGAATATGAAAGCAATCTATCCTGTCGTGTGACTGGTTCCAGAAGCCCAGCCCTGATAAGGGACCCCCTGGCCCCAGTTACTATCCGGTCCAGCGGGCGGAGCTTAGAGTCTAATCCCTTGGAAAGTGGTTTGATTATTGCTGACCAGCAAATGCTAGTAAGGCAGCAGGTTGGGGGTAACAAAAAAAGACTATTTTTTCCTCCTCTAGTCCGTCACATTTGTTTTGCTGCACGGCTGCAGTTAATCACTTGGAACCGGAACGTGTCAGTTTCTCAGTTTTCGTGACAACCTCTTCTCTGACTTTTTTTCTTCCTTTTTTTTCATGCCGTACACGTCAAAACGGCCCAATATGTGTTTCTCACTCCTCTTCCTTTGCGACTTGGGCCAGCAGCGGCATGGCGGAGCTAGATTGGGGAACAGCGGTCGACGGGCGCCAAATTCCCGACCCGTGTTAAGTGCCTCATTGTTAAGTCAGGCTGCGGCCAATCACCTGAGGGCCCAGAATGGACCCGCCTTTACCTTTCCGGGTAGGACCTGAAACTGAACCTGGGTCGCTGATTTAGCGGGCGTCCTCTGGCCACGCGTAAACTGGAGTTCCATGCCGCCTGCCTACTGCCTGTTTCCCGCAGTGCCTTGTGTTCTAAGTCGCACTGCCGAATCCAGTCCGGTCTCCGGGGCGGGAAGCGAGCGCAGCCGCTAATGAGGGCGCTTGGCCTTGGTCTGGGTCCCCCGGCGGCGGAGGCTGGGCCAGCCTGGTGCGCTTGGGCTCACATGGGCCGTTCTCCTCCGGGGGTCCGCACTGCCATGCAGTGCCGCATGTGGCTCGGAGGGGGAGCCGAATAATAGCATTGGGAGATCCCTTTAAACGAGAGGGTTAATTAATAAACAGGGCATGACTTCTTTAATTATGAAGTGGGTTTTAATGACGCCACAGCGCGTTCCACACGAATCAGCTAATGATGCGTCGGAAAATTATAATCCGCGTAGAGGAATAAGGTCAGTCGCCAATGACGACGGGGACACAGAGGCTCCATGTGCGTGCGAGTTTTCCGAGGAGAATGCAGCCCCCCAGTGCCGGACAGAGGGAGGTGGGGGGGCCCAGCACGACTCTCCCCGGCAGGCACAGGAGTCAGAGGTGGGCCGAGGCGTCACGAGGGGGGCGGGGTTTCTCTGGGACGAACCTCCGCTCTGGTCCTGGCGCCGACCCAGCTCTTGGCTGCCCGCGAGGCCCCTGACTGCAGCGGGTGACTCTGCTCCCTCCTGGAGGAACACGCTGTGACGCTGGGCGAACCCGAATCGGCGAGTAGCCCTCAGTGCCCTGGTGACGCTCCCGTTAAAATTCCAAGCAGCGGTGACGTGCGAGCGGCACGGCAAAGCAGCAACAAAAGCAAATAAAGTCAATAAATAAGAGCACTGGCTATTCCATAAGCGAGATATCAAAACAAACAGGGGAAGTAAATAAATAAACGAAGGCACGGCGTGTGTTTTCGTCTGTTTGTGGCGTGCTGGGGATTTATCCCAGTCCTTCACCTTATTTTTTTTCGCTCAGAAAACATTAAAGTCCCCAATGCTTGCATCTTTTCTAATTAAAGTGTTTGTTGTCGTTTCCAGATCCGCGGTGTGAAATTAAGCTAGCAGTTTATGTAAGACCCATGGAGTAAATCAAACACTTTTCTCATCAGAAAGACAGGGACTTCAATCACTTCAAGCTCATATATGTGTGCCTTTTGTTAAGTTTGCTATCTGCATGCTAAGCCAATTTTCTACTTAGACTCCAGCATTTAAAAGTGTTATTTGGTTTCCCTATGTGGTCTTAATTCTTACCCCTCGCTGATAAGCACTGCCGTTGCACGCAGTGAAAATATATGCTCAATTATGCAGGCATTTAACATTTCAAATTATTCCTGGTCCCACTATTTAATAATCTTTGTGGAACTCTGTGGTTTTGTCTCTTTTTTTGTGGCTATTTTTACTTCCCTCTCGCTAACGTGTCCTCAACCAAGTGCCTGTTTATGTTTAAACAAGTGCGATTTTGATTGCCCCTTTAAAAAAACACACGTTTCGTTAGTCGTGTAAGAAACAATGAAATTAAAACACCTGGGTTTATGAAAAAAGACACAGCTAAGGAAAAAGAATCGAAGATATTTTGCTAGTTACTACATCAACATCAACAATAACGGGAACAGAGGCATTAATCTGCGTTGCTCTTTGTTGGCCCACATCAAGGCTGGGGTATCACACACGGTCTTCATTTTTCCAGCCAACCCATAGCTGTTCAGCTGATGTGGGCCCAGGGCCAGCAGATTAGCGAGGAGGATCAGCCAGGGTCACCAGCGTCCAATCAACCGCTTTTTGTCTGCCGCTGAAATTTCTGATCGCAAATATGATGTGTGTTTCGTCTGTGTTAGGAGAGATTTTGGTGTTTTATTTTCCTAGTTCTTTAAAGATACTGATGATATCGCTGCAGTATAAATATTAAAATACAATGATATTCAACAGCTTGTATTATTATGCTGTATACTACAGCATAATGTATATTTAATAATGCGTTATGAAAGAGTACGCTGTAAACGTAGAGCTACAGTACGTTCAACAAATGCAGTTATTTGTCAGTGAGATCTGCTACTTATGAAAGGTCTTGCATAATGATGCATGCGAGTTGAGGTGAGATTGGGCTGTGTGGTGCAGGAGCAGGCTGTAAGGGCGCTGGGTGAGTGTGATCCCGTGTTCATGAAGGGCCTTTCCAGCTGGGAACCAAAGCGCACTGTCGTCCCGCTCTCTGTCTCCGTCCCTGGGCTGTTATCTACATACCCTTCTGTCAGCAGGTCTCTTCATGGTGAAAGTTACGTCCTCGCCGGACTCCCTAACTCCCCACCTCGCTTGGCCACCTTCACTTTCTCTCACCCGTCTTTCTCTCCTTCCATCAGCCTCCCTCCCTCTCTCTCTGCTCTCCTTTCCCTCGGGGCCCCTCCCTCCCTCCCTCCCTTTCTCCTCCTCTCTCTGCTCTCTGAGCTGGAAAATTGGCTCAAAGAGGGCCGCTGCCGCGAACAAGGGCTGGTCACTCAGCTGGACGACCCAGGGTTTATCTTTTTATGGTAACCGAAAAAAAGTCATGTAAAGAAAAGAGGAGGAAATAAAGGAATAGTTTTGAGCAGTCACTGAAACCAATAATGGGGAGAAACCCATTTTCCACAGTCAGTGGCACCGGCTGCCTCCCCAGCGCCGAGAGACAATGCCGACTCGCTGTTTTGGAATCGGCGTTTTGGCTAACGTTGATTTTTTAAAATCAGGCCTCAAGATTAAAATCTGATTCGCCAAGTCCTGAAAAATCAGGGTGATGACAGAGGAACGTCCATTAGCGTAGTGGTCCTGATTTAAAGGTATCTGCTGTATCTGAGGGTTGGAATAAAAGACGGCCCCCTGAATTAGGAGGGGCCAGGAGGCCTTCGTGATGTAACACCCCCCCGCACACACACATTCGGGCATGAAGTGAGGCACCCCTCTCCCACCCCCCCCTGTCACAGTGAGGTTCCCCCTGCACGCTCAACAGCGCTAAGCGGACACGCTCGTTCCGGGTTGTTCCGTGCACGGACGACGGACATGAAGGAGCACAAAAGCGAGTCTTCCCTGTTAGGGAGGGAGGTGGTTCCGGGGAGGGAGACCCAGTGCTGAGCCAGGTGGATCTCAACGCCGAGGCACCGTGGGCCCTGCCGCTTGGCACGGGTCTGGATATCTCCACAGTATGGGCGCCTGCTTCTCCTCTGTTCCTCAAACAGCCCCAGGGGGGCGGCAGGATATAGCCCAGGGGATAATGAGAGAGAAAAAAAGCCCCCTTTCTCATTCAAACCTGCTTAATTCCATTTTTGGCTCCGTCCGCCAAACACCCGCCAAACACCCGCCTGGCTGCAGCCGGCCAGCGTCGCTTTGCGGCAGAATGGCTGAACGCGGTCGCATTACAGTCCTTCCGCAGCGGAGCTGCTCTCGCTTGGCTGCCGCAAGTTGCCGGCCGTTGAATGTCGCCAGCGTGCCGGCCTGTGGACCGGGAGCGGCGCGTCAGCACACCGTCCATCACGCTGACGGGAGACTGAACAAATCGCTCGTTTCACTGCTGACAAGATGTTTAACGAGGGCGCCATGTAAATTGGTCTCATTCGGCCACTTAGGAGCTCGTCCAACACAATGGAGGAGCGGCTTCCCATTGAGGCTTCTCAGGTCGCTGAGTAAGAGGAGGCCTTTAGCCTTTTATGTAACATTAGAGAGGGAATTAGCAGCGCGGTCTAGGGTGTCAGTCTGGCCGGCTCGTTAGCTGCCGCGGAGCTGTTTTTTAACCTGATCTGGAGGAGCTACCTTCACACCGGCCCCCGCCGGCCAGCACTACAGACTCGACCTGACTGCTTCGTGTAACACTATCAGCCAGAGAGCCACCTGCAATGCAGATTCTTCACTAATTACCACCTGTTATCAGATGTAGGGCCGGGGCATGAGGGAGGTGTGGCTATGGCAGGAGGAGTGGCTAAAACATGAGGAGGCCTTGCTGGGGCATGAGGAGGCGTGGCTGGGAACGAGGGGGTGTGGCCGTGGCATGAAGAGGCGTGGTAAAAACAAGAGGGGCGGGGTCAAGAGCAGGGGGCATGAGGAGGTGTGGCTGGGACATGAGGAGGCATGACCAGAACAGGGAGGGCATGGCTGAAAAAGAGGAGGCATAGCTTGGAATGAGGGGGCGTGGCTGTGGCATTAGGAGGCGTGGTCAAAAAAGAGGGCGTGGCTAAGAGCAGGGGCCGTGGGGAGTTCTGGCTGAGGCGTGACCAGAACAGGGAGGGCATGGCTAAGAAAGAGGAGGCGTGGCTAAGACATGTGGAGGTGTGGCCAGAGTGTGAGGAGGCTTGGCTGTGGTACGAGGAGGTGTGCCCATGGTATGAGGAGGCGTGGCTGTGGCACGAGGAGGTGTGCCCATGGTATGAGGAGGCGTGGCTGTGGCACGAGGAGGTGTGCCCATGGTATGAGGAGGCGTAGCTGTTGCACGAGGAGGTGTGCCCATGGTATGAGGAGGCGTAGCTGTTGCACGAGGAGGTGTGCCCATGGTATGAGGAGGCGTGGCTGTGGCATGAGGAGGTGTGCCCATGGTATGAGGAGGCGTGGCTGTGGCATGAGGAGGTGTGCCCATGGTATGAGGAGGCGTGGCTGTGGCATGAGGAGGTGTGCCCATGGTATGAGGAGGCGTGGTGTGTGTTGAGTGCTCGCCATGCGGGATTTTTTTTTAGAGAAATGCAACTAGGAAAACAGTAGAGCTTGGGGGGAAGATCCTCTAAACAGCAGGATTTACTCTGAAAGCTTCTTATACTATAAATGTGTCAGAATTCTTTTCAGAACCGTGAGCAGAACAAGGAGCAAAAGAGTGAGAGTAGCTGCTGCAGCTAAGAATGGTGATGACGGTGTACCTGGGCTGATCTACCACAGATCACTTTTACCCGATATAAAGAGAGGTGATGATGTACAGGAAAGATACAGTCAGGTCTTATGTTTTGGTTCTGTTTTTATTTGTAATATTAGTGCTGATTTGTGATGTCACTACAATTTACTGCCATTTCATCTTCGTTAAAGGCTTGTGTTTGCATTTGTACTTTATATACTTTAAACCCATCTGTGCCTGTTCAATCCATAAACACCCATAAATTTATAGAGCACTCAATCCATATTAATTAGTGTTTTAATCTGTTCTAAGACTGGATAGGCTGTATTTTGTGCTTGTCTCATGGTTTAGGTTCCAAATAATCCCACCTAACTCCACTGAATCCTTCAGAATACTGGTCAATGGTCACTGGCGGCCCAGCCGGGGAGGTGGGATACTGAAGTCATGTTGTGAGTCTGACTTCTTACCCTTTCCTGTCACTTCACCACACGGGAGAGACTTGACTTTGTTTTTTATGATATCTTCATGATTCAGTGCAGTAACACCTGCATACATCAGCAATGCAGTGTTCGCTTCCTTGACAGTAGATTTGGATTAAAATGGGGACAGAGGAGAAATGATCACAGCAGAAACGTCAGGTTGTGCATTCAGCAGTTTCATGCCTCTCGCCCACTCACAACGGACAGGTAACCAGGTTACTGTTCTCATGGCGGTACTCCTCCAAGTGCATTGTGGGATGCGACAAATCACGTCAGCAAATTCGATAAATTCATCCCACAAAAGCTGTCCGTCCTTTAGTGGAGGACGGCACAACCGAAGTTTGTGGGCTGGCGTGGGTGAGAGTGGGGGTCTGAGTTGAGGGGGGTGGGGGGGCAAGAGGTGGGGGAGGGGCTCACGACGGCAGCCAGTAATCACACGCCGAGGTTTCGATGAAGGAAGGGGACGCCGCGGCCTGCCGGCTGATAATTCGTCACGAGTTTCATTTCCATCTGTTTGTTTCCTGCGCCGTCTTGTGCCGTCGCTGTATTTATTGCCTCGTATCATTAGGCCTGAGCCAGTTGGAACGGTGCGGAAGAAAGGCCTGGCCGCCCCCCCCCCCCAGCTGCCTCAAGCTCCTCCAGTGCCTTTTGCCTGCCTCACCCCTTCTGTGGCCTCGCTGAGTTATGTCATCTGGGCACCCACTGAGTACTGCGCCTGCCCCGAGCAGGAACCACGCGTCTCAGTCACCACTGGGGGGGGGCAGGGTACCAGCACGAAGAAAGAAAAAGCACGTACACATGCCAAAAATGCACTTCTACGGCTGAAAGAGTAATTAATGCGCCGGGAGCCATGCAGAAAGGTGAGCACTCCCTGAAACGCGTGAGCAGTGTGTGCTCCGTTCTCATGCTGCACACATTTTCGGACACCTCAGTAATCATAGTTCCCACTTAAACTCTAACTTACAACTGCCCCCCCGCCGCATGATCAAACCCTACAAATAAATGGTGTTACTCTGCTCGGCGCATGAAGGACCCATTTCCTGAACTGTCTGGGCCGAATTCACTACCCAGTGCATGCTGGGATTTCTGACGCTGAAGATTATTTTTTTGTGCTCTGATTTCGTCACGGTTAACCCCCCCACAAAACAGCCTTTCCTGAAAGCTCATAACCTGCCTTTATAACTGTAAAGTTTATAAGCCCCTGATTCATGCATTAAAAATCTTAATATTTGTGGTCCACATAATTTAGGTAATGACTTCCTAAACTGCTCATCCGCTTTGTTATTTAAAACGGAAGCCAAAACTGTTAATAGTCAGAAGCGTATATTTTAATTTGATTCTGTGTTTCTACTAAACCACTTTCACTCCCTTCTGTGCTGTTGAAGCTTGAAATTAGGAATTTAACTTTTAAAGGCACATATTGCTGATCTGCTACGTACAATAGCCTGTGTCTTTTGACTTGACTGAAACATGAACACACTTATCACAATTCACATTATACATGTAGATGTACAGTATACAATATAGAACATCAATGCTAAAGTCAAGCAGCCTTGTGGATGACGGAGTTATCTGGCCTTGTATCCTGCATCTCCATCAAATGAAAACAGACAGCTATCCCGTCCTGAGAGGCAATTTGCTGGCTCCCTGTTAAATGCAAAATGTTCATGTACAGGTCACCTAAACCAGTGTTTTTCAAACTGGTCCTCAGGGACCCACAGACAGTCCACATTTTTGCTTCAGGAGCTGGCAGGGAGCAAAAATGTGGACCATCTGGGGTTCCCCCAGGACCGGCTTCAGAAACACTGACCTTAACAGCTTCCCACTGCCAACTGGCTTTGTGTGTGCAGTACTGCTGTTAGCACATTTTTACAGCTTCAGAGCCTGGCTTATAAGCTTCAGCCCTCTAAGCGGCGCTCTCCTTTGGACAAGTTGATCTAGCAAGGTTCCCGTAAACTGGTAGAATTGGCTGGTGGGGCTTTATCACCCTTAAAGGAGTACATATATAGCAGACGCTTTCATCCAAAGCGACATACAACTCAGAAAGCAGGGTGAGACAGTGCCTGTAGCTATTGGCGTTTAAGGGCCTCGCTCAAGGGTCCAACAGTGAAATCATTCTGCTGAACATGGGATTTAAACCGGTGACCTTCCGATCGCGGCCGCAGCATCGTAGCCCACTGAACCACACCCCACTTTTGTGTGGACGTGTTTGTGACAGAGAGAGTGTGATTGTTCTTACTGCCACCCATGTTCTCTTGCAGACTACAAGCACGTCTTAAAACAGCCCTCCAGGTGATATGCCCAATTCGTCACTTCAGGATTAAGTACGTCGCTGAATTATTTACTCCCGTCTTGTTCTTTGTGCGCGCTGGAGGTGTCGGCCTCCTGGGGTGATCACGGCGCATCGCCATCCAGATGTTCAGGGGGAAAAGTTAAGGAAACAAGCAGAGCCAGATGGATAGCATGGACCCCCCACCCCAACCTTCTGTCCCCCGCTGGACGCCATCTTGGATTTGCACCATAAATTTGACGCCTGATTAAAAGTAGCATCGAACTGACCATCATTTCCGCACTCAGGATATCAGCTATCGGGTTACTGCCATGTGACCTGAGCCGTACTGAATTTACAGGAAGTGGGAACTGGAGGGGTTAGCTGGGATTTATTCAAGTGAATGTAATTAAAAACGTGTTTGTTTTGCTTCTTGGGAACGTTTGACTGAGTGTAGGAAACTAGAGTTGATACATCCTGGAGATTAGATAAAATATTTTGATTGAAATGTTTTTTTTTTATAAATATAGATTATTTTAAAATTATTTCATTATTATGATATGCTCATATTACCTTACATTTCAAATAATTACAGAGGAGTGTAAGAATTTCTTTGATGTTATTTCACCATGATGCAGGCGGTGGTCAGTTTTAACCACCATTAGAAGACAGGTATCTGTACATCAGTGTTTGAACATCGGTGTTATTAATAATAATACAGACGCCTCCCTGGGTTATGTTTCGATAAATCTATTGTAAGGGGAAAATATCGTAAGGCGAAAATGCATTTTAATACAGTACACCTAACCTAACAAACATCATAGCCTAGCCTAGCCTACCTCAAACATACTTAGAATTAGCTTACATTAGCCTACAGTTGGACAAAATCATTAACACAAAGCCAGTTTTATAATAAAGTGTTGAATATCTGATGTAATTTATTGAATAATCATACTCATCATAAAGTCAAAATACTGTAACACGGACCATTGTAACCCTGGGAGCGTCTGTATATATTTAAAATTCCATAAAATCCAGTTTCTACAGCAAAAAATAAAATGAATGATGTATTTGAAGGTCCATATTCAGCTCCTGTCCTCTAGACTGTGAAATCAGTAAAAGCTTTCTGGATGTAAAAGGAATTCATACACTTTTTAGGGGAAATGCAGTATTCTGTCTGAGGTAGTGACAACAGATTGGCAACAGATCGTTCTAGATTGTTCTAGATCATTCCGTCACCCCTCTAGAGCCAGTTCTGTGCGGAACTTGCCGTGAAGTACCGCTCGGATAAGACAGACGAGCTGGATGGACACATCTTCCGGCGCCCTCGGGCCCTGGGGAGCGGGTCAAGCCACATGTCTCCATCTGCCCGGTGCATTTGAACGGGTCGGTGCCCAGTCCAGGCTGAGCAGCAGGACGCGCTGACCGGCGAGCGGAAAAGCCTGTTCCGCCAAGTGCGGCGCTGCAGTCCGCCCACCAAGGGGTGGAAATACCCCGCAAGTCAGGTACTGGAGTGCTGGCAAGCAAGCTGGACCTGTGACTGCCCCCGCGGACCCTGCTCTCCTTTTTGGGACACTGCTATTGTACTGCAGAAGGACACTCCTTCGGAAACCGCCTCGGGAAATGTGTCAAGGTGCCACAATCTATGTGTATCTATGTGTATCTATGTGTATCTATGTGTATCTATGTGTATCTATGTGTATCTATGTGTCAAGGTGCCACAAGGAGGAAGGAGGAGCCACCAGTAAATAAATGATGATGCTGAGTGATACTAAACCAAACTGGCACTGCAGAGTGTTAATGATGCAACATCAGTAAACCAGTACAAATTATGAGCTGTACAAAAACCTGGCTGCTGTGAGCCAGAGCACCATGGACAGCAGGGGGGGGGGGGTTGCTTTAGCTTGATGGTAGATGGAAGGTCAACAACGAAACTGACTTTCACGTTTCTTTACCTGTAGGTACATTTTCTGTACGTGAACCTAGCTTTGCTTTTGGGCTTTGACTTTTTTCAAATCAGCTGTGATTTTTAATAAGATTTTCAGTGAAAAAAATTCAAACTAACCAAATGGCTTCTTGGGATGTGTGATCTGCATACTGCTTTTAGATTCCAAGAGATACCCAGCATTTATTAGTTTAGTTTGGATGATGTCACTTGCCAAATATCTCTTTGCTCAAGCCTCATTATCTCAGCACTGGAAGTGAATCAACTAGGTCAATTATTTTGCATGTAAATATTTATCTACTTTGATGAGTGATTTAAGGGAAATTGGGCTGTGTGGTATGGATCGGCCTCATTCAGTTGGATTTCCGCTCTGGCCAGGTCACTGGCTTGGTATCTGTCCCCACAGCCTGGTCAGTGATTTACTGCTGGAGAGTTGCCCCTTCAAATACCGTGTTGGATCAAATCAGGCATGCTGTCTTGCAAAGAAGGGGAAGTCACCATGACATACTGTGTAGGCAGCTACTGTGGGATGGAAAAGCTTTTTTGCAAGTATTTGCCTTGTTAGGCCTGTGAGTCTTTGCCTTGTTGATAGACTTGAGTCTTTCCTTGGTTTTAAGGTCTGTGACTCTTTGCCTAGCTGTTAGATCTTTCCTTTGTTTTAATACCTGCGAGTCTTTGCCTCATTGATAGGCTTGACTCTTTTCTGTGTTGTAAGGCCTGTCAATCTTTGCCTTGTTGTTTGGCGTGCGAGTCTTTTCTTTGTTTTAAGGCCTGTGAGTTTTGTTTCCTTGTTGTTTAGCCCATGAGTCTTTTCCTTGATGTTAGGCTTGAGTCTTTCCTTTTTTAATGGCTGTGAGCCTTTGCCTTGTTATTAGGCCTGTGATTAGGATCCAAAATTATCACCCACCAGGTGCCAAATGCGTGTGAGTACTTCCTTTGTTTGAAAGCTTGTGAGTCTTTGCCTTGTTTTTAGTCTTGAGTCTTTTCTTTGTTTAAGGCCTCTGAGTCTTTGCCTTGTTGTAGGCTTTCGGGTCTTTTCCTCCATATTGTAAAGCCTGTATTTTCCTTTTCATACAGCCTATAAGTATTTTCCTTTTTATATGGCCTGCAAATATTGTCCTTTTTATGAGACCCGTGAGCCCTGTCCTTTTCAGGAGCCCAGTACAGCGCCGGCACAAAGAGCCTGACAGCCTCTGGGACAGATTTGCATTGAATGAGCCTCAGTGTCCTTGACACAAAGACATAAAATTATTAGAATTTTTTTTTTTTGCTTTAATCCACAGCATCTTAAACACTGGCTGCCACCCAACCTACCATCATCCTCCACATAGGTTTCGTGTTGCTATTGGCAGGGGAGGGGGCGGGGGCAGTTTTAAATCCACCTCTCCATTAAGGATATGATATAGGAAGAGGACACATACAAGCCTCTGGCTGAGTCAGTACGCATGAACTAATGGCTTCTTCATCAGCTAAATTCCTTCCTCGAGTTTTTTAAATTCTTCTTTCTGTTGTTTGTTGTGTGTCCTGCCATAAAAAGTCGAAGCGAAGCGAAAACTTCAGTTGCGGAGGACGTGAATGCTAATATGCTAATATTGCTTGGCAGAGTTAATGGGGGTCGCAGCACATCAGTGCTATCAGACCATTTCTAAGGCCAGTGCGGAGTTTTATCCTTAATTATGCTCCCGACCTGCCGCCGCCCCTAATAGTGACCCGGCCTGACCTTGAATAATACATTTGCCTGTTAGTGCTGGACAAACTACTCAGCCATTCACCTTCTTCCAGAACAAGGCTTCCGACTGAAAGCCGTGAGTGACATGTCTTAAAGCAACAAGCCGTGTTCCTGGGCCGTGTTCCTCCGTTTTATCCGGGAGCGAATCTCCAGATACACGTACTCCACGTGTGACCCTCCTTCTTCACCGTTACTCTGCTTTGACTTGTTTTTCCTTTCCTTCTTTCTCGTGCTTTTCTTCATAGGCAAATTCTGCCTTCCAGCTCTAAGCCATTCTGAATTAAGAGTCCAGCACACTTACTCTTTGAAAGGTTTTTTTTAAATTGTTCCTAATATATATCTTTTAAAATACTCTTTCTATTGTGTGTCTGACCCGGAGCTACAAGCCCCTCCATCGAAGGATACGTGCTCTGGTTTTTGATCTGCCTCAGCTCTTAATTGCTCTGCTGAAATTAATACTTGGTGTGAACTAACTTCACCAGGAACTGTGGGTATAAATTGTTCTCCATACAGACTCAGGCCTGTCAGCCATTACGTTTGACTAGCGATCTGCAGGAACTTGCTGAATAGCCAGCGGTCTTGCAGTTAAACGGCTCTTGGAGCTGGCTGTAATTTAAGCCACTACTTTACCCTTCGTATTTTACGACTTCCAGAAAATGAACAGAGGCCCACAGATGGTTGTGTCACAGAGCAGTGGTGTGAGGCACAGTTACCTCGGCTGGAGATGAATCACGGGGCACGAGAGAGAAGTGCCTTGTTTCACTTTTTTCCTGCATAAGATGAATCCCAGTTTGCTGTTTGCAAATTAATTTACATCAGCAAGATCAGTTTATTTACTAACAATAGTGTACTGGGTCCATAATGATATTGTAATTGTTTTGCTACTATTACTAATCACGCCGCTTCGCTATGTGACAAAGAAGTTTACGAGGTAGACTAGATGTTCCACCTTTTGGGTAGATGTTGAAACAGACATCCTCTTTCCTAACGCACCATTTTCTTGTTATGCTGCCCTGTTTCATGGCATAGGAATACGTTGAGTAGTGACTGAGAACAAGCCAATCCGAAGGTTCGAGTTGAGCTGGATGTCTGATCTTTGCTCGTTTTGGGGTCTGACAGGCCCAATCAGAAACCAGAATTCTGCAAGTAGCCCTGTGTCCAGCAGGTGGGGGAGGGGGGTGTTTGAAAATAGGGTTGCAATGACTGTGATGACTTGTACCTCAGCCTTACCGTCACTGAAGTCCCCCACCCGCAGTGGTGGTTCTGATTGCCCCGCCCCACCCCCAAGCACAGCAGCTTAGCAGCCCAAATTGAAAAGGTGGAGCCAGAGCTGTGGACCTTGAAAGGCCAGAAGAATGAGGAGCCGGGGGGGGGCACGGTCCCTAAAGAAGCGCCGCTCCGTCACTTAAGCGACATGGGAGGGGAGAAAAGGGACAGAAAGTGACAAATTATTAACGCTCCCACGGCCGCTTTTAGGGGAACAAAGGGGGCAGCAAGCAGCAGCCGAAAGCATTGACGTTTCACCTTGCGGGACCCTCCCCTTTAATTAGCCACAGCGGTTAAATTAACCTGCTCGTGGAGGGGTGGGGGGCTACCAGGGCAGTGCTCGGCATGGGGGCTCCCTTGTTCTGTCACATCTCGCTCCTTCAATGTTGTGTAGGGTCAGCCGGACAAAACCAATGGACCCCCCGCCCCGCATCCCCCTCCCCGCATGCTCCCTAGCATAACAATCCCCATCTGCATTGTTTTAAAGAAAACAATAGAAATGCGAAGAGAAAGCTTTTCTTGAAAGAGACTTGTTGGCGTGCCGAGAGCATTGGGGAGAGGGCAGTGTAGGCGGGGGGTAGCTGGGGGGGGGGGGGGGGGGCAGTTGCTTGCTTGCTGGAGTGTGTTGCACAACCATGACAGTCTATAGCTCTAATTACTCTTTGATCCCAGGCAAATTAAGTGCCCAATTAGTGCGCTGGTCAGCGAGCGCAGCCCATGTGATGCGGTGTAATTAAAGGAGAATCTGGGCTCTGAATGAGCCATTCCTCTGCGCTTCGTCGTGCCGCCTCTAACCCTCCTGTTTCGCCGTGTCGTCCGCTGAGGCTGCGACTTCCGGATTTACCTGGGCTGGGGCCACGTCCGGGTGCATTGTGGAGTGGACAGGTGCGTGGCAAGGCCAGGTGGCGGCTCGGAGAGCCAGGTCACGGTGCCCGTGTCACCCCGCCTCCAGACTAACGAGCCAGCATCTTACCGGGGGCCAACCGAAATGTCCGGTAGCGGTTTATTCAATAGCTAGCCACTTGTAACTAGCTGATTTATTGAAGCTCTATATTTGAGCCGATATTTTTTCCATTTCTGTAGCAGATGCTTTTATTCAAAGAGGCGTAAGTTGAAATCAGGGTCAACCAGTCCCTGAGGTTAAGGGCCTTGCTCCAAGGCCCGAGGGTGGGATCACTCTGCCAATCCTGGGATTTGAACTAGTGACCTTCTGATCACAGACACAGCATTCTAATCTGCTGATCCACATACTGGCCTCATATATACCATAAGGCAGTCCTGAGCCCTGTATCCCACCTGGACATTTATCCATCAGTAAGAGCACTCTCAGCCACAGTGCTGTTATTAGTAGCTGTTTGTCATTCTGCCGTCTCTCCCCCTCTTCTCTCTCATTCTCGTCACCCCTTTCTCTCTCATGATCTCCCTCGCTTCAGCTCTGCTAATTTTCATTTATTCCTATTTTCTCCATGAAACTCAGAAGGTAAAGTAAATAACCATAAAACCGAAAGATAAATAAAATGGGAATATAGTATTTACCAATACACAAGCACTGGTGAATTATCCGTCACTAGACTGCTGTTTGACCACACAAAGTGTGACGGAAATCTGTCTGCAGGATAATGACAACAGTGACTGCAGATTCAGTGATTCAGACCTGGCTGAGTCACAAATGGGTTACAGACCCAGCTGTGGACAATGTCAGCTCTGCATTCAGAAACCCCCCCGCAGAGGGAGAGTGTAGCATCATGGGATGCATATATCGTTGAGAGGGTTAATTGTATATGTATTTTAAATTAAAGGAATTTGCACTGAGACTTTATATTCTAACTACTGTAATATCCTATTCTAAACATTGCCAAAGTAGTAGTAATAATAATAATAATAATAATAATAATAGTCTGTGATTCAATTTTAATATATAGGGGTGTTTCAATCAAACAGGCGGGATTTAAATTAGAAGATTAGAAGATAATAAAGTACAAATGTGACGAATCACACCACAACCTTAGAAGGTCATTTTTATTTCAGTTTTGGATGAATATTGTTTCTCTTCTATAATACCATAATAAAATGTATATTGCAGAAGAAAGCCATTTTACAAGGCAGGACCTTGGTCATTTTGTAGCATCTGGTCGGTGATTTATACAGCTGTCAGCGCTATTAGGGGACAGGTTCTGACACTGTGCCTGTGATCAGGTGGACGCTGGTTCAGATCTCAGAGTCAGCAGAGTGAGTGCACTGTTGAGCCCTTGAGCGAGTCGCCTTAACCTCAAACGCCCCAGGGACTGGCTGATCCTGTGTGTGCTAAACAAACAGAATGTAAATGTTTTAGCAAATACTGAGAGACGGAGACCACGAACCAGCCATGTCGCATTTCATCTCGGCCGATATTTACCTACCCGGCTGGCTCAGAGGAGGTGTCCCCACGCTGGCCACCAGGCCTGTGATTACACACGTGCTGATGTTGCCGCTGTGCCACTCCCCCCCCCGACTCCCCTCATCGCTCATCTGGCCACTCTTCTCCAGACGGCCCCCACCACCACACAGGCGCTCAGGTTGCACCTCAGAGGAAAAGCCATCGGCCAGTAATTGTATTTAATTACCTCCTTTTCCTGCTAATGCCGGACGAAGCGGCGCTCTCCTGCACCCGAGGAGGAGAAACGGGTGAGAAATGGAGGTGTTTAACACCTCGCGTGGAGGTTAAAAGCTGGGGGCGCTCCTGAGGGGGGTGCGCATGTGCGGCCTCACCTAAGCCTCTTAATTATGTCCTTGATGACTCGCGCGCTCCCGTTTTCACCTGGAGCTGCCTGTATCCTTGGACAGTGGCAAACAGGGCACAGGGGACCGGGGTGAGGGTGGGGGGGCGGCGGGGGGTTTAGGGGAGCGGGGAGTTGGCCTAGCCAGAGTCCATTTGTGAACATTTGTACATGTGAATAGTTCAAACGGCCAATTACATTTCGCCGCCTTTGCGTTATGGGAATGAACATCTACCCCCCCCCCAACCCACCCCCCGTGGAGCCGTTATCCATCTGACTCCAGCCTCGGCCTTCTGAGCAATCAGTGTGCTTTAGAATCCGGATCAATACCCCGCCGCCTAATTGGATCGGCGGAGAACGCCGGGCGAATTTAGGGATTATCCAAAATCAGTTTTGCCCGGAATATAATTCCGCAGACAAGAAAATGTAGGTAATTAATAGGCAGGAATGCAGGGGGCGCTCTGCCGATTCCCGGTGACAGGAGTGAGTCGGCGGCTCCACGTCAGGTCATCCGGGAGGCCGGTGTTTGCGGTCTGTGCTCACAGAAGCTGGCACGCGTCAGCCAGGAATGGCGGAAGGTGGGAGAGGCCATTAGCATGAAGCGGGGGGGACGCACCCCTATTCCCCTCCACGGGCCCTTTTTAAATGGCATAAGCTCGTATAAAAAAGGCCACTCCCTCCCTGGGGTGGCACACAGCTGAACTTATTAGACCATGCCAGGGGCAGCATTCTCAGAGGCCCCAGCGTCTGTCAATCAAAGTTCCATCGCCATGGAGACTAAGAGAAGACGGGCCGCCACGGGCTGATTGTGTTTTAACTTTGTTAGAGCCGTTGTTGCGCGGCCGTCCAAGGCCCCTGCAATCTCACAGAGTGCCTCCCGCCGCTGGGGTCATGTGACTGCCCACATACTCCTCTCTGCTATCCTGCTGTGTTTCTGCTCCTTCTGTGGACGTAACACAGTAATGACTCAGACGACTCAGGCTTCCTCGAAGGTTACCTCGTTTTACTTCATCGCTCGGTTATGTCATCTTTTGAAAAGCAACAAGAAGACGTATGTTTGTTCACATGTTAGGAATTCTTGATTGAGCAGCTGTACAGGGACAATGTCCTTAACCCTAATTCTAAATAATTATAGCATCTGCTTTGGAGATGCTGGGAATGCCAAACATACTGTGCTTAAATAACACGTAGGGGTATAATGAATTGAATTTAAAGGAACTGTGACTTGCCATTCCTTTGCCATAGCCACAGCGTATATATACCTTCATAATGCATTATGATGCATTCATAAAGTATTATAAACATGGCTATAAATATAAAAAGTCGTAACACATTATAGGCATGTTTATTATGCATAATGCAAATACCTTTATAATACAGTACAAAGCATCCCCAAAGCATCCGACCAAAATAAACATGACTGTAATGTGTCATGGCTTTTTATAAATATAGTTGTGTTTATAATGCTTTATGAATGTATTAGTAAAATGTTACCAACGATTGGTAAATAGGGTGCTTGGGTGATCGATTAATAAGGTGCCTCGAGTGTCAGGGGTGTCTAAATATGTCTGTTATTAATACATCATTCTTATTCATATAACTGCGGAAACATGAACTCTCTCAAAATTCTAAGGTTATTTTTTACACCACACTACTTGACTTGTCATTTTTAAAGCCAGTTATTCAATTTTATGCCTGACTGGATGATGGAATGAAAATCTGACCAGTTAGGAGTGTGACAGATGCCCATTTGTGGGCTCTCGCGTTTGACTATCATGTGTATAGTAATGTATAGTGGCCATATTTAAGGACGCAGCAGTGGTGTGACAAACAGGGCGGCTGCACATTTAGTTGCCCATTCAGGTGCCCGTCTTCCCTCCCCCTCTGCCCCACCTCCTGCCACTTTTCTCCAAGGTGGCTGACAGGGAACTGTCTTGTTTCCTTTTACTTTCTAATTTGTCCCTTTTTGATATGAGAATTTTGTTTTGTTCCCTCTCCCCTGAATGCAGGGAGGCCCTGGCAGCCGGTCGACCGGGCCGGTTACCTCCCCACCGGCAGGCATAATGGGCATGGGGGGGGCAGCCCTGACAGAGAATCCCTTTAAAGGGCCGGCTGACAGGTGTGTCGATTTGCGCAGATACGCCATTGTCACGGCAGGCCGGGAACAGAATATGAGACCTTCCCCGGCGCTTTTTTGCCGCAAGGAAGATCGCAGCCCGGCCCCGTCTGTCGGCCGCGTGGCTTGGGGGGCCGGCAGCCTTCGGCACAGCAGAGCAGTGTTATCTTACTGCTATCCAGGATCTCTGCCGACACCCACCTTTAACCCTCCACTTTTTTCATATGAAGAGCCCATTAACTTGAAAATGTCAGACAGGAGCACCTTGCTCCCCTTAGCTCTCTGGGGCTGGAGCATTGCCCAGGACCTCCCATCAGGAAGAGCGCCATCTGGAGGCAGAGTGGGGACAGGCCGACCTCGGGGCAGACAGCCATGACGGCAGGTATGGAGGTCATGAACCCGGCGAGGGGAGGGGTAGCCAAAGCATCCGACAGCCTCCCACCCCAGGGTAGGGGATTGTGGATGCACGTTTGTGTCTGTCAGTGCACGTCTGACACCGATATATGTGTTCACCCCGCTCTGGAGTTGGATAGATATTACGAAATCATTCTTAATGATTCCTGTTTATAAATGAAAAGCACAAAGTGTTAATATCATGTGACATAACATCCATCCATCTTCCATAACCACAGTACAGGATGTAACATTGCTGCCTATCATGTATATTCCTCCGGTAACATATTGTAATGTCTTCATACATGTGGTATACTGTTTCTTCCTTGCCTTATTCACTTGATGGTTGTTTGCATGTTAAAACCGAGTGCAGATTAATTCGAAGCTATGATCTTCGCTTAGGCTCCACCCACTATCACCCGGAGGCTATTTCACAGCGTGGCTTTATTTTACACACACACGCCACTTTTGCTTTTCTTGCCGACCCCCATCCACATAGATCTCAGCGTCCCACCGATGTGACAGTGGCTCTCTCTCTCTGTGGCCGAAATGCGACTCCTAAGTAGCTACCATGTCTCATTTGGGGAAAAGCAGGGCCTTTTCATGACCGGGGGCCGTGTGTCCCAAAAGCAGAGTCGCTAGCTACGTCGGAAACAGGCAACCGAATGAGTTGCTAACAGGATCTTATGGGAAACGCACTCCAGATTAATCAGAGGTTTACATGGATGGGATAACATACCCGTTCTCGATATGCACCCGTTGTCCAGAGAGAAACGGTGCTGGGAAAACACAAAAAAAGCAAGATCCTCTTTTAACGTCCTCAGAAGTAGCGTCATCCCTTATATGACGGGACACATGAAAGAAGCGTGCAGATCATCGCGACTCTGTGCGCCAGCCAAACATATAGAAGCCGGGATCCGTCTGGTTTGGGGGCGGGGGTGGGAGATGCTGTTTTCTTCCGCTGCACATTTAATATTTGTATGGATTTGTATGTGCTAGATAAAAATGTTCCTCTCCATTTATCCCTGCAGGCCTCCCATGGCTGTTGACTGTACCACTGATGACTCTGGCAATCACGTCGTCTTCTAAGCTCCTCCAATGTATCTCAAATCCTGCCTGTATCGGCCAATTTAGACAGGCGCAGCCCAAAGAGGATGGACCAACTTAATCTCTTTTTAGAACATCAAATAAGAGGGTTACAGCGATTTGGCTGCCAAAAAAAAATCCCAGTTTACAGGTCCTCGCGGTATTAGTGACAAAACGCAAGAAAACCCGTCAAGATTGCACAAAACAGACAATGTCGGCTGAAAAGAACAGCAATCTCTGCCGCTCTTTTTTTTTAAACGCTCTCTCATTTTATTTTACCAACCTAATCTGGTCTCAAATGAAGTTTCATTGTTTCTTATGTGGAGCCAATACGGCTTAGTGAGATGGAGTAGAGCCATTATTCCGGCACTCTGCCGGCCGCGCCGAAAGCCTCGGAGTGCCGCAGACGCTCCCGCGCTCAGACTGTGGCAGACGTAAAGCCTCACTGTACAGGGAGAGGGATGGGATGGCACAGATCTGGGAAATATCCCAATGTTTGATGAATGCCTTCCATTAAACCCCCCCATCGATTTCATCCCCCCTCCTGCCACAAGGATGCAGTGGGACTCATTTTGACATTTTTATTGAAGTGATCGGCATGCAGCGTGCGTCAGTGAGGCATCCGGCCTTCTGCGCCAAACTGCTCCCTCTTCCCCTCTGCATCCGGCAGGAACATCAAAGACCCCAAAGGTCAAGGCTGAAGTTCCCGGTTAATACCATTGGCCCTGCTTCTGCAGCCATTTTTAAATTCCTTCACCTTCGCAGTCTCACATGGCATCATGTTGGTCAAACACCTGCAGATGTTTGCCTGCAGCTGGCTGACTTCAGAGTCAGGAGTAGGAGAGCAACACACAATATATGCGTATGTCTAATACCACACCTGTGAGCAAATATATTTATGTATTCATATGTATCAGTGAGTGATGCCTGCATTAATTTAGTTTAAATATCTTGCTCAGGGATATGAGATTGGTCTAGTCCTGGAAACTTTATCTTAAACCTGTTGGTCCAGATCATTAATTATTCTTCTGCCACCTGCCATAAGATGTCATTAAGGGAGTTTTTGGGTGGATAAAGTGACGTCTGGGGATGGTTAATCACCATAACCCAGAGCAGGACAAACAAGGTGAAGATGGAGGGATGGATGGATGTGACAAAGACATAAACTCAATAAGTTTGTAATAACATTTCCATATAGAAAATTAACCTCCCCTTG
Organism: Paramormyrops kingsleyae; assembly: GCF_048594095.1. Classification (NCBI taxonomy): domain Eukaryota; kingdom Metazoa; phylum Chordata; class Actinopteri; order Osteoglossiformes; family Mormyridae; genus Paramormyrops; species Paramormyrops kingsleyae. Next base: position 6,957,832 of record NC_132816.1, read on the forward strand.
TCCTATGTCTGGAATACGTGGAATAAACGGGGATCACTGATTGGGCATTACCCTTCTGTAAATATCCGCTGCCCCATTACACAGCGTAATACCTTCAGCTATGTCTCATACTGGAAATACCTAATATCTAGAACTGGAGAGCTACACCTACTACCTGGAAGCCAGTTTCACATCACAGGGCTGTTTTCCTTTGAATGAGCTCATTCATAAAAATAAAATTAAATGGCATGATTCCCATGACGTTCAAAGCAAGAATGAGAATTACTCGCTTTCTGCATATCCCATTGTCTAGTTGTAAACTTTGGATGAATAGAACAATAATTCCACTGTATGTGGGACTGGCTGAGTGTGTATTTTGTTTGTCTTAAGAGCTTGAAGGGAACGGGACTTATTTTTCCAATTTTTCAAAAAGGTTTCACCTCATCCGAAAGGCTTCTTCAGTTCTTTCCGATGAGAGGTGAAACTTTTTCAAGAAGACCAGCTGCCTTCGATGCAGCCCCCTAAGATTATCATGCCCTGGATGACTGAGAACCTACACAGACACATGTATTGTGTTTGGTCACTGCTACCTGTTTGGCCATGTTCATGACTGTAATTAAGCATCAGTCTACAGTTTAGCTAGATTTTATTCACTATGGAAAATGGTACAGAGGCCACTGTGCTCGAGATACTACTCAGCCAGGCTAAAGTCTAAAGAGTCATTTGCATATTCCGATGCTGTTGCTGCATTAAGCGTGCCATTGGTCCAGCCCTCCTAAAACCACACCCATTCAAAATCTGATGCAATCATGCCGACTCTGTCCAGTAGTGGGATGGTACAAATAAAAACAAGACGCAAGATGACCTAGTTCAATTAACAGAATTCCATGACGTGACTTCAACAGTAACAACAGAATTGCAGCCATACATACAGTACATACATACAGTAGTTCAAATACAAGAACTCGTGGCCATAGGTGGAAATTAGCGGGAGAACATTTCAAACTGGATTTAAGGAAGCACTTCTTTACACAGCGTGTAGTCAGAGTATGGAATAGTCTTCCTGATAACGTAGTGCAAGCTGAATCCTTGGGTTCCGTTAAATCAGAGCTAGATAAGATTTTAACAACTCTGAGCTATTAGTTAAGTTCTCCCCAAGCGAGCTCGATGGGCCGAATGGCCTCCTCTCGTTTGTATAGTTCTTATGTTCTTATGTACGCGCAATGTATGGTATTCTGAGCTGCTTTCGACATACAGACTATGTGTTAAACATCTAACTAGTTTTACCCATTAGTAGATAATAATAAAAAAACACAGTGAAATAAATACTTCAAACTCATGTAGGTAGATGTTCGGGATTTTAAGTTTTCCGCCCCTGTCTATAATACAATATGTACAGAAATATGTAGACAGTTGTTGCACATACGTGTTATGACATTGTTAGCAATTAATTTATTGAAAAGCTTCTTGGAAAGACAGAGAAAATAATCTCAAGGCTTCAGCAACAGGCTCAGTAAATACACAGCAATCAGACTATTCAGTGATCTCAACTCAGTATATTTAAGTGTTAATTAATGCAATTCTTAGTTATTAATTAAAGGTAATGTGGCATAAATCAGTAATATGAACGTGAGCTGTTCATTAATAGCTGATGTGTGAAATGGTTTATCATTTTAAAATGCCATCACTCGCTTCAGTGCAGGTGTATTTCGAAGGAAGGAGAGCTCGGAGAAAAACTCCATGACAACAAAAATTGTCAACGACCCACACACGGATTTTACTGCGCCATTCATAAGGGTTCGGGATGCAAGCGGACACGTAACTATGAAATACATTTCTTCTGTGTACATACATACGCGCATAACAGGCCTACACTTAGTCTAAACATTCTTATTGTAAAGAAATTGCAATTATCGTTTTGCATATAGTTAAATGTAACTGCACACATACTGTAATACACATTTGTACTTACATACCTGTTTCAGAAAAAATACACACACAAGCGCACATATATATATATATATATATATATATATAGAGAGAGAGAGAGAGAGAGAGAGAGAGAGAGAGATAGAGAGAGAGACGCACGCGCACACACACCATGGGTAATGTTTAAGGTTATGCCATCTAAGTTTCCGGAGTTTAAAAGGTGGAATTTTGCCCAAGGTTTAAAACGCACAACCACATGTGTCCCGGGAACAACACAATGTACCACTTATACATGCGGCCAAATATTTCTCACGTTGCCACTTTTGCCTTTGAAGTAGAAATGGATGCAAGGCAAGTGAAAGGCGCATGACTAATCTCAGAAGCATTAATGCGCTTCTCCGTGTGCCTAAGAGATGTTTAGCCCACAGTCTTAACTGCAGCACTCACATTATTTGGAAATAGTATACTTACCTGACTGTAGCATGTAGCCAACGAAATTAAAGTATAACGTACAATTCTATTATAATATTTGGTGTTTCTATAAGTTCGATGCAGGCATAAAGTTGACTATGTTCTTGTGAGAACAGATAAGTATATTATCTGAGTTTTAGATTTCATTTATTGTAAATGTTTCGTTTCGCCCCTAATAGCAAACTTATGGTATTTGTGTCTTCGGAACAAGTTCAGCCTTAATCCCACAGGCCTGAGGCTGAGCCCTAAAATTTTATAATTTAGAAACATTTTCTCATTTTGTGTAATGCTATACCTCTCATTAAGTATATTAATATGTCATTTAGATGTCTGAAAGAGCAAATTATTGACAATCATTTTAGTAAAATATTTGTACTGTTCCCGTTTGTTTCCTTGCTTTACTTATTTAAATCCAGCAGATCTGGCATTGTAAGCGTTCTCTTTGTGTTTATCTTGTGAAATTTCCAGCCATGGAGGTTTGTTAGAAATAAGCCGCTAGGTATCCAGCTAAGTAGAGCCCCGAGTCATCCGAATCACCTGATTAGGCTTAGCCGCAGCACAACAATGGGCATCCCCTTCGTCACCGGCCGCTTTGTCTCCGGGAGAGACGGCGCTTTGAAACAAAAATCCCGAATCAAGGGCACCGGGAAGCGTCCGTCATTCCCAGCGCTCGGCTTCTGACTCAGAGAAAGTGAGCCGCAGCTCTAGCAACTCAGGAGTAATTTTTTTATGCAGCACATGATAATTTCGCGTACATTTTTCAGGGTCATATTTGAAAATCCTTTATTTGTTTCAAGCAGTAACTTATGGTTTATACAGACACGTGCACAACTCTTAGAGTACGCAGTTTCCCCCCCTAGCCGTTAACCTGACCACACTTGAAAGCGCAACATCCCATTTGATTAGGATTCAAGCTTAATATATAGTTTATTGCAATTTATGTTGAAATATAAGAGCGGTACAGATATATATATATATATATATTTTTTTTTACCAAAATTAACTCTTACTTCCTTTTAGCGTAACTCAAAAAACTGCCCTTCAAATTAAGCTATACCGGCCTAGGTTTTCGGCATCAGGATCGGTATGAAAAAAAAATAGTTTTATTAGCTAATGCTATGTATCAACTTAATTACTTGCATTATTATTATTATTATATAATCTATATATTATGTCATAGGCCTATACATTGCATTATATATATTATACATGATACAGTAGTAATTAATATGCCTATATGTGTTATACCGTCATATTTATATTACTGTTCTGATAACAGCATGATGTTGATTACATTTGATTCGATTCGTTTTTAATTGTAATGTAGACTATCTCTGTGTTAAAATTCCATTTAAATAAACGTATAACATGTAACAACCTTAGTCGTTTTTTATTATTGTTATATGTTGTTCATATGCTATTTATGACTTCTCTTTCATTTCTTTCGAGAATACGAAATTGTGATGGTGTTTCCGACCGCGCCAGTGTCAGTATACGCTTGTCCAAAGCAAAATACAATTCAATTTTTTCTTCCTTGAAAATGTGTATTGGCGACCTTTTATATTACTGCTAAGTTGTCAGAGTAGTTATTTTTAAAGGAACAAAAAAATTCGACAGCATTTCTGGCATTTCGTATCGGATATTATTGGACAGTTTGAACTTTAGGTTTTGGTGCACAGATAGCGGTTTGTTATTTTGCCCCCTCCCCCTCGAGATTACTGTTGAGAGTTATCCATGGCGGAAAGCTACATATGCCTTTTAAGTAGTGGAGCCGTTTTCCTGAACGGCGTCCATGGCAGTGTCAGGACTGTTGACGCTCTGTACTCAGGATTAATCTGACAGCACCCACCGCTCCTTAATCCTTCACTGTATCGTAATCTATTTACTTGCATTCTAAGAGGATTTTCATATAAAAAAAAATTACAAGAACCGATGCTGAAAATGGACAGAATATCCGGACAGATTTCGCGTTTTGGTTTTGTTCCTCTTTGTTTTGTTTTTTTTTTTCTTTTTTTCTCCAAAGCTTAAAAAAAAATCGGAGTCACGGCCAAAGGAAACACTACCCGAACTACGCATTTTAGCTGTTTCTTATTAAGCGTATTATATTACCTTGCTGTTTTATGTGTGAAATTGTGTCTGTCACTACTTGAATGTTTTCAAAGGGCGCATACTTATTTTTGAACTTACAAAGTAAGGAACAACAAGAAAAACACGTTGAAACTGAACGCGACATACAGCTTGTACATTCCCCATACTTTTTTCATTGACATATATATTTAGGTGCTTTGTGTTTTAAAACCCTAACGGCATGTAACAGTACTTGCTTTGCATGTATTATAGTGTAATATAGCAACTAGGAGCCATGTCTCACAGTCACAAATATGTATTTTTAAACAAACGCTCATTATATTTTACCGTATTACTTACAGTTTGATAAAAGAACAGGCAGACGTATGTAAATAAACCAGCTTTCACCTAGCCTATATATCCGCGTGTGCTGGAATATCCAATTACCACACGTCTAACTTCAAAACAAAGCCACAAAAGTTACAATCAATGGAAATTACCCAGATTCATGATTGATTTCAAATTTATCCGGGTAGCTTGTTAATTCTCTTTCCAGCAGGGTTTATCTGAAAAGATCTGGGTTACAGTACAATCCCCTAAAAAAGAAGGCCGAAATATCCGATTACAGCCTCACCGATTTCAATGGCACACAAATGTGCTCTTTCAGAAAGGGACACGATCTCTGGATCGGCACAGGGGGTGCGGATCCTTCAAAGGGGGTGAAGCACCTGTGACGCCGGGCACCCACCGTACCTGCAGTGCTTCCGGTCAGCACGTTCGCCAGACGGCTAACCCTTACAAATGAGGGGAAGTGGGAGCCGGGCGCCTCTGGAACGTGCTGACTCTTCCACTGAACCTCCTATCTCTTCCACAGCCCATTACGTCCATCTCCTGGGAGCGAGGACGCGCGGCACCAGCGGAGGACGCGGCTAGCGCGCGCCTCCGTGTCACGCCAGGGCCGCTGCCGCAGGTTAACCGCGCGTGCCGTTGTCACGCCACCTCGTGCCACCGGGAGCCGTTCTTACTATGTGGGCAACGTGAAGTGTGTAACGAGCGCCATGATGATTCAGCTTCCTTCAAGACGAGGACAAGGCGATCGGAGATATCCCACATTACCCCATCCTGACATTAACTGGGGTTTCTATTACAGCTGATGGAAGTACTCTAAATAGCTAGCTATAAATATTTGGAAAGTACTATGTCTCGCTGCCTGGAAATAAACCAACTATGCCTACGCTTTAATATTAAAATGAGTATATATTGCTCTGCATGTCCTAACCCTAAATCTTAGGTTGAATTACTTGCCTAATATAATGTTGTTCAGTCAGGAATTGTGTGTATGTGTTTTTAATTACTTTTTACAGGTAACGATTGTCCAGAGAAACATCTCTACTCCTCCTGTGGAATACACAACTGCTGCCCCCAGGATCTGCCATTGCCACCTAATCGGAACACTTCAATTAAGAACGCTATTGGCTGTGAACGTTTCCCTCCTGAGGGATGCTTCCTAAAAATGGTTGCAATTGTTAAGGCAGGTTAAGCTGATGCATAAGTCATTAACTACAGTTATGTCATACAGACAAACCATATACGTATTAAGTATTGCTGAGTTATGCTAGTATAATTATTATTACATATTCGATTTAATGGCCTAAATCCTACAGAATCACTATTTATTCACTGTTCATTATAACATGTTGTAGCCGATACCTGCATCTTAGGAAAACTGAGCTAATCTTTAATGGAGTCATTGGTACTCTGGATGCTGTCCTGTCCTTAAAAGTTTCTGTCATCGTTTTGATCCCTGCTCACAAATAGTGACTGTTTAACAGCATTTTTCTAAAATTCAGGCTGTTTGCTTTTACGGGAAATCATGTGTGTATGCATCTATATTGATTTTTAATAAATTAAACTGCCCTTGAAATAAAACAAGATTGAAAATTGTGAATCAGTGCCCTGTGCAGATATCGGAGAAAGCCTTATTGATGTTTGGCTGAGGCCCGTAATAATCCGCTGAATTTAGCATTCATGGGCAAGGTACCAAGATCAGATGGCTCGAATCAAACGTCTGTCAGTTCTAGGATGGAAAATGCTGTCCTTCCATTGCTTTAGATACAGCCTGATTACAACCAGACATGCAAAAACGGAGCGACCGCTTCACGTCGTCCTCTGGATAGATCAGCTAGCAAATCCGGCATTAACACAATCAAGGGAGTAAACACGTCTGTACTGTTGCAATCGCTGCCGTTCATCTGGCTGAAGGTGGCTGTCAGAAGTTCAGGCTGGCACGAGGCGGCCTCGTGATGTAACGGGCACGTTAATGTTTAGTACACGAAAATAACGAATGCCGACAGCTATATTTTGCACGAGTGGCCTATTACACTAATAATTGCAGATAAGCTGCGTGTTTTCCGTCTTTTATTGGTTCCCATGATAAATACCTCCAAGTACGAATACAGCAAAATTTATTAATGGAACATACATAGAAAAAAGTTCTCTGTTGCGCATTTTAATAATGTCTCTAAATGTATACAGTTAAAGTTGATATAGCAACTGCAGTCAGAAGGTAAAACATGAAGCATCATCAAAAAACAAAATTAAAAATCCCAATCACCGAAAGCACTGATAAACATTAATACTGCCGAGTTGATAGTCAGAAGAGACTGGAAATTGCCTGCGATGTCATAAAGCCGCCGCTGACGTAGTTAACACCTTTCCACGTTTTACTCTGAAGAATCGTATCAGCGCAAAGCATTGTTCGTACCACTGATGTGTGTAAGCAGTGTGTCCCACACGAAGTTGGTATAGGGGGACCACGCTATAAGTGTAAATCTTTCTAGGGCAATATCATGGATACTTTTTTTCTGTTACAAAAATTATTTGTTCTTCTATTAGGCCTACTTTGTGTTTGGTTTGAAAGTAAAGTATAAAATTCGATACACTTTTAATAAAATGCAAATAACACGGCTTACTACATAATTAAATCGTCAGGAACGCAGTTTTGACACCCTGATCGTATTTTTGTCACGACTGAATCCTCGTTGCTAAACACGTTTTAATAAATCACTACCTGAAGACAGTACGTAGCCTATTTCCATTAGCTATATTTTTGTGACAATTTCTGCATGTAAAAGTGCTTATGGAACGTCTGCTGACATTAATTAATTTGACATAATAGATTCTTGGCAGTAAACTACAGAAATGCGGAATAACATATCGATAATCTCAGGAATAGTTTTGTGTTTCACGTTTTTCACGTATTATTTCTCGTCAGGATATAGCAGAGGAATTATTTAATTGGTCGATTATAACATATTTCTTATCTGAACGGTCACATTTTGTAATTTCAATGAATAATTCAGTTGTAGTTGAAGAATCTTACTACTTTGGTCTAAAATGTCTAATTTTTGGTAGCTTTTAAAGTAACTCATCCCATTATGTTCGGTACCATCTTCTTGAAGTAAATATTCGTCACATTATAAAAATACCACAAGAGCTATCGCCAAACAAAGGAAAGAAGTGCATGCTGGCTTGATGCATTTAAATTAAGTTAAATTAATGAATAAATTCAAATTGTTTACATGACTGAACATTAAACTATACATACTTGAATTATATGTATTCATTAGACTAATAGCCTATGGCTGATAAATTAAAACGGAGGTAATAGACATGAATAGGACCGGGGTTGCGAAAGCCCAGAATTAGCATTCTTTGTTGTGAAAATGCAAGATGACTTTTCCTTGTTTGAACGCAGTTTACCAAATCCTGGCGTGTTTGTTGAAGGACTAGCGGCGGCCGTCGCCTACTGTCAGTGCGCGGTGGGTCTTTGCGGGAGCGGAGCAGCACAAACACATTTCATGTTGTCGCGGATGATTTGTTTAGCGTCCTTTGTTTGCTCAGCTGGCACTTATTAATTCGCAACTTATGAAGAACACGTTTCGGTGTTAATTGAAATCGTGATTCGCCCTGTTATCTTGTTTTTCGTATACTAAATCCCACATCAACCACGGGCGCCTAAAAAGGCAATGAGCAATGCGTATGTTTGGAACATTTATTGAATTAAAACATTTATTAGATGGATCTATAGAATTGTTTTCGTTGCCATATCTTACCAGAAGTGTGGTTTTAAAAATTCAAATAACATGAGCAAAAATACTGCGATGTGTGAGATATGTTTGCTATTTTAAATATTTTAATGTCACCTTTAGGCTAACGACTTGGGCTGCATGCGGACTGCCCAAAAGTATTAACACAATGTAATTTTAGCGGGGTCATTGCTTCGAGCGCCTGTGATTTGAAAGAGCCTGATATGATCATTTAATAGAAACTAGTGTGTTATTTAGACACCGTAATGCAAGACTTTTTTTTTTTTTTTTTTACACTTTCGGGGCCGGACAGTAAAATCTCATATTTATAGTATAGGCCTATTTTACTCGCAACCAGGGAGGTCGCCCTGCCCAAGTAATTAGCGAATCACGAGTAGCAATATCCCTCAAGGCTAATGGCGATAACACATCTTTTAACGAGATTCTGTGGGGAAATAGGCGGCGCACTAATTATTAGCCTATACTCTTTTATAATTTTCGGATTTTATTACTCACCCACTAGCAAAATGTAAACACCTTTAAAAGACATTTTTTTAAATGCGTCAAGTTAAATATAATTAACTGTCCCCCCCCCAAAAAAGCAGCCCATGCTTCAGTGCCACACATTTCGTTTATTGAGAATTATCTAATTAATCTGAGGCGCGTGGCTGCGACTGGCGGGAAGAAACGGCACTATCATCAATTTGACATTTAAGATAGGAAGGGGTGGTGACCTTGATTATCCTTCAAAAGCTTTCACGAAGATAGGCGTATTTTAATTCCGCATTCCAAAGCAATCCTTATATAACTAAATCGGATAATACTACGTTATTTACAACCTTTTGACTTCGCTTTGAATTATGGAAACGGACCTTAGTTCTTAATGTGTATACACACACACCAGTTTGACTTTCATAATTTAATGTGGATAACAGCAGCAATGCCAAACAAAATATTGACGTGCAAACGCCAAGACATCCTATTCAGGAGGGGGGAAATTGACCGCTTACATACGTCTAAAGGGGTGGAGACACTGCGCGAGTCCTTTAAACATACGATTTTAATAACACTCCACTCACAAACCTGCTTGTTGTTAAACTGATCTTTATTATATGGACACGAATGTATAAGGGCGTTCGCTTTCCACATTTCACTGGAATATTGAAATTGAATGTCTAATTCACATTCTCGCTCTCTCTCGAAGGACGACTTCGGGAACAGGAAACCCAAGTGCTGCGACTGAAATGAACCCGAAATACAACACTAGAGACAATGTCTAACACGTACGGGAAGGAGTTTTAAATTTTCGCTTGAATTTAAAACACAGCAACTCGGGTGAAGATACAACATTCGTTTGTTTTATTTCGTTTGAATTGTCGATTGGTCAGACTAAATCTTGGACTACAAAATAAACATCCATAACGACCTTAAAATTACTAGAGTTGTCCATAGAAACGAATGTCGTGAATACCTTGAAGCGTTTCTCTTTTTTTTTTTTACTGCCAATTTGTCTTTAGGGAAAACGCGCACACTTATGTTTAAAACAATTTCAAATCCAGGAAAACCAGCTAATTGCGGTCACTGAATTGACCCAAATACATATTTACAAACAGCTCCTTTCTGTAGCTGACTATTTCAATTCCACCCCTCCTGCTAGATAAACAAGTTTTAAGAAAAGCTATACAGAAGGTGGGATGGGGTCAAAGGGCCAGAGAGGTGGGAGTTCATTACAGGGGATACATCCATTTCATTAGAAGACATGGGTTATGGGGACCCGCCGCTCATCGTAGGGTCACAACAAACTGTCCAGCATTTTAAATCATCCCAGTTTAAAATTCTTCATTGATAAAAGTAAAAACAAAAACTGTGAATTTCACACAGGTTTTTGGTTACGTTTCCATTTCTTAAAAGGGATATAAAAAGTAATCTGGACGAATGTTCTTTAACTTTTAGAGTTTTTTTTTTTTTAAGTCCCGTTTAAAAACAAAAGGGGGGGGTGGGGGTAGGGAGGGGGAAAAAATGAATCACAAGACTTGGAACCTCCAGGAGGCCTGGTCTTTGTAGTCCAAGCAGTCTGTCGCGTTGAAGTTGAGTTTCCAAGAGGAGGCCGTTTGATCTTTGTAATCCAGGCAGTCCGAGGAATTGAAGGCCAGACCAGCACCGCTGTAGGGCTGATGGTGGTGGTGGTGGTGATGGTGGTGTCCAGAGGACTGGCTTATGTGGTGGTGCGGATGTCCCGACATGGAGGGTGTAGCCATGGGGCTCAGCTGGTGTGGGTGGTGGTGAGAGTGCATGGGGGTCAGGTAGGAGCTGCAGTCGACGCCGCTGAAGTAGGAGCCCGACGCCGTCGGGTAGCCCTGGCTGTAGCTGGTGGTCTGGTTGTAGGTCATGGGGTAGGAGGACGCCGTGGCCCCAGAAACAGAGCGCTGCATGCAGGAGGTGCTGGTGGGAGGCACGGAGTCGGGCACGGGGATGGACGGCGGGGCCGACCCGGGGGAGATGGATGCCGGGCTCCAGATGGAGGAGACTGGGGTGCTGATGGAGGTAGAGGTGCTGATGGCCGTGTTGTTGGAGGAGCTGGAGCTGTTAGACGAGGATGAGCTGCTGGCGCTGGACACCGCAGGGGGGGTGAACTGGCCGCTGCTCTCGGATCCAGTGCTCTCCCGCGCCGGGGACGACTTCTTCTTGGCCGGCCGGACCTTGGCGTTGTTGCCGTTCTGCTGCTGCTGACGACACTTTGCCCGTCGGTTCTTGAACCAAACCTGGACCCAGATGACGGCAAACACACACAACTTTTAGTCTAAAATCAATTATCTACTTCAGCTTGCTGGCTGCGGCATTCACTTAAGTGTTGACTAAATGCTGATGTTTATTTTTTTCCAAGGAAAGGAACAACAAAAAAAGTTAGCAGGAAAAGCTGGACACGCCCTTCAGATACAACTGGCATTTTTGAAAAGTTACTCCAACTAGCCTGTGCTGCATGCGTTTATTGAAATTGACGACGCACACAAATATCCTCAATTAAAAATGTAATAAAACAAACGGATCTGCTTATGTAATGGGATCCATCTTCAGCGTTATTAAAGACACTCAGCAACACTTGGGAGGCCGCGTGCCACATTTACAGAAAGTCAGCACAAGGGGGGGCCAACGAACCCTCTCCGCTTTGCTATTTAAAGTGAAAAAGAATAAACCAACTGAAGAATAAGCCACGAAACTACCACAACACAATCTAATATCCGTAAGAAACAATATAAATCTTAGTCATGCAAGACGGAAAATATAAATAATGTCAGTAAAGAGTCCAACCTGTACTCTGGATTCAGGCAAGTTAATTTTCAGTGCCACCTCTTCCCTCATGAATATGTCTGGGTATCGAGTCTTGGCAAACAGAGACTCCAAAATGTCCAGTTGTGTCCGCGTAAAAGTAGTCCTCTCCCTACGTTGTTTCCTTGGATTTGCTGTGAGGGGAGAAAAAAAAAAAAACATAACCGGTTTACCAAAGAACTGTTTTCATCCTCTTCAACATCAAAAGATTAGGTTACTACACGAGTTACGGTACTGGACGAAAAAGCTTAAATCTCCCAAAAACGCTGCAAAGCTTCCACTTAAATGTTTCCATTGTTCTAAGCAAATATTTTTTTCTGTGCATAACGGTGACGAAAGTCATTCTTTTTAATGATTCACTGACTAAATGTAAACTCGTATCAGTTAGGAAAAAATTAACCTACAAGTATGCATAACATAGCACCGCCTCAAAACTAGACTATAAAACTAAATTAGGACCTAAAGCGGCACGTGGGACTAGATTTAAAACTTAAGACTTATTCTTTTAAATTGTCGATTTGACAAAAAAGTATGCATTTACTACCAGAGGCGGCACCGGAGGGCTTACCGGGATATCCAACCGAAGGATGAAGCAAGTCCATAGCCGCTCCGCTCAGCCCCAGGCCGTTCATGCCGTACGGGGGCTGCTTGAGGTATGACATCATGCTAGAAGCGCTCGCGGGTTTCCCCAGATCTTGCCAAAGAAATAAAATTTGCCAAACCTCGCACTTTAACGGAGAGGCGATTGGCTAAACTGTAAGGGAAAAACACATATTAAACCCTCGGTCCCATGTGCCTTTACCCAACACTTACAGTAAAAACGTACGAAACATGTCTACGAAAAGCGCAAAAATGTTTCCGAGGCAGACAAGTGAAAGATGCAGATAAAGGGGCGAGTATAGAAGAGAAACTGAAAACTGAATTAAAAAATAGAATTAAAATTACAACTAGCAAGCACATATTTACACAAGCTCCACAAACCAAGAAAAAAATATAAACCAATTCAAACAGGTCAGTATCGCCACCTTTCCAAGTGTAGCTAAACTATTTTTCTGTACTGCAAATTCGAATAAGCCTACCTGGTTAAATTAGCAAGAAAGGTGAACGGAAATCAGTATTTTTACTTAGTAAAATTACGTTTAATACAAAAACGTGTAACCTCTAATTGTAGGCACCGCTGGACACAATTTTACGGGGTACAGTGGTAGGCCTTAAATACATGATTTGACAAATGCGACAGCCAATTTGTACAACACCCGGAAAACTTATGTTTTTTAATAAAAATGAAAAGCGCCATAATTTCAATAAAATAAATCTCCAGTAGCTACAGTATAAAATTAATAGCTAATTTTTAAAACAGGGAAAATACTCGAATTATTTCTAGACTTTTTTAAACAAGCAAACAAATTGTTAATAAAATGCCCGCTAAACTGCATGGTGATTACAATATTTAGAGTGAAAGATGCAGTCTATTTGGACCATAACTGCAAAATGTATAGGCTAATAGGGTATTGATCAATAAAATAATTTTAGACAATGAATTAAATTAGATACGTAGGGCCTAAAAGATCAGGTTCTCCACCTATTTTTTTAAATATCGTGTATCGCTCTGACTTTAGGGAACACATCCATTTAAATGTGATTAATTTATGTCCTAAATATTGTAAGTACCATTTCATTGTTACATATTCCTTGTGGGTGACCTTGATTCAGGACAACTGAATTTGTGGTAACTCCATTTTTAGTAGGCTGTTTCAATCACCCAGCCACCGCTATGACCTTATCAAGCTGGCGTGCCTCTTTATACACAAACAACAAATTATGTGATCGGTCATTTTATCTCAAACTGTTAGTTGCCGTTTCCTATTAAACATTTTCCACGCATACTACATTTGAAAGTTGGAGTGTTTGCAAGTTCCAGTGAAAAACATCAGACGCAAAACTTAGGTTTGCCTATAAAAATGTAGCGGACATATAAATTAGCAATGAATAGAGCGAGATAACTGGCCTGTCTTTGACAATTTTATATAAACATTATTTGTAGTTCATGGTTACACAGCGTTCATGACCGTCGGATTTAGTCTAAAACGCCACATTTAAAAAGTGCAACAAATATAGGCCTAAATTTCCAATATTTCAAAAAAAAAAAAAACCCGGCGAGCTAGATATTTTTTAAAATCACTTAACAGAAAGAACGGGGTAATGCGAACGATTGACGTAGCAAGAAAGACTATTTCCGTGCCCTGTTTAAACTATCGTACCAGTCAGAATCCTTGTCGAGGGTCAGAAGCATATTGTCCCTGTGGCTTTAACAATCATCCAAGGTTTTCAAAACTAGTGCTTGCAAAATTGCAATAATCTGAATTGACTGTCAATTACCTGCAACGCCAGGCAATGAAGTCCACCGACAAAGAAATTAATCGCAAGAAACGCCGACTTTTCTGCATGTTCCTGAAATATATTTCTAACGCTGTAGGACGGAGTTTAACCAGACTGAAAGGGCTCGGAGTCTGTGCAAATTAACTCAATTACAATTTAGATTAGACCTCCAGGGAGAGCATTCAAAGGAGGGGCCTTATCTGCAAAATAAATTGACAAAACCAAAACACGCCTCTCCAATTATCCCACTAAATAGATTCAACCCTTTAATGGGCAATCGGGTTCTGAAAATTATTCATTTCCATGAGAATAAAAATATAATCAGCCCCATCCAAAAACCGAGAAGTGGAAGGCTCCGTTATATTTAATCAATTTTATAATTTTAGTTAGCAGGATTCCGTGAACATTAATTGATAACCAACACTTGTAGTAGAATTCCGCAATCGAAAACGGAACAAAGCGGCGAACTTTAACACAGGAACGGAACGGGAGAGAGGAGTCGGGAGAACTTTTGGCGAAATTTACTACGATTAAAAAAAATACATATACACAGGCCCATGCATTCGGTTCGCCGCAAAACATTTACCAAGTTAATTAAAAAGTTTGATCTAACTGCACAAGTATATACGCGTTGTGAGATATAGACTAATTGTATGTAGTTCACCGTAGCATAGCCGATATACAATGAAGTAGTAGTTTTAAAAATGTTTTTAAAATAGTAAAAACTCATACACATACCTTTTAAAGGTTATAGTTCCACTTCGTTTTCTGTTTTTGAGGCGTGCCCGTTTTTAAGTATCCACCAATAGAATTTATTTGAACAAGAAAACGACTGTGAAACAAAAATCGAAAATGAATAATTAAAAAAAAAAAAAAAGACGAACGCACGTCTGCGTCTTATTCTAAATCTGATAGCTCTTCCGTATTCTGCTGTTTTACCGCGTCAGTCCCTGTACTTCTCGGCGTTTCAAAATCAAATAAATCAAGCGCATTACTGCTAGCCGCTTGTATGTGTCGTTCACTGTGTTTAGGTGATTGTTAATGTAGACCGATGGAGATTGATCACCTTCTCTCCACCCTGCCCTTCTATGAGCATAAGACACCTGCGGAACCGCCCACTTTAACCAATCACCAGGCGCCCTTTTTCTAAAAGACTGGAGAGATGGCCACTCATTGCGCAGAGTTGCTTCGAAACCCCGCCTCCCTAAACTGAGGACAAATTAAAACCTGCAGAGTAATATCGGGCAAAAGGAAAGCGGAAAAAGAAAACAAAATAAAGAGAAAAATAAAAGGCTTTAAAATTAATGGTCCATTACATTGCTGTAATTACCAACTGCGGAGCTTTTAGGTGAAGGAAATACATTTTTTTCTTGTGCTTTTTATAATGTCTATATTAAGTTATTTAAAAAACGTGAAATATAAAAATGTGTAATATTGCCAGGAATCCTAGTCAAGCATTTTATTTCAAAATGATCGTCGTTATATTTATATCAAAGCACCTAGTAACTTCCCTTGTTAAACTCTGGTATTTGAAGTTACGTAAAATACTACAGTTCTCTTCCGTTTTGTGTACAATAGAGAGTCAACGCAGATTTTACTGGATGAAGGTAAAAGTCCGGTAACCTGCAATTAAATTAATAAAATGTAGTTGGAACAATTTTCTAGATAAAAAAAAAATACATTTTAAAATGTTGGCCACCCGAAAGCACCGAGTTTTCTAAAACTACCTGACGTAGCCAACTTCTATGTAGTTGGCTACGGTTATGTAGGTATAGCTCCAAGCGTTTTTCATTGCACTGGTAATAAGTTCTGTTGAATGTGACTGGTTAACTATGATTATTTTCCATCTTTATGAGTAGATTTTTTTTTCATAAATAAGTATGTCTGTAGGGTTTTTTTTCTGTTTCTCGTTCTACACGGACACGTCATTTAAAATATCTGTACAGATTTTTGTTCTAGCAATACTGTAAGATTGGGAGATTGATTTATCCTTTTTGTTTATTAAAAATTTTATTGTTACCTCATCTCATGAATATTAATGATAAACTAATCCCCACTTAGAATTACATCTCAGAATAGTTAGAGTTAAGTTAAATAGGGACAGTCTTTTTGCTTAGAGTGGGCTATGCTAGAAGAATTGGATAGAAGAAACTCAGGCGATCCGGAAAATAAATTACATAAGACAAGAAAGACTCTTGGGGTCTTACAATCAATGAAAGCACCTTTCAAGCCACACTTTCTTAAAGAAATGCCAATAAAATACGGTAACAGAATATCATGGAGGGCACACTGTTTCCTTAACTGCTTCTCAAAGGGTCGGTGAGATGCTCCAGGGACCATAATACGCCTTCGGTCAGTGCTTTTGTAGATCTCACAAAATCAACTCATTCTAATTGAGGCCGAATCTGAAAGCGAGCTAATGTTCAAAGAAAGTCACCGACAGTCGAATGAAATTACATTTTCACTTAGCCCAACACTGCACGTCCAAAGCTAGGTCTTCCTCACGTTATGTGACGCTCTGCCCAACTACTAAAAAAGGTATAAAGAAAAAAGAAAGCAAGTACCCGTGAAAACCCGAGCACGTGCAAATATAGGCCTTTACACTGCAAATTAATTACAGCGTCCAAAGAGACTGCAATAATAATAATAATAATAATAATAATAATAATAATAATAATAATACATAAATAAATAAATAAAAACCTGTCAGGTATAAAAGAAACAAACTAGGTCATTCAAACTCTTATACAGTAAATCCCGACCGACTACAAAGTTAAATACGGACTACAACATACAAAGGCAAAAAGTAATTGTGCAACAATTCTGCAAACTTGCTGTTTTTATGCCAGTTGTCTGTTTAAGACGACGGGATCCATCTTTAAAGTATCCAGATATCAAGTAGCACTAACCTTTTGTAACAAGAGTATTTGTCTAATCCCAAATTGCAGTCGAATTTTCTTAACGCTGAGCCCGTAAAGCCTGGGATTAAGCAACGCGGAAAGGGGGTGAAAGTTCCGTGTCTTTAGTTGGCAGGTTAGCGGTGGATAGTGTATGTTATCGGTGCTTATTAAAACGACGTTGCACGAAACACGGACTTGTAAGGAACCCCGAGCGAAAGGATTCGTAATGGTTTCCCTTGGTAGATTTTGTTGGAAGTCGGTGGTACTAAATAGCACGGAATTTTTGAAACACGTCTAATCAACACCTGCGAGGTGAAGCTGCGGACTCAGTGCGCATCCAAAATACATGTGAGAGAAAGTCCATCTCGGCAAGGGATCTGAAGGTAGGGATGGACTCATTTTGCTTCACGTCTTTTTAATCGGCAGAAAACTCTTAAGTTATTCGTTACAATACATTTATTTTTTCTTTCCAATGGGGACTTCATTCCGCGTTTTCGTTCTTTTGCCTTGCATCGGGCTCCCTAGCGGCTCAGTACACACATCTTTGGAAATATAAGTTACACATGCAAGATCAGCGAGGCTGCGTGTTCATTGTTATGCGTTTTTAATGAACAGTTGTCCCCAAAATCACTACATTATTATTTACAAGAATCAAGTGCATATCTTCTATTTTTATCAGCAGATAACTTATTATCAGTAGCGATAGCTTATGTTATGAAATGAATAATGCAATTGTTGAACAATTATGTGCTGCAATCTGTACTGGGGTGCCTGTTGGTTTCTTGTATATAGAACAGAATTCACATTTCAAAATAATACTTATCTTAAATCTATTTGAAACGAATGAATAAAAAATAAGAAGTCTTGAATTTAGCAATGTTCATTTAGCAAACGATTAGTATAAACGCATTCATATCGAATGCGAATTAGTTTACTAAAAATATGGGTTTCATTAAATACTTTCCCTATCAGACACATATAAAATCTGAATTATTATTTTGTACCTTCTTCTTTTTTATATCAAGTAAAAGTATAAGGAAAATCAATAATAAAGTTTATGAAAGCGTTTAAAGTGTTCGATTGATGTCTGTTTTGTGCTGATAATGTTTCAATGTTCATAGATAACATCCACACAAAACGTGTGAGGATCGTAAACAAAAAAATAAATGGTGGTGATTGATGACTGCATGCGCTTAAATGCATCGTCATTATTCTTGTGCAAGTGGTCTCAAAAATCATATTTGTAGTCTTTTCAAGCAGTCAAACACAGTAGAGGGAAAATATTAAAACAAAAACAAATCGCCTTAGGCGACATGATATGGACGCACAGGAAGACTCAAGCGGAGAACTCAAGAGCAAATTAATTTTAAATTATCAGAACGGTCAGAGAAAACGGCACCTGTCACAACCTATTTTTTTCCGTGTTTAATCATTTCCAGGCGGTTACGGCGAGATACTCGACAGCCAGCGTCATTAAAAAGCCGCACTTCACTTGCATGCTGCAGAGAAAAGACCGGGGATAAACTGATCAAAACATGGCAGTGTAATCAGATTTCCCGGAACAAACCCTGCATTAATCTACATAAAACAAAATACATACAGACGTTCATATAAAACCACAACTTTAGGGAATTTAGGTGGGAAAAAATTCTGAATTGCGTATACCCCCAACTTCCGTGAAATGTTTATAGATATTTAAAAATAATTTTCACAATGTGTTCCAACAAATATGAGGTCCTCGAACGTCCGTGATAAACGAGTTCCATCTTTATTTTTAAATTTCTATTCTTTCTTTTGCAGCATGACATTAAAATCGTAAAATAAAAGGCCCACCGTGAATAACAGATTATCAAGCGTTCCACATTCAACTGGATGGACAGGATAAAAATACGTATGAAACGCAGAAACCGCCAAGTAAATCGTTTTAAATGTTGCGCCGCAAAAAGCTTTTTCTTTGAGCTTATTTTTACTGCGACACATTCCAATGTACGGTATTTCACATATGCTTAAACCACTGACAGGGCGGTTATTACTTAGTGTTATATTTAACGTAAAATTAAAAAGAAGTCTTTACATAATATTTAAGGTATTAAGGTTAAAGATTACAAAAGTAACAGTAATAATAAGACAACATTGTATGCGATTATATGAAATGACTACAGTGATATAATTTACAAATTAAGCTTTTAAATATCCATTCATTTATACGTATGTAAACAGTCAAATATCCAAGCATTTAGCAACGGCATGTATAGATGTAAAATAATACATGAAATGTTATTTAAAATAAAATAATTTACCTTTGGTTTTCTCGGTCTTTCGTCTAGATGTACGCATCCCATTCTCTGCTCTCAAAACATTAAATTATATCCCGATTACAAATCAGTCACTAATAATTTCAATGCTATATGATTCATTAAAAGAGTGCATGTGAAACTAACTTCCACAATAAACAAACCTGTGTCGAAAAGAGAAAAAAAATAACGACAAATGCAAGTAAAACACATTTCTCATTTCAAATCAGACGCTGAATAATAAAATTAAATCGAGATACTGCAGTTATACGATGCATTGAGCGTCAGATATTTTTGTCACACTGGTTTTGATTAGCACTTGCCATATCGATGATAATCAGTTAATTTACTCTTCGACCTAGAGGTGATCTAACCTCTGCCTTCGTTTCTGAAATGTCTCCCTAAAATAAACGATCTTCTCATACCTGGCAATAAAACTCTGCGAAACAGACATCGCTGTGTCAAATGACTAAAATAAAACCAGGAAAAAAGAAACTTTCAAATACATTTATATTGTAGTTTATTTGTTTGTGTGTTTAATTTTTTTTAAAGAGATCTGATTAATTTAATTTACAGCAAATTGTAAAATGAAATGCAAGCGTAATAGCAGAATTAAATTTATACAAGTGTAAGACATCTATCAAAACCATTCCCAGTGTCCAAATATACAGTGACAGACCATATGATCAGTGGCTTTTAAGTTCCTTAATTTTTTGGTCTATTTATTTGTTTGTTTGATTACAGTAATATTTAGGACTCCGTTTTGTTCGATTGCAGTCACTGACCGATGTATTTGTCCTCTTTGTTACTCTGTCTTTACTCTGCAACGGTGCCTGTCCTCCCCTTTAGCTCCCGAATCAGCCGGGTGTCACAGGATGGCATGGCTGCCCCCCCCCCCACCCCGCCCTCCCCCCACCCTGCGCTGACCTGTACCACCTGGGGAGAGAGGGCACCCCGTGCAGGTGACAGAGACTGCTCCTCACTCAGCGTGCCAGCATCAAAGTTTTCCAGAAGCCTCGCCGCTTAACCCACGCCGGTCCGGCCACTGACCCGCGGTTAACCGGCGGATGGTCAGACCGTGGCGTCTGTGCCAGAACCGCACACTGCCCCCCTCATCCCCCCGCTCCCCGGCCAGTGGGTCCCGTCTGCTGACCAGCACAACCAGCTCATCCAGTAACAGCACTACTGGTTTCCGTCCTCCTCACTTCCCACGTGGAGAAAATCATCCAGAACACGCCAGTGGGCCACTGATCCCTAGGTACAGCCAGCGTTCACTCTAAAGAGTCTGCCATTGTACATCAAGAAATGAATCATATCATGTACAGTGTTAATTTTTAAATAAAGCTTTAAATCGCCCATCTAAAAAGACTCAGATGAAAATAATGACTAAAAAAGGTCACGTTTTGCATGTTTTCTGCCTTAACGTGACTCCTAGTATAGCCATATGGTTCCGAACGCCTTGAATATGGTAAGCTGAGATGGTGCGAGACCCCTGTCAATCCAAAGTAGGTCCCAGAGAAGCCCGTCGAATCAACGGAGCCCCCCCCCCCCCCCGCCCCTTCCACGCAGACCCAGCTCCGGGCTTGAGTTCTGTGTTCTGACGTCACCTGTCCAGATTTTGGCCCATGGACATGGGGGAGCTGTGAGCTTCCCTGCTGAAAGAGGGATCGCTCATGGCCACCCGTCAGCGCGGAAACATGCCAAGGTAAAGCGAGAATCAGGAAAGCAGGTTGAAGGCTGCATGGGTGACAGGTCACAAGTTAGGGGTACCGGACACAGGGCACCACGGAAGCCCACGTCCATAAAGGCACCTAACGAAAAGCCACTCAGCAATAATGCATGAGGAACAAGGCGCAGAATGTCAGTCCAAAAATAAATACGTGCAAAGGCACTTTATAAAAAATAAATAGATCTCCTCTCATTCCGTCAAAATGCAACAGTTGGGCGGATCTCATGCTGGGCACCATGTGTTTGCCTGAAAGGTCTGCTCTCTTCCCATTTAACCTCCGCGCCTTTGAAGTGGAGCGCCCAGCAAAATGAACACAGTTCCAATATTTGGCGAGTCATTTTCCCACCTTCATCAAATTAAATCGGCGTTCTACATCCGTTACTTAAAAATGTATGAAAAAGGGCTTATGGCTTAATATCAAGGTGAGAGCTGGAAAGAAAAACATATATATATATATATCAGCTTGCTGTTGTGAGCGGCTTGTTGTTTTGTGACTCTCGTTTGGTTAAATACAGGAAGTGAGACATTTTTATTTGCATCATGCTGATTTTGCTGATGATTTTTGGCCCTGTTAGGAGTTGACCTCTTTTAAAAACTATATCAGCTGGGGGTTTTCTGAGGGGGGGGGGGCAGTGGGTGTAATGGGAGCGCGGAATAAGCAAACGCTTGTATGTCTGCACTGTCGCCCCTTTCCCCAAGGCACACATGCTGGGGGGGTGGGGGGGGGAGACAGAGGCAGAAAGAAAACTTTGCAGAAAAGCCAACTCCTCTCTCAGGAGGGAACAGGCTTCAACCACCCCCCCACCCCGCCCCATTAACTGCCCTTCCACATTCAGACACCTCCCAGCCAAAAAGCCAAAGTGTCCCCCCCCCCACCCCAGCCAGCAGAAGGAGCGAGTACCCGGCTGTCCATCACAGGCTGGCTGCCCCTCCCTCCTCATTAGGAAGGTAAACAATGAAAGGGGGATGATGAGCCACATCGCAGAACAAATGAGGACCAGGAGGGGAAATCAGACACCAGCTTAAAAACTACAGCCACTGGCAGAAGCCCCCCCCCCCAAAAAAAAAGGAGGAGGAGAGAAATACCCAGAGCAAAGAGAGTGTGCAATCTTTTTGGATTACTCCCCTCTCTCCCTTTCTCCATAGCCCTGGGCAATCACACTAAAACTCACATGGTCACTGCTTATTCAGATAACCCTAACAATGCACACCAATGGTAACCATGTGAGTCTTCACAAGCCACCCAAGAATGCGCCAGTTCAAATCCTCATGACCCCCCACCCCACCCCCTCCCTCCCTCCCACCCCCTCCTGCCAACACCCCACCCCAGCCCCAAACGCAAAATTTATTCAAGAGTGCACCCTACTCAGCAGCTTTACGAGAGCCGGCGATTATTCTGTGCCGCTCGCTTTTTTAATTTACAAATTTATGGGGCAACGCGGCCGCTCGCCAAGATGGCCGCCACGTTATGGCCTCGAAACAAACACCCTTAAGTTTCAAGTGCGCAGGTAGGAATGACCTGGCTTTTTGGTCACTATTAAACCTTCTCCTTTTCTTCTTAGCGAACGGGTGGAACAAGCAAGTCACTGAAACACATGATCTTATTTCAAAAGATTTTTTCTTTCTTTAAGCAATGAATGACCATGAAGTAGGCGATGGACGGGGGCCAGGGAAAGCCAATAACAAAGAGTTACACGGAGCCTGAAGAAAATGAAAATTACAGAGGCAGAAACGTCAGCGGTGAAGAAGCAGCCTCAGTGGACAAAAGATAAACAATCGCCATCCCTTGCTTCTTTAATTTACTGATATGGGGACATGATGAGAGCGGCCGGCACTCCTGGGGGGTGTTTTCCCCAGATATTTAGACCAAACAGATCTTAAACACTTACAGGCATTAGCTAGCTGTGACAAAAACAGTAACAAAGTCAAGAAGTGCAATGAGTAAATATACTTGGTGTGGTCTTACATTAAAATAAACTTCCATCCCAGTCACAGATTTAAAATACACATTTCTCCAGCGTTCACACATTTTCCGAAAGGTTTAAATTTCTGCTATTGACCTTGGATAAACAGAAAAGGGGAAAAAATAGCCTAGGAGAAGCGGTCTGAGCGCTAAGAAATGGCACCTGTACTTTGATGGATATTAACACAGTTTTTGTGCGGAGTGCAGAGGGGATTGCCATTCAGCCTTATCTTCAGTTCCAGTCAACTAGCAATCCTGAAAGAGTTTGCAACATCATCAGAGCTGGCCATTTGATAGGATTCTAGCACTGCACCTAATCAATCTGTGGAATAGTACGGCCCAGACATGTAACAAAGCTCAAATAGATTTACAAATGGGGTTGTTAGCGGATAAGCTCCTGCACAGGATTACATATTGATTTTAAACGTATAAAAAAGCTTATCATATAAAACCGTAACTACAAAAATAGGGAATCTATGCATAAATCCCTTTAAGAAAGAGGCGTCCACTTTCAAATACACAAACCTCAGAGTGAATCGGGGTTCGGTGAAAAGGAAACAGGCAAGAATGCGGCCCGGAGAAATGAATACGAATGGCAAAGGGATCCGTGTAAACGGCAGAGAAGCGACCTTGGGATGTGTGTGGAGGAGCTCAGCTCCGGATCCGTTCTGCTTTGCCATGAGGCACATATGCGTTGCTGCGGAGATCGCGGCACGTGAAGGTGGATTTTACTAGTCAGCCAAGGAGAGAACCTGACCTACTCTAAGGCAGCCTGATCGGGAACTAACCCTATGCATACCTAGAACCCGCCGGCCGGCTGAGAACTCATTCTTTCTTTGATCTAGGTTTCTGCATTGACTTAATATTAGAGCTAATGATACTAGTACTTGGGCTAAAATGAGGCTTTGAGTGGTTTGGCACATTCCATGAGTCTCTTAGGGGGGTTTTAATCTATTTGCCTTGCGGTGACTATGTTGTGAAAGGCGCTATATAAAAATAAATTGAATTGAATATTTATACAGGGCTTAGAACGTATCCGAATATCTGGGTCCCCCCACCCTGCCAGTTCATGTTTATCCAGTGGTCCACCCCATGCCCCCATCTCTATCCCCCCCCCTCCACCCCAGGATCCTCTATGATTCATCATAACTCAGCCCACTCGAACCCGAATGCTTCACCATCGGCCATATAAGAGGTTCCGGCTCCACCCACACCATTACCCCTCCCCATCCAACCACCCACACGCCGGGTTCAAACAGACTCGGCAGGTAGCGGTACCGAGGGCGGGCTGGGGGGTGGGAGAGGGGGGGGGGATGGAGCGTCCTCGGCCCAGTGGCACTGACAGGTCCAACCGGGCCACAGATAAAGTAGCTCGGGCCTCGGTCGGGCGGCTCCGCGCGAGCTCTTCACGAGCCGCTGTCTCCCTGTCATCGGCCGGCCAAGCAAATCAGCAATTACCCATGTGGCCCCCGCAGCCCTCAATGGGCCTGCTGGAGCACTAAATAGGAAAGGCGATGCGTGCCCTTCCCTGGCCGCTGGCTCAGAACTATCTCCCGGGCCGAAGAAAGCAGAACCTCCAGCTGTTAAGTGGCAAACATGGCGAAGAGGGAAGCAGCTCGCAGAGTTACGGACAGCGGAGCACTCAACAAGTCCAGGGGCGGCAGGCTGCGGTGGCCTGTTCCCGCCCACAAAACGCCTCAGCCCCTGACCCCCACGGTGAAACCCCCCCACCCTCAGATTCGTGTTAAACGCAGCCCGACAGATTCCGGGGCAGGTCATCAACAGTGCCGTCAATGTGACGGCATCTGTGGCAGCTTAGCTTGGATGCTACATGGCTACGTTTATCTGGACCAATAAGGAGGGAGGGGCCTTTTTAAACATGGTCTGCAGGCCTGCAGAGAACAACTTAGATTGGTGGAGATCACTTTAGACACAGTAAAGCAGAGGCGGGGCGTCCCCCGGGTGCAGAAGCACCTCCAAAACTCCAAGTTGAGACACCAGCACAGGAGGCCGGCCCTCACACGCACCTGCCACAAGCCGCGTCCCACAAAAACTAATTAGAATTGATTCATTATGGATCAGCTACCTTATCAGGTGAGGAAAGAAATTACCGCGGCTCGCCGAAGGGGTCCGGGGTCGCCATTGAACAGCAAAATCAATTTGCATTGATTCTAAAAGGTTCGCGTTGGGAACGAGGACACAGTCACAGGGATTAAAGTTGCACGGACAACTCTGATACGAC
Source organism: Paramormyrops kingsleyae (assembly GCF_048594095.1). Taxonomy (NCBI): domain Eukaryota; kingdom Metazoa; phylum Chordata; class Actinopteri; order Osteoglossiformes; family Mormyridae; genus Paramormyrops; species Paramormyrops kingsleyae. The sequence continues at coordinate 6,983,200 of NC_132816.1, forward strand.
GAGGCCTCCCTGCAGCCTTATAACGGAAACCCCGGAGAGGAAGCCCTCCGCTGGCCTTATCCAAGCAGCCAAATAGTCTTTGCTATCAAATCATGGCCAGGAAATCAAATTAGGCGAATGGATAAAGGTCTAAATATTTGTGTGAGCGGCAATGCTATACCATAGCAAACAGGCCGAAAATACTATAAACCTTAGCAACAATTAAAACCAATCATTTATAGAATTAATACAATCATTATTGTTATCTAATGACCTGTGCATTATTTACTATCATATTTAGCAAATAGGCGCTGTAACCGTTATAAGAAGACATGGAACTTAATGTATATTTAGTGTAAATTTTTAGTATATAAAGTGTAAATTTGGAGTAAATTTGGAGTATTTTTAACAATTATTCCAATTAAATGCCCCCCCCCCCCACTCAAGCCTCTTGGATTCACTGCCTCCTCAGGTATCATTCAGGTTTAGTGGCTCAGGAGCCGTTTGCAGATCATGCTCCTTTTCCCAGGGCAAGTTGTAAAAGTTCATCAATATGTTAATGACTAAATCATTAAACACTTAAAGAAACCTTTAATAAACATCGATTGGAGCACTTTGCAGCCACCTCTGTGGCTTCACATTAATCTACTGCTAAAAACTGATAGACAAACCGAAATGTGCAGCTATTGTGATGAGGCTGGAATGGACTCTGTGTAAAAGTTCCCAGGCAAAATTCATTCTGGGCCTTTTATAGGTATTAGTTGGGGGATAATTCTGCCGTAATAGAATTTGCCCTTCAGTGCAAATTCAGTTACAAAGAAATTAAACAAAATCATTATCGGTGTCCTTTTAACTGACCACCTCAAAAGCTTAGACCTACGATAGAGTGATTAAAGGTACGTCGAAAAATAATTGCTTTAATTTTTTTCTAATTTAGTTGGACTTTTTTTTTTGAATGACAACTTGCTGAAAAATACAATTACACTGTCAAGGGGAGGTCGGTGATCTTCACGATAACTCCACGAGACTTTCGCTGCTTGTGGTGAATGAATAATTCAGACAAATCAAGACTTTTTTTCTGCATACGAAATTAATTTTGTCCAGATGAAAGCCAGAAAGTTTTACGTTCGCTAATTTATTCTTAATCACACTAAAAATGAGCAGAACACTAGATAAATAAATACTTTATCCAACTATTGACTCCTGAAACCCGTCTTTTAAAAAGGGACAATGTAGATGGCAGGAAGACTTCCGTAAACACGTCAGAAGCCGACTGAGACACACCAGAGAGACTCCCACTGAAAGAGCTCATCGGCATCCTGGCCTTGTCCTCATCTTCCTCTTCCTCAGTGCAGCCTGTAAGGATGTATCATAACCCAACTCACTCAGCTGCATCGGCAAAACAAGGTCAATAACACAAGTGGCCTTCCGGGCGTAACACTTCAGTGGTGCCTCAAGGTCAGTCGCAGCAACCACCTTCCAGATGGAGAAGATCAGTTATGGTCTGGCCGTAAGGTACGGAAAGCGATGAGGTTCACAAAGCACCAGCAGCCTCCCAGGTAGCCAACCTGGGAAAGATTGAAGGCACATTTAAGAAGCTGAGCCCCATCGGTTTTTAATTACTCAAAGTGAGCTAATAGGACAGAAGGGGGCGCTTCGAACCATAAACCACATGTGCCTGGGGTCTCGGTGTAAAACATTCCTTGGGGGTGCAACCCCAACAACCGTAAACCATGACACACTACAGACAGACACTCAGAGAGTGGAAGGTGGATCCTACACTCCCCCCCCCCCCCACCAACCACAGGCCAAAGAGACTCAACATGCACAGCTGCGCCCCTAACAGGCCCACAGTGCCACGCTGCCAAGCAAACTTAACAACACCAACAAATAACAGGTATTAAGGTGAAGCCGCTCGCTCATGGTCGGGGAGTCTCAGGGGTTGCCATGGTTACACGTGCAGCCCAGCCAATGTGCCGTCAAGTTTGAGAAACTTCTTAAAACCCCAACCGTACTATATAAACAGGTGCAAGTTAAAGGCGTTCATTAGGGGATGTTTGAGAGACAAACCTGTTACTGTCAGCGACTAGTGACACCAAAACTGCAGTGACACCAATTAGCTGTTTGGCGGAGGATAACTGAAGGAGGGGACGTGCGTTCTAAGCTCGTGTAATCACTTCAGAGCCTCACGGATCCTTAGTACCTGCCACACAGCGACAGATGTAGCACAGGGCAACAAAACAAACCCCGACAAGAACTGCCAAGCGTTTGCTGTCCGGAAAGGCTGCTAACAAGTAACCTTCTCAATTTTTTTTTTTAGAAAAGTTAGAGTGTAAAGCTATAGGCAAACTGGCATTTCCCAAACACGGGGCCATTCAGCAGGAACCATTAAAATTCAACGTACAATCGTGCACCTTGTTACACCGAGAGCTCACTGATCTGGACTTTACATCACACCTGTTGAATTGCTGGATTTGATGTCCACATGCTGCTTCGATAACAAGCAGCCATTGCGAAACGCAGCATCACTGTTAACAAGTGTAATTTCAATTTTATCCATTTTATAGACCTCAAAATATGAGAAAAGGGGGGAAACAAATGAAGAAGACAAAGTAATCCGTGGGGGGGGGGATCAGGCTGAAGCAAAGACCAGGCCAGTAAGTCCCCCATTGTCTGTTTTGGCATCCCAGCTCCCTGAAAGGGGGGGAGGCAGTAGCTGCAATGCTGATCTGGGGCCTGTAGAAGAGGCGGCACAGATTGGTATCGCTCAGCACCCATGTGACCACGATACCAGTCATGTGGCCCATGTGTGCCAGACACAGACCCCCAGACAGTAACAAAAGCCAAAGGCTCCAAGGAGGAGGGGGGGGGGGGGGTGCAGAGGGGTACGGCCCTGTGGCTAAGCGCAGGGAAACAGGATTGTTCCATGGGGGAGTCTTAGCGGGATGCGGAACGGCCACATGCATGTAATATTACCAATAACTTCGGGATTTAGGGCAGGATTATGGCCGCCGACTTTCCCAAACTGTGGCTCAAAGGGGATAAAGGCAGTAGTGACAGGTCACTCTCCACAGTCCCCTGTCCAACCGAGCAAGAACCCAACGCAGTCCTGAAAATATGCCACTTTGTATTTTCGCTGTAGAGAAAACCAACCGGTAATCCTTCACATCAGTCGCTCTTGTCCCCGTTTTCCCCCACTTGTCCTGCCTTAATAACGGCCCTGATGGCTAATCCTGGGAGGGGAGAGATCATTTTATCTGGTGTTTTGTTTGGAAATGCTGGAATCGCTCCCATCACTCGGTCAAACTCGTGAAATATTGACCAGAGCCAATCCTTGGTCTATGTCAACACATTTCTCCATTAATAACCAGAAACTAATCACCAGGAAGCATCGACTCAGCCAGTTACAACCCCCCTCCCTCCCCCTTTCAGCATCAACTGAGCCAAACATAAATAAATACACACGTTTAAACACACTCAAGCCTTACAAATTGGATCTACAAGCTGATTCCTCCCCCGTTCTGCTACTGATTTTCATTCCTGACTGTCAAGGGACAATTAAGACCAAAGAAATGCTTCATCCTTTCAAATATTAACGTCTAGACACTTTAAAACAATTTTTTTTTAACAAAGACCCAGCTTAAAATTAATATACTAAGATAGGGTGTGACTGTGCAGATTGCGAAGGCTTCCAGGAAATCAAAGCCGAGTGAATTAAGAAGTGCTGTCCAGTACTTCAGGAAGGAGTGACCTGAAGAGGAATATCTGTCAACAAAGCTACAAACAGAGAGAGAGAGAGAGAGAGAGAGAGAGAAAGAGAGAGAGAGAAATTAAGTACTGAAGTCCTAGCAGTGGAAATTACAAGTGAATGACGCCTCTTGGATTTAACTATTGTAGCTCTACATTCAGGGGAGAGGGCACTGTGTTATTTCGGTGAGCACCGTCCCGTGGCGTCATGTGAGAGAGGACACCGACCACCGACGCTGTCTGCGAGCGTGGTGGCAATCTACAGAGGACGGGATTCGTCCCGACGGCCCGCCAGGGTGAAGCTGCTTCAATAGCCAAATAAGATTAAGACGGTGATCCTAGCCAGTGCGGCACTCAAAGCAGACAGGAATAATGACGATCCTGCCACGGCAGACCTGCTGCTGTCGGGTGGTGGTGCCTCCAGACTAAGTCAGACCTTACAACACACACACACACACACACACACACACAGGTCTACATATATACACACTCTTCCTTACAGTTTTCTCTGAAATACATATGAAGCAAAAATGGTCCCCCACAACTATTATACAGTTTGTGTGATATTTATATATATACCCTGTGTATTTATTTGTATTGAATTGTTTATATTTTATAGACAATTACATTTTTCAAACAGCTACAGCAAAGGTTACAATGTAAAAAATATGCCACCTCACTAATAACCATTTAGACTATATTCCCTTGTTTATAAATTACCCAAGAAAAACTTAATTGGCGTTATTAGCATCAAACAATTGGCATAAACAATTACAGCGGAATCAGTAGCCGTATTTGTTCTTATTTAATTTCGAGAAAGAGTTTGCGGATTATTCAGCATCTAATCTTTCTACCTTGTAAAAGGGTTTATTCGTTGTTTGTTTTAGATAGAAATCTTTAAATTACACTAAGAAGGGGTACCATTACAAATTAATCCCAGTTCTAATAAAACCTAGGTTTTTTTTTTGCCCTGGAAAAGGAGGGGTAAGAAAAAGGAAGAAAGGAAAAGAAATATATTAAACCCTGTGATCACAGCAAGCATTTCTCATTTCTTATCCGACCATTTTCTGTTTAATCCAATACCCAGTAATCCAATTTGTCTGTCGGAGTTTAAGGGGCAGATCGCAACTTCTCCACAGCCAAGTCACTTTTTGAACATTACAATATATTTTAAGGGGAGCGACACCCACTCGTTTCATCTCCTCTTTTCGACTGTTGCCTACATGGTCTAATGTCTTGTGGAATAAAAAAGAGAGAGAGAGGGGGACAAGATGAACATTGTTTCGTGTGATTAAGTAATAGCTCATTAAAGACTTGTCACCGCTTTGCTCTGAATATGCATGAAGCACATAATCAGATCTGGTACTGTCACTAGAGGAGAATATGGTAAGTACAAAGCATTGATTTAATTACTTGGAGTGGGTTACGGTGTGGCGCTGTCTTGTTAGTGACTAATAAAAGGGATTGTACAGCCTTGCCCGATTTAGAAGAAAGGTAGTTTAGCTTTCACCACAATACCTAATCTACGGATAAAGCGCACTTCATTGTACTTGAAGGAGCCGTCGCTGGTCGCGAAATTGATGTAACACGTTTTCTTTTAAGTGGACCTGGTTAACGGCAAACCATCTTTTCTTCTTCTTCTTCTTCTTCTTCTTCTTCAGTAAGATACAGTCCGCCTTATGTGGTGGCAGAGCCCTAAAATTCTTCATTCATTTAAAAAAGACTACAGTGATGCTGAACTAGCGCATCTCGAGAGCGCTGCATCCAGTGATCTTGTGATACTTGCTGTGAAATTTAGCTCACACGCTTCACACCGTCTGTGATCGCAAAACTTAAGGGATGTCAGCAGATGTCCTGTTTCTCTCCTAGTCCCGGCTTTACGATATGAAAGGGGAAGAGGCACTTTGAAACAAGACTGATCCCATTGTAGTTCCATCTGGGGCAAAAATAAAACAGCAAACTTCCCTTTTTTATTTTTACTGGCCACATATAATAGATGCTTAAATATATCCGCTTTCTGATTGTTTATTTAACCTCGACGGATGGAGCAATACGCATCGGCGCAGGGATAGCCGTGAAATGAGTTTAACCGTCTATGTCAGCTGTAAATGGCTCGAAATGGTTATCGTGCGGCAGTATTACAGCTCGCTAACAAAAAGAAAGAATAAATATATTAATGTAGTATGTGAGGACAGCGAGAGAGCGTCTGCAGGGAGCGGGAGGGAAAGTATGATCTTCCCTTTAAATGTGAGCGAAATCCTTGAGTTATCGTGCCATCCTTCATTGTGACTGAGTTAGTGTTTTGTGAGAGTGCATGTGTATCACTCACCTTAGATAGTTCTCCTTAATACGTCTCGTCATCTCTTCACACTCATGCTTCAGGCACACACGCACGCGCACGCACGCACGCACACATTTGTATACATATCTTTGTGGGGACCATAAATTAATTTCTATGGGCAAAACCTTAATCCCAAAAATGACGACCTTGACCCCCACCCTGCCCTAACCATAACCATAAGTAACCAAACAAAATACGAGACATTTGGCATTTTTAGTTTTTTGGTTGCTGTCACAGATTTATATAAAATCGAGTCTCTGAAAAAGTGACCCTCGCAACATCAAAAGAACATGTTTTTGTCACATTGTGGGGACATTTGGTCTCCACAATGTAATATACACATATGCCCCCACCCCACAAACACAAACACACACACACACACACACACACACACCCCATAGCAAATATCCTCCTCCCCCAGAGGACAACACCTTTATTACTTTATAACTGTGAGGATGGAGGCCAAAGCAAACAGCTCCGATAAAATATTTTTGTTTTAATCCCTGCTGTTAATTTAATTTAACCTTCCACAGAACACAGTCTCCCTTACTGTTGATCTCCACACTTCCCTTTTGCTGTATTTTCAAGCATCGATTTATTCACCAGCCAGTTATCTGAGAGAACTTTCTGTACTCATGGTTGTTATGGCTTAAAAATATCCAACACCACCCCCCCACCCCCACCCCAATCACCCCTCCCCCACCCAGCCGCTCCTAAGTCAAATTGCGTTCTTTAAATCAATAAACATTATCACAGAATGACAGACTGTCAGCTGTTTTAGGCCATGTCTCCTCTTCCCTCACGTAAGACGAGTTGTTCACTCTCTGCTTTTAAGGAAGCATCCGGAATCCCAGGCCAGACACATCTCAGAAGGACAGCGTTCTGCTCCCTGTCTTCACGGGAGAATGAACATGAGAAAAAGAGAAAAAAAAACATGAGAAATAAGCGAGTTTTGAACACGTACAACATCTATCACGTGTCTGTCTGACCAGACCTTGCTGTTTAATCACCTTTCCATCCCAGAAAGCGATTTGTTGGTTTGTTGGTAGGTCTCTCCCTTACAAAGCGGGGGAGAGAAAACGAAGGTTAATAAATGCGCCATCACCCCGAGACCATCGTACGGAAATATATCATCCCATTCTGCTGAAAAACCAAACGAATGACAGCCGGCCGATGTTTTTATTTAAAAACATGGAAGCAAGGTAGATAAAGGATCATTGTGCGCCCCAACTTTGTCACGAAGGGAGATGGCGAAGGGCCTATTCACCATGTAACAAAAATCATTCTCCTGAGGGCGATTACCATTATGATCGACTGTCTCTGCATTTCGCTAACATGGGCCGCGCTCGCAAACCAAGAGGATTTTTGTTTTTTTCTGAAAAGGCAGAAAGCTCTTCAGATATGGCAAGAGGGGGCAGATGAAGAATCAACGGAGGAAGCTCACCTGGTAAACTTCTAAAAGGTGTCCCATCAAAAGGCCCCCCCCCCCAGGGCCAAACAATGTGAGGGGAACCATATTCCAGCCCCTCACGCTCAACAGGCTCTCCAGACCCCGGCACAGATGAGAACAGAAACCTATCCCAGTTAATAATCTCGTAACAAAAGCTAAAAGACATCATCCTATTAAGCAGTGATCTCCAGCGCTACTGCGAGGTCCTTCCCGGTGCCTTTTATAGAGAGCAGTGCTATTAAAGTGGCCTAAACAGCCAGCATGAACCTGGATTCTATTTCTGCTTTTATCTGCCCCTGTTGTTTGGGATTTCAGCAGCGCGCTGCTTGATGTGTCACTGATATTATGGATCTCTGGGAAAACTCAGGCCCAGTTTAGTCTCTTTTTTTATATATATTTTACAATTCACTTTGCGCTGATTGTGCCAGGCTAATACAGCTCTTATTTATCAGATTTAGTCTTTAAATACATAAGTTTGTGGAAAAAAAAAAAAGTTGATCCCTCCCAGCCCCCTGCCGAACTCTCTTTCTTTCCTGTTTTTAGCTGGGGAATATTCAATGAGCCGACTGAAAAGCGCCGACTCCCCAGCACAAAAAGCGTCCGAAATTCTCATTTAGTTGTCTTTATTTTGCTAGCGCCATGTGGTCCTTGAAGATGCTGAAAACACGGGAAGCAGAGGAAGGATCAGAGCGGGCTTATTAGCATTCGGACAAAATTGGAGTGGTGGAGTTCTATAGCCGGTCTCCTCGGCTGGTCCTGTGAAAGCTGCCGGTGATAAGCTCTCTATTTCATTGTGCTTTTGTCTTTCCTCTAGGTTTTCAGCGCAGCGGGGCGTTTACTAGCCCCAGGTTGCACAGGAGAATTATGGGAAATTTTTTTAAAAGCCCTCCAACATCCATACCCAGTAGTACTTACACCAGTCTGTGGAAAAAGAAAAAAAAACTTTCTGAATTTGCCCAATTTTTTGACCATCTTTCTCTCTCTCTCTTTCTCTCTCTTTTTATTTGATCAGTTTTTTTTTAAATCCACTATTTTGCAGCAACCCTCATAGGGGACTTTGCCCTAATCGCCGCTTGTCAGTAGCTGTTGTTGTTTATTAATTCATCCTTCCAGATACTATTAAACTAAATAAGACTAAAAACAAACTTGGCTTTCAGGCCAATAAAATACTGACATGTGTGAATTTTAAATGCCGAACAAGGGAGGTTCCAATTAACGCCAGTCAAGCGGCTATCTTGTTTGATAAGCGCTAAATGCACGAGAGGCGATCATGACCCACGTCCTCATTCCGGGCGCTTAAAGACCCGAAGAGTCTACGTTCCACTGCCGACTCCCCCGAGGAGACCCAAAGGCAAAAAAAAAAAAAAAAAATATTGTGGGAATTTTCAGTCCCCCCCCCTCCACACACACACACACTTTTTAAATATGCAGATGGAGGACAAAAATGGTGCACTTTGATGAAGAAAGGGAGCACCTTAATGCCAGCCATTGCGTCGTCAACCTTTCCAAGTTGTAGTGAAATGGATAAAGGTGTCCCTGGATGGGTTTATCTGCTAAATCCTTGTGGTTGGCCTGCTATCTTGGATGATGACCCCCAAGAATGTCAACAGCTCATTTCCCAAAGAGCTAGAAGGAGTCAGTGTGCAAGTTATAATCTGCCTCTTCTCAAAAGCCCAGGTTTCCAACATTGAATTTCACAAGCTGTATAACCATATTCAGCCTATGATCTCCCTTCTACAAGATCCCCTGGATCCGTATGTTCCACAACAACATATATATATATTTGTTCGTAAATATGATCGTTAACGGAAAAGTTAGAAAAAACAAGCACAATATATCAACAGTGCAATTCTAAAGTAACTGTAAAGGAAACTCACCTTATCAGCTGAAAACCTGATCTATGTGATGTAGCTAATATGCTTAACATACACAAATATTTACGTGAAATGTAAAAGAATGACGTAAAACTGCGAATCGATAGAAGCTTCATTTCTATTACAGTGTTTTCTTTACATTGTTTGTCCCAGTCACAAGAATTATAATACTGGTATATATCCTTTTTATGCTTTAAATACCCAGCACCATTTCAGGATTTATTTATTCCTGAATTTAGTTGCATTTCTCTTTTTTTTTGCATTGAAAATATTTTTTATTGCATTCAAAATGCTGAAATACCGGATAATGAAATCTGCAATGCTGTTAAATAAAAGGGATTCATGTCTCTGTTAGTATGCAAGATTGTTACATTTTGTTTTCCTGCTAAAGTAATAAATAAAAAAAAAAAATAAAAAAAAACGAGAGGCTTTTCTGGGTGCACATGTGTCCTGGCCTGCACAGAACCACCGAAATGAAAAGGGCCGATTGTCTCGGGCCTCGACAATGGAGGCCCTCCAAACTCTGCTCGCCGTTCAGGACCAGATGTTGCAGAACTGACCAACAATCCGGCCAATAATGGAGGGGGTGGGGAGACCCCCCCGAATAAATTAATGACTGATTTTTCCAACTTTGATGGAATTAAGTGAACGCCTTTTCCCAACGTGTCATGTGAACGTCCTCCCGTTAAACGTTCTTTTTTCCCTCCCTCTCTCTTCTTTTTCCTTTCTTGTCAAGTAAGGCCACCCAGCAGAAAGCAACTGATGCAAAACTTGGGAGTAATCCCCCTGTTTATCTCGGCTCTGTGGTTAGTCTTAACACTGTCCCTATTATCTTGGGGATTTAGGCAAACTTTCATTTATTTGTTAGCCTTGGTTTCTTTCTACGAACTTTCTTGCCCAAGTTGAAGATCCCCAAGCCGTATTCCAATGTAAATAGATTTGCATAGGGCTACAATGCATCTTGCCAGGGTCCTGATTAGTCAACAGTGGCATAGGGCCGCTCGCATCCGGGGGTCCCCAGGCAGATATGTATATGTAAAAATGTGTCTTCCAGGAGTGAAGTTGCAACACTTGCATATGTATCTGTCCTGACCAGAGACCCTTTTCCTCTCAGCAGCCAAAAGAATGCATTTCATTTTTTTTCTCATTATCAATGCCTCACCCCAGTTCCCAAGTATCCACGCCTTTTCCCCCAACCTTGTCTGCCTGGAACACGCACCAACAGTTGTTCAGTTCCTGCAGCTCCTGCCAATAACACTAGTAGTGCTTCTGCCGGCGGCCGCGCGCCCGGGCTGAAGCGTGGCCCTCGTGCGAGGGAGTGAAGACGCAACCGGCTGAAATGTCACGCAATTATCTACCGACTCACACATCCAAGTCTTTTTTATTGATTTTATAAATAGGAAATTCCGGTATTTTAGGCTCCCTGCGCATCAGTTTATCTTCAAATGTCAGAAAAGCAACAAACAAATGGGATTATTAATGACGAGATTTGCGCAAATGTAAGGAATAGGTGTGTTGTGTCGCGGATTAACGTTGTAGCTGCTGCAGGCGAAGCCAAAACGAGAAATACCCACGCCGACCGACAGTGACATCAGCAGCGAAATCCTCTGATGTGTTGTACTGGGAAGCGCCGGCATTTCAACAACACAGAATGAGCCAGAATGAGAGGCCCGCACTGCGAATGACGCAAGGAGACCTGATCACTACACGACTGTTTGATTTTGACAGTCTCCCTGGGATTTCCGAGATTCGGTGGGACGATTGGACTGCACACCATCCCTGGCCTTGATTTTCCAGACTAAGAAGCTAAATAAGACTTTACTTTGTGTAACACTTTCTGGCTGATGGGTTAAAGCAAATCATGCTGAGACTTCAAATTAGAAATTGTACAAAAAATTGTGAGATTTTAGATAGACTATCAACTTATTTCTTTACATGTCATATAACTAATTGTTGTTCTACTAGCTAGTTCACAAGGAACTGTGGGCAAGGTTAGGGCACCATACTTGCTGCAGGACTGTATGACACTTAGAGAGATGTTCCCAGAGTTATGTCAAGCCTGCTTTGACGGCCAATCCAATGGTAGACTAATGGGCCTAGTTAAAACACACACACACACACACACACACACACACACACACACAATAACAGGCCCAGTGTTCTTGTCTCGAAGGTTTAGAATTTCAAATTTCACCCTTGTCTTCATGCATACTAACAAAGGTAAATGTGTAAAACACGAGTCGTGGGGGTAACTTATAAATAACCAAATTGGGACAGCAGGTGGCTTAATCGCTTCGGACACAGACTTACTGCCTCAAATCGCGTTGCTGATCTTGGTAGTAAGTACCTTCACAGCAGTAAAAGTGCATATTAATTTAATTTCTTGCTTATTGCTAATAGCTAAAATATGATCCACAAAAAGAAATATTCTAATTGCAGCAAGCAGCAAATATGTTTTCTATTGAATTGGAATATTAACCAGAAAACCAGTCCACCAATATTGATCAGGAAGAAGTTACAGTAGGCGTGCAAAGTGTTTGTCCTTGTGAAATCCCTCTTTCAAAAATGTGTTGAATAAAAAGTCCCTGAGTCTCTTTAAGAAGCCGGTCTTCGCATGCGGCCCGAACCGGGGGATGCACCTGACGTATCTGCTGCTGCATCAGCTCCCACGCATCTGGCTGCAGCCTGGGAGTCAGCGGGCTCGCAGTTTTACTGGGCGGGAGTCGGGGGGGGGGGGAATCAGCACAATAGAGGTGCCAAAAACTGTTGACAGTCCCAATTTCCTTTGCATATGAGGCCCCTCCCCCTCCATTAGTGCTGGGCTGCAATCTCCCCAGGCTATGTGTTAGAACAAATTTGAGCAGTGTCATATTGCGTGCATTTCAACAAGGCCGACGGGGTCAGCGCTGCATTTGCTTAATGAATTCATCTGATGGAGTAATGGTTAGGCTCGCACCCTTAGGCCCTGCCAGGAGGGGGGGGGGGGATTCCGGCAGGGGGCTTCTATTTAATTGTTTTGGTTTATTTAAGGACAGTAATGGAAAAGCCCTTTTCACAATTTCACGGTGGAGTCTCTCTCCCCCCCCCCCCCCCCCCCCCCCTCCGCCTCAATTCCACCCTTATGCATGGATGAAGCTTTAACCAAAATTAACTTCATATCGGCCTCGTCAGTTCGGCCAATGCAAAAGCTTTTTGAGGGTGGGGGAATAAAAGAATCCCAGTTTTTACCAAGGAATCTGTGTCATTGTGCGGCTTTACCACATAACCGGTCCGATGGCTTTTTTTCTGGCCAGAAAACGGTTACAGTTGGAAATGACAACTTCTATAACGGCAGAGAACTTTTGCAAATGAATGGAGTCACAATGCACAGACTCCTAGGCATTACACTTAATTGATAAGTGCGTCAGAAGTTACCATTTGAAAAGGTCTATTAATTAACTGCATACCTAAAATTCAATTATCTAGCAGGAGCACAATTTGTAAACAAAATAATGATCAATTATGCAAAGTGTTCCCTTTGCCACCCAGCCCTCCCTTTGTGGTATCTTATCTGATCAATAAACTATCTGTAGCGTCAGGAAACACAAAGGAAAACAGCTCAAGTAAGAGGAGCGCAATCAATAAATTAATAGAGAAACAAAGCGCCACCTCTTCAAACATTTCAAAGCTGCCTTTTTAACGCCATTCTTTCGCAGTCATCGTCCATGTGTGATAAAACGTATGGCGCCGAGTAAACAAACTGCTTCCCTCCCGCCCTAGTCAGTCCTCGACAAAAATATAAATTTGTAGGACACATGTCTGCTACTTCTTCCCAGTTCCCAAATTTTGCAAAAGTGGGAATTGCAGGGAATGGCCAGGAATCACTGGGAATTGCCAGTGTAACAGAGATAAGAGGAGCGGGCAAAATGGGATGGTTTGGGAAAAAGGGGGAGCGATTATTATTAGAAGAGTGGTCCTTATCCTCTATTGAAAATGTTAAAGGGGGTGTATTACTGTCTGTGGCAAAGCACCAGATTCTCCAGACGGCCAAATTGTCGGAGGAGGAGGCTGAAGGAGACCAGTTGGTTACATCAGCGATGAGAGGTGCGGAAAAACTGCTAGGATCATAATTACTTGTCCAGTAATCAAGAAAAGAAAAGAACAACATCCATGTTTCTCAATGCGGTTCCCCAACCTCCACAAGCTGCCCCAACTCCCTACCCCACTGCCCGCTACACCCCTCCTCCGCCAAGCCAGTGCGTTTTATCTTAAGATTCTCAGACAATGCCTGGAGGATCCAGTTCCTTAATCTTCCTAAAAATCCCCTTTCATCCAACTGTTAAAGAATGTTTGAAAGGCTGACACCGAGCTGAAAAAAAATCACTGCACATCTGGCAAAGACTGCTGGGTTTTGGGGGGTGGGGCTGGGGGGGGGGCACAGAGCCCTTGCAACTAATTAAATTGTTTTGCTTCTCAAACATTTAAATGGCGTCAGAGATTAATTAAACGCGATATACAGGCCTCTGCACACGGCCCTTCAGCCTCATTATATTTCTGACTGCTGCAGTAAACATTTACTTGACTGATTTTAAGTGCATATGCTGTGCAAAAAAAAATATATACACACACACACGCACACACACATATATATACACACACACATATATATATACACACACACACACACACATATATATATATATACACACACACACACACATATATATATATATATACACACACACACACACACACACACATGTTATGCTTTATCAAACTGCCTCAGCAGATCTGCTTCTAAGTTTTAAATAATCAAATACAAAATAACCCCACGTGGAAATTAAAGTGCGAGGAGTTTCTGACAATCCTGAGAGTTCCGGAAACAAAAACAAACAGCCAGCAATTGCAACCATCTCCAAATCTGAGGGGAGAATGTTGTGTGTTTCTTTAATTTTTATTAAGGTGGGGGGGGGGGCAAAATCTGATCATTCCTACCACTTGTGGGCTTGTCACACACAGCCTGGAAATAAAGTAATTTCTAAAGGCAAAGCCGGCACATCAAATATTGGAATTCTGTCATTTCCTTTCTTTCTGCTAGACTTCAGGTGCTGCATGACACTGGCTGGGGAATCAAATTAAGTCTGCAGAGAGGCGCGCCGCCTCAATTGTAAAAAGAGAAAAAAAAAGCAGTAGACGAGGTTCTAAACAAACAGACAGAGCCGGTGAGGAACAGGGGTAGCCTGGAGAGAATTACAGAAAAGCTGTTCTAGAGGGGCTCTGATAATAATGTAACGCGGTAAACAAGTGCGATGATTTTAGCAGACATCAAAAATGGCCTCCCTCAGAACTACAAGCAGTATTATGTTCTAAACACTTTTTCCTTCCCTTACTGCTGAAAGATTATACTAGTTATCCCATTAAAGTTGGTAAAATGCCATTCTTGTGTCTTTAAGCTCTAGCATAGGAGGTCAAGAAGAGTATGTGTCTGCTTACAAGGATGGTGCGGATGTAATCTTCCCAAAGTTACAATAATTAATGTTAAGCTTCTTTTGCAATACGTTTCTGAAAGAACTTGCCTGATAATATACTTAAAGCTGCGGAGGCTGTTTGTGTTTCTGCACAGGAGGAAAAGAGGGGGAAAAAAAAGCGTTTGGCCATGCCACTCACGTACGGCAGCTTAAATCTGTACTTAAACCGCGGCTGGCGGTGAGCATGCGGTCCTATGAGCACGAGGAACGCTTTCAGATTTATCACAGCCGGCCACGTATGTGCTTATATATTCATAATGTATGCGCTTTATCACGCGTCTGGCTAATTCGCAACTGGGAAGCGGATGCACAACTTCACACAAAGCAAATCATCTCAAACAAAATTAAGAACCACCGACAAACAATTAAAAACGAAAAATCTGCGACAACCATACAGCGAAAAAAGTGACACATCATTTTCACACCTTTACCAAACGGACGAAAAATGATGCTCTTAAAATTAAGGATTTGAACTGCACTACTTTGCACCATATCGTATTAATATTTTCTGGTGTAAAAAGCACATATATTTTATCTAACATGGTCAGTCCTTTGGTTTTTATGCCACTGTGAAAGTACACAAAGTCTGTGTGAGGGACTTTGCATCTCTAAATTGACATTCCCAATAACAGATTTAAGCGTTGCATCCTCAAACGTGGCTAAAGCACAGCACAATTCCGTTATTTAGAATAAAGGCACAGTATTTCGTTAAGGGGAGAGGTGGCATGTCGCACTATTACATTAAGCCTATGATATCCCTCTTGTGTGAATTTTAGCTTCCAAGTTGAACACAAAATAGGGATTAGGTTGTCATAAACCCAGCGTCTATCTTATCAGCGTCAAGTGCAATTTTTAAACGTATGTTAATCTTGGCTAAAACTCATTCTTCTCTTTATCTCATCATACACGGGCAAGAACAACAGCATGTTGTGTTAAACGCCGCGATTTCACTCACTGCAGGTATTAGAAAAGGCCTTTTGGAAATAATCTAACATTTTTGTTGGACAAAAAAAAACAATTGAAGAATGGCGGCTGTCTTAGTGGGGCTGAGGAGCAGCCGGGTCGGGTCGGGTCAGCACAGCACAAGGGGAACTGGGCCTCTGTGGGTTCGGTTCTTATTAAAAACACCTCAACATAAACATGTAATGATTTTTAAGGAATTATGAGATAAAATACACAGTATTCAGCTGCACCACGCTGGTTGCATTGTAGAAAATACAAAAACAATATTATTATTATTATTATTATTATAACTATGATGATGATTATTATTATTAACAACAACAATAATAATAATAATAATAATAAATGAAGCGTAAGCAGAAGATGTGGGGGCTGGGGGAGATTCTGGGCGCCTTTGCATGCGGGGGGGTGGGGGGGTGGGACACTGCTCCCTCTGGTGAAGAAATAACAAGTTCATTAAGCGAGCACCACCCCAGGAATTAAAATTCCCAGGACCTCTCTACTCGCTTTACTGTGTGGTTTTTCATCACTCTGAGCATCATTAGGGCACTGCAGTAATTAAGAGTTGTTAGAAAGTGAATTCTCAAACTGCAGATTAGAAAATTAAACTATTTACTGATTACATATTAATAGAAGACAACAATAGCAGTAGCTATAAGCTTGGAAGGCAACCAAGGAATAAATCTCTGTACTTAATTACCATAAACAATGGTTGCATAGAAACAGTTTTACGCACATTCCCTTCTGTAATATGTCTGATATCAGAAGACACTTGACAATTCTTGTTCAATTATCTCTATTATTTAATGTGCTGTGAACTGCTCTGTGTAAATAAATTAACCACCCCAATTACTTTGAAATCATCCAGGGAGACGAGGTAATAGAAAACTGAGCAGAATACTATTTACGCCTAATCTACGAAATAAAAAAAAAAATTCAGGTTACTGCTGAAAATGCACAAAGCCCAGGAAGGGGTGTGACGATCAGATCGGCTATGAATTTCACTATATTAAGGTATAAACCCAAATTAAATAAAGATTATAATTGTCACACTTAACAGAGCTTTGCTGGCACCATATTCATACTATACAGTGACCGAAAGTGACAGAAGCTGGTCCAGGGACATCAAGACGCCCACATTGAAAAACCATTTACTTCCTCCAAGGAAATAAAATGATACTTCATTGCCATGGGTAGCATACAGTTGGTGAGAAACAGAATCCGTCAGTAAATGCACAGGATGCGTGTTACACTCGCGTCCCAATGACACAGCACAGAAACATAGTGAAACGTCACCAAATGAGGCCCTGTTCCCCAAATTGTGTGGGTCCACAAAAGTGGTGTGAGTCGTGCAACAGGTGCAGAGTGACTCCCCAAAAAAGGTGCAAAATCTTGGCAAGACGGACTTGACAGCTTTAAAGTTCTATATCGGGTGATTACAATGCTCTATAAATTGAATAAAATAATGATACAACCAAAAAGGTTGTACAGTTCAGAGTAACTGTTGTGTTTGGTATTAGGTATTCAGTTTTTTATTATAAATATTTATACATATTTCCACATTTACATATTCATCATAAAATACATACATATATTCATATATATATATATATACACACACACACACACACACATTATGAGTATATATATATATATATATATATATATATATATATATGCACACTCATTGTGTGTGTGTGTGTGTGTATATATGCAAAATACAGTTAAAAGTTTCAGGATGAAAGGCCAGAGACCAGCAGCCCGTATCCATCACAGGTCGGGCTGGTTCTGTTGGGCTGGCTAAGGTGCAGTCAGGACACTTCTGGAAGTACGGAATACTCCTAAATACCCGAAGAACAATATACACAAAGCCGGCAATGACTGTCTGTAAGTTACATAATCAGACAGATAAGGCCCTCAATCGCCACGGCGACCGGCTCCTTCCGTGAAGTTGGTCTTTATTCCTCTGCGATGACATTTATTAACGCCGAATTGTTCCGTGCCAGTCCCACAGGCTTAATAGTTTGCGACTATTAGGTGCCGATTTCTTTACGTTTGTAATGTCATTTTAGGGCAGTATGAATGCGGTTGAAGGTGCACCGTCATGGAAGTGGCCCCCGTGGCCACGGGTGAGAGCCCCTTAATGGCGGCACAAAGGCCGGCTGATTTCCCAGGCTCGGGTCGCGGCGTGGCGGCTCTCACTGATGCGCCGATAGGCTTGATATTGAAATGCATCTGTGACACGCGCACACTCACCCTGCATTTTACTCCCCCATTTCCAATTCCTTTTAAAGACCCCGGCCGAGGAAATTAATGTCGGTGACGATTTGGAATTCTGGGGCAGGTGTGACCCCGCCGGGCACAGCTTCCTCACGGACAGCCCTCCGGCACGGGTGCGTCTCCGCATGTGTGTGCGTGCACGTGTGCGTACGCACGCCCGTGTGTGTGTACCTGTGTGCCTCTCGCATTAATTCTTTTTTTCTTGTCAACACCCCCCCCCCCCCCCACAAACCCACGTGCCTTTTTTTTTCCCTGTTGCAGCATATCAATGAATGCCAGATATGTATTCCAGCTCTGCATGGCTGAGCACAGTGTTCAATAGTTGCTGGCTCACGGGCGCTATCAGGCCCAGTTATCACTCCCCGTGAAGGTACTCTTATCACCTGGACCCAGAGAGGTTCCCTCCATCCTGAGCCTTTTCATTTCCTGGGCAGTTTTCCGCTGAACATTCAGGCTTCAAAGATTCACACTCCCGAAACTCCATAAGAGTTTGTGAACGCTCAATTTGCCAAAACTGTTTACAGTGTAATTGGGCTCCGTACCTGTGTCTGCGAGATAGCGCCGGCTCTTCTCCGCCCGCGAAGCCGCGGTGTCAGTTCGCCCGCGCTCCTTCTCCACCCGCTGCCAGCTCTCTCCCGCGACATCCCGACTGGCTCCTTTGAACGCTTTCTGTGAGCAAGAACAAACGGCACGCAGACAGAGAACGGCGGGGACCGACATCGCCGGCGACACCCACATGCGGCATCGAGCCATTCTACTCTCTCCCCATGAAAACGGAGACGAGTCAGACTGGGCCGACTTTCATTTGGCCCGTGAGAATCCCCGACAGCTGGCGTGTTCGAATTCGTTATTAATTATCGTTAATTAAGTCGTTAATTACGGTGAGGTGGCGTTTGACGTGCGGCCACGTTTGGTCAGGCGTCCGTGCTCCGCCGCCGACAGCTGCACGTTTTTCTCAGAGATGCTCGCTAGCGCCTCTCCTGGTTCAAAGGTGTACAGCTCAATAGAAGTTGCCTCCTTTAGCTATTTACTGTAATTAGCAGTGTGACATCTAGGCCCCGTCTAGCCAGAGTTCCTAACAAGACAGGGTCAGGTATCCCCCAGTGGCCTTAAAGAGGGGCCGATCTCATCTCATTAATAATGACGACCCTAATTTTAACGATGGCACTTAGTAATTAGGGCCAGGATCCCTCATCCTCCCACCTTAGTCTTTCCCACCAACTGCTATGGGGATAGCATCCTCCTTCACTCCTACCTCCAGCTACTCTGCTTGCTATTCTCAGAAGCAAAAAGGGGGGGGGGGGGGGGGCAAAAAATGTCTATTTGAACAAATTCATAACCAAAAACGCTTAAAATAGTTTTTTGTGCTGATGCTTCCTATTTTTTAATGGAAAAGAGAAATCGCAAGATTTTTTTTTTCCCGCTTCCCAAGCTAGCACTATTTGCGCTTCACTCCAATAGCTGTCCGTCAAACGGCGCTACCTCCCTGTGGTCTATCAAATATTTCCCTCACAAATCAATTTTACACATGATCAGCCCATTCCCCCACTGAGCAGAACCTCCCCGTTAATTAAGTGAAGAAATTACCATATATATTATATTAATGCAAACATCATTCAGCTGGTAATTCATGGCTGATCTGGATAATGGAAAGGTTGAACACCCATTAACCCAATCCAACAAAATGGTTTGGCTGGGAAATTCTCGCAAGTCTCGTGTGACCTTCTTCCACTGAAAGGCGCCTCTGAGTATCTGCTATTGTCGTAATTAAAAATCACCCTGCTGGATCAAAACAGGAAGTCATCTCACCAGATCACGCCGGAAAGAGCCCCAGGAAGGGAGACAAGAGTCAAAATAACCTATACACTTTCATATTATTTATTTTTATAAACACACCTACTTCATACATATAACGAACATAACTAAATATGTATTTTTACTGCAGTGTTTATAATATGCATTAAGCTTTGCTTAATATAAATATTTTTCAGTAGATAAATTAAATTAGAGCATCATCATCATCATCATCATCGACTTCCATGGGTATGCAGTCTCACCCTGGACGTTCTAGCATCTCAGGATCTTCAGCAGAGACCCTGGGGACATCGCTGCCACTTAGGGCCTATAGGGTGACGTTTGCGTCTCCTGTCACCTGCCCAGTGTCACTGCTGGCTTTCATTCATCATTCGCTGTCAGTTGATGCATTTCTTATTTGGGCACTGGAAGCTTCGTGGCTTCTGAAATCCGCCACATTGACACTGCTGTGGGTGTATGTCCTGAGGGGGGGGGGGGGGTTGTGTGTGTGTGGGAGGGGTGGTGGTGGTCAACAGAGATTCAGATGGAGAGGGAATATTGTTAATGAACCTTAATCACCGTCTCCCCACCTACTGACTTAGGAGGATGGTGTGAATGGAGGCGGGGGGGCAGGTACCTCCCCCCCTTTGCATGCTGATGCACAGCTGTGTGAATCCTTAAGGCTGGTTTATACTTCTGTGTTCAATCGACGCCGTAAGTACGGCGTAGGCGTGGACCCTAAGCCTGGCATTCACCTCCCAGGAATTGTCGATGCAGACGGCTGTAACTGTGATTGGTCCACAGGGTAGCATTCGCTTATTATAGGAGCGAAGACAGCGTACATCCCAGCTGTACTTATATCCCCGATTGAAACTGGAGCGTTAGTTTTATCTGACATTAAATAACCCACCTTAGGCATCATAGCAAGAAATCTACAAAACACTCAGGATGACAGCGCCAACTTCACTTACCTCCATGAAGTTTATTAGCGCTCTGCAACACTAAAAAGTAAGTAAAAAGTAGCATAGACACTAACTTCAGAATATGCATGAAAAGTGACTCTGTAGCGGCTCGACATTTTTACAGATTTGCCTACGGGAAGTTAGGAGGAGCACAAACGTAACCAGGACTCGATAAATGGATACTTTGTTAAATGTTTGCTTTTTCTGTTTCAATTGTGTGATTCAACCATTGAATATATTGCAGGGTGGGAAGACAATAAATGCAACATCCAAACAATGTATCATCTAACGCTTTGGTGGTGTAATTGCTAAGCGACACAGACACACCAACACACAAGTGTAAATGTTCGCAACAGCCTAGGTCACGGTGTAGGTCATGGCGTGAGCTCATCTTATAAGTACAAATTAACCTTTACAGTCAGGCAATGAGGGAAGAGCTACTAATAATCAACGTCATGTGACACCCCCCCCCCCACCCCCCAATAGACACTGACTCTGTTGCCTGGCCTTTTCGGGTCTACTTGCCCTCCATCAGATCTGAGGGACCACAAATGCCACGATTGGCCCCTCAATCCATCTGCACAGACACCACCTCTCTGACAATAAGGCTTCCCTCCACCTGTGTTAGGGCTTAGAAGGTGAGAGGTCCTGTCCCACTGCAAAGATGCACTGCACCAGTGTTCTGGTCTGGGATGTCACCCCCGGACGGCAGTGGTACTTTTACCTGGACAGCTTGATCTACTTGCCTGACCCATGAATAAATAAAGGCCATGAATACATTTGTGAACATTTATTTGAAAATGTGCCCATGGGTTTGCTGGAAAATACACTGTAACTGCATCCAGGGAAAGTCCTGGAACTCACTGCGGGAATGAGCTGCATACTCCCTGCTTTTTCAACCAGCAGAGGAGCTCAAATTTGTGCTTTAAGAAGGGTAGTTAAGTTAAACTGAGCTGGGCATAGGCATTGTTTTTGTGGGGGAGTGTGATGTCAAAGGAATAGTGTGTTTATTCTCTTTATTTACTTTAAGACAGGTTTGTACTCTTTCACTTGGGACCCAATAATGCACCCCCCCCCATTAGTGCTCAATCCCACATCCTACTGTAGCCCTTCACCAGACCCTTTATCTGACTCTGGAAAAGCTGTTTGTTAAACCCACCTCTACTCTCACACACCATGAAGTCCCTTCACCTTCTACCTGTCACTATGTAAGTGATTCCGTGGGCGGCATTTGGCTTAGTGGGTCAAGACACGGTGCCTGTGATCAGAAGGTCACTAGTTCAGATCCCACGGTTGGCAGTGATTTCACCAGTGGGCCCTTAAGTTATGCTCTTAACTCCCAGTTGTTACAAGGACTGTCTGATTCTGCTTTCTCAAAACATGCATGTCATTTTGGATGAAATAAATACAAATGATTCTGTGGTTCTTGGCAATTACCAATTAATTGAAGAGTTGATCCATACAGAACCGGCTCTACTGACTAGAGACTCTACCCCTCTGCTCACAGATTGTTCATTCCATTGATATGACAGAATGGCGCAGAAAATGTTGGGAAAAAAATTCTGTTCCATAAAAGAGAAGAAGTTATAACAGAAAGAACATGGAACATTGTATTGAATATGGGTTGGGGGCCCAATATGACGTTTTTAAAGGGCCAAAAATCTCTGGTTCAACTGCGACTGCATTATATGCTTAATGGTATTTGATCTGTATTCCTTCTCATTTTTGTTTCTACCTGTAAAGATGCTTGTTTGATAGCACCTGAGCAAGACCCCCACCTGGTTAGACTGAACCCCCCCCCCCCCATTAAAGACGCGCAAGCGACTCAGAAGCAAACATTCAAAACGTCCAGTCCATTATTCCACAAGAATAATCACACACGTAGACACAAAAAAAAATGACAAACTTTGCATAAGATAAATGCGGCGAAAGGTTCCCGTCGCCTTGTGGGAAATGCGACTTGGATGCGCGATGCGTAATTATTTCTGTGTGGCTTGCTGCTTCACTCAGGAAAAAAAAAAAACAAAACAGAAAAAAACTGTGTGCAATTAAGTCGACTTTCAACAAAACCTCAAGCAGAAAATTTATTCTGATTATGCAAATACCCGCCGCTATTGTTTTCAAAGTGTACACATGTTGGAGCTGCAGGCCGTATCCCCCTATTAAGATTGTATTGAAATGTATTATGTGTGAGCGGGAAGCCAGCGTGCATGACTACCAAAGCAGCGGCTCAGAATAAAAACTTCCACATTAACAACGCGGAAACATGTAATAAAGTTCACAATTAGTGCGCGCGTTCCACCGTGCGCGGGAGCGGACGGCCTTGTCGCACGACTACGATGGCTTGCTAGCTAAATGGCTCACTAGCTAAATGGCTCACTAGCTAGACTTCTACGCGCTGCTCTGCTCTCTTCGTAGATGTTCAAACTGCACTCGGATTGGGTTTCGTTTACTTTTGGGCTTAACAGTTGAAGCGTCCGACGCAGCCGTCTCCGATGCCACTAATTAGGAGAGTAGTGGAGATACGGGAGAAGAGAGACACCCTCGCTAGGGGGGATCTAGTCCACGTTTAGCTCGGATTTGAAGTGGCAGTCGCACATACACTGTGCGAGTCGGCCCTCTCCAGTGGCAAGGGCCCCACCCCCCCGAAAGCGAGCGAGGGAAGCTGGGAAGTTGCGTGCGGAAGCTCCCGGCCCACGGCCCCCATCCTCCAGAGAACCCCCCCCCGGGGACTGTTCATTCTGTTCGCGTTAATGCTCAAAGAAAACAAACCGAATTCAAAACAGGCCTCACGAATTAAACTCTCCCAGAGGAGGGGCCCCAGTAACCCGTCCCCCCGCACACACATCCACACAAACCCTGGCCCCCCCCCACCAACCGCCATCCCGCCGCACCCCGACCCACCTGCTGTAGCCCTGGAAACGACAGATACCAGGGGCACACCGTCGTAGCGATAAGGCTAACACTGCTCGCTAACCCGTTATCTGCTTATCATGATTATGATTGTTATTGTTAGCATTATTTTGCGGGGGGGGGGGTGTTTTGAAAGTAAATGAGGCTGGGGCCGGGATGCGTGACTAATGACGCGAGCCGCTGAATGTCGCGCCCGGTTATCGACACCCTCCGAAGCTCTGGCCTCCCTTTGCATAGAGACAATCGCTAATGAGGGAGCTCTCTGCTGCGGCCCATTCTCCTCCCTGGAGGAGCTCAGGGACACACAATCCTCCGGGGAGGAGAACAGTTTATCCTCCTTTTACGAAAAAAAAACTCTCAAGACCCACAGTGCAAAACAGCTTAGAGAACATTTTTTTGTCTTATTTGTGTTGAGTGGATTGGGGGGGGGGGGGGGGGGTTGGTGTGAGAGTGTGGGGAGAGAAAACACAACAAAGAGAGAGAAAAACAAAAACGACAACAGAGCTAAGATGGCATCTGCGGGACATCTGAGGGAGGACGTCTCGGGAACTCGCGGTGGAAGAGACTTCCAGCGAGACGACAGGCAGGCTGCGCTGTGGCCTTCCTTGGGCCAAAACGGGCCCCTGCCAGCCAGCTGTGCCCAGACTCCCCTGGCTCAGCCTGGGCCGATTGGTAACGAGAGGACGCAGACGTGTTTCACAGTCCACCAGCATCCCACAATGCAACACCGCGGTCATCCGTCCAAATGGTGCCACCCTGGCGCCTTAGATAGCCTGCTGGAAGCAGTGCCCGGCGGATTGGCTTCGCCGCCAACACTCAGGGAGCCAATGGCGTTCGAGGGGAGAGCAGTGGATGTCGCTGTATAAGCCAATGAAATCTCTGCCATAGACAGGGGCGGAGAAAACGCTGTCGGTCAGAGGGACGGTGCCCCTGCAGGTGGGTCGCGGGACCACAATCCTACTCCCGCCAAGCTGACCATCGTGAAGGGGTGCAGGGGGCAGACAGACCCCGAAAAGCCCCACCACGGGGTAAAAGCACATAATGCTGACATGTCCACATTTTCCAGGCCGGAGACACTGGGAGCCGATAACAGATCCAACTGGAGAGCGGCGGTGCCGAAAGGGCCGACCGAGATCGATGGGAGCAGAGTCGCAAAGGTGGGGCGGCCGCTGCCTGTCAATACTCTGTCGGCGGCTGGAGACACACCGTGTCCCCGGTGCGGAGAAGGTCACGGTCGATACGGAGTTCTGCCCAGGCACCAGGGAGCAGGATTACGGCCGCATGTGCCTCTCCGCTTCGCCGGCCCGCCAGCCACGGGCCTAATTGATAACGGAGATGCCACCATGTTCATCGCCGGGAGGGAAGGGCCGCGTGACCGGGACCTTAAAGGCGTGAACGGCACAGGTGCCAGGAGGCGAGTGAGGAGGAGGGACAGGAGAGAGGAGGAAGGCCTCTGGGTGGGGAGGTGGGTATCTGCCAGGGGGGAATCTAGGGGGGCACAAGCAGAGCCAAAATTCATAGAGGGTGCCAAACTTTTCATTAGCCAATGATATACTTTGAATCAGTCTGTGACAGGGGAAGGGGGTGCTATGGGGGTCAATCAGCATTCACCTGGGGCCAGTTCCTCCATGGCCCCGCCCCTGACAACGCCCCTAGTAACTGCTGATTGAAAGTGGGCATGAGGATGGAATAGGAAGTAGTGTGCATGGCTGTGTGTAGCTGTGCGTATGCAGCTGTGCATGTGTGGCTGTGTGTAGCTGTGCATGTGTGGCTGTGTGTAGCTGTGCATGTGTGGCTGTGTGTAGCTGTGCGTATGCGGCTGTGTGTAGCTGTGCGTATGCGGCTGTGTGTGGCTGTGCGTATGCGGCTGTGCATGTGTGGATCTGTGTAGCTGTGTGTGTGGATCTGTGTAGCTGTGTGTGTGGATCTGTGTAGCTGTGTGTGTGGCTGTGTGTAGCTGTGCGTGTGGCTGTGTGTGTGGCTGTGTGTAGCTGTGCGTATGCGGCTGTGCATGTGTGGATCTGTGTAGCTGTGTGTGTGGCTGTGTGTAGCTGTGCGTGTGGCTGTGTGTGTGGCTGTGCATGTGTGGATCCATGTAGCTGTGCGTGTGGCTGCCTGCCAGTTACTGGTAAGCCCCCCGGATCCTGTCTCCCAGAGGTTTTCCAGGCCAGACCTCCCATGCACACACAGCTGCCAGGCCGGGATCCCACAGGAGTAGACGGGCCAGAGAGGAACCAGCAGACGTTTCACTTTAGCTCTGAGGCCCACAGCAGGTTACCGATGACAACGGGTGGTTCACGACCTCCTCCGCTTTGCCATTACGAATTAATTTCACTTAATACTTAATTTGTGATTAACGTACTTTTCCGACAGCTCCGGAACTGCGAGCAGATATGTCTGAATTGCGAGATCAGGCAGTGCGTCGGACAGCTAACCTGAACGAGGGGTCCTACTCTAAGCCTCCGTTGACACACATCCCGCAAACGCAAACCCCTTCCTGAGAGAAAGACGCGTCCTACTGCAGCCAGGGTACGTACTGGGATGACGAGGGGGTCCCGATTTCAAGTGACAGAGCCTCACACTTGTACTTGTGCTTAATCTTCCTTATCACCTACTAATACAAACTATGTTCTCCCGGAACCATCTAGACTAAAAAAAAAACACCTAAGCTGGAGCAGCCTGTTACACACCTGGCCAGTAAGATATCCTCTTCAGTTAAGCCCGCGGTGCCGCTGTACGGAACTCCCTGCCGCTTTACCCCCGGGACGGCGTTCCAAAGCCCCAGCACACACACGGGCCCTGTGTACTGATGTTCTGAAGGCAGCATTCCGGAACCTGCGTCCGGCCGTTCCGCAGGCCAGTAATCTTCAGGTGCCGGGCCGGCCCTCTCTCCCCACTGCTCTGTGAAGCCTCACTTCTGCGGCCCGGTCCGGCCCCCTCCGCCGGCGTCCCTGCCAGGGCGGTGGAGTGGCTGAGATGAGAGAGAGACGAGCAGGAATGGGTTGGGGGGTGGGGGGTGGGGGGGGGGTGTGTGTTTTGATGTGAACCCCCGAAGGGGTCATTTATCAGGATACAGCAGGGCCTGGCTATGACAGGGGGACGGGGGGGCGGCCAAAAGCGAGTCCCCAATGCAGCGTTCGAGTTCCAGAAAACTATTTAAAAATGAAAATAAATGCAAGTTGGCACCACCGAAGGGGTGAGTTCTTTCAGCAAGGACCGCGGCCCCTGTCAAGGGCAGACATCATTTGCATAGAGGTTTGCAAAAGTGAGGCGACTGTCGGACGACACCTCCACATGCCGCTCTACGGACGGGCGCCGATCGCTCACCGATCTGTCAGGGGTATCCTCAACGGAAGGACACTCACAGACCTGGGCTTCATGTATCCACGTCATACTGATGTTAGTTACAGCACCCCCTCAGTTTGTGGGGAGGGACTCGTTCCTCTCTCTCGCACCCCTCACCTGCCGTTCACCAGAAAACAAGGCAGCAGGTCCGCAGCTTAAGAGGCCGCCGTTACCATTGGAGCTGACACAGGGCCGGCGATCCATGTGTGCAGCCATGCCGCACCGACGAATCGTCACGCCACGAGCTTCCAGATCCTTCCCTGATCAGCTTCCATGGCGGAAGAAACTTCACTAATGAAAAGGCTTCATCTGTCAAACTCCCCTTGTGTTGCGAGAATATATTAGCTGCTAACTTGAATATTTGATGTTCCTTTTTTATCATGGGGCATGATAGGAGTCTACGCCTGTGATCAGAAGGTTGCTGGGTCAAATCCCAGGGTCGGCAGAGTGATTCCGGCTATGGGTCCCTGAACAAAACCCCCGACCCCCCCACTGCTTCAGGGATTGCTTGCTTAATTGCACATCGCTTTTGACAAAAGCATCTCATTAATAAGTTTTATATATACACACACACATACACCTGAGCTCCTTAATCTTTAATTTATGTGTTCCCCCTTTCAAGAAATCAACCTGAAGAGATAATCACCAAGCAGTGTAGATGACAAACTCAGTCACCTAGCGAGAAGAAATTAACACTTTTGGATGAGAAGGCAGCCATTAAGAAACAAATAATCCAACGTCTTGAAGTGAAATGTTGAGTGTGAGAGGGGCCTCTGTCAGTACAGGCACACAGCAGACACTGCAGAGTGAATGTCACACAGGACAGGACAGATACGTGACACGGCGTGTGGCCAACACGCTGCGGCATGCAGGTCCCGTGTACGAGGCGTGACGCCCTCCCGGGCTGCGCTGGGAGATTACCCAGGGTTCATTTCTGCGGCACGGACGCCAGAGCCCCCCCATCCTTGCCCGGTCCACCATATCGACAGCCACAGGCTGTTGGTGCTGCTTCTACCAGTGTAGAAAAGTACATAAAAGAGCGTGAAGCCAGTGGCGGGAACGGCTGCTGTGGGTGACTGAACACAGAGAAGAACATGCTGAACACACAAAGTCACAGAAGCAGAACACACGTAGAAGGCGCACGACACACTACTGCAGATACCCCCCGCCACGGGGCGTCTGTTTGGGGGAGGGGGGGGGGGGGGGGTCTCCCTTATACACCAGCCTCTTTACCCTAAAAACACCTAGATGTGCAAATAGCTAAAACGGAAGGACGCTGAAAAACGGCAGACGGTCAGTAGACGGCTCGCGCACCCGTCCCGAACAGACCATGCGCCCACGAGTTCTGACTAAGCCGATCTGTGATCTCTTCATATTGTTCTGATCCACTACTACAGCTTACCGCACCGTAGAAATCTTCACAGCCAGTCAGGCACGGTACCAGATCAAAAACAAATCCGCTTGACATAAACGTATTCCTACGACAGAGACCGCTCTGACCCGGGCGGCTGTGGGAAACGCATCAATTTCCAAACTGAAAAAAGAAAAATATGAAAAATCAATTCTTAAAATGGAAATAAGGGACAGACAGAGCGTCTGACGAGACCAACCATTTTATTTTTAGCCGAAAGTAGGACGAGGGGGTATTTATGTGCGGTTTCCACCGAACGTGCACCCGTGCCGTAGAGTTCGGCAAGGTAGGACTAATTAAATAAATTCATGGTGGTAGAATTTTTGCGGAGTTTGCAGACGGGGCTGTTTCCACGGCAGCCCCTCCGCAGCCTCTGTGAATTAAGGTTTCTGAGCGGAACACCAAATACCGAGGATTATGCGTTCTACATGGCAGGCCTTGTGCATCAGGCCCGTGGCACTGCCCCGATTTGTTTTTTAATGAGTTCTACAATTAGCAAAATTCAGGAGCCATAAAGTCTGCAGCCGACGCTCCCACCCGCACCCCCCCCCCCCGCTCCCACCCGCACTCACCCCCCTTGTCTGAAACATCCAATACTTTGTGTCTTTGGTCTTTAAGTGGCGATTACGCATATTAGGCAGAGGCCGACGGCAGAGACAACGAATCCAGGGGGGCAGGGGGGTGAAACTAATGGATGTGGGGGGGGGGTGGGGGGGTACAGCCAACACAGTGTCATCGTTACGTTTGGCGGTGACGAGTCTACGGAGCTACTGTATACAGTGACCAGACCCTCTGTCTTAGAGGGACAGTTGGGGTGGATCCAGAAAAGGGCTTCAGGGGGCCCCGTTGATGTCATTTTTGTCCTGGTCCGGGAGATATGAGCGGTCTGACAGTAACAGGGCGTATTTGACAGACACTCGGCGTGATAGCAGACCCAGGACAGTCTGCATATTCATGTTTAAGTCCTTGATGATCTGTTGAATAAACAGCTTCTGTTAATAGTGGCGCTTTAGAGGACTGTCATTTTTCGCAGCATTATTGGCAAACAGAGGCTATATCAGCGATAAAAAAAATTGTTAAGCAGAAAGAGGCGGATTCCTGGGGGATTGAGAGTGCAGGATTGCGGACAGGGCAGACACGGCCAGTGAGATATGTCTCTCTCCTCCACGCTCCGCGGCGGCAGGAAGGGAGACGTGTCATCGATTTCTGCGTGTGGGAAAAGGGCACTGGGCCTCAGCAGAACAAGGGTAAACAAATGGCAGGAGGGAAGGGGAGACACAGAGATGGCCTCAGAGACACTCCACTGGGCACCGCAGCAGAAAATCCACTTCCTGCATTTGCTACTTTTGTTTTAAAGGATTAGCAAGAAACTTGTTCTCTCCTGGGAATGAACTTACCATGAATTTCTGTGAATGTCCAGACCTTTAATGGCTGGCGTGTGCATGAGGGTAAACTGTGTGTGTGTATGTCTGTGTGTGTGTGTGTGCGTGTGTGTGTCTGTGTTTGTGTGTGGATTAGGTTTATATTACTTTTTGGGGACCAAATGTCGCCCATAATGTAAAAAAAAATCTGTTTTCAGGTCCTCATTGATCTTTGACAATCAAAAAAGTAAAAATGCCAAAAGTCATATATTTTATTTGGTTGCTTATGAATGTGTGTGTGTGTGATGCAGCCTGTCGATGCACATACATGAAGCAAGCGTGTCAGTCTGAATCCCCAAACCACACGCTTCGCCATGCATGTTTACATGCTACACTGGTAATACCCCACTGGGAATTCTGACGTTCTCTCTGTCCTAAAAAATCAATGGCATGTGCAGCTGGTTTCCCAGGAACCCTTGCAGAATGAGGGTAGAAATTTCCTTGATGTGGAAGCATAGAATGAAATTAACCAGCAGAACCACTGTATTATGATGTTTCAAAACAAAAAGTACATAAGCAAGTAGAAACAACACATGACTAAATAAATAAATGACATGATAAAAACATGTGAGAGAGACACATTAGCAGTGGACATAAAATGTCAAATCTGCAAATTACTCACAATTCATTTCTTTATCAGAGACTTTTATCCAGGTTACACAGTCCTTGGAGAGACTAACGGTTAAGGGCCTTACTCAAGGGCCACCTGTCGGTGATGATGATGATGGGACTTAAACCAATAACCTTGCGATCAACGGCACTGTGTCCTGACCCACTGTCCCCAACAGTCACCTACGGACGTTTCGTCAACTTTTTCTTCAAGTCCATGCTCATGCTCATTGTGTGTGTCTCTGCTGTACGCCTGGTGAAGGGCGAATGTGTGTCACTTCTGTGCCTGAGGTCACGAGGGGGCGGGGCCTGAGACAGCCGTGGTGTTGCCGTTGTGCCTGGGTTTTGGGGGGGGGGGGGGTGCCCCACCTCTGGCCCTAGGCCACTCTCACCTCCAGCTGCCTTTAACCTTCTCGTCATCTTCACCGGCGGCCCGGGCACAAATGGACCCTGGCACCTGCCCGCCCGACATTTCCAGCCCCCCGCCATTACCCAGCCCTCCAGCCCCCTCCACTGCCTGCGCCGCTGTCGCCCTGCTCCGGGGAGATAGGCGTATTGAACAGTTTCCATCTCAGTAATTGACAGAAATGCCATTTTGGCTCCTTCTCAATCTGATGGTGGAGATAGGGGGGCATCGTGGCGAGGAAGGCAGGCCGGCTCACAGGCACGCGGGGAATCTCCGCCCATCGACGCCAGGGCCTCCAGCAAAACTCACAGCCGCCTTTCATTAGGAAACGTGCGGCTTCAACGTTCATGCCAGTCACGTGATGGGCCGTGACGGTCACATGATCATTTACAAAAACAAACCGGGGGAGCATCAAAAGCTACGGTTTACAGTTTGTCATCTTTATGTTTTTAATAAGCAATACTGGAACAGCACTGGATACCAAAACGTGACTTGCTTTCCAAAATATATAAATTTCACATCAGTTTTTGGGATAAAATGCTTGTAAATAAAAATGTGTGTAGGCTGCTTTTATAGGCTCTTGTTTAATTCCTATACCTAACCATAAAATGTTAAAAAAGTTGAATATAATCTAAATAAAATCAAGTCAATAATGTGCAGTAATGTGAATATTTTAATGTTCTCTCTAGATATTTAGAAACAGTCTCCAGACATCAGGTTAAATGCCCATGAATCCAAATCTAAATGAATTTCACAGACAGCTTCTGCCGATTTTTCATTTGCTTGGTAAATTCCAGGAAACCTGTATCCTACCTCTGCTTCAAAAATGAACTTTAAAAACGATAGTCCATCCATCCATCCATCCATCCATCATCCATCCATCCATCCATCATCATCCATCCATCCATCATCATCATCATCCATCCATCCATCCATCCATCATCCATCCATCCATCCATCCATCATCCATCATCCATCCATCATCCATCCATCATCCATCCATCATCATTCATCATCATTCATCCATCCATCATCCATCCATCCATCATCATCCATCATCATCATCCATCCATCCATCCATCATCCATCCATCCATCCATCCATCCATCATCCATCCATCCATCCATCCATCCATCCATCATCATCCATCCATCATCATCCATCATCATCATCCATCCATCATCATCCATCATCATCATCATCCATCCATCATCCATCCATCCATTTTCCATAGCTGCTTATCCAACACAGTAATAACTCCAAAAGACAGAAATCTGAAGAGCAAGCACTCTGCTTCTAATTAAAATGATCTATTGAACAAATTAAATATTACTGAGAATCTTTCCTCTTGGACTCTTCCTTATGAGTGCCAGCGTGTGCAGCAGATGTAGCAGGCTGGAGATGCAGAGCCAGGTGAGGCCTGTCCTGTTCCTGTAACGGGCCGCTTTCAGAGGAGGCCGCTGTTCACCGCCCTACTACATGCTCCAGACCCGGGCCAGCGGCGTTTCACCGTTTCTCTTGCTGGTCTTACCTTTCCTCCGCTTAATCTCTGTATTCCACAGCGCTGAAGGCTTTTCAGCGTTGAAGAATCCCGGCAATTTAGCTTAAGCATTAGCCATTAACAAAACAAGCCGGGAAACTAATTAGGTACATTTTACCTATTTCCATGTAAATCGTTTGTTTGTAGCCATTGTTGGGGAACACAATGGTCTGAAATGCTAATGAATGAGTGGGAATAGCATCTCGCTAATGGAAGCCTGTTTATAAACATTACCCCCCAGGCGCTGCCGTAATGCAGCCCCCAGGGTAGCGGGCTGGATATGTCTCTGGGTGAGGCCTCTCACAGGGCAGGTTGCCTCTCCTGAGCACGTGGGCAGTTAGCGCACAAGCTAAACAAAGCACCCCCCCCCCCCCCGCACCCTGGGAGCCTCATGTGCCTGAATGACACAGTGTCCCGTCCCCCTAGCGGAGTGGTCTTGTTGACTCGGGGGCAGACGTGTCCCTTGGCAGGGTGGAAAGTGCGGGGGGAGGGGGGTCTGGGGCGAGACGCAACAATTTGCCGTCATATTTCACGTGTTTCAGTGACCGGCCAGCAAGCCAGAGCCCCCCCCCCGTCACGCAGCCCCACCCCACCAGCCATGCCGATTAATACATTTGTTTCACGCACTGGTGTCTCTACAAAAGTACATTTCTTTTCTCTTCTCATTTCATGTAATCTTCTAATCCTCCAATTTTTTTATCTACAATAAACTTCAGAAGTGCTTTGTGGTTATAAAAAAATATATATATTAGCTTATTTTAACATTAAAAATACGTTCAGAATAAAGAGATAAGGAAGTCTTCTCAAAAATGCAAATGTGAAAAATTAAACTACTTCAAAACAAGAACGCTAAAGGAATCCAATGATAACACTTACAGGTCCGTGTTCCTCATGTAAAAGAAAAAAAACTATGGAAAAAATCCTTTAAAACTTATGAAGAAACCAACCAATGTAGCTGCAGTCCTCGTCTGCCAGCTGATTAAATGATATTTTTGATCGGAGCCCCTCTGGTCTCTTTATTCCACAGGTGAATTTAAACTGGGAATGTCTCGCCGTTACCAGTTTAATTCAATTCGTCCCAGTCAGACGATGAAAGCGATCGCCGGCCCCATCGTGCCGGCATTAACACATTCACGACCCCCTTCTCACACGTCTTAAAGGTCAGTGAGAGGAAAAAAGAAGAGAAGAAGAAAAGGAAAGAGGAGGGGGGGGGGGGGGATCCAGAGTTTTCATGTCATCAGAACAAGAGAAAGAAAGTTCAGGCCAACCCCTCGAATTTCAACTTCATCCAATTGTTTCTTGAACAGCCCTCATCCCCCTCCCTCTTCTTATTCTGGGATCTGGGGACACAAATAAAAATGGCTGGGCATCTTGGGAGGGGGGGGGGGGTGCTTTTTGTGCTCGCTGGGGATGGCGGAGACGGACATTACTTTTGGGAGAGAATGACGCCGGGGATTAGCTGAGGTGAATTGGGGAGGTGTGAGCTGGTCATGTAGCTGCCAGGACGATTAGGCAACCCAGGGGAAACCTGGAAGGTTCCGTGGGGGGGGAGGCGCTGCTTTCTGCTCCTCTCAGTTCAAATGAAATGTGGAAAAGCCACTTAGCAGCGTAAGATGATCCTGGGAAATAGTATGAAATAAAACACAGGGAAGAGGAAATAGCTACTTTTACTCCTTTAATCTAAAATTACCATGCAGTTCAACTGTAGGTGCTACTCACTTTAGGGTGGTTCAACTTGCAATATTTCGACTTTAAGATGCAAAAGTGATGTGCACCTAGTAGTCAATTTTCAATTTTCATCTGTTCCTGGGCTAACGATATCTCGTACGATACTTCGTACTGATGCCGGGGCGATGGCAGCATCTACGCAGCCAGGCTTCCAGTTTCGTAGCAATCGTAAGTGTAAATATCGCATAAAATGTTTAACAACTATCGTGCACTTTTTTTCTGTGATTAAATAATAATTCTGATGAATTATCATTGTGGTCGACATTCGGCGACGGCTTCCTGACGTCATGTGAAACCTCCAGTCGCCCGCGATCTTCGCCACGGACGGCATTTCGGGGGGCTAGAATTATCGGCCTTGCGCCTTTCATCATCTGACAGGAAACAACATGCCATTATTAGCCGTTTAAAGAGAACGCAAATTCTCAGCCTATCCAGAGGCAAGGATTACCGCAATGTACCCTATTCACCGGCCGCCGGAATATACAATGAAGAGTAGCGGGGAAAATGCAAAGACCTTCAAAGATTCGGGGGCAGATGAGGCTCGCACACTGTCTAGGAACTGGATCTGCTCTTGTAAGGGTAAATAGGATTTCCCATGAAACATTAAAACCATTTTAAGCATGATCTTTCGGCTCGTAATTTCCTCAATCGTTTTGTCCCGTTCAGTTATTCAGATCTTACATGATCCAATGGGCCTCAATTGTTTGCGTCTTTAGCGGCTTTCGGACGGAGACCAGGACTAGGCAAATACTGGTTTAAATCTAATCCATTTAGCAGCGATCTCTTCTTGCCTGGGTTTTGCTTCTTTTCACATTGCCCCAGCACAGCGGGCGGTCACCTCCAGCAGCGCGGGAACGGAGGCCGCGTAAACAATGGCACACGCCCTCTTATCCGCCATCACCTCGCCGCCGGCTCGCCCTTTCCCACACGTTGTCCAAACTCATTCGCCGAGACGTGCGGGGATCCCGACTCTTGGCCCCGCCCTCCACCTGTAAGGGTGCAGCTGGTTGCAGGAGCCACTGCGAAATGAAGGAATTCACCTATTATTTTTAAAAGAAACCCCCCCTGCTGTCTTTTGGCGTTGCCAATACACCAAGAGTTAGTGGGAATTATGTTTAAGGTTAGAGTCTATGTAATCGTTTTTTGATTGGTTAATAACCAGAGAATCACTGCGAATCACTGCTTCACATATCTGGTCCGGGTTTGGGCTATGCTCAACACTGCGCTTCATCCACAAGAGGCCTGTCTGCCAGAATTGGTACCACACCACATGGCCTGGCAGGGGCAATTAAAGGATTATTTAAGATGGGAGACATAAGAGATGGCATAATTCATACAGATGGACCAACCTTATCATTAGCCAGTGATATGTTATGAAACAGTGGATGACAAGGGAATGGGTTCTCCAGGGGCCAATCAGCTTTCAGTTTGGGGCAATACCCTCGTGGCTCCGCCCCTTTGTACACCTCTGTGGGTGGGGAAACTCCAGTGATTGGTGGAGGGCCTGGTGCTCATTTACCTCGCTGTGTTCCCAAATGACCCGTCACACACTTTCGCTTGGCAAGGGGAGGCTTTGCCGCGTTCGCAAGAAACATGGCAGGTTCACAGTTACTCAAGCCCTATATGGGAGCACCAGCATTGTTACAGTTTACAAAAGGCTTAAAAGACATATAGAGCAGGATACAAATCTACTCCCATGTCAACATGGCTACCAGTTCAACTTTGTAATGTTAAGTCCAAAATCGTAAACAAATATTATTAAATATGTCAGAGGAAATCTCTATAGTTCTCAAAAGGATAAAGCCAGATTTCTTCGAACATATTTGTATGATATATTTGTATATATTCTTGTTTAAAAATAGTTTAAATAATGCTAATCTATAACTGTTGAATAGAAATATTAATTTACGTTTTAAAAAAACAAGGCAGGTGTTCTCATTTGCATATCTCATTTGAATATCTCATTAGCATATCAGCGGTATTTTCTGTAATATGTGTGGCTCAGGTCGCAGTGCCTATTCCACTGATGGTATTGATGGGTAACACCTGCATCACGCTGAAGTGACGCCACCTCATTGTCCGGCCCTCCACAGACACTCAGGCTTTCCTTTGTGTGCTTTGACACTGAGTGTAAAGGTCCAGGTTTGGCCACTTTGGTCGTCAGCTTTGAATATGGCGGTCCTTATGGTGAGCGCTTGTTCCGGTCGGCTGGACTCGAGTTAATAGGGAAATAGCCTTCGAGTGGGTACCTATCCAGCAAGTCAACACTTCAGACCCACACAGGGAGGTGGCGTGGGACAGAGCCCTACTGCCACATGCAGAGTCGTTGCTGGTTGGGGGGGGGGAGTGGGGGGTACTAGAGAGGCCCTGGTCAGGAAAATCTACCAAGGAAGCCCAAGGTGACATTTTGTCAGGGGCCCCAGAATTCCTCGCTATACCACAGGGGCTGTGATCACGGACAGAACCAAAAACACAGAAAGTGGGCGGGGGGGGGGGGGGTTCTCTATAATCTCAATAAAGTTTGGTGGGGGAGAACCAAAAAGGCGAGAATTACATCAGCCTGTTCTATTCTCGAGCCTAGGGTGCAGGCGGGGGGGAGGGATGAGGGGCCAGAGGACGCGCCACCGGCCAAGCACGCAGCCCCGGCTTTGGGGGGGGGGGGTGATCAGTGCCAGCGCTGCAGACAGCAGCCACACTGGCAACCGGTCATAAGCGCGGAGATAGATTTGTCATGAGACACTGGGGGGCGCCGGCGAGGGGACGCTTTGGCTCCATCCTGTCCTTTGTACACAGGCCACCTGGACCCCCAGCAGCATCACCCCCAGAATCAGGGTGATGTTGACAGGCCTATGGGTTGAGTAGGCTGTACCAAAAAATGGGGGGGGGGGGGTTAGTCTACATTCATGGGCTGGGGGGGGTCAACAAATATAGTAAAGAACTACAAAATCCCCCTAAATATAGTTTAAACCGATCTGTTTTCCATGTAGACAGCCTACTAACAAGTGCTGGCAGTAAAATGCAGTGAGTTTATTTCAATATATTTTTAGCATAAGATTTCTGTTCTTATTTATCTTTTTTTCGTGAGGGTGCCATTTTTAAATACTGTCCCAGAAGAAGCACCCATGTCCCCCTCTCCTTCCCTCTTTTCACCCCTCTATTATTTTTCTCTCCTCCTTTAAAACGGGGGGGGAAAAAATAATAATCACCTGTGATCTCTCCCATCCTCCCCCCCCCCTCGCTTTCTTTCCTATAATGAGAAAACTTCACCTCGTGTCCCCCGCAATTGGCGAGGAATTCTTTGCCTGTTATTCCCACCAAATCCAATTACAGATTGTCGAGTAGCCAGTGGAGTAAAGCGTGTGCTGCAGTGTCACATCGCTAAGTCGCGTGTATGTGTTTCAGCCTGTAATGTGGCCCCGGCCGCCACAGAGGTGTCAACTTAAAATGCAAGTAAGTAGCTGAACGGGGGCTAATCCTGGCGACCGCTAGCCTGCAGCCAAATTGTGGTGCGATGAATGACAGAGTGAATGCGGAGATGCCTCAGTGCTTATCACCGGCCGCCAGATGGTGGACCTGGATCAATGCACACACGCCACGATCAATGCATTTGATAAAGAATTAAGAAGAAAACTGTACATGTTATCAAAGAACTCGTACATGGCATAATTATGATTCTGCATGTGCGTACTGATGATACTGGAAACTCAGAGGCAAGTGATAATGAAAATGATAGGGAAAAAAAGTAATAAAATAAAATAAAATGACTCCGAGGCTGCATTGCCTGCCCTCAGCACTGAGAAATCTGGTCAAATAGTCCAGGAACCATTTCTCAGGAAGGAATAGGAGATCTCCCATTTTTTTTAAGGGGAGGGAAAAATAGTTTGTTATTATGAGGCTGGGGAGGGAGCCTGGTGGCGAGACTCATCCTCCCTGGAGATGACATTTACCACCGAGGAAGGGCATGCAGGCCTTTGGAGAGCTCAGACAAAAAAAAGCGGGGAGACAAATAAACAGGGAAGCCTGGGGGTGTCTCCTTCAGGTTCAGGGAGACATGGGAGCACCTCCTTTAGGTGCACAGAGACATGGGAGCACCTCCTTCAGGTACAGAGAGACATGAGAGTACCTCCTTCAGGTTCAGGGAGACAAGGGAGCACCTCCTTCAGGTACAAAGAGACATGGTCGAACCTCCTTTAGGTACAGAGAGACATGGGACAACCTCCTTCAAGTACAGAGAAACAGGGGAGTGACTCCTTCAGGTAGAGAGAGACATGGTCGAACCTCCTTTAGGTACAAACAGACATGGGAGTACTTCCTTCAGGTACAGAGAGACACGGTCGAACCTCCTTTAGGTACATACAGACATGGGCGAACCTCCTTCAGGTAAAGAGAGACATGTGATAACCTCCTTCAAGTACAGAGAAACAGGGGAGTGACTCCTTCAGGTACAGAGAGACATGGGAGCACCACCTTCAGGTACAAAGAGACATGGTCGAACCTCCTTTAGGTACAAACAAACATGGGAGAACCTTCTTCAGGTAAAGAGAGACATGGGAGAACCTCCTTCAAGTACAGACAGACATGAGACCACATCCTTCAGGTACAGAGAAACAGGGGAGTGGCTCCTTTAGGTACTTACAGACATGGGAGAACCTCCTTCAGGTAAAGAGAGACATGGGAGAACCTCCTTCAAGTACAGACAGACATGAGACCACATCCTTCAGGTACAGAGAAACAGGGGAGTGGCTCCTTCAGGTGCAAGGAGACACAAGAGCACCTCCTTCAGGTACAGAGAGATGTGGGAGCACCTCCTTCAGGTACAGGGAGACATGAGTGCACCACCTTCAGGTACAGAGAGACATGGAAGCACCTCCTTCAGGTATGGGGAGACATGAGTGCACCTCCTTCAGGTACAGAGAGACATGGGAGCACCACCTTCAGGTACAGAGATGCATGGGAGCACCACCTTCAGGTAGATAGAGATGCGGGAGCACCTCCTTCAGGTACAGGGAGACATGAGTGCACCTCCTTCAGGTACAGAGAGACATGGGAGCACCACCTTTAGGTACAGAGACATGCGGGAGCACCTCCTTCAGGTACAGGGAAACATGAGTGCACCACCTTCAGGTACAGAGATACATGGAAGCACCTCCTTAAGGTATGGGGAGACACAGGAGCACCGCGTACAGGTACAGGGAGATGCGGGAGCATCTCCTTCAGGTACAGGGAGGCATGAGTGTACCTCCTTCAGGTACAGAGAGACATGGGAGCATCACCTTCAGGTATAGAGAGATGTGGGAGCACCTCCTTCAGGTACAGGAAGACACGACAGCACCTCCTTCAGGTACAGAGAGACATGGGAGCACCACCTTCAGGTACAGAGAGACATGAGAGTACCTCCTTCAGGTTCAG
Organism: Paramormyrops kingsleyae; assembly: GCF_048594095.1. Taxonomy (NCBI): domain Eukaryota; kingdom Metazoa; phylum Chordata; class Actinopteri; order Osteoglossiformes; family Mormyridae; genus Paramormyrops; species Paramormyrops kingsleyae. The sequence goes on from NC_132816.1 coordinate 7,022,879, forward strand.
GGAGACAGGGGAGCACCTCCTTCAAGTACAAAGTGACATGAGAACACCTCCTTCAGGTACAGAGAGACACAGGAGCACCTCCTTCAGATATGGGGAGACACAGGAGCACCTCATACAGGTACAGGGAGACACGGGAACACCTCCTTCCAGTACAGGGAGATGTGGGGGTGCCTCATACAGGTAATAGAGACATGGGGGTACCTCATTCAGGTACAGGACGACATGGGAACACCTTTTTCTGGTAGAGGAGGCTGTATGACGGCCTCCTTTAGGCATGAAATGCAGAAGCACCTCCTCTTTTAAGTACCGAGAGATGCAGGAGCACCTTCTTCTGGCATGGAGCGACATGGGAGCATCACCTTCAGGTAGAGAATACCACAAAAGCGCTTCTTTCAGCTATGGAGAGCACAGCGCCTCCTTCAGGTAGAGAGAGTTGCAGGAGCACCTCCTTCAGGTACAGTGAATCACAGGAATGCTTCCTTCTGGTAAGGGGAGCTGCAGCTTTGACACAAGATACGACACAGAGAGTGAAACAGGAGAAAAATTTGCATTCCTCCATTCATCTGGCTAACTTCAAACAAGTCCTCCTGTCTTGTTCATACTGCTGTTCAAAAACCCAGTGCATCTCAATCCCAGTAAACAGATCACTCAGCAAACTGGAAGATACACAAGATAGTGATCTCAATAGGGCCGACTTCAGTTTGACATCCCAAAAAAGCGATTGCAAGTCATAGGAGAAACACAGACATGGAAAGCTGTAAAGAAATAGACATACATTGAAATTACAGACCATAATGTTGCATCCATGATGTTTAATGACTGTTTTCCTCTTCTGCTATTTGCATAGCATTGCTGATAGTCAAATACTGAGTGTCTAAACTGAGAGGCTCTCCCCCCCACCCCCCCTCCCACGGCCAAATCCACGTCATTTCCACTGGGTTACACTCTCCCAGGCGCAGGAGAGAGAAAGAGGAGCGGAGCGTGGTGGGGGGGTAGCAGGCAGCGGTGTCAAACGGGTCACAGTGACGTGGGGGGGGGGGAGCGCGAAGGCATGGCCAGCGTGCCCAGCTCTGATGGCTTGATCAGCCCCCCCCCCAGACGGCACCTTCCCCCCGACAGATTCGCAATTTCGAGCCCCCCTTTGATCTCAGCTCAAGCCAATTCATGGACATCAACTGACAAGGCGGCGTGAAACACCCCCACGGCCGAACCCCAACTCCAGGCTAACTGTTGGGTTTTATTAAGGTCGATTCCCTGACAAAAAAAAGGAGAGAGCAATGGAGAAAAAGAGGGCGATGGGAGGGAGGGAGGTAAAAAAGAACACCACAACTCCAGAAAGAAAGAAAATTCTGGAAAGCTATTACTGCATTCAGAATGCAGAGAGGGGCGGCAGTGGGCCAGAGGGGGCGGTCGGCATGTGATATTACCATTTTAAAATGTGGTGTTTAAAGGCAGAGACACTGCCCCTCGCTTTTGAAGGTAGGGGAAGATAATGGGTCCCGGGCCTGCCTGTTCGTGCCTAACCGAAGCAGCAAGTTCGCTGGGAGGACCCTCGCTCTAATTGGCCTATTTAAATCTCCATTTTAAGCATGCGAGTTACACAAATTGATACTACATTTGCTTTTTTTTTTTCTCCCCATCGTTATTATTTGACATCCTGCCTAACCATTAGGATTTAAAAATCTCCAGAGATTTAATAAACACGCACACATGAACACGGAGCAGCTGAATTAAAACTTCACCGAGCGCAGATTTAAAAAAAACAATCCACACATTAAGAAGTACGGAGGGTCACTTAGCAGGAAGGCAAAACTTTAAGTGCCTTTGAGTTATGTAACTGCGATGCGTTATTATTTTTACGCAAGGAACATAAATCTCGTGAGGGGAAAATGTCTGACCTGCTCTTTCTGAAAACTAAGCTGCTGAATTAGTCCCCCCCCCCCCCAACCCCCTGCAAACAACAAAGAAATGACACGGCAGAGGAACAGGGGGTGGGTTCAAAGGTTCCCTTGTCTGCTGTCGGAAAGGGTCACGGGCAGCTCAGACGAGTCGTGGCATCGGCACCGAAGGGAAAAGGGAAAGTGCTAGTCGGTGGAAATCAAACAGAGCCCAATTAAACTAATCATAACGTTCCAGTGAACACTGGGAAGCTCACCTGAACCCCCCCCGCCGCCGCCCCCGCTTGACTGCGCCTCCCTGCTCCGCCACAGAGCTCGCTGCTTTAATTACCCTGGCCAGAGCTCTGTGAAATTGCTGTTCTGATCTGCTAATGGTTGAGGAGGTCCGGGAGAAACATTCCCTCTCCTCCAGAGAGCCGCGGAGGCTGCAGGAGCGGACGGCAATACGCGGCCGCGAGACCAGGAGACAAACCGCCACTCTCCGGCTGGAAATGTTTACTTTTTTTTTAAAAAACTGCTCGTTAATTAACAATTTGCCCTTGGCTGGGTGGGGGGGGGGCACATTACAAAATATCTGTCTGGATGTCCTAATAGATTATGACGGCTGCCTACGTGGATTGGGGAGAGAAAATTACAAAACAGTTAGTGCTGCTGTGTCTCTATCAAAGGCGTCTTAAACGCTGCCAGCTGTGTTGGAAGTCTTTGCTTTTCGATGATAAACTCGAGGCAGAAGAGGAGAAGCACGTGGCCGTTTTTGTGGTGCCTTGCCAGTCCTCCTATGGCGGACCTGAGCAAAAATCTGCTGCCGTATTTGAGCACAGAGCTGTTTTTTTTTACTGGACTGCAAAAGTTTAACGTTCAGCTTACAATCACAAAAACTAATATTCCATATCAGCATGCAAAAATAAGCCTGTTCAAAAATAGAACCAGTCTCTTGTAGCATTTATGCGACATGAAAAGAGTCATTAAAAAAAACCAGCCCCAGCTGACAATAAATGTCCAGGCCTGCACCACAGTGTGCTGGTGTCAGCTACTGGTTTTGATGTTTAGGCATTGGCGCAGGACTGGGAGGGCAGGCTATGGCCTGGGGCCTCTGAGTTGGGCCCATTACAAAGAACTTTGCATCGACAAATTTTGACCTCATGCTAAATTAATGGTCAGAAATTCTGCCATGTCGGGCGGGGGGGCAATGGAGGGCCCCATGGAGTTTTTTGCCTGGGGCCCCCAGTATCTCTAGAATTGCCTCTGTCTTTTGGGAGTGTCTGAAGGTGGTCTTGTTGCCGTGGCACCCAGGGAATACACTATGGTAGCATGGTGGTGGATCTTCAGCCACCTGAGTGGATATTTCAGTGTGTAAGACAGCACAGTCCCTGCCTCCCCCCCCCCCCCCACAAACACACAAACACACACACTGAACCTGTGGCTTTTTAATCTATTTCAAATTCTGCTGCGGGTTTGACAGCTCCTTATGTAGGCTTGGTGCTCCACGCACAAAACAGACCCATGAATAAGAGAACAAATGCACATGCATCTAGACAATGTCCCAGCAACATAAGTTTCCCGGGAAGAAAGAAATCTTTTACAGTTCGGGAAAGAATTAAGGAAACACCTTTTTTTGTTTCACTCATTTCTCGATTTATGGGTGCATGTCTGTGAATAATATATATTTTTGCAAATTGTACCTGGTTCTTCTCTGTTTCTCATTAATGAAGGGCTTCTTCCTTGCTGTATGGGACTTCAGTCCTGCTTCTAGGAGCCTGATATGAACTGTCCTAGCAGTGCACTTCACACCTGCACTTAACGTTTCCCATTCCTTTAGAAGGTCACTTGATGTCATTCTCTGATTCGTGAGATACTGTCAGATAAGTTAACAGTCAGCTCTGTTATTAGAGAGTCGCTTCCACCCTGGCTGGTTTCTGGTCGTTCCCAGTGTCTCCTGCTTCACCTTATTCTTGTCTACTGCTGTCTTAGAAATTTTAAACCTGGAAGCAACCTGCTGCTCAGTGTAGCCTTCAGCCAGCAGAACCGGGATTAAACCAGGATTTAAAAATACAGAGTGGTCTCTCAATTTTTTTCCGAGCTGCATATGATGAATATTATTAAAAATACTGTACGGAAAATCATCAAATCTCCTCGTATGGAGTTGCCCAGAACAGAGCGATTTCGCAAGCAATCAAAACAAGACATCAAGTAAGCTAATCTAAATCGCTAACGATTATCAGCCTCAGGAGACGGGAATTGGTCTAGATGATGCTGGAAAGAAAAAAAAACTACACAGCATTCACCGCCCCTCCGCACTTTGGTCCCATTAGAGTCGTCCTTGAGGATGCAGTCTTCTGCTTGCTGAATATGTGCCGCGGTTTGGGGCTGAAGAACTTTCCGGACGACATGAAAGCTACCGCTCGTCCAGTGAGCAGAAGGCCATCCGGAAAGATAAAAAAATCCCATGGAGCCTTTGAAAGTTTCACGCCAGTTAGAATGTAAACATCGTTTTGCTTCTGAGTTCTTTGTACAGGTTGGTCTTGGAGGTGGTCATTTATCCTGAATGGCCTGCGCTCTAGACGCCTAATTCAAGGACGTTTCGACTCCTTTCAAAACGCAGACAGACGGCAAAGCTGCTTCTTTTTAGATATTTCATTACCTAAAATAGAAGCATTTCATTCAGCCACTATTTGGCGCATGCAACTTCACAGACAATGTCAGACGGTTTGGGGTCTCTGTCCACTATGGAGTAACTTCAGGAGTTACACGTCCTGAAAAAACTGGGACAACTATTTAAGTGTTGCGCTGACAGTTCATAGCTGTCATCCCATCCAGTGTGTACCCCAGTCTTCACTGCCTGGTATAGATGATATGCGTGTGATGTCACAGCAGATGGAAGCCACTGCGCTCACACCCACTGAGTGGCAAAGAAACTGAGTGGCAGCGATAGCGTTCAGCTTGGATGTGCGATCGATAGTACAAATCGATTTAACGAGAAATCTGATCTCCCTTTTCACAGACTGCAGAAAACTAAAGAAAGGAGAAGCGACTGGATCACTGCAATCCGCATAAATCACTGGAATCCAGGTCGCTCCAGTTACTTTAGCTAATGTATGATATTTGCAACATTCTTTGATTGTTTATAAACATTACTGCCAGTATTTGTGTAGTAATTTTTAAATCATGATGCCAAAAATGCTAGGTGTTTCCATAATTTTGGCCACTAGTGTATAGAGTATTGACTACTCGTCAATTAAATATTTTGTATCATTTATTTATATTCTGTGTAACTGTATAGTTTTTGCCAGCATTAATTTAAAAGCATCCATGATGATGAGCCTTATAAGGGGCAACTCCAGAAAAAAAAAGTTTAGACAGTTAGCCAGATAACTTTAAAAGATAACATATCTTGACAGGAAACCCCATTGCTGGTCATATATCAATGCCTGTGGCCCACTGGTCCTTTGGAAAGTCGGGCGAATCCCTGTCAAGTCCAACTGGCTTTAATTTAAGCAGATAATCATCTGTTTTGCAGCTTCCCAGACTGAAATCAGCTGTGTTGCAGCATGTTTTGTCACTCAGTCGTCTGATCGGGCGTGTTTTGGCAGGTAAGTGACGTCAATGCAACGCTCTATAGCAGGGTTCCCAAATTCCAGTCCTGGGGGGGCAGAATACAGCACAGTGCAGAATTCCATGCTCAAACACACCTACTGAACCTGGTAAGATGATTTAAATGTGTTTGTGTAGGGAAATCTGCAAATTAAGTTGGATTCTGGTCTTCCAGGATCGGAACTGCAGAACCCTGCTCCGTAGGCTCCAGGCCCCCTGTGACCTGGATCAGAATAAGCAGTTAGGCAATGGATGGATGGATGGAGCTCAAATTTGTAGCTCTGGTTCTTTAAATAAACAGAAGGAAGATAAAATCAATTAATATGAATATGAATATAATGTCATCTTTTTCAAATGTTCAAAACAAAAAGACAAAACACAGAGACACAGGAAGCATGACTAGTATCCGGGGGAACAATGAAAAGTCACATGACCCAAATGGCCTGACAGACTACACCATGTAAACATCATCTTAAATACCTTAAAACCACAGACCTAGGGTACAAGTCGGAACAGCCGCAGAGTTCAATGGAGCAGCATCAAAGTTCAGAAGGAACATCACGTGCTGCTCAAAATCTTTTGGACAGTTGCTGGAGAAACCCTACCAAAGTCTGGGCACGTGGGGCATTCTCCCCTGATTCCATCTCTTCATGCAGAAAGAATGAGGAAATACTTTTAAAGGACAGGAATGTCCATCCAAACACACGCACCCAGCCCACAGAAGTTCTTCGTCACTCCCTCCCTTGCCCGCATTTTAAGGCTCATCTTTACAGCAGCCATAATGTGACTCCTTCCATCTGATGCAGGATGGTAGACAGTGAGCTTGGGTAATCACGCTAACGTAATTAATTGGTGTGGTTTGTGACTGCAAATTATGTGGGAGGCGGGAGCAATCCCAGTAGCAGTTATTTAATTGGCTGGCTCTTCGAAAGAGACAGTCAGTTCGCCCAATGGCGGAGCCGGATTTGCTGAAGGAGGTGGAGAAAAGGATTCTGCTTTAGCTTAGTGACGTAATGAAGGGGCCTCCATCATTACAGAGATTTTAAAAAATGACGTTGCATTTCAGAAATATAATGTGGCACGCATTTTTACCGGCAAGTTATCTCATGGCATTTTCTAGCGGTTTTTCTACAGGGAATTCAACTAAAAAAAGACCCAATTTGCTGGATATAGGAAAAAAAAACTTTTGAAAAACCATGATTCCCTAGTAGCATGCATAAGACGGAAAATATGGGCTGTAAACATACAAATCAGAGGTGACAGGCACAATTAAATAATTATGTGACTCCTAATGATTACCGTTAGCTTTCATATTAAGGAGATCTATGCGCTCGTGGGAGTTTTACTTACACGAAAAGATTCTATGTGCAGAATGAAAAATGATTGGTTCAGAGAGAAAACCAATCAGATTGCAGAGGAGGCGGAACCAAGACATCTGATTGGTTGGTCCAGCCTCCTCTACAATCTAATTGGTTATCACTCTGAACCAATCATTTTTCGTTACGCCCTCAGAACATTTTTCTGTAAGTAAAACTCCCATGAGTGATCTGTACATTAGTACCTATTGACCAACAGCTGGACCAAAGACTAACAGCCTATTAGCTTAGGTGTGGGGCAGGGACGTGACGTGAGAGTCGGCCACATGCTTCCTTCCAGCCCTCCAATCAGCACTTGGCCTGGCATGCTCCAGGAGACACCAACACCCTGATAGTTTCCTCAAAGAAGATGCAGATGCAGGCACTGCCAGTTAGCGATAAAGGTCACGCCAGGGCAGATGCCGGAGAGGAACAGCGTAGATAATCCATAAATGCTCTGTTAATTTTTTCCTTTTTAAAATTTTCGCTCCAAAGGCATGGTTTGAGCTAATTAAATTTATTCCTAAATATTGCGTCATCTGTCGGCCCTCGGGGGATTCGAATGGAATTTATTCTACGAGTTCGCCTGGACGCCCAATAACACTTTATCAAACAATCTGCATGAGTCAACAAAGTGCATGAAGGGTCTAACTTATAGTGTCATGAGCACTGTGATGTTTCAGGTTTTACATAATGGCGAGAACAACTCAATAGTATGGCTGCAAATAATGAAGAATTCAAATACGGACGGCCTGCCAAGAACAGATTCAAAGATCCAATAGAAAAAAAACAAGAATAAAACTGAATGTTTCCTAAAGACAAGCAAACTGCAAAGATCATGATCAGCTTGTGACTGGGTAGCCTGAGTGACAAGCTGCTGTCCCACATCATGTTAGAAGCAACATGTCCTGCTGGTTCGTTTTACACATTATTTCAAATGTCAGTCCTTTTCTTCTCCCGGAATCTATGTTTTTATACTATTTTTAACCTGGTAAAGTTAATGTATAACACAGTGTTTCTCAAACCAGTCCTCGGAGACTCACAGACAATCCACGTTTTATCTCTCCCAATTCCCCAGGACCCCCCTATTCAAATCTGGCCCTCGATTCCAAATCCAGGCCTTGTTTTCAAGTCTCCCAGGTAGTTAGCTTAATAATCTCTGGCTCTAATTGGCCAGAGGCTTCACAACTGGCTCTCGGGTAAAGGAAAGCTGGAAAAACAGCAGTGCTCGGCCCTGGAGGACCGTGATTTGAATAGTCCTGCCCTAGGAGCTGGGAGCAAAAATGTGGACAGTCTGGGGTCCCCAAAGACTGCTTTGAGAAACACTGGTATAACAAACCTTAGATAAATTTAAAGCATCAAGATTCTGGGCCTGCATCACTTCAGAGGTAGACATGGGGAGCAGGTGTGGACCAGTACAGGTCCAAACTAGTGTAGGTCCAAACTAGTACTAGTACAGGTCCAATCTAGTACAGGTTTAAACTAATACATGTTCAAGCTAGTATAGTTACAGTTCTGGGGTTTTGCAGCGCCCAAGTCTCCTTAATTCTCTTCGGGAGTGAAAAAAGCTTGACACTTTCCTCAAAGCAGAAACCGACTGGGGGATATGTTGGGTTAATTACATTTAAAAGTGAAGACCAATTCTGTTTATATCCTGTAGGGTCATGGTGAAATTGCTGCTGGTAAGGATTTAGTAAGAAAAGCATTTCCAAGACAAAATAAACATGATTCTGACTGATGCAATCTCAACACTGAAATCTCATTAAAACTACCCCTTATTCCCAGCAGAATGAAGAAAAGTTGAGCTAGTTTAGCTAGTTTCTGCTGCTCTGTGGATTTATGTACAGATCACATGGTTAAGGTCCACTTCACTAATGTTATCCCTGTACACTGGATTTTATCGGTTTGGTTTTATGACAGAAACAGAATCATTATTTCTGTGACATGTAGCAGGCTGTAGTTGTTTTAAATATTTTTTTTTCCTTCCTCGAAAACCTTTCTGTTTCCGTGTCCCTGGCTGAAAGTAATGTCATTCTTATAAAACACAAAAAGCTCCGGATGTAGCTCAATTACCTCTTGGGGGATAAAATATAATGTGTATTGTTACATTTCTTGAAAAACCGAAATTTAACATTCTTTAAATTTGTGCTATGCACACTGTTAGCAAAACTTATCCTGGTCCAAAAGTACAGCCTATATTTATAATTAGTGTTGATTTCTTGTCATAATATTTCAGGTTGGAATAAGGTGATTATGGACGGGCCAAAGCCTCTCATTACAGAGCCCGATACGTGACAGATCCCCAACTATCTGCATTTGTATGAGTTGCAATGGTTTTAATAGACAACGTTCTCGCCAGCAACGGCGCGGTATCAGTCCTCACATCGGCTGTAATCCGGGCCCAAGAATAGATCTGTCACAGGGCCCCGGTAAACAGCGGCTCCGAGCTCCGTGCGGAACCGGAGCTTGGGGTGGGGTGGGCTGGGGGGGTGCCGGCGTGCCGTCTGGCTGGGCGCTACAGCGCTACGCTCCGCAACTTGGAAAAATAAAAACGACACAAATCGATCTAGATCTCGCCGAGTCACTGTTGCAACTCAAATCCTGGTGGTTCATGCCTTGCAGATAATTGTGCTTTGGCTGAGGCTCCTGTAAGGCAGAGAAGAGAGACCAGAAAGTATCCAGAGATACTCGTGGCGACCTTTTAGTCTATAGTTTTAGAGGGCAACAAAACTGCGAGGTGAGTCATTTTTAAACCAGCTGTTTATAACTGGGGTCATTTGGTGTCTCCTCCTTCAGAGTTGGGGGTCTGAATTGACATCACGTCATAAGCCAAAAGATCATTTTGGAAATTTATTTTCACCCAGAAAAAAAGTCAATCTCAGGGTCCTGTTGACAGGAACTCAACAATTTTTGATGCTGGGGGAGAAGTCTTGTTTATCAATGAAGAAGAATCTCTTGTAAAAGCAATATGGCTGGAGACCTTGCTATAGAACAGCCCAGATCTCCCAGATTTGAGTTTAGTCCAGGGATGATGCCCTACACTAAAGCTGAGTGGGGAAAAGAAAGAGCGGAAAATCTCCATGCTGCCCTGACATGGTTCACCTCTTGTTACAAGCTGGCTTGGCCTGCAGGGATCTGAGGCCAGACACTCTGGCTACGTCCCTTAGTGGAAATGCATCTTAGTCAGCGGAACCGCTGGCGTCCCTCACAAAGCTGGCACCTCTTTAGGTGCTTTGGCTGCTCTTGGCCTCCATCAGGGGGCAACGTCGAGCCCCTTGCCGCTGAAGTGCCTGGGATCGGGTACAGGTAGGTCATGACTTGCTGCCCGTTGGGCCCAGATAGCAGATCCAGGTCCGACAGCCTGGAGATTCCCGAGCTGGCAAAAGCGTCACACGCTGTCAGAAGAAGGGTTACAAAACATCTATATTGCTGCAAGAAAAAGATATGAGCTTTTACACTTCAGAACAAAATCACTCATCAAATGGCTTTCCAGTCAAAGGAACCAGTAACCTAATGTCATTTCTAAATATGTTGCTTCTGGGTATCACAGGTGAATCACGGTATAGGACAATATTTTCTTATTACGCTAGCAGACCAAAAACAAGCACCAAGAAGCCATCTGTTGTTGACTTGCCCATTGAAAATCAGAACACTTCACCAAACTGTCCAGAGTAATCAATATATGGACTTGAGTGAACCAGGACAATGATCTGTGGAGCATGCCTTGAAGTCCCCCCCCCCCCCCCACAAGTGACCCCTCCCCTTCCTTGTCACATGGTAGCCCGAGAGAACTGCTGAAGCGCAGGATTGGCCGCATGGCTGGCCTGGGTCCAGCTGGCAGGTATGAGGGAGGTGTCTGGGGTACGCAGAGAGGGAACCAGCTCGTGACCAGAGCTCCGGCGGGATAATCAGGAATCGCTGGGACGAGCTGGGAATGACGCGGAATGTCAAGGATGGTTCCCTCCGATAAGACGGCGAGATATAAAGCAGCACTAACCTAATCCGTCCGATGGCTTATCGCCGCCTATCAATCCTCTCCTTTTTGCTGCCCATGTAATTGCGGTGATTTGCGATGGTGAAAAATACAGGCAGATAATCACGAAGCAAAGCCCCATCGCCGATCACCTAATAGATAGTCCCTTAAAGAAAGGAGTGGGACACCCACACACACGGATGACAGCCATTATCACAGCGGCCAAAAGTTTTCCTGCCAGGCGGCGTTCTGTTTGCGAAAGCTTTATCGCGCCTTGTATCGGCGGCTAGCTTGATAGTGTCCGTAATCCCAACCCGCCGACGTGCAGAGTCCTCCACCATTGTTTCCTGCATTCTGTGTTTGGGATCTGCAGGTTAATCGAGTCATTGTCCCCCCTCCCCCGTCCTTTGTTTAAGGTGAGCTCAGTCTCGATTTACAATTAATTACAACTTTCCTTTCCTTTCTTTTTGTTTTTTGAGTTAGCCGGTTCTGACAGGGCCCATTGTGGGGCAGGCGTCTGTCCGGCGTGCCACGCGGGCGCGGCGGCACAGGAAGTACCGCCCATGCCGTGGGCTTTCCAGCTTTCACTTCCACGGGCCACAGACGCGAGGCGGGCGCCCGGCCGGTTATTCGCTGCGCGCCGGAATGCACACTTTGTTTTCTCGCTCTCAGTAGACACGGGGTTTCCCAGGGAAGGAGCTGCGATCACGGAAGGACTGAGAACGGAATGAGCGGAGATGGACTGCTGGGGGAAAACAGGCTGAGACATAAAAAGAAACGTACGGCGGGGAGAGAAGCAGAGCATTTTCGGGGTGCGGTGTGGCTCAGGGGGTTGTGACACTGTGTCTGCCATTGGTAGATTGTTGGTTCAGATCCCATCTTCTGCAGAGCGATTTCACAGTTGGCGAAGCTCTGTGGACAATGCTCTGGATAAAAGTGTCTGATAAATCAAATAAAAAAATAATGGATTTAATTTCTGTTGCATGTGATTGGTTCTTCAGTATATATACAGCTACTTACTAATTGTATCTATTCAGGCTTTTTCTTGAATGGGCACTGAAAAGCACATTGTCTTTGCCTGGGTTCAGGCCCCCCGGACGAATGGACGGTGGTCCGTCAGGGTGATTGACAGCTGTCAGCCTCGGTCACTCAGCAGTCGAGCCACAGGCAATATTATAAACACCTCCTGATTATACTGCACAACAACATGCTAACCAAGATCAGATATCCTGGGAAATTACTTTCCTCCCCCCCCCCCCCACCCCACCCCACCCCACCCTGCACATAAACTGAGCCACACACCCTCTTATTTAATTCACTGATTATACATTGTTTGCCGCTTAAACCCTATAAAAATGTGGACTTTCTCGCCTGTGTGGTATTGATCGCTTAAATCTAGCAGGGTAAATTTCAATTGAAGCCAGGATTATATAAATCATTATCGAGCAGCTGAAGCATGATTCCATCTTAGCCGGAGCGGACAGGCCAGGGCGCACACAGACCGCCTATTGTCTCGGGGCCCCCCCGGCGGGGGCTGTCCCTTTAACCTTTGGTGGCCCCTGCAGTGGTCACCTGGGTCTCAGTTTTAACCAGCCTCTCAGTTTACCAGCCACCGGGAGCGCCGTGTCATTCAGCCGTGCATGTTGGCTTAATTGGCGAGGCGGAGGTAGGCGCAGGGCCCAGTGCAGCTCCATTGTCACTGCCGTCGCATTCATTCCCGGTGAGGGCACCGGGGTTATCGGGCCGAGTCGCGCGAGCGCAGGAAATAAACCTGCAGGAGGCGATCTAGAGATTCAATGTAGCTGTCAAACCGGGGCTGGGGGGGTTAACATGACGATGAAAGACGGAGGGGGGGTGTTCAGACCATAAAGAATGTAGGCAATTCTCTGGGGGGGGGGGGGGGGGGCGAGAATCAAAAGCACAACAGGACAGGGGAATCAGTTCAGCGGCAGGACAAATGCAATCAAAAGTCATAGTATTATTGATATATATGTATTTATGTATCTATATAGCTGTGTATGGGTATATTGATATATATTGTCATTGTGTACATATGTAATTAATATATAATAATATTTTATTTTATAAGTGATAAACTACTGAGCTGTTATAAAAATTTGCCTGGACACTACAAAGTTTACAAAAGATTGATGATCATCTGCCAGCTAAATGAATGGGCTATAGCAATATAATCTGTTATAAATGTTCACAGAGTAATGTGATTGAGAATATCCCTACTGCCCCTTACTCGGCATTACTCGTGCTGGTTTATCAAATGAATGAACAAAGGGTACAGACCCCAGGAAGGACGGTATTAGTGAAAGTATTAGTGCAGCTCAGTTCCAGTATTAGTGAAAAGCTGTAAAAGCAAATATGTGACGAATGTAAGTAAGGAAATTTCAAATTCAAGAGCCAATGGTACTTATTTTTGATTGTATGACAATATTTACAATTGTCAGTGGTCTGTCCATTAAAACTGTTACATTAATGAATACTTTGGGAATTAAGATTTATTGAGCTGATTAGCAGAAATGCATTATTTTAAATCATTTTAAATATCGCTCCCTTCTAGCAATAGATAGATAGATAGATAGATAGATAGATAGATAAAGTTTATTCCCAGAGGGGTTTAGAAACATACTTGTGTCTGTGATATATATGACACCTGTTTCATCAGATTATCATTGTAACCTTTGCACACCACAAATTATTTTTATAAATTGTATCGTCTAATCAAATTAGGACATAATGAAATATATGAGGAAGCTGCATTTGAATAGGTCATATCATGCCTCACGTTTTCTGCACCATTTTCCTAAATGTAAGACCACAAGCCGCAGTTTTAAGGCGCTTATAATTCCCACTGAACATGTATCTATTAACCACAAAACTCTTTACCTTTGCAGACCATTCGGGATTAATCCGAAAACATGGATTAGACACTAGAAAAGGTTAGAGGAAATCCTCTCCTTTGGAAACAATACAGGAATATCCCTGTAACAATTCAGAGCCAATCGATTGGCCGGAGAAAACAAACAATACTTGCAGGTATGAACACAGATCACAGGAAGCCCACTGCAAACTGGGAAACAGAAGTTTCTCTGTGATGTAAGCAGGTCATGTGACTCAGGAGCCATATTTCACCATCTTTTGGGCATACTTATATACTGTAATATATCGCAGTGACCCCGTCGCTACAGGGCTACAGGTTTCTGGTGATGCATTCTGGGAGCCGAGCAGTTGACGTAGTTTAGTTACTTGTGTTTGACACTTATTTTCTTACTTTGTTGTGTTTCTCTGCTTTCTGGTGTTTGTGGCAAAGCAGCACATGAGAACGGGTACTTTGTGGCAGGGGGGTTTGTGCACACCGTTGGGGGGGCGGGGCTGGTGGACATTAGGGCCTGGTGAGTTTCCATTTTATGATCGAAGGGGAGAGTGTAATGTCTGTACAGTGTCATTCGTTGTGTTATATCCCATTGTCAGTGCTAATTTTTTCACCGAATGTTACAAAAATTATGATGGGCAAAGTTTCACATCTGTGTGCAGGAAAGTGGATGAAAATGCCCTCAGAAAAGCAAATATAACATCATTTGTGATTCAGAGGCAGCCCCTTGAACTTGTGACTGATACACGCAGGCTCCAGATATCCTTCAGAAAGCCTATTCATCCTGCGAATTTGGCAGAACGATCGTCAATGGGGAGAACGAGGGGGGGGGGAGAGAGTAAGCCTAATCAAAGGAAGGCAGGTGAAAAAAGGTTTAAGAGTAAATGTTTAGCTCCAAACTGGATTACACCAAGCTCGGATTGACGCCACCAACCTCACATAACCAGATTTTCATGTCTTGAAGAGGAGAGGCAAATATTGCCAGAACCTTGTGGAAACATGCTCTCTCTAGCCAGGGAGAATCCGTTTAGTATACTCGCTGCAGGGTTTAAATTATGATGCTATCTGAGTACTCTCAGGTGACCGTACCTTTTTTGTGAGAGATACCAGAGCAAAAAGGGGGGGTGGGGAAGTCAGCGTAACACGCTTTCCGTCGGCAACGACGGGGGAGCGAGCGAGCGAGCGAGCAAGAGCCACAATTATGGAACCCCGGGTGCGGAGAAAGGGCCAAAACAAAACAGCTTACTTACCACGAAGGGTTAATGCTGCGCCCAAGAAGAAAAGAGAAAACATAAAACAAAAAGAAATGTGCATCAGAACGGGGGTAGATAAGGTGATGTGGACTGTGTCGGGTGGCGATCCTTACCTTTAATACCCCGGGGAGTGTGGGACTTTTAATCACCGGACAAGAAAAAACTATAACAATAAAACAAACAGTGGGAATTGTGACAGAGTTTGATTAAGCACCAGTGCAAACCAGGGCCCATAAATGTCATCCTTAATGACATTATTATAGTCAAGCGTGAGATTTCACAGACAGTCAATCGCCCAAATGTGGGGAGGGGAAAACAATATGGGAGCGAGGCGTGCCCACACGGGTCCTTTTATCCCCCCTCCTTCCCTTCATCTTCAATTTTTAGATGAAAAACCTCCGGGCCAAATAGAGAAGTCAACCGGTTGTACACCAGAGGCCCTGCCTTTAAAACCAAATTTACCATGAAGCAATCCCTGGCTGTCACAGTACAAACACCTACGGGTTTATTTGCCTCATCTTATTTCAGAACCGACACCATTTTCGTAATCTTCCTTTAGACATGGAGCGAGATTAGCCAAGGCAGGGAAAAAAACGGAGCGACGGAAGCACAAACCGGTATCATAAAAGGTTTTTTTTAAAAAAAAAAAAAACCAGTGTATAACAATACAGGAGAAGCTGGGGTTGAAAGAAAGGGTGAGATTATACCTAAGTATAGGGTTTGACCCCTACCAGGATGTAGCCAGGGTGTTGAAACAGTAAAGCCAAGCAGTGTGTTTTTACCGTATAGGTCCAACACGGAGGCACGCACTGGATCACAGTTTTTATATATTTTATGTATTGTTTTTTTGGTGTTGTTGTTGAAGAGATTCTAGATCGCATAACTTTTGACCTTCTGGGTCTTACTGTGTAATAGACAATGTGCACAGCATAATTAGCACTTTCATTGGCCAAGCCCAAATGGAGGCGGGTCTTAGCGGTGCCCTGTATAGATGACATAAGAACGGCAGAGTGTGCATGTGCGTGTTTCTGTGTATCTGTGAGAGGCGCTTACACAAATCCTTTTAATGAGGTGCGCCGCTGCACTCGTGGCCTTCCTCTTAGCCTCGCTGAGTCTGGCCGTTAGCCTCTGGCCCATCCCTTTCCAGGTTCCCGGCCACAGAAATACCACCGGCTGCATATTCACTGTTCATCGCACCATTCCCTGCAAACTCGGGACACCGCAGTCTGTGAACGTCCCAGGAAGCTGGCGGTTTCTATGACGCTGGAACCACCATATCTGGCATCAGCTGTCGCAGTACGTTCAAAATCACTTAGATTGGGCGTCTTAGCCTCGCTAATTCTGAGACAAATAGTGACTGACCAAGTCTTAGTGCTTCAGCTACATAGTTTCAGCCACACGTTTTGTTGTTTGCGTTAAAAAAACGGTGTTCCTAATACATGGGCCACAGAGGGTATATATATGGCTCAGAGGGTTAGGTTTAAATCCTAGATCCAAAAGATGGATGCTGCTGATGGGCCCCTGAGCGTGGCCCTTAACCCCCAGCTCCAGGGGCGCCAGACCTCAGCTGTCCCTGCACTGTGACCCTAACACTTACTCTCACCTGTATATGTGTCTCATGGACAAAAAGACAAGCGAAATGACAATTTCCCCATTATGGTGATTAAAGTCAAGTCAGGCCATTTTATTTACAGATCAGTGTTAAAAACAACCAGTGGTTGACCAAAGTGTCACATAAACGTGTTACACAGCCATCAGGGTTTGCCTCATTAAAGAGAGGCAGCATGTTGTTGGCCAAACAGCCATTTGTTTTCCTTTATATGAACTCCTTAGACGTCCGCAGGCTGGCGGCTGCTGTTTGCCTGAAGGCTTCGTGCCCTGAGATCCTTCTGCGTCTCAGAATCCTTACACAACTCTTCAAACATCTGATAATAATCTGAGCCCTTACCTCACTGCTTCAAATGAGTAAAAAGTCAGCGGAAATTAAAAGAAGCTTCGTTCTCGGTGATATAATTTGATCACATTTGAGTATTTGTTTTTATATAATTGCTCTGTTTTGTTTGCATGGGTTTTAATTGTTTTGCGCACTCGTCCCTCTTACGTAGACAGGAGAGTGTAATAATCCCTGCCCTGCTGTAATATCGAGTTCACTTCCCTGTCAGTCTTTCAGTGGGCCTCCATCTGCACTACATGGTATATCCAGAGGAGCTATGTTGGTCTGGAGGGTTTGCATCTTTGCAGATCTTACTCCCGTCTTTCACTAGATTACCTAGAAGAGCCAAAAACTAAGCTTCTTTAACTGCGTACCAGCAAGGGCACCTCTGAAGTCCTCTCAGTCAACCAGAACCTTCGTGTCCTTAAACAATCCCAGCCTGGGTGTTGAGATTAGGCCTCCGCCTTCCAACCAGAACACAGCTCTTCACAGCGAGATGACTAAGTAAATGTTATGATGGCTGAAAGTCAGGTCAGTAGCCGGATCTCTCTTATGATACCTAACTGACTGCTCTGATAGGAGCATTTTTTTCCACCGGGGTTCAAAAATCAGTGTAATTGTCTTCAATCCAGAAACCAGAAAACACACTGACAGTCACTAACCACTTAACCTTTTTATTGCCATTTGTTTAGTTCATTGTTGCCGACAACTGGGGTGGAAACTGTCATACAGTCACGCTGCCAGACGTGACGCAGTCGTGGGGACATATTTGTGGTCTCAGAATGGTCATAAAGTTGATCAGTGGTAAGTCGTATAGATTGTAAGTCAACAACAATCTGAATATCACTCATTATGCTGATTGTCTTAATTGCCATTGATAGTTTTGCTAAACCCTAAAATAAATTCCTTGTACGCAAAAGCACTTGGTGACTAATTTTATGTGCAGCCTCAAATCAGCTGATGTTTTCTTCCGTGAACTTCATTTGCGTGCGTCCGTGTGCATTCGGGGAAGGGAGCACGAGGCCGGGACGCCCCTCTGCAAGGTCGTCAAGCTGATAATCTTCACCTCGCTGTAGCTCCAGGTCCCGTCCCTGCACCTGGCCAGCAGGAACTGGGTCACCTGCCCAGAACTGAGCGACGTGCAGAGGCTCCAGTGAGGGGAAGGTGAGACAGAGCGAAGCCGTCAGGGAGTCCATCTATCGCTGAAGAACGAGGCGCCCAGAACATGTACAAAGAGCGATTGGAGAGCAAGCCATTAACGTAACCCTCAGAGCCCCCCCCATTCAGCCAGGAAAGGGCATCATGAGGACCGGGCTGTGAAGGACCAACCATGAAGAAATGATTATGAGGAGCTGACCGCTGAACACCAGAATCGTTTTCATTTACCACACCTCCCATTCCAAACTGTAGCCGTTTTCAGGTCATTTACATCAGACATGTTCATGCGTTTATTGATACTTATCTATCATTATAGCCCTGCATAGGACACACAGGTATGGAAAATTGATGGATGGATGGATGGATGGATGGATGGATGGAGTTTAAGTCTTAAGAGATATATGTAAGCAAGTGTTTCATTGCACTTGCACAAATGACAAAGCTTTTGAATCCTTGAATATTTAAATGCACTTATTTGAACTGATAACATGATTTACCCATTCCCAGCTTTCAGGAAAAAACACAGAACTGAACCCAAACCCCTTTAATAAAATTCAATAAGCTAATGCATTTTATATGTCATGTGACGTTGTGCCTTTAATAAACAGGAATGAAAAGGAATTCGGATGAACCTGAGGGGATGCTTAACCTGAGCAGGCAAGGGGTTAATGTCCAGATCAGTAATAATTCATACAAACAGGAAAACGAAACATATTTCATAATGAGAGGTCATTTGCTGAAACCAGCACAGAGCCATGGATAATGTCAACATATTACTAATTACATTTGGCTTTGAGGTCTTATCTAGCGCCGCATTAGTGAACATGAACATTTTGCAGCTCAGCTTTTAAGCCCAGTAAAACCAGAGAACACGGGACGTTTCCCTGGGAGCCAGGATTCTGCTGGATAATCTTGTTAAGGCACACAAATATCGGAGTATGGACTAATTTCTGCTTTTAATTGAAACATAAAATGAACACGTAGGCACTTTCTAAAAAAAAAAAAATCAGCAAAAATATGCTAATTACAAACCTGCTATACACTCTGGCTCATAAAAAAAGCTATCACATATGTAACGTTAAAAGTATTAATGAAAGATTAATTGGATTTAACTGTTATCACTGTCATCAAAAAGTATGGGTTAAACTGACAATCCTATGATCAAAGGCCAAGGGATCAGCTGACCAGGCAGAAAATCTTTCAAGCAGCCTAACATCACCCCCTGTTGGCCAGCAGTAATAATGACAGGATATGGGAAAGCTCAGTGAACAGGGACTCGGGTCATTACCATGACACAGTGCCTGTGAATGGTTCAGTCACACAGAAGCATAAATAAGACGCCAGCGGGTGGCTGGGGTCGGTGGCAGGGAGAGGACAGGGAGGGCGTACACGGAGACATGGCTCTTCGGGGTCTGGGGAGGGAAACACACTGACCAGCTGAGAATAACAGATAAAGGACGCCTGTCTGTTCTACCCAGGGGCTGCGTATACACCCCCATCCTTTTATATACACCCGTGTTATGAACGTGTCACTATTTTCCCCCACAATGCCCTCTAATGCACGCTTCGGCCTAAAACTAACAATTCACAAGATCTACATGCTTCTGCTGTAGACAGATACTACCTAAAGCCTAAGAATAAGGCTCGGAGGCCGGAGGCATTTCTACCTTATAGGAAGGTCGAGATTGTGGATTCCAAAGTGACAAAAAAAAAAGCACCCAATCAGACCATCAGAACGGTCCACGGAAAGCACCACACCACAGATTACTGTTCAACAGCATCCAAGTCAGGAGCATGGTCTCCTCACTCAGCCTTTATGGATGGTTAGATGCAAGACTCCTCTTCTCACTCTTAAATTATGTTAAATTTGTTCCTTCCATGGAAAGACCCAGTAAAACCAATAAGGACCCAGGCAGGTGGTTTGCCTCACTGGGACTGGGATGCCTGGCTCACCTGCATCCACCTCCATCCCTCCAGTGGCCTGTTCCCTCAAGTGGGTCACCCTGTTCAGCCACCCTAATTACCCGGGATTACCGGGCATGTCTCATTAAAGTGGTCTGACAACAGCATACTTTAGGCAACTTCAACTCGTCAGGCTTGTTGGCAGCAGTACTACTCAAATTAGAACGAAGCAACCAAGATTTAACACTTTCACATCAAGAACACGAGCAGAATACTTCAGAAAATATGTCCTCGCCTTAAGAGCAACCATACATAAATGTGCATAGAGATGATTGTTTGCATACACCTATGAAATATCAAATAGGCAAACAATTTTAATTCTGAGTCTCAATATTTGCTTACTATTATGCTCGGAGCTAGAATTTAATTTACACATTCTTTTCAACGAGAAATGTACTAGTAACTAGAATTAAATTCTTTTTTTATCTTGCTCAGTTGATACAACATGTTTTGGTCCAAGAAGTGTTTTTGCTATGAATTTAGCTGCACACAATTGCTTTAATCTGTTATAAATGTGGGGATATAATCACTGTTGTTTTTGTTGAAATTGAAAGAACAAATCCTGACATTACAAAGGTAGATACAGCAACCTTACGGCGCCTGCTGAGGTGACGTGCTGGACTGGGGCCCCGTAATGGACGGTGCAGACCAGTCAGCTAACATTTTGCCGGCTGCTAAACTTTTCAGCATGTTTGCGGCCTGAGCGACAGGAGACGGCAGAGAGAGTACTCAGGCCGTGAGCAAACACTGGAACATAAAAACCGGTACGTCTAGGTATCACATACTGGTTGCTGTGTCCTTTAGGCCAAAATCAGAGTGCTTTTGCCACTAAAAGATTGCATTTAATTCTGCGGTAGGTAATTTTCCACGTTAAATTTGCACAAGTCAGCTTGAGGTCTATATGTTAAATACAAACAGCAACATGTTAAACTATGAGCCACCTGATAGGCAAGTGAATGATGTAACAAGTGAAAATGGCCAATTTACCCCCACCCCACTTTAAAGGTAATAACATTTCCAAGGAGGAATCACATGAAAGCGCCTTGAACTCTCACTTGTGCTCTGAAAGCATGTCAGAAGATTTGTGTCACGAGATTTGAGGCGATGTTGAATCTCGCACTCTTTAAAACGTGTAATCCCTTCGCTGGGGCTCCAGGCGAGACACTCGGCGCGCGCTAATACCGCACCGTCCCGCAACCGCCGCGTGCTCCCGCACATCCCGCGATCCGTCCCATCCGCATTATACGCGGGGAACCCGGGGCAATACGCAAACTGCGGCGTCCGGGGAAAACACTTTTATTCAATTAAAAATTCCACACGAAGACGCACCGTCCTTAATTAAAATCACCTCCATCTTCTTTTAACTGTTGACATTAAAAATCGCGATCCTCTCCCGCTGCCCGTCACGCTCGCTTTATCCCCAACCCCCGACGAGGTCGCTCTGCTGATGTTTGCTTTATCGAGTTTCCCCATTACCTAATTGCACCTTATTAATTACTTAATTGCACCTTCAGTTCTACAAATAATTAGTCTCACCGGAGAGTCCGACGCTTTGCTTGGGGGAAGAAAAACACCCGAGAGGAACTTGAAATTTCACGACCAGAAAAGTTCAATTAAAACTTCCATTATGTGAAGGGAGAAGTCAACTGTAACAATAGACAGTAGACAAAGGAGCGACTGTGGCAGAATTGATGAGCGCTACAGAAATAAATATTTAATGGACAGAGAAAATATGATATTCCAACTCATATTACTGTTGTAATCACACACACACACCCTTTTCAAAGAGGCAACGCTAAATCCTGCTTAAAAATCAAGCCTCATTCTAGACCCTGTAATTCAACAGCTTAAAAGTCAAATAAGACTGATTACAGCCAATGCTACACTTTGCTCAAGCCGGAAACGTTTGTAATAGGAAGGTTTCAATGTGCCGTGCAGGATGTCGAACATTAAGACAGTGGACAAAAGGAAGCGCATATTCTATTTGAGGGCCTCTTCCACAAATTAAAGATACTAAGCACGAGAGAAATATTATTATTACCTTACTGCAAAATGAATTACATTACATGTTTTTGGTTTTTAATATGGATTATTGTATAGTATAGCTTATACCTGTATCATACGCCTAGGCAATGACAGTTTAAAATTGTGGTTTTAAAGCTGATTATCAAAGTTGAAGAAAACTAAACATGTTAGAGAGAGTCACCAGAATTGTTCAAGTTCATAATGCATGTCACACTATTTGTTCTTGGTGTGAAATAGGAGCTATTATTTTAAGTCTAGAATAATATAAATTACGTAAATTACAAGCTTATAATTTTAACATTTCAGTAAAAATTTCCAGACTTCTCCTCAACTCACTAGAAGTAAAAAAAAATAAAGTAAAAATGGGAAAAAAAATTAAAAGCAGGGTTTAAAAGCTAATTTCCTGCCAAATCTATGAGGCATTAATCTCCTTTAAGTGCTGTCTTCAGCAAACAAATTAGGGGTGCCCCCAAGTTCACTGATTCATCCGATAATGTGTCTTTTTTATCAATTAATCAGAGATTCAAAAGAAAACCTCATTAAAGAGGTACCTTCAGAATTATGTTCTGCAGGAAATCAACGTGCTTGTCACCCCCCACACACACACACACACACCATAACCCTGACGCTGATTCGTCATTGTTCAGGCAACGTCCACTAATACGCGATGAGAGGGGAGATAGTAAAACCAATTAAAATGAAAATAATTACAAAGTCACCCCTCTAACGAAGGGTTTGATCAAAATGAGCGTGCATTGATAAGTCCAGGAGTGCATTGGGCGAGTGGAGAGTCGTGATCAATGAGTTTTGAAAGGTGTTGCCTGGTGATGGCCGTCTGTTTTCGCGCCTTCAAAACCCAACGGCACAGGCTGGGGATGAGAGAGACACTTTAGCTAATGAGATGAGCCTGCTAGACTGGGGAGAACATTGAGCCACGATTCTGCTAAAAGACTGCAATATGGAGCAGTGACTTGGCTGTTTTTTTGACAATTAGCCAGCTGTGTGCCGGGGGCTAGAAACAGTGTTTGAACGAGAGCTGGAGTTCACGATTTGCTTGTGCACAGATCTGATCATCACACAGCTGGCCGTATCTTTCCCGTGGATCTGATCAGCCAATGAGTGCTTTTGGAGGGAGACACGTCACATGTCGGCTAATTCTCGACATACGTCGCGGAAGGCTTTGCAGTCAGCGCACCAGCTCTTATACAGTTTGGTGTCACTGCAGCACCAAAGGGTAAAACTGAAAAAAAATGTAAGTGTGTAGGATCATTAGCCTTGGAAACGATGAATGGCACAGAACATGGTCTTTGATATTATCATTTCTGGTGAGAATCTGTGGCGGTAGCATGTCTAACCTCCAGACTATTTGTTAAGGTCGCGAAACCATTCAACAGAG
Organism: Paramormyrops kingsleyae; assembly: GCF_048594095.1. NCBI lineage: Eukaryota > Metazoa > Chordata > Actinopteri > Osteoglossiformes > Mormyridae > Paramormyrops > Paramormyrops kingsleyae. Next base: position 7,046,307 of record NC_132816.1, read on the forward strand.
CAACGATTCACATCAAAATCAATTTTTTTGAGTAAATGCATTTGGAGAAACGGCAGATTTCACACATTACAATATTTTCAGACTTCCATTTAAAGTCTACTAGTTTTCTGTAATGGACCATTCACAGTTATACCGCCTTGCCATGCATGGGGTTTACTGTGACACCACAATGACGAAGGGGACCTTAGCTTGTGCTGCAGCTTCTCTCTGCTGCTTCCTGGGATCATTTTAGGTAAAAATGCCATAAACACTGCCAATATTTACATTGTTACAACACAGTATCTCTGATGAATTTTCATCACAGATATCACACAGTGACACATTTCTTTGCTTAATAATTACTCAATAGGTGCTACTCTTGCACTCTTATCTTCTGGTTGGCCAGTGAACATTCCCCTGGAATCTTCTCTTAGATGTTGGGAGCGCCAACCAGACTGGCAGCTGGGTGCCTGGGCAACTGGGGAAAGACCAGAGCATAAACTGGGGCTAGCAGCAGCATTAATAGATGGGAGAGCCAACGGCGAACAGAAAATGAGTGGGGGGTCTGAGCATGGAGAGGGGGAGACTTCGAAGTGAGTATCACCGAGTGCATCGTGTGATCAGCCTGTTTACGTCGCACGGCGAGATCTGCGTATAGAGCTGCGTCTTCAGAGAGACCTCCTCCTTATCAGCGATGATGTCACCTTGCCGGTCACCTCCTCCGTTACATCTGGCTTCTGTCTTCCTAACCATTTTGCTGTCAGGAAACAAGCAGCAAATCATGCAAAAAAATCAATGAAATGTAACATCACCATTACACCTGAGGTTAGTATTTTATGACAGAATGAAAAGAGATAATCGGGGGTAGCGCGGTGGTGCAGTGATTAGCACTGCCTCACATCTTTGGGACTGGGGTTCCAGTCTCCGCCATGGTGTGTGTGGAGTTTGCATGTTCTCCCCATGTCATCGTGGGGTTTCCTCTGGGTTCTCCAGCTTCCCCCACAGTCTAAAAACATGCTGAGGTTGATTGGAGTTGCTAAGTTGCCTGGAGATGACTGTTCCCTGCTATGGGTTGGCACCCTACCCTAGGCTGTACCCTGCCTTGCACCTGTACCCTCCTGGGGTAGGCTCCAGGACTGCCTTCCCCCCCAACCTTGAATAATAAAAGCAATTTCAGAAAACAGACAGATGGAAAGCAACAACCATGGACCCGAATTCACACACATAGATTACTGCCTCATAGGAAGTCAGGTATTAGACAAAGTACCCCAAAGTTCTGTAAAAGATGCCTATAATTGTCTTCTGTAGGCCACCAATGTACACTGAGTGCAACATCTCGATCTATGTACTATATACAGATATATTCCCTCACACAAAGAGAGCCCCAGCGATTACACACTCACTGTCACCAGCTTACGCAGTATGACTGCGCACTGCCCCACATTTCCAGGTCTGGACGTCCACACAGCTGAACAAAGAATTTTTCTTCTTTTTCCCATGGCCGGAAACGCTTAATTAAAAGGGGACAGTTCCCATTTCAGCCTGGCGGGGAGATAATGAGCGCCGACGTCTGGAGCGTGCTTTCTGCCGGCCTGTCGTCCACGGCCACAAGGGCAATATTGATCCCGCACCGGTGCAGCCATGAATCTGGCCTCCTGAGGGTTTGGGCCACACACCTGTGTGTCAGGGCAGGATAAGCCAAGATTAAGCTTAAGTTACCCCCTCTCTCTCCTCCATGTCATTCAAAACCTCAACAGGCAGGAGCGCCGTGGACAAAGCCTCCTTTTGGTCACCCTAATAAATGCCATTAGCTTTGAAACATCAAACATGGAGGATTATAAGATTTTCAAAATTTGTGGTCCGGGGGACTTCCTCGCTCAAACAGGTATTCTTTCTGGAGATTACACCACGATCCAGTTTCCCTCCTCTCCATTCCCCCTGCTCCCTCTCCTCCAGACACAGAAGGCAGTACAGTAATCCAGAGCAGATGAAACCAAGGACTTACAAAAGGAAGATTGCGAAGCGCTTTGTAAATCCTTTACACCGGTGCGTGTGAGTACCGGAGGACTCTTCAAGCAGTTAACTCAATAACCGCATGGGATGGGGGGGGGGGGACAGAATAAGTGGAGAAGAAAGGCCATTGCGTTACTGTAAGCAGATCAGAACGGGAGAGTTAGCACCCCCCGCAGTCTCCTGTGGGGATTACTCACCCCTGATCTGGCAGCAGCTCATAAACTGACAGAGCTACACATATACTGACAGAGCTTCATTAAAATAATAACAATGCTTAATTGTTTTTGGGATAAAGGAGGACCTTAACGGATGAAACTTGCTTGCTCGATTTCTACACAAAGGAACAGGCTTCCTTTATTCTGATTGGACATTTCTCCCGTGCGCTCAAGATTAACGCAGAGACAGCCATTGATTTCACCACAAAATTGTACAAATGACTCGTAATTACTTTGAGGCCTGTTTAAACTGACTTGTGGCCTCTGATACCAGTTGAGGCCGAATGATGTCTTCCCTTCGCCCATCAACAAGAGCTTGATGGTTTTCCGACTGAAGGACGTAATGCAATTTTAAAAAGGGGGCGAAAATAAAAATGGCAGCCGGGAGCTTCTTGGGGCCGTCCCCTCGGGCTCCGGACGCGTGGGCAGCGAGCCGCCTGCATTCTCCAGCCTCTTTCCAGGATCGCTTACCAAACCAAGCCAAGAGGAAAAGGGGAAAAGTTGAACAGTCATGCTTGGGCTCGGGGATTATTCTCCTAACGTTTCACAGATTATAAGGCTGTCGGCCACATTAGAGACTTTGGGGCCCCCTGTCGTTGCGGGGCCTCTCCTCCGGTGTGCGGCGCGGGTTCAGCCACAAGCTGGACCTCAACCTCGGCCTCATCTCTGCCGGCCCACTAGTGGAAAAACTAGCTGTGGGACCTCCTGTGGCCAAAGGGGCGGAGAGGCACCAGCGCTTTCAGCTCTGCTCAACGTTGACCACGTAACAGAATTATATCCACCCGTCCGTCTTCCAGAATTGCTTACGCAGTTCAGGGTCATGGTGGGCTTGGAGCCTATCCCAGTTAGGACTGGGCACGAGACGGGACAAACTGGACAGGATGCCAGTCCGTCACACGGCACACAAAGGCAGTTGAGAGGCGCCAAGACAAGTAAACTGCATGGTTTTGGACTGGGGGGGGAAGAACAGAATTCCTGGGGGACACCGTGCAAACTATACAGATGCACAGACCCCGGCTCGAACCTGCGACCCCGGAGAATGGTGGCTGCACCGCTGCTCTCGGAGCCACCGCGGCTCCCCCGCAGCGCGCTGCACAGGAGAGCAGATGGCGAGCTCGCGACGCAGAAGCGGAAAGCGCTGAAACGGCACCGAGCCTGGCGCCTGCTCCTCAGCGCGTCGGCGGTGAAGCGCGTCCGTCCTGCGACCATGAAGGCGCTCGCACCTTCTCCCTCCACCTGACCCCCTCCCTCTTAGTAGCACTCGTGCCCAACTGCAGGCACTCACAGAAACCTCCTGCAACCCAATTAAGAGACACAATAGCTTTCTGCACCCAATTAAACAATTATGTTAATTTGACTATTTAAATGTGCACTGGGCTCCTCCGTAGCCTTAGAAAAGAAGCACTCACCATAAAAGAAGTGACCCTGGCTGTCAGTGTGTCTCCTCAGGTCCCCTGCAATTTAATTGAAGTTCCTTTGATTAATTAGAATACGAACTGAACCCATTTTTAAACAGCCTCTACTGTCAATTTCCATCCACATCAGAGGAGTGTTACAAGAAATACATACATTTTCAATATCGCAGTCTGCCGTTAGATTGAGTTATGCGAATATGGGAAGGCGCAGTATTACCACCTTAAAAGGAAAACAAAAACGCTTTGGAAACTAGAGTTGCATGGAAACTGTTCCCTATTGTAGCCCCAGTGGGGTGTGCATGTCCCAGCATGTCCCAGCATGCCCAGTGAGTAATTGTAAATAGCCCCTTGTGTGTATTTGTTAGTGTAAATACTTGTGGTGTGTTTGCTTGTGTCTTGCGTGAACTCTGTATGATCCTCGCGTGTCTTTATTGTTGTATAAATTACCCACCATGTCTGAGCCTTACCAGTGTCTAACCTCCCTGTGTTTTCCCATCATATTCCATTTGGTGCTCGTTGGGGGCCTGTGTTATTCCTTTGCAGGATTTAATAAAAAGGCGTTGCTAACTCCTAAATAACCTCCCTCATCATTCGCAGTCATTGCCTCAACGCCTCATCCCACGTCATTGGCCGTCATTGCCTCGACTCCTCGTCCCTCGTCATTGGCCGTCATTGCCTTCGACGCCTCATCCCTCGTCATTCGCCGTCATTGCCTCGATGCCTCGTCCCTCGTCATTGCCCATCATTGCCTCGACGCCTCGTCCCTCGTCATTCGCAGTCATTGCCTCGACGCCACGTCCCTCGTCATTCGCAGTCATTGCCTCGACGCCACGTCCCTCATCATTGGCAGTCATTGCCTCGACGCCTCGTCCCTCGTCCGTCATTGCCTCGACGCCACGTCCCTCGTCATTCGCCGTCATTGCCGCAACGCCTCGTCCCTCGTCGTCATTGCCTCGATGCCTCGTCCCTCGTCATTGTCCGTCATTGCCTCGACGCCTCGTCCCTCGTCATTCGCCGTCATTGCCTCGACGCCTCGCCCCTCGTCATTCGCTGTCATTGCCTCGACGCCTCGGTCTGCCCGCCATTACAGTACCATGTGTGATTTAACATCCATGAGTTAAACAATGCATAACTGCATTATTTTGTTGATAGACTTGGGACAACCGTGAGTCACTGTGCTTCCTCAAGGAATATTAACATCTTGTCATGGACTCAGACGGATTTATTGCGCGGGCGTGGCTGTGGCACAGTGCAGGCAGAAATGATGGACGACCCACTTGTGGGGTTTATTAACTGAACTAAAAAAAACACAAGAAAACACTAACAAAACAAAGGACCTTGATGGGTCAAAAGTAAACAGCGATAAACAAGACTAATTACAAACGGGGCAGGTAAGCAGAACATACATCTAACACCAAATATTAACAATTGCAATCAACAGAACATTCAAAATCAACAAACCACTGGGGAACACAACAGAAGCAGGGACTTAAATACTGAAATTAAATCTGGGTAACAAGACTAACAGGACAGGTGAGACTAATTAACAAAGACTGGGAAAACAGGGCACAGGTGAAACTAATTAACTCAGGGAACTAAAACAGGGAAACTAAGAACAAACAAAAAACAGGGAAACAGAATCTAACAATTAGAGAGGTTACAGACAGGTAAAGACACAAGCAGGGGCACATGAACGAAACCAAAACCAAATACAAAATAAAAAAAAGAACTAGAAAAACTCATACAAAATACAAAAACAGAGGAAGTGGGATTTGAACATGCGACAGAGGGGTGCAGATAACCTGACAGGGAACAGAGGAAACACTACAGACTGACAACAGGGGAAGACAGGAAAGACTGACAACACGTGGGAGGGGATGACCAGCGACACCTGCTGGCCACACGGGGGAGGGACACAGAATGGGACAACAGGGGCTGACCCTGACATATCCATCCATCCATCTTCTAATTCCTTATCCAGTTCAGGCTCACAGGGGCTGAGAACCTCTCCCAGACAGGGGTACCTCCTGGAGGGGATACCAGTCCATCAGAGGGCACACCCACAAAGTACAATCATACACTCCTGGCTAGTCAGAGACTCTGGGTCGGCCGACTGCATGTCTCTGGACTGCAGCAGTACCTGAAGGAAACCCACCTGACACATGGAAACAGAGGAGAAATTCGAACCTCAGACACTGTAGGTGTGAGTCACGCTGCCCACAGCAGTATTAATATTCGTGACAGAAATAAAGTAACAAAATCAGTGAATCACATCATGGCATAATGTACAGAACTGCCGTTATTTTAATTCTTTATTAAATGTGTGTGGGAGAGTGAATGATTTTTTTCACACAGAAAAATAATTTCGGAACAGGAAGCCGAATAAGAACAAAAAAAGAGCATCACATAGGAATTTGCTATATATACGAATGCAGATAAAAAATGTGAATCCAGTCCATAATATTCCAACACGGAGAGCAGACTGGATTACGGGTCCTGAAATTCCTCGCCGCTTGAGAGGGCAGAGACGATTAAGGCTCCTAACTTGCCAAAACAAACAGCTTTTGAAAAATCATCCAGCATAAACACGGCAATGGGATTATATGGCATCATCCCACTTAATGCCCAAAGTGTCTTTAGGACGAGGGATGAGCTCTGAGAGTCGCTGTACTACGCAGACGCGTCCCAGTAAGCTTGGGGTGGAGTGACCAGTGCAGCCCCAGGCTGGACAGTAGACTCCTCCCCAAACAATGAGAAATCCAGGCACCAAGTTTCCCAGATGTTCCTCTGGGATCTACAGTCGACCCCTTCCACCCCCGCGATCTGGACAAACCATGTAAAAGTTTTTGAGTCTCCTTGGTGAGTGAAGCGATCATGCGAGTGGAGCTAGAGAGGAAAGATACAAGAAAAGCGAGATATAAAGATCACTGGGAGATTACTGTGAGATCACTGCGAGATATGCTGCGGGATCACTAAACACGCTTGCTGTCCCCCCCGAACCAGCACTGTACATATATTTTATGCATTTATGAGTTACAGAATTTTTACTAGCTGTGGGGCCTCCTGTGGCCAAAGGGGGGGGGGGGTCACCTTGGGAAGGAGAAGACGATAACCTAAGTCATAGCTGTGCAAAAGAGCCATCAAACTGAATAAAAATGCAGACAGAAATGGCTACCCATAAAAATGGGGCCGATGGCCCACTAAAATACCTGACTTTGACCTCTTTTACCACCAAGGAGTACTCACCTCTGTGGAAGACTGGTTTTCAATAATTTGCATATCAAAAGATCATACAGATGCATGAGCTTTGGGGTGGGAACAGCTGTTTTGCATTGCAAACTCCTAGGCTGGGTTGAGCCAGATAAAGCCACACCCACAGGGTGCAGGACAGCCAATCAGTGAGCAGTAATTCCATTTTCCATCAATTATGATGTCAGGGAATCTATGGGAGCTTCTGTATGTTGCACTATATGTATGTTGCACAGTTGCACTATCCCTTTACCTGCTAGATGACCAGTTGATCACTGCTGTAACTGCCACAAAAAAATGAAACAATGAACCTTTAAATATTCTTTTTAGATGTCATGTATTCCCTATATGGGCACTAGTGTAAATTGTGGGTTATTAGCGCAATAACCCACGACATGTGAGGTTTATAAAGCTCAATAAACCTGAAACCCTGGATGAGCAGACCTGAAAAGCCGTGAAGAAAGTCTTCATGGGTGTGTGGTCGGGATCTGGCTCCAGCGTGGCTGCTGAGCATGCTGGCATAACCCAATGGATACGACATACAGATCCCTGACATACGCTGTGTTCTTACACCTTGTAGAGGGGATTAGATTGAGCAGACAAATAAATGCAAATCACGATAAGGATATTAAAAGGTGCGATGTTATCGGGTTAAATCAAATGGATTAAATTACGTTAGCAAAGAAAAAAAACTAATTTGCCTCACACTGTGTATGTGTTGAGAAGGATCTGAAGCGTTCATTTCGCCATCGAAGTGTATTTTTGCTTATTTTTTTACATTTCAAGATCACGTTTGGCTATTTAAAAGTCATTCCGCGTCACGACCCCCCGCCCCTCCCCAACCACAACCTCTAAATGCTTATTTGGATTTTCTTCACTGACAGACAACTCATAAACAGAACCCGCGGGCCGAGTAGAATCAACAATCCCCACACGTTCAAAGTCAGCTGCATCTGTTACTACTTCAGCCATTGTTGAGAATGTCTCTGCTTAATCCTTTTTGACTTTATTCATGCAAAAGGTCATCTGGAATTCTACAAATGGCGGCGGGCTGCAGCGAAGGCTCTCAAAACATGGCAGTAGAGTGGCGCGGTAATCCTACGCGGGAGAGGAACAGAGTGTCCTGGCTATCTACTCGCCGTTTATAAAGGGGCTTTCGGGGGTTGTGGTCGTCTCCCTGTGAATTTTACGGAGGGCCGTGTCTCTGCCCTCCATTCTCCGGGAAGAAGCCGCTTTCAGGTGCTGTCAGAGAGGATTTCTATGGGTAGCCGTGCATTTTGTGTTACAAATAAGGCTTTGGGAGGAATTCAATCGCTTAAATAATGCAGCGTGGAATTCTGGTAACCTAGTCCACTAGACATTGTATAAGGTATCAGGACAACGTGTGTGTGTCGAAGCTGGAATATTTTTAAATTAACTTTCAGGCTGCTATCTAATATTGTATAGAACGACTTAAATAAAAGAGGTTTGCCACACAAAAGAAGTGCATTTTCTCTGTGTGATTTGTTTCAAAATGAAAATTTTCATTGGCCTTTTTGCACATTACTGGAAAAAGAAAACATTTAAAAACCAAATGGGGTAAAGTCGTCGGTATCAGTCCTAGAAATCGGAGGCAAAATAATGTGTAATGTGATTAGAAAGTTAAAACTGCAAGTATTTTCTGAATGAATAGGGAAAAATGCACAATATAGTGGCTTGTGGCAAGTCCCAGCACCACTACTGAGATGAACAGCAAGAAAAAAAGAGGTATATAATAGTATATAAAAGGTATAGAAGTAAAGAAGGAAAATAGCAGACAGGTCAAACCATAGTTTAGGGATCTCCCTTTGGACAGCACAAAGAGAACAAGTTAGATAATGTCAATGAAACAGGTATGACGATTCCTGTACACTAAGGTCACATGTTCTTTAGAATATGCTCTTCTATATTACCCATAATCCAATAAAATTCCCCTGAATTCTATTAGTACTTTTGACTGGTTTCAGTAGGTTTTTGACAACCAACAGGATGTGCTTGGATTGGGAGAGACACAGTAGCTGTCCTGGGCTTCCACCAGAACAACTACGGACTCACTCAGATGGCCAAAAATCCACTGGAAAATGGATGTCGAGGTCCGTCAGTTTAACTGAAATTTCATCACGGGAATGACACTATTTGTCAGAAGCAGGGGGGCAGCAGGGGCATGGATACCCTGGCAGATTGAGGGGGCCCAGAATGTCGAGCTACAGCCGTGTTCAGAACAACAAGGTAATCAAACATTCTAAGTGACGGCCCCTGTTTGAATTTTGAGACAAAGTGCAAGAAGCACCGTCTCCTCACCTTACTCTTCCCTCTTTGCTTCGGCGTTCGACTCACTGCCGACGATCCTCCGCACCAACACACTTTATTAAAGTGCCCCCCACCGTCGTCACATAAGTGACACCCCCTGGCACCGCATTACTGAGAACCGCGAAATAACGAAAGTCATCAAAAACAAAGTTAGCGCGACATAGCCGCGCGCGTTTATAAAAACCACCGCGACGGGGGAAAGCAGCGCGTTTGCGGTTCCTAAAAAGGCTTAATATCCACTTTGTTCCCATGCCAGTCTCCCTGGGCCGTGGACCTCCCACCACAGGCCATTGAGTCGGGCTAATTAAAGCCGTTTAGGACTGCGAGGTCCCACTCTTCCACGTACGCACACAAGTGTGGCTGGCTGATAAAAATCCTCGCCGTAATTAAAAATGGCCTACATTATTGCCCTGAAAAGTTTAAAAAAAAAAAAAAAAAACAGCAGGAGAAGGGTTGGTGATTGGGGGGGGTGGACTGCGTGATCACCCCGGCAGAGTTAAGCTGGCAGTGTTCAGGGGCCCCAGCTCGCTCACTGGACCTCATCATCATTTAGGGCCGCCGGTCTGCTGCTCGTCGCATGTGTGGCCAGCACCCGTTTAATTAGATCCACCAATGCGTTCGCAGGAGAAATACCCCGATGCATAAATACATATATTCAAATAAGTACATGCATAAGCAAACGCCGGCGTAGCATAAAAATGCACTTAGGGCAGAGATGGCATCTGCTGACCAATCGCGACGCGGGGCCCTGCGCTGTCGTGGCGTGGATTCGCCCGCTCCGCCGCGGCTCATCCCACCCGCCGTGCCGTGAAGCCGCTTGATGCGCGCGCCCCCCCTGCTCCATTTAATAAGCCAGTCAACCATGCGGGGGTGGGGGGGGGGGGGCGCTGTGGTGCAGTGCTCACATACTTTTAAAAGCCTAGTTTGCTTGGAGTCCATCGTTCCAGACCCACTGCTCATAATTCTCAAGTCCAGGACAAATTTACTTCAACCAGGCAACCGTGACGCCCCCTACTGTCCTGAGCTTGAACAACTTCACTAGTTATTTCCCCGAGACAGTGGGCCTGTCTCCATCAGCAGTTTGTAACACACTCCCACGTCCCTCCTCTGGGGGGTGCTCTTTTATGTGTGGGGCGTTGGTTTTTATAGATTAGGTCATGAGCTGAGGAAATGATTTTGACCCTTGTAGACGCCTGGAAAAGGATGTCCTGGATTGTATGGAAAGACTGTCCTCCATTTTAAATGGCATTGGTGAACTCAGAAGTGTTATCATCTCTGGTAGTGTTAGCTGTAAATCAAAGCACATGAATAGAGTATAGAGAAGGACAGACACACAAGCTGACTGAGAGGCTCTCAGGCTCCGCGGGCAGCTAGAATGCGGAACCAATCAGCCGGAATCTCGGCCCTGTCACTGTATCCATCCCAGGAATACCAGTGGAAATTTTAAACTGACTCCGCAACAATAAGAAGGGACAACCTCAATTTGTTTTGCCATCAACACCGGAGAGAAAGGCTCCGCTTTTGCGACGAATTGATCTATCAAATGGGTCATTGAGTAGCTGAGGGGCCAGGTGCTCCGGGGTCACCCTCTCCCCACCTCATGCCCCGCGGCGGCAGCCGGACACCAGAAAGGGAAACAAACAGGCCCTGATTGAGGGTCTCCCCTCCCTCCTCCCCCTGTGAAGGAGAGTCACCCAAGCCTAGCAAGGCCTATGCGGCGGAGCTGTCAATCAACAGCCGAGGATCACATGGGGGGAGGAAACCCGGAAAGGCCGGGGCAGGGGGGGCGGATGACAGACGAGGGGGGCGGGGGGGGGGGGGCAGCCGACATGAGCCAGAGGAAGCTAGACACATGGTGCAGGTGGGGGGGGGGGCAGGCGGGGGGTTTCAAGAGGTACAACGAAAGATGGACGAGTGTCCGCTGCCCCTGGTGGCTGAGAGAGACAGGACAGCCCGTGCGACGACAGCGGGGGGCACAAGGCCAAGGCATGTCCAGGACAACGATGGCCTTGTTCCTGCCCATAAAGCCTTCCCTGCCCCCCCCCCAGCTGCATCCCCACGCCGCCTGTGACCTCGCCGCAGCAGGACGGCCACCGTGTTCCCTGACGCCTGAATGGGGCACGAGGCTCGTCCAAAATAACTGACCGTTAAAAATAATAAAGATAAATGCGTGGGCAGATTAAGAGTAACCATGACACCCCAAGCTTCTTGACGCACATCATAATATGTTGGGTGGGGGGGGGACTTAAAAATAGGTGTCTGTCGCTGAATCACACTGGATCCAGGGTTAAAAATAAGCAGCCCAGGAATGTCTTCAGTGGGGCGGGGCGGGGGGAGGGGGGGGGGCTGTTGTTGATGACAACGATGAAATAATTAAGTAAATGGCTGCTCACCTCCAGGGCCAGGCAGAAACGTTTGGGCAAATTTGGCGTGAACGACGGTGCTCGAAAAGGGGGCTGCAAAACTGATGCAATTTCAATTGTTTGGGCAAATGGGCAAAATGGTCAGCCCCCCCCCCCCCCCCCCCCCCCCACGCAACCCTGCTGTCATGCCGTATCAGCGTCCAGGTTGGTGATGCGGGCTGTAGTGGCTTGTAGGTTGGTAGGAACCGGAGGGGGGTGGCAGTTGCCAGTGACATTAGCATAAAATTATTGTATTTCCCGTCCCTCGTCACTGGCTGGCAAGCTGGGAGGCCCACTGGGAATTCTTCGGATTCTCCGGCATAGCGACACAGCCAAAGACTGCGAGAAAATAAACTAGTGGAACTCCAAAATGTCAAAAATAAGCTGGCACTTTCCATGAGTAATAAAATAAATGACAACGGCAGTTCAATGATACAAGACGAAAATCTCAGGCACGTCCAAACGATCACGCCAAATTATTTATGATTCTTTTAATCCTTCACTGTTTTACAATCTGCTCGATCAAATCTTAGGTAAACCTGTAATGAAAAAGACATGTAAGCATATAATCCCTGATCACTCGCTAAGATACGAGCCTCTAGACATGTTCGGTTTGCCGCTGAGAGACTCTGGTGTGTCATTTTTGTCCAGCAGGGGTGTCACAATAAAGTATGGTGGTGCTGATCCAGTTTGGGGCCAGCCTCACTGGCTGAGCTCCTGCCGTAAGACTCAGGCCCATTAACACATCTCGAGAAATCCGGGCGGAAGTAACATGAACCTTCATGTTCCAAGGTGTGTGCGAAGGTCATATTTACCAACCTCACTCACGCTAAAGAGTTCACTGAAATAATTACTGCCAGTCACAACACAGTGAAGATCTTTACAATATTAGTTGCATAGATGTCAAACTGTCTACAGATTTGTTAGACATTACCTGACAACATATTTTATATTTGAATAAAAACACTATTTGTGACAGTGACTATCTACTTAGAGAAGCAGCATGGTTGCTTTCACATAAGCTTAACTGCATAAATATTTGCTTGTTTTTTTAATGTATTCCATCCATCCATTTTCTATACTTGCTTGTCCTATGCAGGGTTAATGGACTTCGAACCCTATCCCAGAAGCTACAGACGCAAAATATCATAAATTACATAATTACAGAGCAAATTTTCAAAACTCACTTGGTTGATCTTTTGTTGTGTGTGACATGAGACTGGCAATGACCCTAAAGTCAGGCTGCCTCATCATACACATTGGACAGAGGTGTAAAGTTCAGGTCCAGGAAGAGCAAATCCAGACCAAGATTTTAAAAGTTCAGGTCCAGGAAGAGCAAATCCAGACCAAGATTTTGTTTCAGCCAATCAGCTGAGTACTTTGTGACTGTGACTCTTTATATTGAACTGGTTGGTTGAAACAAAATCATGGTCTGGGTTTGTACTTTCTGGACCTGAATTTTCCACGTCCGGTATTGGGAACCAAAAGTCACTCAGTCCTCATATAGTCCAACAAAGAACTTTCATTAAAAAAACGTATTTAATTAAAAAGAAAACGTATCTCGTGGACAGAGTGAGTTTGGGAGTTTTGCTTTTCATTTTGATTTGCTATACAGCCACAGTGATTCTAATGTTCACAGAACACAGAACATAGCGTCTATTGTGTATTGTGTCATAGAAAGGGAAGTGTAAAATGTACGTTATGATAAGTAGCAGAGCTCAGTTCTGGCTGTACATGTTCACGGCATCCAGTCTGGCTGACCTCTTCAGAGAAACGGCACAAGCCAAGACTGAAAGAAAAAATCAGCAGAACGTGAAGCGTCACGCAGGGAAATTAAAATTAAACTACTCTGACGTTTAAATCCCCCTCTGTCGCACGCGAAGGCCGGCAAACAGCTGTATTCGTAATTAAGGATAGCGATGAAAATCGTGAAAGGGGTCCATTAAGAGTTCTGAGTCCACGCTGAAGTTTTGTCTGTCGTTTTATCCACTGTGAATTAAATTCAGCGAGAATACATGGATAGAGGCACCAGAAACATTTGCCTGTACAAATCACCTAATTGTTATTACAAAAGACATTTTTTAAGTGATCCTATGATGCTTCCTGGCACCGGGCTCACAGCTGCAAAGCCGTTTGCTCCCTGCCAAACACGTCCCCTGCCAGAGACGAGCCAATTACGATGAACACAAACAGGGGCTGTAGCCCCGCCTCCCTGTCACAGAGCCAATCTCATTCCTCCAGCATCCACTTCCTGTCGGCCTCCTTTAAGGGCTCAGCCTGCTGCTGTCACAGTAATGACTTTCTTACCATTTTATTTCAAACTGTACCCGAGTAATGAGAATTAGGAAGCAGACCCTATCATTTGTTTTGGTCTCATTTTAATTTGCCAGAGCACATTTCTGACTTTCCTCTATACGCAGCAAACTGATTGGTCAGCGGGCGCCAGAGAAATAGTTTTTTTTTCCCCCAATATAAGAATCGTGGAACTTCTGAGAGCAAAGGCGATGCATATGGAGGGAAAGTGGAAATAACGTGAAGTGAAGTGAAGTGAAGTGAAGCATTGCTTTGTCAGCCTTTTTAAAATGCAGCTGCAGGGATGCAGGGGAATGCAGCGGTTTAGATGTGTCCATATGATATGACCGTAGGTCCCAGTCTTTAGTTGTGTCTAAAATACCCCGAGTAATATTATCTAAGGTAGAAACTAAACATTTCATATCTTTTTTGCATTAGAAATAAAAATAAGACTCAGTGACATTATACTGGAAAAGGACAGCTTTAACCCTGCTATAGACTGCCATCCCGTCCAGGGCGTCCCCTGCCTTTAACCCTGCTATAGACTGCCATCCCGTCCAGGGCGTCCCCTGCCTTTAACCCCGCTATAGACTGCCATCCCGTCCAGGGCGTCCCCTGCCTTTAACCCCGCTATAGACTGCCATCCCGTCCAGGGCGTCCCCTGCCTTTAACCCCGCTATAGACTGCCATCCCGTCCAGGGCGTCCCCTGCCTTTAACCCCGCTATAGACTGGCATCCCGTCCAGGGCGTCCCCTGCCTTTAACCCCGCTATAGACTGCCATCCCGTCCAGGGCGTCCCCTGCCTTTAACCCCGCTATAGACTGCCATCCCGTCCAGGGCGTCCCCTGCCTTTAACCCCGCTATAGACTGCCATCCCGTCCAGGGCGTCCCCTGCCTTTAACCCCGCTATAGACTGCCATCCCGTCCAGGGCGTCCCCTGCCCTGTGCCCAGCGATGGACTTCCATCCCGTCTATGGTGTCCCCTGCCCTGTGATGTACTGACATCCTATCCACGGTGTCCCCTGCCTTGTGGCCTGTGGTTCCTGGGACACACTCCAACCTGATTGTGAACCTGTACTGAGTAGTTAGTTATGGAAGACAACAGAAAACCAGGACATTTTTTCTTACCCAAAATGCAGTTCAGCTCCCTTCTTCTCCACACCCTTCACAGAACTCGACACAGATGTTGGGTTATTGCCGGTCCTGCCCGGCCCTGGACGGTGCGGCACTACGACTTCACAGATGGCACTTCTGCGCTGGTCCTGGGCCACTTCACAATTAGCTCCTGGACATTTGTACATGTAAAACGGCGAGCACTTACCATGTTGGGGGGTGCGATCCTTAAACCCGACACTCTGGTTTAATCAGCTGGCAAAAGCCAGGCCCATACTCCATCATTCCAACATCACCTGCCATCTTTTGCTTGTTCCGCTTGCCACAGGCCTGCCCCTCCTCACCTTCTCAATGTACGGCTACGACATGGACCCCCAGCTGCCCATCTCTACCCCTCCCAGCAATCTACTTTCTTTTTTTATGAAATTTCAAAGAGCTTTATACAAGTTGGAGATTATCCTGGGCATCACGGTCTCTGTTACACTGCAATCCATTTCTCCTAGACTGTTTATTTATTACATTCTGCCATTTTTGCCGATCGGCTATCATCAAACTCAAGTGTGTAGAG
Source organism: Paramormyrops kingsleyae (assembly GCF_048594095.1). Lineage (NCBI taxonomy): Eukaryota > Metazoa > Chordata > Actinopteri > Osteoglossiformes > Mormyridae > Paramormyrops > Paramormyrops kingsleyae. The sequence continues at coordinate 7,061,881 of NC_132816.1, forward strand.
GGAGCTATGAATAACAGAGGGGCGTATGGTGGAGGTGGAGAAGAGGGAGAGGAGGAGAATAACAGAGGGGAGGCTGTTGGGAGATGGACAGCAGACTGAGGAATGTTATCTGGCAAGAGAGGCCAGGTGGGCTCCTGCAGCTCAATATGTAGAGTGTTGTGCTAACAACACAAAGGTTGTGGATTCAAATCCCAGTGAACACACATGAATTGTAACCCTTCCCTCTGCTTTGGATAAAAGACAGATAAATGATGCTGCTGCACGTGAACCAGCAGAGGACACAAAAGCCAATGGGAGATGAAAGCTTACAGGCCCTCAGAAAGAAAAGTGTGGTTCCTGTTTATAAGCCGCCAAAGGCATTTGTCTCCTTTGCTCCACCTGCAAACAGAAGCCACTCAGGGAAATCTAAGATCTCTGGTCTGTCGGGCTCTTAAGATTTCTACCGTGGCATTTCACACAAGCACACTTTAAAAAACCTCTCTCCGTGGCTGGATTTGTACATAAAAAATGTGTCCTTGACACCTCAGTCATGCACATAGCTCTCCTGTAACTCCGAGCAGAACAGTGACGCATGACACAACAAGCAGTGAAGAGCAGGGAACAGCTTACAGAAAATAGCCATGACACACGGGAACAGCAGTGTCAGTCAGTGACTGTAAAACCCAGGGTCTCTGAACTGAGCCAACAGCAGGGAACCTTGTGCAAAATGCTGCTGATTCGTAACATTGTTTCTTCATGAACTGCCACACCAGCAGCTCCGAACCCCATTCCTTGTGGGCGACTGTGCGTGAAGGTTTTTCTAGCTCCCTGTAAATCATGAACAGTCCAGGTGCCAACAGGGAAAACTAAAGACTTGATCAGTATGGTGCAGTACTGAGAGTAGAGTACTGACAGTGGAATACTAACAGTGTAGTAATGACAGTGGAGTACTAACAGTGCAGTATCGGTGGTGCAGTACTGACAGTGGGGTGCTAACAGTGCAGTACTGATAATGCAGTACTGACGGTGCAGTACTGACAGTGGAGTACTAACAGTGCAGTACTGATGGTGCAGTACTGACAGTGGAGTACTAAGTGCAGTATTGACGGTGCAGTAATGACAGTGGAGTACTAACAGTGCAATATCGGTGGTGCAAGACTGACAGTGGGTTGCTAACAGTGCAGTACTGATAATGCAGTACTGACGGTGCAGTACTGACAATGGGGTACTAACAGTGCAGTACTGATGATGCAGTTCTGACAATCTTACCAGAAGCAGGAGCACATTAGTAGCCTCCATCACCATCCTGCAGCATTAGCAATCCGTAAAAGCTGTGTAATTAAAAGCCCCACTGTCAGAGTCCCCCAGTGTCCATTGTGAATCTTTGCTTCTGTTCCCCAAGGTCCCTGAGATGTCTTCTCCTGCTGGCATGCAGGGCGGTGGGGGGGGGGGAGGCCTCAGAGGCGCTGCCAGGTGGGGGGAGGGGGGGCAGCCCCCGTGCCTGTGAGTACCTGCTGCTGGCAGAGCACCACCAGGAGCGGCAGCGGCGTGGCTCCAACATTGCCCCCCCCCCCCCACTGGCCGGGCAGCACGCCACCTGGACGAAGCTGGAGGATGGAGCGCCGCCTGTGCATCTGCGTGTCCCAGACAGCGCCCCCACTCTCATAGCTGTGGCACAGTCACCTTGGTCCCGTTCTTCATGGCGACATGCGACGCTGGTTTGAAGCCCGTTCTAGAGTTTATATCTGCGATTATTCCAAACAACAAAGAGCAGTGGTGCCCGGGGTACTGGGCCAGGAGGCCTCGTTAAAATTCAGCTGGAATCTGTCGCTTGTCTGAGGTACTTTTTCTCTCCGGTCTTGGTTACGTTTCTTTGGTTCCACCGGAAGGCCCTGGATCTAATCCCCAGCTCCTGGGTTCCTCCGTTCCCCTGCTCATGGTCAAAGTCGTACTGGCGGCTTCATGTTCGTCGGGCTTCATCGCTGTCACAAAAGAAGCAGAGTGAGCATATTCTTGAATGGTGTCCATGGCTGCACCCAACAACCAAAAATGATCACCTCCTAGTAACACGTGAGGAACTGCTTACAAATTCGGGGGAGGACTTGTAATATTTTACCGATGACTGGCAGATGGGGCAAATTGGTGTGCCCTTGGTGTATTTTGACACTGACTGGGTGGGGGGGGTGTTGTCCCTCTTGGTATATTTTGCAGATTTCAATTAACCGGTTGAGCACCAATAAGATAAAGTTTTACCCAATAATTATGTCATGTGACACATCTCAGCGTGTTTTAGGTTGAGACAGATGAGAAGTCACATCCGTCATTCTCTCCGGCAGGGAGACCCTGGCAGGAACGGCCATGTTCCGGGGAGTGTGTGAACAGTCACAGTGAGATGACGCCCAAAGGTAACACCCCCCCTTCCTCTTGTCTTTGCATCGGTCTGTGTCTCTTGTGTTGATGTCAGATGGTCTCAGTCGCAGGCAGTACGGTGGCATTTCAGGGCTCATTTTCCTCACTGGTAAAAGGGCCGTGCCTCCCCCCCCCCTCTCAAACTTGGGCAGCAGGCAGGGGGCAACAATCAGCAAGACTCCTACATTCCTCAGCATAATATAGGTGATGGTGCCCGATCCCACCCCCATGCTGGAGTGATTCTTGAAAAATCAGAAAACGTCACCCGAGATTTTTGCCGTCGGCCTTTCAGTCGATGATAAACTCTGGTCCGCTTCCCTTCTGACGATGTCACCTTCGTTTACATCAGTGTGACACATCAATAAATCAATGCATGCAAGGGGCTGCAGTCGCTGCGACCTTTTCAGCAACCCTGTTAAACCAACCAAGCCCAAGCGAGCGGCATGGAGGATGTGCCTGTGGGCCGGGATGTATGGACGAAAGCGGGAGAGGAGTGAGAGAGGGATGACAAAGATAAAAGAAAAAGACAAAGAGGATGGAATAGCTTCCTAAAGGAGAAATGGCAGCCGTGATAGAAACGTGTAAATATATCAGCCCTGTCAGGGAGTGAGAGGCTAAAGCAATGCATGATGGGAGCTGGAGGACTGGTGGGGGGTAAAGACGTGACTCCCCAATGAGGTTTATCTGAGAGCTCTTAACACGACTTGTGTAATTAGAACAAACCTGCAATGAAAACACAGCAACCCCCAAGAGACAAAAGATTCCCTCCCAGAGGGAAAGTCAGGCCTGGGAGAAACACCTTCCTGAACACGGATTCGAACCCGAGCTTGACGTCAATAGACACTGGGCATAGGGACGCTGGACCGCTCCGCAGGGATTCTGCTGGGTTACTCAAGACTTCTGTCAGTCTGACAGGTATTCCTGACACAAGGGAAAAAAACATAGTAAGAGAAGACAAACAAGAAAAGGAGGTCATACCTCACTCGCTGCTCCCCCCGCCCCAGCTGGCCTGCAGTGACAGAGCTGATTGAATTTCCCCTTCAGCTCCTAAGTGAGGACTTTAAAAAGTGAGAGCTTGCGATGTAGAAATTAAACATGACTTAAGTACTCACCAGGTCCGCTTAAGCCACTCTGTCAATATGCTCTTCCACAGAACAAACAGGGCTCAGGCTGTCACTGCCGGGGCCCTCGCTCCGCCATGCTGGAGATGCGAGACGGAGGCATCATGGAGGAAAACATGACCCCCACCCGCCCGACGAGTGGCGAGAACCTGCGCGCGAGTGCGGCTGTCAGAGACGGGAGCGCCGGAGTCGCGGTTCGGGAAGCATTTCCAGGGATTCACAGAGGGTGAGACCCGTCAGCCTTCCGGCATCGCTGGGGATGGGGGGCGGTCGACAAGGCGACGCGGGGAGCAGGGAAGCACGTAAGGTCAGTTATTAATTAAAAGGAAAGCGGCCATTGACATGGAGATCAGGCCCATTTCGGGGCATTTTCATGGGGGGGTCTCCGCAGAGCCCCCGCCGGCCCCGCATTCCAGCCCGCTCATTAAAAGCCTCTCAGCTCCGGGTCCGTCCCACAAGGGCGTTTTGACTTTCCGAACCCGTGTGTGGCTTCCTCCGCAATCTCCCTGAACGCTGAAGCTCGAGTGCTTTCACCGGAGAGGCTTTGATCACAGCGTAAGACTTGGGGAGGGGGGGGTCCCAAACAAAAAATGCTAAAACGTGGCTCTTTGTCAGTCCTGTACAGGAACACTCAGATATCACAGACACAGGGATAAGGAACACACAAAGTAAACAATCAATTAAAAAGACACGAGAAGTTTGTGTTTGCTATACGGCACTATTCCGTATATATAGATTTAAAATAACCTATATCAGAATAATCAGCATAAAAAATAAAAGTGTCCACAATTTCCTGGACCGTCCTTTTAATTGTTGCGACAGGTACTTTCTCACCTTTTAATATTTGTTCTCAAACTTTATATGTCCTTGAAATTAAAATGTTTAGTTTTCACATTTTCTTGTATGCCTTATGTCTATTTATACTTTCACCTTTTTACTTGCATTTTATTGCTCACCTAATTTTCTGTAAAGCACTTTTAATGACCTTTGTGTTTGAAAATGTGATATAAACTCGACTTGACTTTATTACTGTGAAACAAAAATAATTATTTTAAGAATATTGACACCAAACAATCATTGCAATTTTCAAGCCATGAGAAAATCAGAATTATGAACATGTGTATATTAAGTACACTTATAAATATACAGTACAAACCACTGGTAGCCAGAGCTAATGATTACTATGATGGATTATTAAAACAGTGGTGTAAATCTATTAATATAATGATGTTATTTCATTGTATAACTGCATTATTATAAGTATTTAGTATTTTATGGTGGAACTGCACCCTTGGGGACATTGGACCCTGTGACTTGGGGATAGTGGCCCTCTAAATTGGGGACAATGGCCATTGTGAATTTGGGATAATGGTCCTTGTGACTTGGGGACAGTGGGCCCGTGAATTGGGGACAATGTATCTTGCAGTACGTGGAGAAGACGTGATGTTCATGTCACGACCGTCTGGCCCCATTCGGCCTGAATACGGCCCCCTCATTTCCACAGCCATCCAGGAACATTTGATGGGGGCCACATCTGCTGACCCAGAACCCCCAGCATAACGACATGCAGACACGCTACAGCGACACGAAACAAATATGGTGTTTCCATTTATTTAACAAATGAAAATGACTGGGGAGGGTGAGCTTTTTCCTTGTGATGGACTGGCATCCTATCCAGGGTGTCCCCTGCCCTGTGCATTCTGGGATAGGCTGTAGGCTCACAGCTACACTGCACTGGATCAGTGGTTATAGCAAGAAACCAAAGCAGGGAGGTTTTACCGAGTCTTTCCTTCTCCCATTTGCTTCCTTTTTCTCCCAAAAAGCATATCATAAATTCGTTCAGATATATCCCACCACGATACGCCGTACGCAGCCACGCTGCTGTCACAGAAATACTCAGTAAAACAAATCTGTTTTCTTTGCTTTCCTTGGCCACAATTCTTTAAATCCATAGCTGGCGTAATTGGTGTTCACTGAACCCCCCCCCCCCCAGCTCAGAGCTCTGTAGTGAAACAAACGAACGCGGGGGGGAATCACACGGCACTGTTTTGGACTCTGCGTTTTGTTTCCTGCATCTAGAGACTCACTTTGTTGCTGTTTGCCTGTTAGTGCTGTCTCGCGTGGCACGGAGCCCCCGCTGTCACTGTCTGGTTGGTTTTACTGCACACATGTACGCCGAGGGGGGGCCACCGCGGAGACGCAGAGCCTCTGTGAGCCGCCAGGAGCGTCAGGGTGAGGCTGCTTAGCCGGAAGACTGGGACCCAGCAAGGAAGACACTCGTGAGCGTGGTCAGGGCCTTGAGTTTCAAAGTCGGCAGTTTGGAATGGCTTCACACGCGGCGTTTGTGTGCAGACGCTGCTCGCTCGAGGGGTGGAGGGGCGTGTGTGGGGGGGGGGGCTCTGACGTCTCCACGCCGCTCGTGCGGAGAGTGAGCGTGAAAACGCAATCTTATCTCCGCGGATCCAGGCTGACACCGGAAGCAGCCACCTGCCGCCGTGGGCCCCCCCTCCAGCTGGTGCTGTGGAGCAGTACCTGTGCAAGCTGGATTTGGAAGGGGGGGGTGCTCAGGAGGCAGGTCCCACGCTCCCCCGGGACATTAGCTCCTGCTGCATTTTTTATTTTTTTTTTTTGGGGGGGGGGGGTTTCTATCTCCAGTGTGGCAGCCACATCCACTGTGGTGAGGAATGACCTGACAGTACGAGGCTAGCGGGGGCCCCTCAGCACTAATAGGGCCACTCTCACGGGGCCCGATCCACAGGAAGCCGTCTCGCTATGTCCAGCTCTTCAGAAGGCTTTGTGCGGCCCCGTCAGCGCGAGGAAATGGCGATTAAAAAATAAAAAAAAGTATAAGATTCAAATGTTCCCTCACGAAGGCACTTGACATTTCTGTTGACATTTGAGCCCCTTTGAATCAGTCAGAAAATATAACCTGTCATCCCAGCAGAATACACTGTTCAAAACCCTCCTTATCACCGAGATTATGCCGGCGTATTATACAGAGCTAATAGTGCATGTAGATACTTTATGAATGAATTTCAAAATGCATCAAACACTTAAGAAGGATTTAGGCCCTCTGTGAAGAAATACTTAAGAATATGCAAATACCCTGAGAAGAATTAGGTTTAACAGATTTGAGTAGCACAAACAAATGTGCTCTTTTCCCTGGTTACCACTGTCAATCAGTGAATGAGATTAAGGTCCAAGGTTGTGACAATGTGTAAAATGAAAAGGGACAATAAGGCATTTTTAATTTATTACAGGGATATGACTATCAATGTTCTCTCATTGTGTTTCTAGAATGGTGAACTGCCGCTTGGCATAGGGAGCGTGATGACACCAGAACAGCGGGATGCTGCCCCCTAGCTGCAGGGCTGCTACACAGCACCTCAGCATAAACGTTTCTCCCTCGGAGAGAAAACGCCGCTCCGCTCGACTCCCGAGTCTCAGTCGTGCCGCGGTAACAGCTGCCGTTAAACAGGAGCCGTTTATTTGTTGGATTTTGCAAGAGAAATACTCTCTAAAAAAATATTTTGTGGGGAAAAAAAACATTGGCTTGCCTCAGGCGGGTACATCAGGGAGGCCGAAGCAGTCCATCCACTTCACATGCCTACAGATGGGGGGCCACACAGGCGGGTACACAGGGGTGCTGCCTCTTTGGCGTGTGACTGGTTAACCCTTCGAACCACAGAGGATGACACAGGGGACCTAAGAAATCCACATCGGGGCCACATCCCCGATCGACCGCTTTGGGAAATCAAGCCAGCGGCAGTGCAAAAGGTGGAGGTGTGTCTGTGTGTGTTGGGGATGAGCTGGGGGCGGGGGGGGGGGGGTACCAGATCACTGAGAGCCCTTAAAATATATCTCGCTAACAGCTCGCTGCAGAAAATCACCCCCCCCCCCCCCAAAAAAAAAACTCCAAATTCCCACTCCACCCATAACTCTGTCCACAGTCCTTTAGTAACTGTCACTCTGACCACTAAATAAGAAGATGAGATGGGACAAATGAAAGACAATGAAGGGTTAGTTTTCCCCCCCCCCCATGCCTGCACACCCTGGTACCCCCTGTCTACCAGTGCTGGCACGGCAAGACTCTCACCACACGGCAGAATGCGACGTCCTTCTCCGTGGTCACACCCCAAGCCGGTGCGTCATCACGGACAAACACTAAAATACTTAAATTTTTCCTGCACTTGGTCGCCACGAAGGCAACACACCGACTGCCCCCCCCCCCCGCAGGGGGAGGGAAGAGCGGGCCACAAAAAACCGACAGCTGTCCCCGTATTGATCCACAGCTGGTCCCCTTGTGGGGGACGGAGGTCAAGGCAGCGGGGGGGGGGGGGGGGGGGCTTCTGTATACTCACACAGAAATTAAGAAGCAATAAAAATGACGGAATCCTCAGTCCTGTTTTTAGGTCACTGCAGAGAGAGAAAAAATTACAGGTGATAAAATTAGATATAAATTCATAAAAAATATCGGCCCCCGTAAGCTAAATTAACAGAGCTTTAATTGAAGTCTTTACGGTGAAAAGAGCAGCTTTCCCTGTAGTCAGCAAAGCTCAGCGCCGGGGTAAAGATTAGCTTGGATTTTTACGCAGAGTCAAAACGAGCCATGTGTCGCTTTGCGTAAACAGCCAAAAACACGCACGGGGCCTCAGCGGGCTGCGGCCGGCGCGCTTTAGGGTCCTCGCTGGCAGCCGTGTATCTTTCATCGTAAGTATTTATTCGGCTAAATGAAGATCCGCGGAATGCGGTCAGCCAGGAGCTGGGACACCCCCTCCCCCGCCCCCCCACTGCAGTTCCATTATCCCACCCTCTCCACAAGTAGCCAGTTATCTAGGCGGCTGAAGACTGAGTAAATAAATACAGCCTGCGATTACAATCTTGCCAATCTTTCTGTCCCCGTGTGTCAAGCGGTACACAGAGAAAGTGAGAGGAAGGGGTGGGGGCAGCAGGGGGACTGGGTCATGGCATGCTGTCTACAGGTAACTAAGAGGAGCGATAAATAAAAGGGACTTGCTGATTATACTCAAGCCGAGTTTCTGTAAACACCACCGGCCCCCAACACCCCCGTCCGGAGCCGCCAGTCCTCTCAGTGCTCCCCCCCGCTGCCTCCGTACAGAACAGCAGGTGCCTGCATTTCACTGACAGTTCTATGTATGTTAACTGCTCCGAGAGTCGGCGAACATCCATCATAAATGACAGGAATGCTGGGAAATTCCGTTCTGGCCCAGACCAGCGTCCTGAATACCTAACAAAGCTGCTCTTAAAGCCTCAGCTCGCTGGGCGCCAGCTGACTGATTACGACCAAATTATATTTCTGTCTGATTCGATTCCATTTCGGCCAATTATCTGTTTTTGCAGCGAAGCATTTTCATGTTCACTCAGTGGCCAGTTTAATAGGCACGTCTGCTTGCTAATGCAAACAGCCAATCATGTGGCTGCAATTGAATACATGCAGCACACACGGGGTCAGGAGGTTCACTTACTGCTTGTCTGAGCGTTAAGACGCCATTTTCTAAGCGATTTTGAATGTGCTGCCGCTGTTGGTGCTTCCAGCATCTCAGAAACAGCCCCCCCTCCAGGGAATCTCACACACTAGATCAGGGGTGGCCATTCTTACCCAGAAAGGGCCGTTGGGTATGCAGGTTTTTGCTTAGATTACTAATTAGAGGACTGACTGGCTGAAGAGTCCTCACACCTGGGATTGAACAGGTTATCCCAAAAACCTACACACGCACCAGCCGTTCGTGGATAAGACCGCCTGCCCCCCGTCTAGAGTGTGGCCAAAAACACTCCGTTAATGAGAGAGGTCAGAGGAGAATGGCCAGACTCATCAAATCTAACAGGAAGCGTACAAGTGCAAAACCAGCGGATCAGTACCACCCACGGCTCTCTGGAAGCCTCCTGCCCTAGAAGCCCCTGTTTAAGCAGGTCCTGCCCAGTACTCGCCGATGTACCTAACAAAGTGACCTCAGAAGCTATAGCGCATACACGCGATGGCGTTCACTGAGAGCCCTAGCACTGGTGAGCGTGCGAGCGCCCTGTGTGGACCGACTCCCCAGGGCCGCACAGATAACCGCTGCCCGCAGTGTGGGGGTCCTTTTCCCCTCCAGTGGTTTCACTCAGCTGGCTTTCACACCCATAGTTAAGCTAGTACCCTATTTAAGCCAATCTGACAGCATCCCTGCTCTGTCTTGGTGCTCTGGTAACATGATCATACTTGAGACATTTCCTGGTTTTATTTAAGACTTCTGTCTTCATGCTTAGCGTCGCTTCCAGCTTTGCAGCCCAGCTTCTGTCTGCTGCCTCCCGGACGCCATCTTCGATCTTCAGCGACTCCCGTCCATCCCAGCACTCGTGCCTGATCTAGCCGTCACGCTCGTGTTTCCTGCAGCCAGTAGACGAAGTCCTGTCAGCACCGAATACTCGGAGACCAGCCTGTCTGCGAGGAAACGCCTGACAGGCACGGCAGGAGCCCGCCGTGTGCGGCTTGGGGCGTCCACTTGACAGTCTCGCTGTTATTTAATTGAAGTCTTTTTGCATTCTGTTCTGTGGCTGTAACACTGTCAGGTTTGACACCCATAAATCTGATCTTTCAATCGGATGTCATCAGCTGTTTCATATTTAGTTTTGGAACACAATGGGACTTCCTACAAGCATGCAAGGTTTTCAGAGTCATTACATGGAAAGGCTTGTTCACAGGCTGTATCAGGGACTGAGACGGCTCCCACAATACGGCCTCCTCAAATACAGCATTTAATGAGGAAGTCCTGCACCGTACGTTTTTTTAAGAGATTGCTTACTGGCCCATATGTGTGGTTTCTGGGCCAGAGTGTAATTGGTCATTTCAGTTGCTGTGTTATTTACCCCAGTGAAGATGTGCAGATTAAAAGGGAAAAAAATATGCAACGCTGATCAATCAGCCTTGGTTTTACAAGAAAATAAAAATAAATGAATGTCAAAGCGATTTTATAGACTAATTATTTATTTGACCCAAAGCAAAGCAGCGTCTAGCCCAGTCGGAGCTGACCAGGCAGGTCTCTGCTTACCCATAATGCTCTGAAAACTCTCCTACCACAGATCAGGCCTACATTAAAGAGAGACTGCCATATTTAGCAGGGGTGCAGAAAAGGGGAGCCATAGAGAACAGTGTGAACACCTCACATATCAGTGCGTGGGATTTAATGCATTAAATACAACAGAGGACCATGTAGCCAGTGCTAAATCACTTAGGGAAGAGGATCCCTGATGTTTTGCTGGGAAGAATGACAATCACAGATTTCACCTTAACAAACATGTCCAAGACAGTAAAATTCACTATTTAATGCAAATGAATATAGCTGTGCAAAGCGTGCAAAAGTATTTTGTTCTGACGGTTAAAACCCACTTGTGTTTCCGATATGATTGGCAATACAAGGACCACTCATAAGGACTTCTGAAGACCGCAGAGAGATTCACAGGCACGCACAGATAAATTTAGCGCACTCTTAAAAGACATGAAGGTACAGAGGATGTGAGGCAGATCACAGAGGAACCGGGAAACAGATTTCCAAATCAACCCTAGAGGCTAGGCCACTCCTGGGATGTTTATGACATTTGTGAGAGTGGTGTTCAGTCCACAGTGTATTGGGTGTGATTCTGAGTGTGCACCAGCACTGCAAACATAAGTGTGTTCTCAGTTGCACTACCCATCATATTGAGTAGACATCAAGGTTCACGGGATTAGTGCTTCAACACAGGACAACTCTGCCTTATCAAATGCGGAGCAACAGCGTGGCCTATCCGCACAGTGGCTCATTCTTCCACGGTGGACTGGAGCCAGTCTTTGCCTGGCCCACAATGCACAGCAGCGTGAACTACGTCTCTGTTTACTCGCTACATGTTATTAGGGTTTCTGTTCAATGACAGATGACACGTGCGTGTGTCACAAATGTTTTTACTGGCTACTCCCTCTGAGGACCCAGAACATCCTGTTCTGTCCTTTTAAATTATATTTTTTGATATGTCTACGGCCAACAGCATTCTCAGCTGCAATGCAACCAAATGGAGGGGTAATAACAAAATGGCCGCCAGCCATGAGCGTTTTCTCGTCACAAACGCTGCTGGGAAATGCTCGTCCCCTTGAACCAGCCGCCCGTCCCAGTCAGCATTTTGTAATGAAGGGACATCCGATAGGGCCGATCGAATTACCACCAGGGCGTGTAACAAGGATCCCGAACCGCACCAAGTCCTGCAGCGGACGGAGGACATTTGATAGTACTGCTGAAAAATGCATCCAACTCCTTATGGTAATAAAGGGAGCAGGAGCGTGCCATTGGACGGGTGGGGGGTGTGAGATGGGGCGTCACGCCAGGGGGCTTCTGGTCAGGGACAGGGAAGCGGTCATGTGGTCATCTGAGGGAGACTGGCACTCTACCCTGCGATCATTGCCTTAACGAAGCCGCATTCGTTGCAACTGATACCGCGTTCGCTGCCTGCGATGCTGCCCTTCTGAAACTGCTCGGAGGTTGTGGAGTGAGACAAAACTGCGTATTAAACCCAATTAGCCGTCAAACCTCGGTCACCAGATATGGCCGTGAAGTCGTGGGCTGGTACCAGGTGTCTCAAAACGGACCTTCAGCTCTGTGACAGGTCAGACAGCTAGGCTAGTGCGGGCCTGCTTTTGAGGCCTTTGTCAATTTAGAATTTGTGACAATCTAGATCCAATTACAACTCAGCAAGGCCTTAACGGCCCCTGTTTATGGAGGGAGGGTGGGAGTGGTGGGGGGGGGGGGGGGCTGTAGTCTTATCAGGACAGCCAGCGCGTCTCCCTCTTGCTCAGTCGCCAAAACCGACAACTCAGGCACAGATGAAGCCTCTGAGGAGTGCAGCTAACAGGGGCAATAAGCTGCCATTTCCGCCACTATTTTGGCGTCGAATAAATACAATTCCCGGGATTACCGCCGTGTGCTTATGCTGCTGCGGAATTGCGACGAAATGCAAGATCATCGTTTTTCTTACCCCGCATTCGCTATGGGCTACATGAAAGTGCGTCTGCTTCATAATGCGCGCAAACCATCCAGATTCCACAGCTTGTTATCGCCATCGCGCCCATGGAGAAAAAGCACAGCTTCATAATCCAAAGTATTTAAATATTCACAAGCTAACTACTGCTACCTCTAGTTGATTGTTAAGAGTACGGCCAGAGCCGTACTCCATGAATGCATGCCCAAAAGCAATCGAAATATCAGTGCATATCTTATTATTAAGCAGCTGGTTATACTACATCTATTATTAGGCTGTCCTGTAGAAATAGAGATGCAGATTTCAATTGAATTAGCAGATATTTTTATCCAAAGCAACACACATTTATGAGTCAGACAGTCCCAGTAGTAATTGGGGATTAAGATCCCAATGGAAACATCACTAAAGCACCCTGGGGATGTGAACCAACAACCATCCAAGCACAGTATCCTAACCTCCTGAGCCACAACATACTGACAAAGATAGGGTTTTAATAGACAAATATACCTTATTGATTTAGGGGAAATTCATTAAAGGCACCCCTGAGATTAGAACTCCCATTTGCTAGAAAGGCATGTTGACCAACTAAGACACAGAGCCACTCACAGTTGCATTAAGAAGGAGCTGAATTTCATCAGGCCTCACAGGAGAGGATACAAGGCGTCACCATTAAGGCCTCACTCCCCAGCCACACTGTCACTGGGAACCAGGCTGTAACCTCACACAAGCAGATGCCTGTCCTTTGCCACAGCTGCTGTCATTCCCTCCTCGTCGGTCATGTGACTTCAGATACACACAATGGAGTAGCTTTCAGAAGCAGGATGCTTAAGCCGCTGAAGAAGCACAAGGAAGGAATATCTGGGGCTATCAAACTGTAATCTCCTAATAAAACGAGATTTTAAAATCACAGACATCAAAGCAGAATACTGAACCCGGGAGACAATGGGGTTTATTAACCCACTTTGGCAATGACAAGCTGTTACTTGTTTTTTAATCTCCCCTGGCATACGACCACGTGAGGGGCATTTTACGGTAGATATTTGTAACAGTGCCATTTTTTATTTCCAAGTTCTAACTCCAAACAAAAAAAGTGCCAAAGTTGCGAAGTGCCAAAGTAAGAGCCTCGCTCAACACCAGCTGAAGATTCACCAACGCAGCGACACGACTGAGTCCTCTGGTCCGTTTGTGACCCCCAAGGTTAAGCTTATGGGTAAACATGGAGATTTGGACGTAAGGCGGTGATCTAATCAGGACAAACAATCTTAAGTCAAGAAATAGAAAATAAGGGAGCAGGCAAAGACCAGGGCACCCCTCTGGTGACACTGGAAACAAGGCCAGGAGGGAACAAAGCAAATTAACGCAACAAGTGTTAGCTCACAGTTGCCCCCTGTGAAAAATGAATTTTGGTACAGGCCAGCAGGGCACTGGATGACCATTGACCTTTGCGAACAACGCATAGATGCATATATGACCAGCCGGGAAATGTTTCTCTCAACTCTCATGCTCCTTTTTAATTCCAGTCCTTTAACAGATCACAGAAGACTGAGACTAAGTTAAATAATAGATTAAATCTACAGTATAGAATGAGGGCCAGCTCACAGGACTGTGCCAGTTTTACCGTACGACATTTCCTTTTAGTTATTCAGGCTTTGGTTTACAATTAGCTTTAAAAAAACTTGATACGGCCGACACCAGCGCTGAACTCTGCAAGGAGGTGGAGCCTGAGGTCGGCATGGTGGTGGGGGGGGGGGGGGCGTTGGGGGGGAGCGGACGGGACGGTCCTCACCGCGGGCCTGGCGGCGAAGCGCACTCGGCGAACGCAGCAGGGGGTGCGGACAAGGAGGATTAAAAGTAAAACACTTACTGATTTGATAGAAGATTACAGAGGATTTCACAGAGCCTATTGCCTTTGTCGACATATGGAGCCGCTTCAAAAACAGCCCATAATCTCCCCAATGTTTAACACACACGCGCGCAGGGCCTGGTCCAAAAAATGATGGCTGCCGTTGGCCGGAAAAAGACAGCAAATTTCCCGAGCTGAGAGGCTCTGCGGCGTGAGCCTCGATGCCGGCGCACGACGGCTCCTCATGACTTATTAAAATGTACCTTGAACGCGCCCCCGCCGGCACACAGTCACTGAGACACTGGCCCGCATCCACGCACTGACTCATAATCTCCGTGTAGCATCGCGGGAGGATCACCTGACCCGCGGCAGCCGGCGCCGAAGGACGCGAGCCACCGGCTCCTAACGGGCGCTAAAACGCCGTTTCACGCTATGCCCGGGAACCAGCGCCCCTCTGCTCGCAACATTTCCCTGAGGCCAGGAAGTATGAATCCACAGCATTTATATTCTATTCATAATATGGGAGGATATGCCAGGAAGTATGAATCCACAGCATTTATGCTCTATTTATAATAGTTGGAGGATATGTCAGGGAAGCATGAATCCACAGCATTTATACTTCATTAATAATATGGCTGGATATGCCAGGAAGTATTAATCCACAGTGTTTATGCTCTATTTATAGGGCGGATAGGTCAGGGAAGCATGAATCCACAGCATTTATGCTCTATTAATAATATGGGAGGATATGCCAGGAAGTATGAATCCACAGCATTTATAAGTATGAATCCACAGCATTTATACTCTATTAATAATATGGGAGGATATGCCAGGAAGTATGAATCCACAGCATTTATAAGTATGAATCCACAGCATTTATACTCTATTAATAATATGGGAGGATATGCCAGGAAGTATGAATCCACAGCATTTATAAGTATGAATCCACAGCATTTATACTCTATTAATAATATGGGAGGATATGCCAGGAAGTATGAATCCACAGCATTTATAAGTATGAATCCACAGCATTTATACTCTATTAATAATATGGGAGGATATGCCATGAAGTATGAATTCACAGCGTTTATAAGTATGAATCCACAGCATTTATACTCTATTAATAATATGGGAGGATATGCCAGGAAGTATGAATCCACAGCGTTTATAAGTATGAACCAACAGCATTTATACTCTATTAATAATACAGTAGGATATGCTACGGAAGTACAAATTAACAGCATATATTAATAATATGGGAGGGTATGCCAGAAAGTATGAAATCACAGCATTTATATTCTATTAATAATACAATTAGGCAGAATATGAAATAGAAATAGCATGGCTGCTATGAATAAATGCATTATTATATTTTAAAATGTGTTAAATGCATACTGTAACAATACCCTCTGCACCATTCAGTGAAAAAGCTGTGTGCTTTCTGACAGACCCCCATCTTCCGAGGTTCCGCTTTTCCGCGTCGACCTGGCGACACCTGTCACTGCTCTGGGTCTCCTTACTGTCACGGCAACCGTGGCAGATGAAATGACAGCAGAGGTCAAACTCCCTCCGCAGCCAAGCAGCCGGTCACACGTGTGCACGCCTGCGCACCCCACAGACACACACACATGCAACCGACATGGGCTACAGACAGGAGACCGAGAAATATGGAAAACACTGGAGCAGGCAAGGATTTCAACTCATCTCAGACTCAAACAGACCGGTCATTTCAGGGGATGTTCTCGCCTTGCTGGGGCATCTCACACCTACCAAAACACCAGAAAGCCCGGCTCCAGACCGACGGACGGCCCCAAGTCCGCATTCGGGCAGATAAAGAGGCGGATACCACAGAATCACCTCGGAAACCGCAAACATCCACCATCGCCCCAGGTGTGGCGGCTGCCCTGGACACACCGCCACGGCACAGGCCCAGAGCTCGATCTGCGGGCCTCACACAGGCCAAAGAGAGGGTAGCGACCTCCACATGTGTAATTATAAAGGGGCTCCTTCCCCGGTTTGGGGGGGGGGGGAGTTAGGGAACAAGTGTGGCACAATTAAATAAAATAAGGTCAGCAGACGTCCCATGTGAGCGCTGATGCCGGGATTAGGACCTGTAAGCCTATTAGTGCGCTTTGGTCAGCGAGGCCACCCTGCCGACACCCAGCCAAGATTAGGCCGTCCCGGCCCCCTGCTGCCGGGCCCCAGTCGGCCCCCGTGCACCCTCCCGTCCCCCCCGGCCATCTGGACCCAGCCCTCCGCACAAAACGGCGGCAGCGGGGGGAGCCGGCCACGGTGACAGGTTGCCCCCCCCCCCCTCTTTTCTCGGGATTGGACACCCTCCCGGTCGTCCTCGGCGTTTCCCAGAATCCCCCCCCAGCTGAAATAGGCTTTACTTTTATAAGACCCCGAAAAGAATCTGCTCACATCTGTTGTTTTTTTGTAGCAATTAATCATATTAACTGACCTGTCTAAAGAGAGACAGGTGAAGCTGCAAAGGTGCAGAAAAAGGGACAGAGACTCATCACTGTCAGGTCATTAATCTCCGGGCTGTTCTCACACACACATACACACACAATCACACACACACACACACAATCACACACACACATACACACAATCACACACACACATACACACACAATCACACACACACACACAATCACACACGCACACACACACAATCACACACACACACACACAATCACACACACACACACACACACATACACACAATCACACACACATACACACACAATCACACACACACATACAATCACACACACGCAGACACAATCACACACACACACAGACACAATCACACACACAGACCCGTACTCATATCTTTGTGGGGACTCTCTATTCATTTCTATAGGCAAAACTCTAATCCCAAAAATTACAACCTTAATCCCTACCCAGCCCTAACCTTAACCATAAGTAACCAAACAAAATACAAGACTTTTGGCATTTTTACTTTTTTGTTTGCAGTCACAAATTTTATCAATTTTAGGTTATGCAACTGGAGACCTCAAAAATGTCTCCTAAAATGAGGAAGTTTCAGGCTTTACCACACTTTGGGGACATTTTGGTCCCCAAACCACACACACACGCACACGCACATGCACACGCACACACGCGCATACACACACATGCACATGCACATGTAGGGTAAACAGATCCTTATGGGGACCTTATGTCCCCATAAGGATAGGTAAACCCGCTCGCACACACACACGCACACACACACACACACACACACATATACGCACACATATACGCATACATATACGCACACATATACGCACACGCACGCATATACACGCACACACACACACACACATATACGCACACATATACGCATACATATACGCACACATATACGCACACGCACGCATATACACGCACACGCACACACACGCACACACATATACGCACACATATACGCACACGCACGCATGCACATGCACGCACACACACACGCACGCACACACATACACATATACCCATGCTCCTTCGCACACGGTGCCTCTCATCAGCGATGACGGATTACGGTGACCGCAGAGGCACGCGTCGCTCTTAAACAAACACCTTCGAGGACCCCGGCTTATCGCTGACATCGGGGGGGGGGGGGGCCAGGAAAACAAACATGCGAGAAGGACACGCAGGACACACGCCAGCCGCCCCTCTCCGCGCCAGCAGCGAGACCTTCAGGACTTCATAGTCCATTCCGACCTTTATCACTTCACACAAATAACCAGCGGCCAAAATAATTAAGAATTTCCCCCTCAGGAAACATAACCCAGCAGCTTAAGTAATGCCTTCTTTAGGGAAGGCGCTGGCTTTGGGTGGGGTGGTGGGGGGGGGGGGGGGTACGATGGCAATACGAAAGGGACAATACTGGAGTGATGGAGTGGAAATAGACTTAATTGATTTGGAAGCGGTCCACAAGTGAAAACAGGTCATCTGTGGACACAAACCCTTTATTGCCGGCCTTTTCTGAGTAAAAAAAAAATAAAAATCTTTTCTGTGTTCATTTGTGATATTCATACAGTGGTGGGCGGAGCAAACCGAACAGCGGGTTGGCATTGATGCCGGTCACTCCAGGCTCGTGTGATGTCAGCACAGGGGACTCGGAGGGGACAGTGTGTGTCCCCGGACCCCATAGCAAACACCGAGAAATGTGACAGATAAATCGTTTTATAAAGCGGGCCTAATTTTAGATGGATGAAAAAACGGTGGTTCCACGCATGGGGGTGGGTGGGGGGGGGGGGTGCGAACCCCCGACCTCACGCACACACAAAGCGCGGCCGCACAATGCCGGTAAATATAGTCGTTAGCGCTATGACCTCTCAATCGCTAACCTCGCGATAATGCACCCAAAGAAAGAATGAGGGCCTGCATGAAATAATCATTTCCCGTCAGGACCCCCCCCCCCCCCCCCCGTTTTTTTGATTATGCAATTCTTCTCTTTTGCATCCTGGCAGCAGCACAAACAGAAAAGGGACCGTTTGACACTGGGCTATTTCAATGAAAACATACAATCTACCGCTCAAATAATTCTACAGGGGGATTAACATTTCTGAGGTTGAGCCTGAGATTACGTGCGCGGATCTTGAATTTCATCATCTTCCTGTGGCACAATAGCTTCTTCTTTGCCTTTTTCATCTATTCTCCGATGAGGGGTCAGCAAAGCTTTACCTTCTTTGCTGCATTCATTTCATTTCTACATTAACCAGATACCTCTTGGTCTCTACACCCCCTTCAGCATATATACAGGACACCGAATCCTGGACCTCCCCCCCCCCACCCCACACCCCCGAACCCCTTAACGCAGCCCGTGCCGGCTGCCCTATCACATACTGCCCTCCAGTGGTCAGCGTTCATCACCGAAGGTCGCATAACCGGACAATGGCGGTGATGCGGGTGTGAGTGGAGATGGCATTCAATGACACCCTTCTGATCGTTTCCCAACCGCAGGCGGGGGGGGGGGACACACGAACGCGCAGCAACACAACGGACGTCATGAAAATGTCTCTCTTTGCTCCGTGGGATTGCCATACAGAAACCAGAAGTTGACAAGCGTCCATAGAAGTGTTCTGCAGAAGCCTAGTTCTCCATTTTACCAGCAACTGGGCCATTTCGCACTGGTTTGACTGGAGTAGAGCCTGCCCCCATAGCCTCCTTGTCTGGGAGCCTGAGTCCCTGTCTGGAAACCAGAACACCATCCGCTGACTCCCAGTTGCCATACAACTGGAACACCCCCATCCTAACCATCATCCCAGCAGCCTACTCACACTCACGCTTCACAATTTCACTTCTGACCATTGTCACTGTCATCGTCACTGACTTCAGACTCCTGTGAGCTCGCTGACCCACCCTGCACAGCCCTCTGATATCACCCACAGACCAGGTGCTGTGCTTCTGTTTGCCCTCTTCCTGGACTGTGCGTGACAGCTGCCCTTTGTCCAGCACCATCATCGCTAACACAGCTCACATCGCTACACAGGTAACATCGCTAACACAGCTCACATCGCTACACAGGTAACATCGCTAACACAGCTCACATCTCTACACAGGTAACATCGCTAACACAGTTCACATCGCTACACAGGAAACATCGCCAACACAGCTCACATCGCTACACAGGTAACATAGAGACTTAAAACACCACATCCTTCTTACTCAGGTGAAACGAGTCAGCCTTGTCGAATATTCAAATACTCGCAAACATGTATAAAATCGGGGGAAAATCCATAAGATCAAATAATAAATTAAATAAATAAATTTGATCAATTCTTTGGGTTTGCAGTTTACATTAATTCTGAAGCTCAGCACCACAGCTTTTGCGTGAGCTCCGCACGAGCTCTCCCAGCCAATCAAAATCACTTTCATCCTTTGCACACTCACACGCGTGACGCCTTGGTGAGAGACTGACCGTAAACGAGTGAGGCGTATAAGCGAACGAGAACTGATCACCAGCAGACAGTCGTCACTGTATGGAGCTACTTTGGATTCCACAGAGACAAAATTGAGCAAAAGCCAGTGATTTGTAGGTCCTGATTTGTGTCTATTGGTTCATGGCATCAAGTGTAAGAGAATCTAATTATGCTACTGCTGTTAGTATCATATATACATTTAGAAGATTATTTGAATTATGACATTTCATGGGTAATTCTGCCTGAAATGTCCATCCCTACTACTCAGACAACGCAACGCAATCAGAATAATAAAGGTCTGGTCCAACTCTACTGGTTTGCGTTCTTTTTGTCAGACCCCCGCCATCTGCACTAGGCTATCATCAGTGCGTCAAGAACACAAGCCATCAGACTAACACATTCAGGTAACATATTCAGTGTATGTGCGCAGTAAATAGACCCATCAAATCCTGCAGCAGAGATGCACGGCCGCGTAACAGGCTCATGTAGTGCTTGCATACAGGAAGTGCAGGCATTTATAGCGAGGTGCATTAAAGATGAGAAGCCCTTTGTTGCTTTTTTTAATTGAGTACATTTGTGTTGGCACTGCGTCGCCAGTGGCGGCAGTGAGGCCATGCACTGCCCGCACAGCCAGTGCCTCGAAGCTCCGGGCTGACAATCTATACACGGGGTCAACTGCAGCACTTTGTGCTTGACTTGATTCAAGCCCAACCAATTACCATCAGAATGGAAGGGATTTGGACCCTGAACGCACCCTAAGAGCATCCGAAATGTCATCTTCAAAGAGCCTCCTGCCTGCCTACTCAAATTGACTCGTCCCTCTCATCATCTCATTCAGCTAAACCCCCATCCTGCTGGAGCCCCCTTATCGGTGTCATAATATAATCGACACGTACGGTTTATGTGGCTTATCGTATTATTTAAAATATCTCATTTTTGTAGCCTAATGAAAACCTCTTGAAGCCATTCCTAAATTTCACGAGCTGCACAACACTGTTCGAAGTCCTGTCCTGTTCGATCCACTCTCCCCCACACATGTACTGTATGAGCTCGCGTATAGAACACTTTTCCACGGAGATGTGCACACACACACACACAGGCGCATCGGGGCCTGTGCGGAGGGCCGCGTGCCAAATAGGGCCGGTCAAGGCGACTTTGATGTTAGGCCCACTTGGGGCACGTCTCGTCCTCTCCCCTGCCCCTCCCAGCCGAAACCCCCTCCCCTCTACCTCTGTAGGCATCTCTGGAGAAAGGGCGTCTCACTCCGATGCGCAGAGATGTGTGATCCTTGGAGATGGCCGAGCCTGTCTTTGATCGCGTCGTCATTAACGAAGCACGCAAGGACCAGAGGAATTCACGTCATCCCCTCTATGTTGTTATACTGGCCGTTGGAGGACGCGCTTTATCAGACGCCAACGCAGCTCCCATGATCCTCTCTGCTCCTCGAGGTACCACCGCCTCAACATATTCCTTTAAAGACCAGTCAAAACCAAACCAGGCCTCATACTTCTACCGAAACCCTCGTTCCATAAACATTTCACTTCAGCTATGATCGTCAGAAAAAAAAAATACAGCATTTTGTTTTGCTGTTTCCACGGCGCCGAAGCTCGGGTCTTTGGCACGGACCGTGGCTGGCGTTTCAGCACGGGTGACACGGGGGCGAGGACTTCGCCGTGTCTTTTGACAGACGGGACGGCAAGTGTGCCAGAGACAAGGAGGCAGAGCAGCGCGGGCCAGCCCATGTCTCGCTCTCTGCTGAGAGAACAGATGGACGAGACGCTCCCTCCTGGACCAGCGCCAGAGCCTGGGTATCGCTCGGAACTGGAAGCCTCCCTGGCTGCGGGGGGCGCCGAGCCACAGGCAGCAAGGTCAGCCCATCACCTGGGCCGGGGGGGGGGAGAGACGGGGGACACAAACGCACAGCGGCACGCCAGAACAAAGTGCAACAGAGGAGGCTTCTTGCCTGTGTCCTCTGTGTCCTCCGCAGCGCAGTCACGCAGGGCTGTGCTGCTCACAAAGCCGGCTCCAATAATAAACACGTGAACCGCAAAGAATTAAACCTACTGAAGATGCAAAATAAATAGCATTTAACAAGAAACAAATAGGATTTAACCATTACCCATCTTACCAGTGGTTAATATTTGAGAAGCTTGAATCTCAGTTGCTGATTGTGCTTTCAGACTATCCTGAAAAAGTCAGCCTTGTATATAATGGACTTGAAATATATTGTGATCATGTATTGGGTAAATGGTATGGATGGATGAATGGATGGTTTGTTTTTATCTCTCTGAACACTGCAGAACTTCACCGTACCATCATAAAGAGTGTCAGAAGTACTAAGTTTTAAAGAGGGGCTAAAAGACTGAACTTACACAGGGAGACATGGTTGGGCTTGAACCTGGTTAAAATGTGACCACTTCAACTGATAAGCAAGTCGGAATAAGGAAACAGATGATCGGTCTATCTCGGCAGAATATGAACTTTTCAGGAAACAAGGTTCCCATCTGAAAAACAAAGAATACAGTATATATATAATTCCAGGAATGGGGATGTGTTTCTTGCTGGGTAATGCACAATGGGAAATGAAAACCAATCTCAGTCTCAATTTTAATTTGACACACAGAATGACACACTGTCAAATTTTATTTTTCCTAAACAGCTGGTATTCAGTAGAATTTCTGTGAATTTTTTTTTACATTTAATGGCATTATTTTTAAGCTCAAAATTGGATTTAGGGGTAATGTACAAGAGGGACAGACATAAATCATTGCACAGTTGCATGGGGGATTCAGAGAGCTCATATGGTTTAAAAACCAAGCAACATGACATACAAAAACAGGCCACGCATGCTCCGCAAGGCACTGGTAGCGACGGATGCTGCCATCTAGTGGACAAAATGGAAGCAACAATATGTCCTTAAATATTGAGAGCCATGGGTGACGTTGCCGCTTAACTTCAGAGTGTTTTGTTTGAGATGGTTCTCCATTGCAGCAGAAGATGTTCAATGTTGAAACCAGGTTACAAAATGAAGGGGCTTGTTTGACTAGGTCAAAAGTCCATGGAGCACAGTCAGTGATGACTATCTGCTTTGGCTTGACCTTGTGGAAGCAGTTCATGTTCTGTCATAGTGATAAACAGCTGCTCCATGATCACGCTTCCTCCACGTGAAAATGGTACTATCGGTAGAATTGCCCATTAACCCACTAGACCTTTATTCACTCCAAATCTAATCCAAGTTCAGATCTCTGATAAAAGGCCTTCGGAAAACAAATAGTCACCAAAAAGATAATTTTTCATGTCATGTCCATGACAATCTGCCGAAACCCCAACCCAAAAGCTTTACACCACATGCCTGGCATTCAACAGAAGTTGCGTACGTGTCAAGCACGTCTCCATTTTGACTGATACATAAACGGTCATGTCTGAAACATAGTCGTGGATGGGAACCAGTTCACTGGTCAAAGCCACAGCCGGTGGACTAGCTAGAGTGAAATCAGAGCCGCATCTATTACTGTGGGGAACCTTGCGCATGAAAAATATCTGTATTTATGCAGCAGAATGGAGACTTCCTTATGATATCTCTTGCCTCATCAGCTACATGGAGCCCGGCTTGTATAACTGGGAAGCTCCTCTGTGTAGCTGTTTTGCACAGTTAAGATGAGTTTCTCATCTGTGACATTTGCACAAACTGCAACAAAATGACCCTTTGTGGTTACATTTAGATGACTGCGGTCATACCCACAGCCTGGTTCATGTGCTGTCTGTCAGACTGACTGACCGCAGAGCAATCATGTTCTTCTTTGAAACAGTCCCTCCCGGGTGCAATCCTTTGATCTCTGACACGGAGGAGATGCCGTATGCCCAGAGCTCATGCTCTGCCAAATGGTAACAACCATCCTGTGATGTATCTCTATAAATGTGTTCTGTAACTCAAATAGCTGTCACTTCTCCCAGCATCCCTGTGCCTGATTTTACTGGTGTAAAAATAAAATAAAAAATAGGGAGGGCACACAGACGCAAGTAAAATATTTAAGAAAAGCTTCAATGAGCGCATTAAATTCGTAGAGCATTAAAATTCTGCACGTATGACATGAGCATGTCAGTCGTGCGGTAAAACGGGTTGAAATGACGACTGAGGAACTGGGAGTCAGAATTGTAAATGGAACCAGGAATTCGTGCCTCAGAAAAAAAAATAATAAGACCGCAGTGACAGCGCCGTTGATAAAAGTCGGAAATGGTGCGGTGCGCATCTGTCATGCTGCAGCACATTCTTCACCGTAGGCTACAGCTCATAGCATACAGAGAGTATCACTGGTGCCTGAGAATGCCACAGGTCTATGGGTGAAACACAAATATTAACACTACTGCCGAGCCTTGAAGAGAAAAGCATGGCGGGAAACAGACAGGAATTTCTGAGAAGAGGGAAATATTTTGTGCAAACTTTTATAAAATTGTAATCCAATACACATCCAAAGGGTTTTGTATGTGTAACGAAACAGATTAACAGTTTTACGTTGTAATTAATGTAATCAGCCACTTGGGGGCAGTACTAACAGGAAATTCCTAATGATGAAAAGAAATTATTGCATCATTGAACGTTTCCTGCACACAATCACAATAAACTGATATTAAACATGCATGAAATGTGGAAGGGAAACATTTCCTTTGTTTTGTTCAGTAATTTCATAACTATTCTGAAACGTACGAGCATAAGTATTACAGGTACAAAGATTGTATCGCCAACTATCGGTATCAGTCAAATCAACAATCTGGCCATCGGCTGACGGTTAAAAATGGGCCGATATTTACCGCCGATAAAACCCTTTAAAACCCTTTTGCTTGGCATACCTGCTTACTAAAAATTTAGGAATATGTCTGCTGTGTGGAATTATTTTAATGTTAGATGGAAAAACCGTTAGAAATGCATTTTGCAAACATTGCTCTGATAAAATTTCAGGAGAAGAATCTACTAATAAACATTTCAACACCACAAATTTGATAGTTCACCTTAAGGCGAGACAGTGAAGAGTATGAAGAGTTTCTGAAAAAACAAATTCGTTCCAATAAAGAAGGCTGCAGTACCGCCAAATAACGTTAGTCCGTCTGTAACGGAATCACACCTGATTCTCAGCCCTTCTATGTTATAAATAGCCTATGTAAGATGTTTACAAGGCTCTCAAGTTTCATCAAAAGTTTGGAGTGAGATTACATTAGGGGCAGAAATTGTGTGTCACGGTCAATGTGTGAGGCTTGAGAACCGTGTGTAGTTATAAAATATAGTGCTCTGGGACTGTTGTTGTATGTCAGTGATGTTGTTACCAAAAATAAATGCCTTTTCATATTTTTTGAATATTTTTTTAATTATTTGGGTGGAGTGTCCCTTTAAACCTATTTAAGCAGAACCTCACAAATAATGGTTTCGGTGCCAGTGATCGGCCATCGGCATCAGCCAAAAATAAAGATAAAAATATCTGGGCAAACACCGAAATTGACTCGTTTTAAAAAATAATGAGAGCAGCCATATGAATTGAAATGGCGGGTTTGAAGGACTCCAATCTGCAAAACTTCGAATTTAGTATGGCGTGGCTGTATAGGTCCAAAGACAATGTAGCAGACTTGTACTCATATACCTGCAGCGGCGTAACTGGGCGAAAACTATTCCGACTCAAAATCAACATACAGTATTCATTCACCATTTGACTGCATTCAAACAAAAGAGCCGGCCGGCACTCACAGACCTGCTTAGCGAAGCGCTACCCCCCTCTGCCGGTGAGGTCAGGTCACTACAGCCAATTACCGAGTGGGAAAGGCAGTGAACTGGAAGCCCTCCAGCAATCAGCAAGCCGTCGCGGTTGAGCGAGGCATACATGCATAAATCCGGGCGTAGGGCGCTTCCAGACGATCTCCAGATAATTCTACACCCACGAGTATTCGCGAAAGATGTATTTCACCAAGCCGCCACTGCAGTTAGAACAGAACCTAAAACTGAGCCCACAATAATGTAGTCAGAGATTCCCCCAAGAATGCAGAAAATAAGTCCTGAGCTGAACAAAGATTTGTTGTACATATATGTTAAAATATTCTCTTTGAATCTTTTTCCTTTTATTCTTTTACCTATTTAATCTAATTGCCCTAACTTCATTGAATTTTTTGTTGTCCAACAGCATTACAAAAATATATAACTCTCAACACAATAGTCCCCTAATAAACAAATACATAGTTAATATTTTTTTAATTGCATGACTGCTGCTAAATATGTAACAAGTAGAGCTTTTCTGCCTTCATACCCTCTGATGACAGAGGAAGTGCTCACTGCTGCCACACAGTGGCCGTGCGCTGCCCAAGCATCAGCTGGCTGCCTGCTTGCTCTAGCAGAATCATGAGGGAACAGGCCTGAGTGAGTCCCACAAGATACCTTGTGGCTAGAATTAAGACATTCAAAGGTAGGGAGAAATTAAAGGTCACAATTTCATTATTGGGGAGAACAGCACTGGTACCAGCATCCCGCTGGATTGCCATGACCCACAGCAGCCACTATCATGTGGGATTGCCCCTCATTCACTCAGGATGGTCATCTTGCTTTGGCTCCAGGCAATGCTATCAGAACTGGCAATAGAAGATGCTGCAATGCTTTATTAATTCTGCTTAATATGGTAACACTTATAGATCTCATCTATAATGCATAACAGATACTTTCACAATGCATTATAATGGTCAGTATAACAGTTAAGGATGCTTCGTACTGAATTATGAAGGTATTTATAGTGCATTACAGATGAGACCTTCATAATGCATTATAATGGTCAGTCTAAGCATTAAGGATGCTTCGTACTGAATTATGAAGGTATCTATAGTGCATTATAGATGAGAGCTTCACAGAGCATTCATACTGCATAATAAACATGGTTGTGCGCTATGCCTTTTTATAAATATTTATAGCCATGTTTCTACTTTATGAATGTATTATGAAGGTATCTATAATGCATTATACCAGACTGCTTCAAGTAAAGCGTTACCATAAATATTGAAACATATTAGCAGCCATATTACTGTACTAGACAGTGTAACACAACTCTCGTCGTTTTTTATTCCAGGAATCATTCAATGGTGCTAAACTGTGGCGACAAGGGATTAATCACCACGCCAGTTGAAACATCCGTAAGATACCGATTGGAAACAAATGTGACCACATGACAGACAGGGTTGTACACTACACAACAGCCAAGGTACTGAAATTTAGGTTTACTTGTGTTGCATTCATGTGGTTCATAGCAAATATACGCCAAATAGTGCCCTAGATATTTGTGCAACGTTGCAGTTTAAAAATGTGCATCAGCCTAACACAGAGTCTTCCAGGATGTTATAACAGTTCTAACACAGAGTCTTCCAGGATGTTATAACAGTTCTAACACAGAGTCTTCCAGGATGTTATAACAGTTCTAACACAGAGTCTTCCAGGATGTTATAACAGTTCTAACACAGAGTCTTCCAGGATGTTATAACAGTTCTAACACAGAGTCTTCCAGGATGTTATAACAGTTCTAACACAGAGTCTTCCAGGATGTTATAACAGTTGTGCTTTCAGGAATTTGCTGACTCGCAGGGAATCCCCATCCTGGAAAGCAGTGGCAGGGACACCACCACCGTAGAGCTGGGCGTCATAACTCTGGTCAGTGCCATTATCAATAGACATGAAGCCCATGTGGTGAGGTTAACCCCGGCCAGATTCCACCTGCAGTCAGTGTCACTCCAACAATATGCATTTCCTGATTCATTCTACAAAGATTGCAACCGTTTGATACAGTACATAACTCTCACATTGTTAAATCTTAAATAATGCCCAATGAAATTCATGTTTCAATCGCTGACAAATTATACATAGAACTTTTTTCCGGCTCTTACTGTTGTTCTCATTCCTATCTTAGCTGCATTTGACTTCGTACAACACTTTGCTCGACACTTCTTGTTGTAAATGTGCTGTATAAATAAATCATGATTCGAAGTAATACATTCAAATATATAAAAATAAAGATAAGATTCATCGAGGAGCTAATTTCTACGTTCATTGAAATCTGCCAGCTTGAAGCAACTTTCAACTGAGGATCATGGGGGGGGGGGGGTGTAAAACAGGATGCCAGTCTATCAGAGGGCAGTCACACAGCCACCACCACACACACAGATCGTGGGGGGATTACAGCCGCCAACACTGGAGGAGCAAAAATGAGGCAACGGCACCACTTCCCAAAGCAGACAAGAAATACGTCAGCCAGCCGGCCCGGAACTTACGCAACTTAAGTAAACCCATGTACAGAATTCTTAAGAAAAGTGCAACAGAACCAGAGATCCATATCACATTATAGCCGTTACGCTGGAATGTTTCCACTTGAATCGATGCATTATACAGGAAAACATATCAACCCCCTGAAGAATTAAAAATAGCTTGCAATAGCGACGGCTTATGATGTAAATCAATTTCTCCATGTTTTTAAATATTGGAATCACCAGCTGTGAAAAGACTATATCTGAAAAGATACAAGCGGGTCACAGCACCTGCAACAGGGGGCTAAAACCCAAATTTATACGGAGGGGAAAAATAAACACACCAGCGAAGCATTTCTTATGTCAGATTTATTCTCAGGAGGGAATTTCATGCAAAGTGAATTTGGTCCTTTGATTTCTCGCCCGTTCCTCTACACAGACGCCTTCTCCCTGTGCTCGGGGAAGGAAATGTCTCTCCCCAGAATGCAAATCGACATCGCTTTCGGTGCATTAGGGCCATCGCCGCTAAAGACCATCCATTAAAACAATGCAGTATTTCCATCTAGTGGAAATCAAAAAAAAACAAAAACCACTGTTGGTAAATGTTTTTCCACAAATGAGATCGAAGGCTGTATGACCCAATTTACATGCTATTAAAATAAAGCCTTACAGATGTTGTATAGATGAGAAGAAATACAAAGACCAAAGTCACAAAACATACAGGTCACATTTTTGCAACCTCATCCAGTTCCCCACACCCGACTCCAGGGGGCAGCAGCGAGCTGAACCTGATCAGCGGCAGACCCCCGGAGGGACAGCTGTCTTTGGCGCTTTCCCAGCCATCTCTCGGCCGGCGTACAGGCGGGGGCGGCGGCAAATGGTTAGCGTCTTCGCCGCCGCCGTATCGTCCGCATGGCATCAGAAACCCGCCCCGGTGATGGCGCCGGTAGAGCGCCACGGCAATGCAGAGCAGAATCAGCAAGAAGAGGCTGAGCAAGAAACACATGGCGTACAGCGCTCCCAGCACCTCGGTCGGCGCCGCCCTGCTGGAGGCTGGAGGAGAAGCACAGTTCTGGGACCGGCTCTGAGAAGCCCGACCCGCACACATCCAGAGTACACTCGTGGTACCTGTGGGATCCAGACAGATCATCCCGCCAAAATCAAGAGGAGACATATCCTCGAACCCCGGCTGACAGCGGCAAGCATAGGAGCCGAAGAGGTTGATGCAGTCGGCATGGACGTCACACGACAAGAGCTGCGTCCTGCATTCATCCACATCTAACACAGAAGGCTAGCAAGATATCAGAACGCAGGGCTAAAACATGCACCACACTATACAGTACATCACAGGGTCCCATCCCAACACATTCAGTCCCATTATAGGGGGCAATATTATCGGGTACACCACACTGCTTCCCCACTACAGATCAGCAAAACCCACACCTTCTGTGGTGATGGAGGCGATGGTCCCATTGAAGCGCCTGTTGGCACCGGGCCGGACCTCCTTCCTCAGCAGCCGCCGGAGAGCTTGGCTCAGCGAGTCATAGACGCGAGTGCTGTCAAAGCCTCCCGTAAACTGGACCCACATGATGAAGAGCATACCAGCATGGAGCCTACACATGTGACAGCTTGTTAACTCCCCCTCATCCACTAGGGGGAGCACTGCATAGGTGCCTGGCCCAACTTAACCCTCACCCATAATCACTACTGGTAAAACTTTGGCTTGGGATGGAACATACCTCTTTGTTCTCTCAGAGGATATGGCTTTCAGCTGAAGATCAAAACCCAGCTCTCCCTGAACCTGAACCCCCTCCCCCCCCCCCCAAACACACAAAATTCACATTATGCAAGGCATCCCAGTGTAGACCTAAAAAACAAAGTGATTATGACAGTCACTTACGATGTTTTCCACTGATTTCCGGAGGGACAGCAGCATATGGTCCAAGCTCCCAGCTTTACGTGGACTCGTATAAACCTCTACAGCCACTTCGAATAAAGAGTCTGACAGGAGCAAGACAGTTCATACAGCTGCAGATTGTTTAAACATCACATAGTGCTCCTCAAGAATGTAGATTAAAACCATGAAATGGTGCTCGACATCAAACAAATCAAATAACCATCAGGTTGTTTGTTCTCTCACCTCCAGGTAAGTGCGGCAGTTGAGTTGAATTTGCAGAACGTTCCAGAGAGGGGGCTAGCTCTGTATGGGAAGCAGAGGAAAGACCGTAAGTGAGTCTTGCATAGGCACCCATCCGGTCAGTGCTGGAGTGCCCACAGAGATGGCCAAGCACCGGCAGGAAGGATCGATTGGCTATGCAGTAAGAGCTTTAATGTGATTGGCCAGCTTCCTTGGGTGCCAGGGCATGGATGTCAATCCACAGTCTTCATGAGGGTGCATTAATTGTATCTTTGCGGAACTGTATGTACAAGTGTGAAATATTACAAAACTGGGGGAATTCAAAAGAATTAATGTTCCATTTGTACAGTTATGTACCGTTTTAGTGTTTAATGTTGACCAAGTAATCTGATTTCCAGACTACTTTTTGCTGTTCATTTCTAGTTCCTAAATTTGAATGTTAAAATGTATAGGCTGCAGTGTGTGTGTGTGTGGGGGGGGGGGGGGGTAGGTCAATTACGCAGGGCACCTGCTGACAGACAAAAAGGAAGAAAAAAAAAAAAAAGTGTCCATGTAGTCTTGAGTCACAAATGACTCAGACAGAAATGCATTTCTGAAAACATTATACCTGTTTCCTGCACACCTTTGGATCTACTGTCCAGAACGACATTGAAAAGCTTCTCACCAGGGGTCATGCGGCCTGATTCATCCCACTCTCCTCTCATTTGGCTGCCCCTGGCATTAAAGGGAGAGTCAGTGCTATGGAGCACTGGAAGCTGTCTGGCTGTGTGCTCATCCCAGC
Organism: Paramormyrops kingsleyae; assembly: GCF_048594095.1. Lineage (NCBI taxonomy): Eukaryota > Metazoa > Chordata > Actinopteri > Osteoglossiformes > Mormyridae > Paramormyrops > Paramormyrops kingsleyae. The sequence continues at coordinate 7,093,346 of NC_132816.1, forward strand.
TGCCCTTCATTGTCCTTCCAGTCAACGTTTCCATTTCAGGACTTTCAAAGTTATGGGCTGTGCTGCGCCATACTTCTGGAGGGGTGGATTGGAAAGGGCGCCCTCTGCTGGCAGGGCTGTTTTCTGACAGCAGCACCCCATGTTTAGCAGTCACTATGACAGGCACAGCACGCCTGTGGCTGAGGTCTTTCGGGGTACTCGCAGAGACCGTACTGCCATCTGTGGTGGACCTGAGGTGACTCCACATGCCTTCGGAATTCCACACGGAACCTAACGGATGTTCAACAATTTCATCTTCAGTTTCACGCTGTGAGACTGTTGCAGGTGGATTTGATGTCGGTAATCCTGGAAGGCCGAATCCCAGTGTAACCGTGGAAGAAAAAGCAATCATGCTTGGTTCCGTCACCCTTAAATCATCTCCACCCTTCATTAAAGAGGGCTTGGTCTTTTCATTCCATTCCAAACCTTCTCTTTCATTGTGTGTTGGTTCTTTGATATGTTCTGGCCAAAGAGCACGATACAGAGCATGGAACCCTCTGAGAGGTGGTCTGGGGTTCCCTCCGATGAGCAGAACAACATGCAGGGTGCTGGACTGGGACTTGTACACAGTCTTCCCCCAGCACCTATGCAGAATCCGTTGTCTTCCAGAGCTTGGGGACTCATCCAGGTGAATTTGGTCATTCTTATGGTGACAAGCATCAGCAGGGGTCAAGTCCTCCAGGTGCAGATGAACCTGCATCCCAGGTTTCACTTGTATGGTCCAGTTACACCACAGCGGGGGGCTGGAGCACATGTAATCTGGGGAGAAGAACTCACCACTGTCCCCATGCAGCACTTGGTGGCAACTCCGCAGAGCGAAAAAGGCGTTACCTTCTTTACCAAAGGTATGCCCTAAAAATATAAAATCAAAGATTGGAAAATTTAAATCAATGGTTTGAAAGGAAAGCTGTTAGGATGATTTAGGGATAGGGTTGCAAAATTCTGGGAAATGATCCCATTAATTCCCATATATTCCCATTAATTCCCCTGGAAAGTTTCCAACTTGGAATATTTCCAAAATCCCCTAGCTTAACTGAAAAGTTTCTCGGAATTTTCCCACCCCTTTGCAACCCTGCTTAGGGCAGAAATATACCACACATACAGACAAGAAAAAAAAAATCTAGGCTACTAAAAATGAAAGAATTCAACATTACTAAACATCAAAATCCAGTACATTTTAGTCTTTTTGACATGGAGTTTTAACAATGTTACAGAAAGTCAGTGGTGCTAAAATCAAGGTTTGGACAAGGTTACACAATGATGGTAATTTAAATTTGTCTGCAATCACAGATGAACAATGCCAAAGTTCAAGGGGAAAAAATAAATAAAAATCAGATAAAACAGGACAGAATATTGGCAAATAGCCTAGTGTACTCCACTTATGGCGCAGATATTTAGTCTGTAGCCACAGTCAATTAACTCCCAAATGAACGAACCGGAGCTCGATAAAGAGGAAGCCTCAGACTAAACCAAGTTTACATTTTTTTAACCATGGAGAAAACAAAATGGTTCGTCTTTTTTTCCGGTGAGAAATGGAAAAACTACAACTCCCGTCAACCACCAGTTCTCGGGTCCTTTGACCTTTGCAGTCGGTGCGCTGGATGAATCAGTCATATGCGTCATAGTAAATCATCATTACTGCATGCAGCAAACAATAAATTAAAACTTTTTTTCTGCGTCACCTACAGTCAGGAACACACAGTGGTGCGCTGCAGTTACAATAAAATGTCATTAAAATCAAATACATTGCCTGTGCTTGCAATTGTTCCTATAGGCCTAACAGCATTTCTGGGCTATATAATTAAACTCAATGAAACGGACGTGTGATCCTTTACACAGTACATTGATTTAATGTGTATGTTCTAGAATCCCTTGCAAAGGGAAGTCGCTTGGGTAGGACGAAACAGCATTTTGCGCAACATACGTAAATTGCGTACATTGAAAACATCGCATATTACGCGGCCGGTGGACACATTTTCTGCCTGAACAACTTTAACAATTAAATCTCACCTGCGAATTTGTACGCCGCATCTTCATCACCCTAGAATGGGCAAAGCACAAGGGCAGTGTGGGACTTTGAAGACAGAAGCAGTGTTTTCAACAACTAATTCTCTCTTAACCACAGCACATGTGGGATAGATACAAGCTAGAAGAGTCTTTACTAAGGAGAGTTCACTCACCAGTTCCGCACATTTAATTGGTAATATACCGTATATTGCAACAAGTATGTATACATGCAAGAAAACGAAATGCTCGTGTCGAGTTTTAAACTTCATCATTTAGTTTTGCTGTTCTGATTACCGGTTAAGAACTGAAACATTCCCAACTTTCGTCGTTTTCCTTAAACGGAGAGCTTTGCCCAATTTACCGTTTCTCCTAATACTCCAGGTGAAGTCACGTGCCATTAACGCAATTAACCAATCACCGTCAAACACATTTGCCATTCGGCCGTTTCCGTCTTGTTCCTGCAGGTGTCGCTACTAACCGCATGCTAGCGCGGAGAAACTCCGTACTGAATATACAGCAATGCCCCCATGTCCGAGGGCGGTACGTCCCAAGACCGATCCACCATACTAGCAAACCATCCGCGGACTCCATATATCTGATTTTCGTGTGCAAACGCACATACAGTAAAGTTTAATTAATAAATTACTCACAATATCATAATTAAAGTAATAAAGTTTACTCCAAATGGAAATTAACTTTGTTTTTCTGTGCATTTGGCTGATTTATCTACTGCTCTGCCCTATTAATTGAATTGAAATGCTGCCGTTTTACCTTCTTAATCTTACTTATTAATCACCATTATAAGTACTCAGACAATATGCTCTCTTATATGAAGATGCCTTAAGAGAAATTAAGTATTTTAAAACAGGATGGAGGCTATATTTATAATAAAGTGAACTATTCATAGTAGTTCCCTTAAATTTTCAGTCCTCCGGAGTGTTAATACATGAAATCACTTAAGATTTCACTTGGTTTTCGTCTTAAAATTTTGTTGCAGGAAACGCATTGGCAGTACAGAAAAGCTATGAACATAATGCACTCTACTTTCGGCCCAGAGCCACATGTGATTAAACGAAGCCCACAGTACCCTGTGACTGTGACTCTTTATACTCAACTGCTTGGTTGAAACTAAATCTTGGTCTGGATTTTTACTTTCTGAACCTGAACTTTCCATCTCTGCCTATGGACAATTTGGTAATTCCAATTCTTTTCAGCATGTTTTTGGACTGTGAGGGGAAACTGGAGGGTCTAGCAGAAACCCCCCAACCACTGCACCACTGCATTGCCCCCACTCTGATCCACTCAGATCTTCAACCGAATGTTTAGTTTACCGTCTAATAAATCTCAGTTTGCAACACAACACTTTTGTCAGATAGTCAACATGATTCGCGTCACGCGAGGGTGGTCATTACGTTTTGGCTCATCGGTTCGTTGACAAAAGAAACAGGTCGTCTGACGGGTCTGTTTTGGGTTACGCTCATGATCATGATGCAGCAGGTGCAGCACACCAATTAATTCATGGCACAGAGTTCAAACCCGGCTATGAAGATCGCCACAGCAATCCTGAGCGATTCTGGTACACAGCCAGCCGTGTGAATCGCGTTGAATTCATCAGCCGTGCACATTGGCAGCACGCAGGGCAGCAGGGAAGGGAAGAGCTTCTACCCCAGCAGCAGGCAACGTTCAAGTAGCTGTCAGGAGGGAACAAAAAGACATACACCCCATATTTGTTCTCTCAGAGGTCATGTGAAGTCTTTGAGTCTCACGTACGTAGTGCCTATGAAACTGAAGATAAGATAAAGGAATGTTGAAGTGTAAGGTGAGTGACATTCTGGGAAGAGACGTGACAGACGTACAGATGCTCTGCCTGCTGGTAACCATATCGTCATTTGGCTCTGGCACAGTTGCAGATTCGTATTAATACAATAATCCTAGTGATAATTAACATATGGCGATCATCCTTTAACAGACACGGACCTGGAAATACCTAATGCTACGCAGCTACGCAGCTACGCACATCCCGGGGTACAATCCAGGCCCTGAGCCCTGGCCCCCATAAGTGGTTGGAAGATATTAAAAGTCACAACACACTTAAGGTTTTTCCATACAGGAGGTAAAAGGACCCATTATGTTGGGGCTGGAGCGTAGTGAGGAACAACTGTGTACATTGGCCTAACACCACTTATGAACAACTGCCGAAAAGCAGGTTTACTAAAATACCATCTCAGCTCATGCAGAAGGCAGAGAGCAAATGTTTGTTTCAGGAAAGAGACGATTTTCCACAGACATTTTATTAATGGTGCATTTTACCTCACATATAAAACCACAGTTTGTGGGGGGTGGCGAATAGAACTGCGTCAACCAATATCTTGAATATGAAATTCCTTGCCAGTACAAATGGGAATCTGTGTCTCAAAACAGTAATTTCCAATGTACTCCCATCTTTACCATATATATATAAAAAAAAAAAAAAAAAAAAAAAAAAAAAAACACACACAATCATTACATCTGAATTTGTCAGAATAATCTGGCTAATCCAGGGTAACTTTGCATCTCCACATGTACAGTAAGGCTGACCTAAACTACGCAAATTCTTCACAGCATAACAAAAAGCAACCAATCAAGAAGCACAGACTCATGAACATGTACATAAAGTGCACTTTTAAATAATAATAATAATAATAAAAAGAAAAAGAAAACAACCCACACAAAATCTTGGAATGAATATGGTCTTCAATGCCATAATGGTTGGAAAATCGGGTCTACAATCAAATGGCTCAATTTCCAAAAGGGGAACTATTTCTACATACAACCTGATTGCTCAATTGATTGTCAAAGACATGAATGGGGCGCAAGGGGGGGGGGGGGGGCTGGGTAGGCACTGCACGAGCTAACGGACTGAAAACCATTATCAAGTACATCAAGTAGTTAAAAATATTCATCATGATCATTTCTTGAAGGAAACAGTGTATAATACTAAAAAAAACAAAAACTGATATTCTAAAGAAACAGTAGAACTAGGTCACATTTTGGATGAAAAAAAAGGTAGTTAAAATATCTTTTGCTACTGCAATCATAACATTGATAGTTTAGCTGCCAAGACATTATCATCCAAGACGTCAAACTTCTTGCTGTACTGTGAAGAATGTTTACAATAAATGTGAAAACAGAATTTGTCACTTTCACTACCAGGTTTTAGTATAATTTGAAGCTGTTGTAGGAAATGAGGGGCATCTACGCCGTTTACAGAGAGTGAGATTTCCACAAAACGACCTGACAAAGAATTAACCTCTCGGTCATAAACCTCAAAATTGCTATGTTTCTTAAAAAGAAAATATATACCCACATCAACTACCCATTGGTCTTTGGAACAAGTGAAGCTCACCATTCTTTGTGTGATAAAAGATCTGATCTCAGGTCAGAGGATTTCAGATTCCCACCTATGATCACTGACAGTTCAAATTGGGGTCACTGAGCCACGTCCATATTTTAATCATCTCCTGTGGAGTCCTGCTGTGCACCAGTATCAAGCTCTTGTAAGCACAGGCGTTGTCTCTGTACTTCTCCTCGATATCAAAGGTCCGGAAGCCCTTGTGCTTTTCAGGACTCAGTCCCAGCTTCCTGAGACACATGCCAGTGTAGACGTCATCGATGGGGTAGAGGAACACTTGCTGAGACACATTGTGCAAACGTAATGCCAGGTCTCCTGAGTACAGGAACCCCCCTCCCCCAGCATATGGGGGGTACATGCCCACAAAAATGCTCTCCGGGATGAAGTACTTCAGCTTCTTATCCCGGTGTGGGCCAGCGTTGGTGATCACATCCCCAACAAAGAGGTCTTTCGCCTTGTCTGGGGACAGGTCCTTGAGGAACTCCATGATGCGCTGTGTGTTGACAAAGACGTCGTCATCCCCCTTGAAGACGAAACTGGCCGTGGGGCAGCGGTGGCGGAACCAGTCCAGGAAGAGAACCTCCTTGACGGTGAGGTTGAAGAAGGTGTCCCTGTAGTCCCACATGAGGATGTCGTGGTGGATGGAGCTCTCGTACTGCAGCATCTTCGACAGGTCAGGGAAATGGTCCACCTCCGTGGCACTGCCGAGGAGGAACACAGTGGCGACTGTGCGGTTGGCAATCCGGCCAGCTCGCCCCCATGATTCCCGGATGGCCTGGCGTCGGTCGAAGTGCGGCGCCAGAGATTTAACGGCTAGCAACAGGAAAGGCCCACCCTTGCACATGTCAGGCTGGTCCAGCACCATGGGGTATGACCTGCATTTCATATACAGCAGAAAGTCCTTGAAACGCTCTGGCAGGGAATTATAATCGCTCACCTTCGTGGCGACGCCAAAGTCCGGGTCGCACGATTCCGAGAAATCCGTGTCGTTAAGCCACTGCAGCAGCTCGGCCTTGGAGCCGTTGCTCTTCATTAGGATGGGGTTGTGCAAGTAGTCCAGCTTCTGCTGCTCCCGATTCCAGAAGCCCTCTTTGGCCACCAGCTTCTTCCAGAAAGGCTTCGTGGGCATGACTAACTTGTGCCCGTTCCCCTTGCCCTGGCCACTGCTCCGCAGGACCTCTGCCATGATGAAGATGAAGACGTTCACAGTCATCATCACCCCGACCAACTTGAGTTTCTTCCTTGTTGGGTTCATAGTGCCACTTATCACCTGCTGGGCACAGAAAAGCACAGAGATCAACCAATAAGAATGTAGAGAACTGTCATGACAAGAAATTTCAACTCGTTTTATTGCCTCAAAGCAAACTTCTGCTGCTTTTGTCTTTAATCTCATGTCTTCTGGAATGAGGTGAACACCTTTCTGAGAGCAGTGCTTTCAAAGAAAGAAAGTACATTAATGTATACCAAGACTGCTCTTTTAACTGAAACAGAAGCCATGTTAAGGTTTAAATGGAAAATCTGCGTTGAAGAGTCAATCATTTCTCAGGGCGTTTAAGCCTTCCAGGGTACGATTAAGCTCTGCAAAAAGTACATTAGTGGAGTTAAGACATTCAGAACTCCAAGTGCTTAAAAGGAAATTCCAGGTACAGGGAAGGTCTGTAACATGTTAAAATGGGATCAAAGCCATCGGAAAAAACAGCCTCCCTCCCGCCCCCCCCCCGAGAGCCATTTACTAAAAATAGAAAAAGTCCAGCTGCCAAGAAAACACCAGTTAAGGCACTGGTATCAGTCGGTTGTCAGGGAAACCCAGTGGACTGTTCCGCTCTAACACAGAGTCCCTCAGAAACAGACACCAGAATCTTACCCCATTGTCATCACCTGCAGAAGGGTAGAGCAGACCTCTCTGAGGCCAGCCAGGGCTCCTGGGAAGAGAAACAGAAACTTTAAACCTCACAGATCTTAACCGAGTCGCAGGCTGTGGACTCTGCTCGAAAAAATATTTATCTATAAAGAAAAAAAAAAAAAAAAAAAAAAAAAAAGAGATACGATGAGAGATACGATCTCCAGAGAGAGAGATACCATGCTCTATTCAACACTGACTGCTAGAGGAGGAAGAAGCACACTGGCAGAATCACACTAATACACAGGGGTCCTAAGAAAAACTTAAAGAGACGGTCTCTCAGGTTAGGCTCCATTTCCGCATGAAGAGCTGGAAAAAGCGTGACTCTTCTCCTCTATACGGAGCAGATCCCAGCGGAAAAACCTGAATCCTGATAAGGGTACAACAGGGCCTGCTAAGCCGTGTAGGAAAGAGAGCAGAGGTTACACATGGGGGGTGTCAAAGTACCAGTTACTCTGGATACTACAGCCAATCTCAGTGTCATCATAGCCCAGAATACATAGTGAACAAACAGACACATAAGGCTCTCGGCTTTAGGGCAAGAATATGTCAGACTGGATTATCTTAAATCAACACGGCCCCTAAGGCAGCACTGCTTGATTAATAAAAATCAAACTGCACGAAGAATTTATTTACCGCATTACATTTGTAGATTGATCAAGTTATGATGACGAAGTCCAGTGGTGCTGACATTTGGGTGAAAATCAGCATCATTGCTTGTAAGCTTACAACTGTACTAAAACAAGCTAAAAGCGAACAGCTTTTGTTTCCTTTTCCTGTGGTTCATGTAACAGAAACAAGCCTAGAAATTGCTAGAAATGCACTTCAGTCACAGGGAGACGTTCAGGTTGCTCACACAGCAGTTATGAATCTCACCACTCCCAGGGTCATTAGGTATGCATTCTGAAAACCAGCACAGGAGATTCAGAAAGCATGGAAAATACCAACATGGAGTAGAGTGTTTTATACGAAGGGGGGGGGGGGGGGTCATAAAGGAGGTGGGAAATTAGCCAAAACTCCTTGTCTAGACCTGCCCTTCTGAGGAAGAACGTGCTCGACATTTAAGCGTCATTCATTTTCACTTACGGAATAAACAAAGAATCGTCTGTTAAGACCAAGAAAATATCATTCGGGGAAGCTGGGAATTTGTCTGATTCTGTGTTTGTTTGTGAGTTTGTAGCTGCACTGGGATGAAAAACTTTGACCACTGCTAACTCTCACTACGGGCAAAGAACAATTAGCGGTATCCTCATCTGCTAGACAGACGATTAAGTATCAAAAGGAGAGAGAGGTAATGGGCGCGCACTGATCACAGCACCTTGGCACACCCAGCACACAACAAACCACCTCAGGGGTGAGAACCTGAGTGCAGCCATGCAGTGGGTGATACCTCAGCACCACACTAGCCCAAATGAACCAGTGTGAATTTTTTCCCCCCCCCAGCGGCTACAGTGGCAATCCTGCCACCAACCCTCAAATTTCCCTGTAAGTTGGAGAACCTCCTTATAGGGCTGGATGCAGATTAACATCATACCCAGGATGAAGCGATTGCAGGTTAAGGGCCTTGGTCAAGGGCCCAACGAAGCAGGATCACTTCTGGCATTCACAGGTTTTGAACTGCTTAAATTTTCAGAATTTGTACTTGCCCGCAGCCCCATCATTTATCTTCAGTATGAGTGAGTTTCTGATCCAGGGTAGCACAGCCTGCAGCCAGAGGAATTAAAGGGGACAGAGTCTTCAGCACCATGCCCCACTGATCCCCACACCAAAGCCCATTTGTCAACTTTTCCTTAAAAGAGACTCATTTCCAGTCACTAGTACTAGTCACAAAAAAATGCATATTTGGCACCTCCCTGAGAGGGCACTCAGCAGACTGCATTCCAGTCCTTTAACGAGCCCCACACTCACACAAGCTGAATTTCCAACCTCCTCCCCAGCATTCATATGACGGGGTCAGAAGATGTGGGGCGGCAACTGGAGTGGCAGCTGACTGTAAGCCAGGCCACACCAAAACGAGAAGATATGGCCCAGGAGAGGCAGGGTGAGATACAGGAAAAGCACCCCCCCCACCATCAGCCAGGCCTGCCGCAACGGTGAATAAAAACCAGGTCAGAAGTCTGTGGCAACCAATACTACAGGACTGTGGGAATCATCATCTACACTAGTCACCAAGACTCAACAGTTAACACAAAGAGAACAATGTGAGGACGACTTCCTCCTTTCTGACCACACCGCAAAGTATCATGTCATCACGGCACAGCACACCTGTGAGTGTTAATTCTTTTGTTAAGGCGCAAACGCAAGGTTCCGGAACCAACAAGGACGACGACCAATCAAAGACGACACTAACACCGCAAGGAGCTTTTTCTTCTTTTAAAAGTAGTATCGAGTAGGGATCCAAGTAAAGACTAACTGATGACATTGTAGCACCGCATCTCAGCCCAAGGGCAAAACTTCAACGCACAAACGTGCTTTCGAAAAAACATTTTTTGGGGTTTCTTTTAGAATTCCAGAAGTTAATGTGCAACTACCTAGCAGCTAGCCATGGCTGATGGTGACCTACCCGCCAAAACAGTTCACTGGCTTTTCACATCTCTTGGCCAGGCGGGTAACGTTTAAGAGTAAAAATGACAGGATAAAGGGCCCCAAGGCAAAATATTTTTACATAATTTCTAATACTGTCAAATACAACAAAGACATTAATTCACATTCGTGAAAAGGAGAATTGCACATATAGATGTGTGATATTACACACAGCTGGTTAAGAGAAGAAACGACAAACTACTAAACTACTGGCTGGATAGAAAACTTATTAAAAGAAGTGAGTCCCTCCCATTCAGAGACACACTGCCTTTCTCCTTAGGGTCAAAGTCAGCAGTACAGGCAGGACTAAGCACTACTCTAATCTATGAGCGACATTCTCTGCGGGTCATTACTGAAACTGTAGAAAAGCCAGTTGAAATGCTCCAAGAGTGGAGAACGTTAAGGAACTTCTAAAAACATTATGGTTTTGTTGTCCTTCATATTTTCAGCATTTATTCACACCAAAATAGGCAAGTATACCAGAAATCTATGAACCTGAACAGTATATTCACATGCACTAGGGCTACACGATATCACACTGCGATACGTGGAATTTACGTGGAGTGTAATATTGCTACACTGATAAAAATAATAAAAAAAAAAATAAGAGATCCAATTACCCAAGATGTTTATCCATATAGCCATGCAGAACCAATAATGTGGGTCAAATAAGTTGGTGGCGGTCAGCATGTGGTATCAGACACAAAGCAGCACCGTGTGATAACGGCACTTGCTCACACTGAATGAAGCTTTAACAATGCATAGCTGTATGGAAAAAGCTGTATTACTATGAAAAAATGTAAACATCCAGGGTCACTTCCTGTTAAAAAACTGAGAAGACATGACAGCCTGAAGATGGACCCCTTTGACACACGTCGGATGGAGACAGATCCATTATCCCTCATCCCAGCAGGTTCTATCCCACCACAATATCCACTCCTTCACATGTTCAATGCCCACTCAGAACTTTACTGCCCTGCAGGTGACAGAATTCTGAACGCTGAAAAACAGAACGAGCTGAAAGTTCCCCCCAGAAAGGACTTCAACAATCCATGAATACGCAAGGACATACTTCTGAGTCGTTTCAAAAGACTCCACTGCGCTGATATGTTTAAAAAAAAGTAATACTGAAGAACACAGAGTGTTTTTTAACAGCAAGCAGAGTTCTTTAATCGGTTTGTTAGTCCAAGTGGATTTCCCTCTGGGGGCCATTAACTATTAAATGTACTTCTATTAATAATTCTTCCATGCATTAGACATCGAATCTTTTCTTAGAGCATACCAATAGCAAGCCAAGTATGGAAGCAAGGAGTCACAGACAAACAAAGCCCTCATGCTATATATCTACTGCTTTCTACAAACACAAATCATTGATAGGGGGCATCAAATGTATGAGTGCTTTAATAACAGAGAAATTCTCATTTCCTTCCAGTCACGTTGCTACTTTCCATCAGCAATATATTAAAACACAAATGGAGTATTTCGATTTGTGTCTTTCATCTACACAGGGGAAGTTAACCATTGTTAACAAGTCAGGCGAGATTCGTTAATCTCCCCATTCACATCAGGGATCCTGAAACGAGCTGGTAAGATGGTCAGTTAGTGAAATTATATATGACAATATTGAAGACGTATCAAAAGTATCAACACACTGTTCAAACATGGGATGAAAGATATGCAAATGTTAATGTTAATGTAAAAATGCACAAATGCCATTTCAAAATCACAAGTATGTCCACACACAGGGAATTTGTCTTCAGGTGTCAAAGGGGCTCAAGTGTCAGTGTTTAAGTTGTAAACTTGGAGGCCCCCAGATCTGCTGCAGCCCCCAGGGGCAGTGTGTAGCTCATTGGGCTCTGTGCCTGTAATCAGAAGGTCATTGGTTCAAGCCCAGCTTTAGCAGGATAATCACACGTCTGAAGGCCTTTAACCCCCAGTTTCTTTGTTACCAAGCTTGATCTCCCCTACGTGTGTGTCATGGAGAACAAGATGGGTTAGGTGAAGAGAATTTCCCCACACCGATCAGTGAAGTGACATTATTATACAAGGATTCGGTCTGGATTTTTACTTTCTGGATCTAAAATATTAGATCACTATCAGAGGTGGACATTTTCCATCAACACCTGTTACATACATTAAATAATAAGGCAGAGTTTAATGGGCCAGAAGGTAACATCTATTTTAGTCACCAAAAAGCGTTTTTTTTCTGCGTGCGAATAGTGCGGTTTTTCCATTCAAATCAGGTCAGATAAATGAAACATATAATTTAGGCGGATGTACGTAAAGAAAAACATACAACACAACAGATTTGATATATTTCTGTACTTTAATTTGCAGTTAATCCAAATTAACGGCACAAATTAAGCACCGATTGTAGTATCTGCTAGAATTAAAGTTGTTGCCTATAGAGCAAAAGTTGTCGCATCCGGAGAAAGCTGTGTTGGAGTCGGCGTGTGGGGGAGCGCAGAGCGCGAGACGCCGGAGGGTCGGGGCCACGTGAGCGGCGACCCTGCATGCGGTGCGCGGATACGGCTGCGATCACGCGGGCCAAAGCGCAGCGCTCCGTACGACTTTAAGGTTAATAGAAACAAAACTTCGCGGTGTCGCTCTACGCTGTTGAAAACCGCATGTTAGAATAAGAGGCACCGATCGGTAGATTTTTAAATAGATATTTCAGCAAAACTGATGAGTGAAAACTAAAAAGTACCCTTCCACTGAAATAGACCAAAAAAGCCAAAAGGAAAAAAAAAACGTATCAGTAAGTAAACCTGGCCTCGGTAAAACATTTGCACCCTTCCCTGAGAATAAATAACCGGTTCAAGGTGGATCTGATTTACACTTTCGAATGCATGCTCACTTCTGGCCTTGTGCTTTCTCATAACTCGCCTGTTTACACTCAAGGCACCAGGGTGCACGTCTAACCGAAAAAAAAATAAGTTACTAGCGAAGAGAAAATATTTTGAGGCAGTCAAATGAAGAATGCACTGCAACCCCCTTGGCAAAAACCTCCATTCTGGGAGGTTCCATTAAGTTTCAATTACCTAACATTTAACGTGTTTAAAGCTACAACAAATAGAGCCACCTGTTGTGTCATCTGGCAATACAAAATATTGTTGAATAATTTAAAAATAGCCGTTTTAAACCACAGTGACCTTTGTTCATCCGGACGAACTAGTTAGATTACTTAAGATATACTTTAATATAGGCCTACTTTCAAGTCATCATAATCTTCCCAATCCCAATATAGGCCTATAGATTTCAAAATCCATTACTAACACGGTACTTTGCTTAAAACTTTTCTCCTAATGCGTTTAAAACGCCATATCCGCAATGAAATGAAGCAGCACGAGCGTAAGCGAAGTTGCTTTAGGGTCCCACAATAGATATAAATAAGACAAAACATGTTACCGATGTATATCAGTTCTGCCTCCGCCTTACATTTGTTTTCGCTGAGCATTGATAAGAACGAATACAACTATTTGGGGGTTGATTCGTAGGTTAGCACGACTTTCACAACGGAGTCAACAACTCTTCCTATTTAACGTAGGTTATGATAGTCATTCGGCATCATTTCTAAAGCGCAACATGCGATATGTCTGTATAATCCTAAGAACTTAAGGGAAAACGACAAGACTTCAAACTATGCGCCGGCTTTAAGCAAACCTCCCAAAATGTGAGCAGTAATAAAGCCCCACGTTACCTTCTACTCGCAATCGGACGCGGTCGATTCAGTCTCACATCCCGTCATTGCGACACCCGAGAGAAAATGTGAAAACTTGTAGATTCCGCCCGCTTACCTTGAGCCGTCTAACCACGCCGTAACACCAACGCGGGGTTACTTCATATCATACTTTACTGACGAAAGACTACTCTTGTTATTCATCAAAAAAAGTAAAATAAAAAAGGATAATGCGCTTTCCCAGTAAAAAACGCACTAGGCGCCCGATCCCATGTCGCCCTATTGTTACCCAAACGCTTTTTATTTTATTTTTTTGTAGGAAGGAAATTTCCACCCAGCGTTAAGAAGAAAAACGAAGTGCGGACAGCCAGCCCTACACTAGTTCCTCTTTCCTTTAGTCAGATGTCAAAGAGATCGGCTCCTCCTAAGCATGTGACGTAAAACTGCCGGTGAGCACAACCTGCTGTGCTTCGGAAAGCGAGCCTCCCAATTGCAATCAAACGCACCATATAATGAATAAAGGTAACATTTCACCTGGTCCGTGTAATATAGACGAGTAAACATGACCTAACGTTACTTACGGAAATCTTTCATTTTAATCACAGCTGCTCTCTGCTTGTTTGCCGGGAGATCCGTTGAGTAAGTTATGAAAAGAGAAGGTGGTTATTACCCGACGCGACAGACTCGTTTTAAGTCCCGATTCGGTCGCAATCTTCAGGGACGGACTTTAAAACATCCCGCATGTCACCCCTACTGCGCCCCATTAAGCGTGCTGAGCTGCGAGGTCCTCAGTTAACCTATAGATATTTGATAATGGTACATTTTAAATACTTAATTCGGGTTAATCTTTTGGCTCATGAATTATGCATATGAACATATAAAAGAGCGCAAAATATTTTTAAATCGCAAAATAAATTAAATTATCTTTATTCCCCAGTTCCCATATTTAAACATTTAGTAATGTACGTTAGTTTGACTTTTAAATTTTAAATATATTTTTTTTAAAAAAACTACCTAGGCCGCTGAACATAACTTAAGCATTTTCTGTCAAGTTAGGGCGATTGCAATATTGCTTTGTGTTGTCCTTCAGCATGGTTTACGTGGTCGGTATAACTTACAGAATAATGTTGAAAATGAGCCTGGTACATTAGAAAATCAGTTACAGGTTGTTTTCTCCAAACATAAAATAGCAAGCATTTGCTTCGTTTCGCTTCCATTTCTTGTTTTGCTGAATATCAGACATGTAACATATGTAAGGGACGTGAGCAGCTTGTGCGTGATACGGTTTCCTGACCAGTATAAACTCTTTATTTATGGGGATAGGGAGACAGTATGAATGCTTGGTCAGTATTGTTCCATTTTGTGGCGAAACCTGAGAGTAGCAGCTCACTGGAGCCATTTCCAGGACAAAAGTGAATGCACACTGTACTAAAGGCATGTATCAATTTACTTTTACACTTGAATCAACACGGTTCTGTAGTGTTACTGGATGGCGCCCTGCACCTTCTGAATTATGTCATACATAATGAAATCCTTTGTGGCACAGTTGTTGCAGATGTTGCATGTGGTACTTACTGGCAAGCAGGCCATGAGTACAGAGCGAGCTGAATGGCCGCCTCTTTGTGAGAACCAGTCCAGTTAATTATATCCAGATGGATTAGGTGGACCAGAATGAAGGTAAAAGGGTCATGTTAGCTTCCTTGAGGAAGATTCAGATATTGGCCTATTTCATTAGTGTTTTTATTGCGTTCACTATTGCGTTTCTAATTTTGTATTTTCCATTCCGCTTAAAAAGTTAGCTTGCTGTGTTCCAGCTCCTCATGGTTTACTTCCCAGTCTGAGTGTCACAAACAGCTACAAATTCTTCATGTTTATTTTCAGGCCAAACCTAGTTCCTCCCCTACAACATACCACAGCATGAACTCATTATCATAATTACTAATAATTCATCCTGAATTTGAAGGTGGATCCTCTGAGCATGTGATTGGTCAGGTCCTCCATGCTACAAGGTACTTAATGAGATCAGGAGATGAAAATGTCCTGTCAGATTTGGGTACATTTTTTATCTAATTAGCTCATGCAAGTGGTTATACTTTCTGTTGTTAGAAAGTTATGACCAACACTAAAGCCATGTCTTTCATCTTATCAAAACAGAATATGTACAACTGACTGATTGTGAATCAGGTAACTTACCTCTGGTTATTTAAAAGCAATGTAAAACAACAGGTACTCTGTTGATGAGAATTTACCACACAAAGGCTTTGCTTACAGAATGTTATGGAACAACATTTCAATACACTGTATACTGTGTATATTGTTGTATTGACAATATATTGAATCTTGAATCTTCCTCGTCTAGATGCTTCTTGGGCAGTTTTTATCAGACTTGCATTTGGCGACAGGATAAAATCCCGGAGTTATTCATATATTATCAGTTATTTGTGACCGTTATCTAGGAAGAATGAAGATGATAAAACGTTCCTTTAAAATCTCTACAATACATTTGTATTAAGATGTGTTGGTTATAACTTTTTATAACCTTTGTTTATCTTTATACATTTTTTTCCCTCACACAATTGTCAGTATTTTTGGTATATTATCTGTTCGTTGTTCTGGCTCATACATTTGTATATATTTTTATCTCGTTTTTCTTTGAGAGGAGCCTTGTTTTTATCAGGTCGTCACATATCTGGGTAGAACAGTTTGAACAGAATCTGGCAGAACAGCCAGGTGATCAATGACTCATTTTTTTAAACCAGGCTGTCTCAAAACAAGGGAAAAAAATGAAAAAGCAGGGGTTGCAATATCAGAGCATTGGTCATTTATGCATTTTCTGTTGATTTCTGATCTGTTTAGCCTAAAATCTCATTCCAGATCGTCACAAGCATTAGAAAAGTCATTATTTAAGAGATTGTTAGAAAATAATCATTAGTGACATTAGAAAACTCAGTTTATTGTGAGTTAGTGAGCAGTCACTGAGTGACTAAATATTACGTTCCCTCTGACATCAGTACATAATTACATTGGTTTCATTTATTAAGATTAAGAATTTGTATATAAAACGGTTAAGTCAAAGACTGAAATGTCACTTTATGTAGTTTTATCTTCTTTTCTGGGCTGGGAAAGAAAATGTCCACTTCTTGCTGAGGTGAAACCAAGTGTGGGTATGAAATGTGGTAAAATTCGCAAGACTGTGAGGAAACAAAACTGTCAAATGGTGAGTGTTGGCTCATACCCGCCTGTGAGACTGGCGAGTCTATCCTGGGCACATTCAGAAGGCCTCCAAGCCAAAAACTGGGAGGTGCCGCTAGTCGGCCGGCTGACTGGCTCCATGACGGAAATGATAAAGAGGTCTCATGCTGTGCAGTGCGACTTTTCACAAGTCATGTGACTCTCTGCCTTCCTCACCCCACCCTGACCTGGATGGGAGAGGGTAGTGGGATCACTCTCTGTTGCTTCATGCTTAATCATGTGATTTCAGTTCATATCGAGCCTCCAGATATGTATATGTATTTAGGGGCGCTGTAAAGGGGCAAAAATTTGGAATTTAATTGGATTGGTCTGGGTTCTGGGCCCAAAATCTCTAGTGACCCGTGTCTGTGTTTGTGTGTGTGTGTGTGTGTGTGTGTGCGTGCATGCGTGCGTGCGTGCATTTATCCCGGGAAGACAGGGGACACCCTGGACAGAATGTCAGAACATCACATGCAAACACTACTTGCTGTTTGCCAAACCATGTGTTTTTGGACAGCAGGAAAAATTTGGGGTATCTGGGGGAATCCTAAGCAACATGTGGAGAACATGCAGACTCCACACAGACCCAGAATCAGCACCCTGTACTTGCCACCCTGCAAGTACAGCAGCCACTGCCCCAGAGCCAGAGACTCAAATTCTAGCCTTGGGGCTGCTATAAGGCCACATCTTGCCAACCTGTTTCCAGTCCTCTTGAAATGCAGGTGCTACACCTATATACTGATATTATCTGTGAGGTCTGCCAGCAGCAGGCCTCATCTGCCGGCTTTAGCTGGGAACTTCATCCCCAGAAGACAAACGAAGGTATGGCTTGCATCCCTAGCCATTTGCTGGGAGTCACAATTCAACCCAGGTGACCGATGTCACCGCAGCAGGTGACACATCGGGGACTGGAGTTAGGTCACTGGGTGAGGTAAACGCCATCTAGTTGACTTCAATGAGCAGCCCAATGAAAGAATGAATGAGGACGTCCTTGGTGAAGACTGTTTTAACAGCCTTAATTTAATATCTAGGGACACACAATTAACATGAGCATTGCTTCGGCCTCCAGCTGGGAGGATCCTGACAGGTGTTACCTGTCATGACACCATTGCACTTAAAGCAGCAGAATCCAATGCTGACAAAAAAGGCACGACGATGAAAAGTAAATCCTTGCATGAAATACAAGTTAAGACAGGATGTAGGCAGCAAGAATTTACTTTAGCAAGCATAAGTGTCAGTAGACCTGGAAATTTTTATTCACTCCTCTTGGAAATCGTTGGATTAAAAATAAAAGGAATATTGTATTCCATTATATATATATATAGTACAGTTTTAAAAGATAAAACACACAGTTGTTAGATTCTTATGCCTCCTGGTAAATGTAGTTGACACTTTTCTGTTAGACTTTATTTGGTAATGCTTTACATTAACTGGACCTTCATAACGGCGTTATATTGCATTCATAAAACATTCAGTACACCTTCATAATGTATTAATTCAACAAGTATTCATATTGTTATTAATGTATATTAAAGCTGTTAAGGGATGTT
This sequence comes from Paramormyrops kingsleyae, assembly GCF_048594095.1. Taxonomy (NCBI): domain Eukaryota; kingdom Metazoa; phylum Chordata; class Actinopteri; order Osteoglossiformes; family Mormyridae; genus Paramormyrops; species Paramormyrops kingsleyae. Next base: position 7,111,726 of record NC_132816.1, read on the forward strand.
AGGATGTTAAAGCGTACTTGCATGCTGCTTATGAATATCCTATGAATGCATTATGAAGGTGCACTTAATGAAAAGCGTTACCATTTATTTATAGAAGTTCTATCCTGGTCATCAACTTAAACTGATAACCCACTGTTTAGATTTATAGTCAGAGGAAGACAAAGCAGTTCTGATAGCAGCCAGTAATAATAAGGAAACTTTTCATATTTAACAAACTGAAGCCTTAGAGATGCTCAGTCAAGCCCCTGTGTCACGCTGCTGTGTGGGAGGTTTCGCCGCTGGTTGCCTGGAAACAGCGGAATTCACAGACGCACAGAGACTTCGGAATTAGGGTAAACATCAATATTTCTAGGTGCGCTGCTCATCAGGAGTTGAATTGACCTGATATGGTCTAATTAATTATTAACGTTGGGTTATCAGGGGTGAGCTTCAGTTGTCGGCGTCATAGTTAACAGCCATGGAAGTATTTTCAGGTATAGATTTCTGCTCAAGACAGATGGCATGTGACAGACAGCAAGACATTTCGGGACGCAAAAAGGCCGAATTTGTGCTTCGTGTGCGGTGTACTAAAATAGTGGAATATAAAACCTTATTGAACACTTGCTGAACTATAAAAACTGAGGAAATCGCCGGATAGAGTGTGAGGCATCTGGATGATGGTGCCAGCCAGGCTGAGTACATCTCCATCAAGAGTAAGGCCTTTAACCATAATGGTGCATTCCATTTGAACTGGGAAGTCAGAATTTCAACTGTAACGGCCCCTGAAGTCAGAGGTCGACTGAGGAAGACGGAGGATCCTCTACAACACCTACCTCAGAATTCAAGATGGCTGCACCCTTCATCAACAGAAGTGAAAGCTGTAGCTATATACTGTTTATTAACACTTATGTCTTATTTTTGACTCATTAAATCGAACGTACACACAGTACCATCCAGCTTTTATCTATGTGTTACGATATTTGTATGTGCAAATACTGGGTAATGTGTTATCAACTGGCTTTGCTAATAATGAACCTGACTAGAACTGGTATTGCTAAATGGTTTTCTAACTTCATGGTTCTTGGTTAACTCAGGTCTGACGTCATTCCCAGCTCCGACCTCTGATGTAAATGGGACGCAGCATAACTGCTCCAGGGTTGCTGGACACTGGCTGAATCTAAGCTTTCCTCAGTTGCATGTCACTTTAGACAATTTATACTACAATAATATGTCTCTTAAGGGGGTATTGGGGCAACAGAAGAAGAGTTTTGGTCGGCGTAGTGTGCATTCTGTGGCTCAAGCAGCATTGTGTGTACGAGAGCCCATGTTCCACGATTTGTGGTTATCCAGGCGGTCACATGGTCGCTGGTAGCCCTCTAGAACCTGCCCTTATATCAGAGGTGGGCAATCTTATCCATAAATAGTGTGAATTGGCTGAAGAGTCCACACACCTGCGTTGGAATAGCTGACCTAAAGGTTACCCCAAAAACCTGCACACACACCAGCCCTTTCAAGAGGAGTTAATCATTTAGTTGAGGGGTTACAAAATTAAAGCCCGCAATTTGACGTTTGGTTAGAGATGCGATGGAAGTGAAACAATGGAGCGTTTATCTTTGCTGGGCCGTTTCCATGGGCACAAGGAGGCCACACTGTCAGTCATGGTGTTGGGTTACCCAACATCATGCTCCATGCTGTAACCAGGGGGCAGTTGTATGGGGTGACATATCCGATCAAGAGACCATCTCTCAGAAGCCATGACCTCGGAATACAGGAAATGTGACCTTAATATGGTTTAGTAAATAACCTGCTTGTGAAGGAACAGTAGCTGAATAAGTTTAGTACATTTTAGGCCCTATTCGGCTGAGATTAGTTGTACTGGTTCGGTATGACATTTGTAAAGTGATTTGACTGACCTATTTGAATGGGATGAAAAACGTAATTTAGCATGTCTATAAAGCAAATAACAGAATTTCCAGTTCTGGGTGAGCTATCCCATTAAAATAGTAAATGCAATAAAAAGCAAACTTTTTTTCCTTCCAGCATACAGCAGTTTACAAACCGGTACTCAGTAGTGTGGTACTGCTCTACACCTACTACAAACCGTGCTGCAGATAAGGCTACAGATGTAGGTTGTTAAATATCTGGTTTCCCCTTTACAGATACGGCCAGTTGGCAAGATGACAATTCAGACTGGCCTAGTATTACCGTGTTTGCTGAAATACAGAAGGTAATTCGCTCCTGAATGTTTATGCTGTAGGCTTGTAATAATTACAGACATGGCAGGTTGAGACTGCATTAAAATGATGGACCACATTGGAAACTGGTATGATTACATTACATCCCCATGTAAAACTAATCCTGTCTAAATAAGGCTTTACATCCTACATTTACATTTTCTGCCCATCTACATTGCTTCATAAGCCTGATATACACTCACCTAAAGGATTATTAGGAACACCATACTAATACGGTGTTTGACCCCCTTTCGCCTTCAGAACTGCCTTAATTCTACGTGGCATTGATTCAACAAGGTGCTGAAAGCATTCTTTAGAAATGTTGGCCCATATTGATAGGATAGCATCTTGCAGTTGATGGAGATTTGTGGGATGCACATCCAGGGCACGAAGCTCCCGTTCCACCACATCCCAAAGATGCTCTATTGGGTTGAGATCTGGTGACTGTGGGGGCCATTTTAGTACAGTGAACTCATTGTCATGTTCAAGAAACCAATTTGAAATGATTCGAGCTTTGTGACATGGTGCATTATCCTGCTGGAAGTAGCCATCAGAGGATGGGTACATGGTGGTCATAAAGGGATGGACATGGTCAGAAACAATGCTCAGGTAGGCTGTGGCATTTAAACGATGCCCAATTGGCACTAAGGGGCCTAAAGTGTGCCAAGAAAACATCCCCCACACCATTACACCACCACCACCAGCCTGCACAGTGGTAACAAGGCATGATGGATCCATGTTCTCATTCTGTTTACGCCAAATTCTGACTCTACCATTTGAATGTCTCAACAGAAATCGAGACTCATCAGACCAGGCAACATTTTTCCAGTCTTCAACTGTCCAATTTTGGTGAGCTCGTGCAAATTGTAGCCTCTTTTTCCTATTTGTAGTGGAGATGAGTGGTACCCGATGGGGTCTTCTGCTGTTGTAGCCCATCTGCCTCAAGGTTGTGCGTGTTGTGGCTTCACAAATGCTTTGCTGCATACCTCGGTTGTAACGAGTGGTTATTATTGCCACCTTATCGTGGTGGAGGGGTTTGCGTGCCTCCGTGAACCTGGGGGCTAGGTTGTCAGGGGCAATAGCCCCTGGTAGGGTCTCCCAAGGCAAAAAGGTCCCAGGGGAGGGGCCAGACAAAGAGCAATCCGAAAGAACCCCATGAAAAAGTTAAAAATCAAAGTCCCGTTTCCCTCGCCCGGACTAGGGTCACCGGGGCCCCACCCTGGAGCCAGGCCTGGGGAAGGGGCCCGTTGGCGAGCGCCTGGTGGCCGGGCCTTGGCCCGTGGGGCCCGGCCGGGCACAGCTTGAAAGAGGCACGCGGGACTGTCCCCAGGTGGGCCCACCACCCGCAAGGGGAATGTCAGGGGTTCGGTGCATTGTGGATCGGGTGGCGGCCAAGGGAGGCCCTGGACGGTCCGATCCCCGGCTGACAAAACTGGCTTTCGGGACATGGAATGTCACCTCTCTGGTGGGGAAGGAGCCTGAGCTTGTGCGTGAGGTTGAGAGGTATCGACTAGATATAGTCGGGCTCACCTCAACGCATAGCTTGGGTTCTGGAACCAATCTCCTGGAGAGGGGCTGGACGCTCTTTTACTCTGGAGTTGCGGCGGGTGAGCGACGCCGGGCTGGGGTAGGACTATTGGTGGCCCCACAGCTCGGTGCATTAACACCGGAGTTTACCCCGGTGAACGAGGGCTGTTTCCCTGCGCCTTCGGGTCGGGGATAGGTCTCTGACTGTCATCTGCGCTTATGCGCCAAATGTCAGTTCGGAGTACCCGGCCTTCTTGGATTCCCTTAGCGGTATGCTATTTGGCGTGCCGCGGGGGGATTCCGTCGTTTTGCTGGGGGACTTCAACGCTCACGTGGGCAATGACAGTGTGACCACGAAGGGGGTGATTGGGAGGAACGGCCTCCCTGATCTGAATCCGAGTGGTGTTCTGTTATTGGACTTCTGTGCAATGCATGGTTTGTCCATAACGAACACCATGTTCGAGCATAAGGGTGTCCATAAGTGGACATGGTACGAACATGCCCGGGGCTACAGGTCGATGATCGATTTTATAATCGTATCAACTGATCTGCGGCCCTCCGTCTTGGACACTCGGGTAAAGAGAGGGGCAGAGCTGTCAACTGATCACCACCTGGTGATGAGTTGGCTCAGGTGGCGGGGGAGGAAGCCAGTCAGACCTGGTAGGCCCAAGCGCATAGTGAGGGTCTGCTGGGAACGTCTGGCAGAGGCTCCTGTTCGCTGGAGCTTTAACTCGTGCCTCCGGCAGAATTCCGACTGCATGCCGGGGGAGGTAGGGGACATTGAGTCCGAATGGACACTGTTCCGGACCTCCATTGTGGAAGCGGCCGTACGGAGCTGTGGCTGCAGGGTGGTCGGTGCCTGTCGTGGCGGTAACCCCCGTACCCGATGGTGGACACCAGAGGTGAGGGGGGCTGTGAAGCTGAAGAAGGAGGCTTACCGGGAATTATTAGCCCGGGGGTCTCCGGAGGCAGCTGACGGGTACCGGCGGGCCAGGCGGAACGCGGCTCGGGCGGTCGCAGAAGCAAAAACCCGGGCGTGGGAGGAGTTCGGTGAGGCCATGGAAAGTGACTTTCGGTCGGCCTCAAAAAGGTTCTGGCAAACCATACGGAGTATCAGGAGGGGGAAGCAGCTCCTGGTTCCTACTATTTATAGTGGGGGGGGGGGGGGGTGTTGACCTCACCTGGGGACATCATCCGGAGGTGGAAGGAATACTTTGAGGACCTCCTCAACCCTGCCTCAGATACATCTACGCATACTGCCTTTGAGACATCTGAGGGCACAGAGCCCGAGGGTGTTGGGGGGGGCTTGCCCATCACTGAGGCGGCCGCGGCGGTTAAACAACTCCGTGGTGGCCGGGCCCCGGGGGTGGACGAGATCCGCCCGGAGTACCTGAAGGCTCTAGATGTTGAGGGGCTGTCGTGGCTGACACGCCTTCTCAACAGTGCGTGGAGGTCAGGGACAGTGCCGCTGGATTGGCAGACCGGGGTGGTGGTCCCCTTATTTAAGAAAGGGGACCGGAGGGTGTGTTCCAACTACAGGGGGATCACACTTCTCAGCCTCCCTGGGAAGGTCTATTCCAGGGTACTGGAGAGGAGGGTGAGATCGATAGTCGAATCTCGGATTCAGGAGGAACAATGCGGTTTTCGTCCTGGTCGTGGAACACTGGACCAGCTTTATACCCTTGCAGGGGTACTGGAGGGGGCCTGGGAGTTTGCCTATCCAGTCTACATGTGTTTTGTGGATTTGGAAAAGGCTTACGACCAGGTAGTGTTGTAGTCAAGACCGCCTAAACCGAGACCAAGACATTGCCGAGACCGGAGGGTATCAAGACCAAGACACTGCCGAGACTTGAGGGTACCAAGACCAAGACCAAGTCCAAGACCAAGACACACTAAGGCGAGACCAAGACCAAGACTGGTCGAGACCAAGACCAAGACCGAAAACAGACTAGGGCTAGAATCGACATCACATTACCCAGATCAACTGTAGAGAAAAAAGGCATTGCTGTAAAGTGTCATTACTCGTTAAATCAAATTCATGTTATCTTTTCAATTATATTGTCCGTATGTCCATATGTCTCTCATTTAAAATCTCCCAGATTTGTCATAGTTACGAGACCTGATGGAAAATAATATTCTCAGCAATCCTCTCCTATAACCATTTTATCAGACCTCGTCAAGGGAAAGAGATGGGATGTACCAGAAAGATGTTCATATTAAGTCTCTTATACCAGGGAGAGAGGCCTCGGGTAAGCTATGAATACAGCTATGTAATGATCCTTTGCTTTGAATTGAAGAGAATGAGCCTCCAGATTGACTTGCACCTCCAAGACCGTGCTTTCTAATCAATGTAAAATACCTTATTTATTTGAATTATAACTATGCTATAGACTTCGCGGACATTTTCGGACATTTTTTTGCCAATGTATGATACAATGTGTATGATGTTTGTGGACTGTGAAGCACTGGCAGTGTCCGTGGAGAAAATGTATAAAATGTAACGTTTTTGAAATGGATGCATCTGACTGGTTGCATTTGAATTGAGGCGCGTAATAAATAATGATACTGTTCTGTGAGGATGTGCAGTTTTCTCTTTTTTTCCCCATCCCATCGAGACCGCTATGTCCGAGACCAAGACAAGACCGAGACCAAATAGAGTCGAGACCAAGACAAGACCGAGACCAAATAGAGTCGAGACCAAGACAAGACCGAGACCACAAAAAATTGGTCTCGAGACCGGTTTCGAGACCAAGACCGGTGTCGAGAACTACAACACTACGACCAGGTTCCCCGAGGTGCTTCGAGAGTATGGGGTCCGGGGTCCACTGTTGTGGGCGATCCGGTCCCTGTACGAACGGAGCAGAAGCTTGGTCCGCATTGCCGGCAATAAGTCGGACGTGTTCCAGGTGCATGTTGGGCTCCGTCAGGGCTGCCCTTTGTCATCGGTCCTGTTTATCATATTTATGGACAGGATTTCTAGGCGCAGCCAAGGCGTCGAGGGTGTCCAGTTTGGTGACCTCAGGATTGCCTCGCTGCTTTTTGCAGACGATGTCGTCCGGTTGGCTTCCTCTGCTGGGGATCTCCAGCATGCACTGGGGCGGTTCGCAGCCGAGTGCAAAGCGGCAGGGATGAGGATTAGCACCTCCAAGTCCGAGACCATGGTTCTCAGCCGGAAACGGGTGGTTTGCCCTCTTCGGGTTGGGGAAGACGTACTGCCTCAAGTGGAGGAGTTTAAGTATCTCGGGGTCTTGTTCACGAGTGAGGGTAGGCGAGATCGGGAGCTGGATAGACGGATCGGAGCGGCGTCTGCAGTTCTGCAGGAGCTTAACCGGTCCGTCGTGGCTAAGAAAGAACTGAGCCAAAAAGCCAAGCTCTCGATCTATTGGTCCATCTTTGTCCCTACCCTCACCTATGGTCATGAGCTATGGGTAATGACCGAAAGAACGAGATCGCGAATACAAGCGGCCGAAATGAGGTTTCTCCGCAGGGTGTCTGGGCTCTCCCTTAGGGATAGGGTGAGAAGTTCGGATATCCGGGAGGGCCTCAGAGTAGAACCGCTGCTTCTTCACGTCGAAAGGAGCCAGTTGAGGTGGTTTGGACATCTGGTGCGGATGCCTCCTGGGCGGCTACCCGGAGAGGTTTTCCGTGCCTGTCCTACAGGGAGGAGGCCCCGAGGCAGGCCCAGGACTCGCTGGAGGGATTATATCTCTCGGCTGGCCTGGGAACGCCTCGGTGTCCCCCCCGAGGAGCTGGTGGGGTTAGCTGGGGAGAGGGAGGTCTGGGTGCCTCTAGTGAAGCTGCTACCCCCGCGACCCGAACCCCGGACAAGCGGCAGATGATGGATGGATGGATAGTGGAGATGAGTGGTACCCGGTGGGGTCTTCTGCTGTTGTAGCCCATCTGCCTCAAGGTTGTGCGTGTTGTGGCTTCACAAATGCTTTGCTGCATACCTCGGTTGTAACGAGTGGTTATTTCAGTCAAAGTTGCTCTTCTATCAGCTTGAATCAGTCGGCCCATTCTCCTCTGACCTCTAGCAACAACAAGGCATTTTCGCCCACAGGACTGCCGCATACTGGATGTTTTTCCCTTTGCACACCAGTCTTTGTAAACCCTAGAAATGGTTGTGCGTGAAAATCCCAGTAACTGAGCAGATTGTGAAATACTCAGACCGGCCCGTCTGGCACCAACAACCATGCCACGCTCAAAATTGCTTAAATCACCTTTCTTTCCCATTCTGACATTCAGTTTGGAGTTCAGAAGATTGTCTTGACCAGGACCACACCCCTAAATGCACTGAAGCAACTGCCATGTGATTGGTTGATTAGATAATTGCATTAATGAGAAATTGAACAGGTGTTCCTAATAATCCTTTAGGTGAGTGTATATACCATTATGCAATCTATTAACATTACCGGTTAGATGGGAGGTGTTGCTTTGAGGTAATTTGCATTGACAGCATGTGTTGTATGGTCTGTCTGTCAGAGATGAGATCACACAAATGCAGTGCGGTGACTATTTTTAAAAGCAGTTCAATGACTCAACCAGCACAGTAGTTATTTATACAAAAGCTAAAATAGTACTCCACTACAATGGAAGTCAAAAAATGTGACCTATAATCATACAGACTTATATGAGGTTACATACCACACAAAAATATGTTCACAGGAAGATCCAGGCAGGGATTGATGATTTTTAGGGTACATCCCTCCCAACCCCCAACTAAAAGAATTGAGAAAGAACATTAAGGGAGGATGTTACTGGGCGGTGAAGCTGTGCTTACTGGGAGAGACAGGCTTCACGGAGCAGAGAGGGGCGGAACAGAGCACACTTCAAAGGCCAAGTCCAGCTAACAGTAAGATGAAGGGGAACAGGTCGGTGACCTTCCCCGGGCGAGTGGACACGGAAACACAGCGTCCCTGACATATCACCTGCAGGACGCAACCAGAGCTGCCCCCACCCCACCCCACCCCACCCACAAACGCACCTGCTGCTACAGAAAGCCAGCAGTGAGCCACCCCCGCCTGCATACTGCTGTCATGTGTTAGTGAAGCCAGTACTTCACGTTCCAGTAGCATGATTACAAACATGTTGGGATTTCTACTTTACCGTATCTATAAGCAGAGGACATTTCAGGTCCAGAAAGTAAAAATCCAAACCAGGATTTTGTTTCAACCAACCATTTGAGTACTCCATGACCGTGACTCTTTATACTCAACTGGTTGGTTGAAACAAAATCCTGGTTTGGATATTTACTTTCTGGACCTGAAATGTCCACCTCTGTCTATAAGGGAAAGGAAGTGTAGGAGCAGGAGGAACCCAACCCACTCGCTCTCCGACGCATCTTTTGAGGACAAAACAAGCCTGTCTTCACAGGCGGGACCCCCTCAGCCACGCAGCGTCTGCCCAGCCTCAGCTGGAGGGCTTAGGGACTTGTTCGTTCGGCCCGGAGCCCAGCTAAGCACTTTTGTGCTTCAGCTGTGGTGCACAATGTGGTCGATGCTCTCCTGGATCTCAGTCATCTTCTTCAGCACCTGGTTCACCTTGACCTCATCAAACTCCATGCACACGAATTCGGAATCCTGGACAAAAAGATAGAGGGATGGGGGGCGGGGTCACATGTTTACATGCCTTGTGATTATCACCATCATGATGGTATTTATAGCACTTCAGAACCATGAAACTGCAATGCATGACTCAAAAATGGCCGAATGTTTAATGTAGTTAGGAAGCTGGTCGCGGCAGCCAGGTGACTTGATGTCTGCGTTTGTGAAGCTGGGAGGGCGGTGGCCCACAGGGCGGGGCCATGGCACAGGACCCCACCCACAGGGCGGGGCCATGGCGCAGGACCCCACCCACAGGACCGCCCCCATGTGCCGAGTTAATGACCCGCCTCCAGAAAGAATGCGAGCGACCATGGGCTGAGAAAGCTGGATGGACGAAGTCGGCCAACGGATTCGTATGTGGGACAGTCGTACTCTATTTTATCGTCTACTGACACCGAGCTGGAGAGCTTCTGGCACCGTTTGTCTGTTTTCTGATTTGAAAGAAAAAAAAAAAAGAAAAAAAAGCGTCCCTGCTGAAATCCTTGCAAGGACACTCTCCGCCATCTCTGGGGCTGTCTATAAATAGGGGGGGGGGGGGGGGGGGGCAGCATTTGGAGGGAGTCAGGCAGAAGGAAACGTCCAGCGGCTCGAAACAGAGAGAACCCCCCCCCCCCCATGGACTACTTAAGCTGCTCCCTCCCGCCTTCCCGTTCGCCTCCAGTGCACGGCATCCCAGCTGGGTGCACACTGCACGCAACCGGCGGTGCCCATGGCAACGTTAATCAGGTCCACTGGGATGGCAGCTTCCTGTGTTTATATCTGCATCACAGCCGCCTTGCTTAGAATACCATGTTTTATTTTGCCATTTTTACAAGCACAGTAACTGAGGCACAGTAAATTTTCACACAGGCAGGTGAGAGCTGAAGGTCAGAGCACAGGGTCGGCTGTTTATCAAACACCCCAGGGGCAGTTTTGAGGTTAATGGCCTTGCTCAAGGGCCCAACAGTGATATGATTACACTACCAGTAATGGGCACAGATTCCTAACCTGTAGAGCCAACATACCAACATGATATTTGGGCATCAGCCCCAGTGCAGGATGGAACTGAAACTTTCTTGTTTATAATCACACTTTTTTTCAGCTCGCCTGAACACGAGCAGCTGCTATTTTGACAGTCACGACGGTGCCTTGGCAAACAATAGGCGAGGGAGATTATGGAACGTTTGGGTACTGCTGCACGTAAATCTGAAAGGAAATGGAGCGAAGGAATGTTGATTCTGAATAATACCAGTGCTTTGTACAACTCCATGGAAACAGTAGCGCCTGTCCGAGCTGGCAAAGGCCGGTATGAGCGCCCTCCCAATCGCAGAAAGCGATGTTTGGCCCTGAGACGACCACGTACCACACCACCGACACGGTTAGGGTGGAGAGTCCTGTGTTTGTTACAGCCCGGAATGGTCACTGATCCCAATTCAGATCATGGGTGACAGTGACCTCATTCCCCTTTCTTCTCCACACATACATCTGTAACATCACTTTAACTCAGAAAAGCATTCAAAATAAAGTGTTCTCTTTATAAATCACACTCTACTTGGAATTGTGCGCAGGTGGCTCAACCTCATATTACACCATCTACAAGCCCACGTTCAGCCATAAATGGTCAATGCAAAACACCACATGAATACTGATGCACACAAATTAAGCCCGATAAACGTTTACTTATGGCAACCAACTGGAAGTTTAAGAAAGACTTTTATAAAAGAAAAACCATTTTGTTTGGGGGTCTAAAGCAATGGCAGTGACAAAGGAAGGTGCAGCAAGTGGAAGCAAACAGGACGGTTCAGGAGATAAAAAAAAATCCATTACACAGCATTACGCACCCGTGTAACCGCAGTATTTATATGTTTCCAGCAATCAGACTGTTTGCTTCACAATCTCAAATGATCGTGATAATCCAGTGATGTCCGTCACTAGTATGTTCACATTTCAACAGCTGCAGTGCAGAAATCGCTGATGAAATAAGTGCAGTTTGATGTAAGATTTAATTTGAGTCAGCGTATATATTTTAATACTGACAAGTCCTCATGGAATAATTATGGCTCACTATCACAAATAAAAAGCAGATGTATGTGTCATGTGTGCTATGAAGTGAAATTAAATATGAGTTATGACAAGCGCAGGACATCATTATATGTGTAATGATACCACTCACATTTTTTCCCTACAATCTGGCTTCAATCCACCATCTCCACCTGGGTCGCCAATTGTCTGTAGAACATTCGTACGCGTGAATCGGAGTCTCCGTACAGATACGCACATTCTGCCGTCAAGTTTGTTTCTATAGATCGCAATGTTTGCATGGGACGTGGCGTACGCCTCTTTCAGGGCCCATTTTGTGCATACACAACAGTTAAAAAAAAAAAAAAAAAAAACCTCTGGTGTCCTGAGGCCCCCGGCCAGAGGTGTCTAACTTAATGCCTGCTTGGGCAAACAGCTTCTTTCCTACTAGACTCAGTAACAATCACTCCAGCCTAGGACTCCCAGTGACAGTTCGATTCCACCTCATCTTTGGAACTACAGCCAGACGAACATTCTGAATGGGTGTCAGCGTGGTCTCAGTCTTCACAGTATCGGAATTTACAGCTTCTTCCTCTGGAAACCCCACTGCTCACTGTGAGACCCCAAGCCACATCCCCGCCTGCGATGAGTCACTCCTCACACGGCACATTAACGCCTTCAGATTCACAAGTCACACCTCTGACATCCCTGAAAACATAATTGATTTAAATAGTTTCATTTTAAACACAAGTTAAAGTTTACATCTCGTCTAAAGCCACGTACATGCTACCGTACACCAGCCGGAGAGGCCAGCTGTACACAGACAATGCGTGTTGACTTATGGGGTCGATGTTGCAACCTGAGGAGAGGGACCTTTGTGGCCCCGGACATTGTACTCGCCAATAAGGAGGGATAATAGCAGGAAACGAAAGAGAAGCAGCACATGTGGCTGCCAGGTCAGTCTGCAGTGAAGCAAAACAGCAGCACTGCTTCATTATTTTGGGACAATCATTTAAATATGGGAGGGAGGGAGGTGATTAACTCTGCATAAGATGATCGTTCTGTAACTCGACCCTATGAGCTATAAATAAGGGTAAGACCTTCCCTGTAGTCGATGTGAAACACCGCCGTGGAAAAGCGACACTTTGCTCTGACGCGACCTCCTGCGGGGGAGGGATTTTCTCCATTTTGGAAGTCTCACGTTGGCCACCTTTGCACGGCAGCGGTTGCTAGGCATCTTGAATTGTGAACACTGAGGGGGGGGGGGGATGGGGGGACTTGCCAGAATACCAAGATCCACGCTGACTGTGGAAAGGGTACAGATCAGCAACTCCAAAACAAATGGTGGTCTACAGGGTCCAGAACACCTGAAAAATTAATCACTGGAACGAGGAGATGCGGGAGTGTGTGACAGGTGACGAGAGGTTGGCCCATTTATCCATTTTCATAATGATTTGAATACAGGGCGGCGGCCATTCGCTGACGGTGGCCGTATCTCCTGACACCTGTTGCCTGGTCATGGCGTGTGACCAGCCCACTGTTGCTCTTTTGCCAACTTCTGCCACATCAGACGGTGACACCTACACAGAAAACAAATGGGAGGGGGGTGTGGCTTCGTTTGGCTGGGGCTTTGGAAGTAAGATTCTTTGGCTCACACGTGTTTAACCTTCAGCGTGACCTTTAGAGCAATGCATAATGCAGACGGCAGCTCTTTCTAAGTCTGCGCTGATGCCACCTGCATTGTTTACGGCAAGTCATACCATTTACATATTTATGCATTTTTACGCACCGGTTCTGAAATTTAGGGCTCAGCTTCGCTCGTTCCATTAGCACATTAAAAGCGTCAGAACTTACTTCAAAGTAGGTACCTCTGGGACGGAGAGGACCGGGGAAATTTCACTGGGCAGCCTCCTAATATTAGCTTCTTCTCTAAGGAAAATCTCCCCTGTCTTATTTTGTCAGGCAGCAACAGAATCTTGTTCCCTTCCCTGGCTTCTGATGAAGGGGAATCCCTTACAGGTGGGTGGCAGGGATTGGCAGTGCCCTCTGAGTACCCCGGGGACCACTGGCGTGCCAGAGCCCAGCCCCCCGGTCCGTAGGGAGAGAGACGGAGCCACAGGCGCCGGTCGCCCGCAGCCCGGTGTTCCCTCCCCTCTCATCCGGGCTGCCGGAGGACAGCTTTCCGCCGGGTGCCCGGCAAAGATAGGGATGACATTGGATATCTCCACTGCCCTTCACACGCGCAGTGAAGCTGCAATGCACTGCCTACGGACAGAGCCCCAGTCTGTGCTCACTGCTCAGCGTGGATTTCCCTGACCTACTTAGAGGAAGGAGAATGTAAACTACTGACAAACATGCAAAAACCCACAACCAGTGAATTACTTTCCAAACAGAATGAAATATTTACACGATATTTACACATCTATTGAGAATCTGTACAATTTTTTATAATGGACTGAGAGTCTGCTGAAGAGCACTTTATCCATGGTTTAAAAATTCAATTTTAAAAACGCGTACGTTCCGGTTTAGGTTTCTGGAAAAACTCAGATCACTCATCAGAAATTGCGCACGGAGAGACGCTTCATCACGGACTCTGACGCACGAGGTCAGCAGAGTACAGAAGCCGCCCGCGGTCTGGTTAGCGGAGATCCACGCTTCTCAACCCCATCTTGTTTACTAGTCCTACACACCTCTTTTTGCCAAGAGAGATCCACATCCCTCTCACTTCACAGATCTCACCGCACGTTCACTCTCTCCGACTATCCATCCACTTCCAGAAAACACATCTCCATGCCAGACTGATGCGGAGTCCAGCCAAGAAGGTATGACTCACTACTAATGTCCCCTCTTTCACGATCAAGCATTTTACTGCACCTTTTGCTTAGCATAACGGAGCATATGACAAATAAAACTTGAACTGATTGGTTCAGAGACTCACACAGGCACAGGGTAATACACCCAGACCGCTCACCCTCAGGAGACGACACGCAGACTGCAGCGGCACGGAAACATGCGCACCCCATGCTGCCCTATCTGGGCCTCTCGCATTCATAAACGTTACTTCACTTACATTCCTTCCATGAGCAGCTAGTGCTATCCCTTCCCTGCTAAAGAATGAACTACGACATGATCGGAATCTCCAAGAGTAGGAGCAGCAAGTCTCAAAGTCAGGCACTAGTAACACTGAATTGCCCTCTGGGCAGTGATTAACCAAATATTTCCTTATCTTATCACCCAAGAAATACGCAGTAAATGCATTAGCGTGGACCAGGTGCTGAGCGTTAGCTGGGCGAGTGCATCCTCTCCCTGGGGGTACGGGATGGATTCCCCCGTCCCCAAGACGCTACAGGGATCTCCAGGCACATGAAAATGCACGCAATCATACTTGAAAGTGTAACAGCTCAAATGATGTATAGTTAAAGGATGGATAATGTAAATAAAAAGCAGGACTCACAAAGTTTCTAATTCCCTGGAAGCCCTTTGGGCAGGAACTCTTCACAGTCTGGTAACATGAAATTAATTTTCTCTAGCCCAAATAAAAAAAAGACTATTTGTTAATGTACATATTTGAGAAAACAGAAAATATTTAACAAGCACAAACTGCAACAATCAAACAAATATTCTTTCAGACCTATCAATGCACAGAAATTTTAATTCGATCATAAACCATAAAACTATAACATTAACATTACGTTACACAGCAACGTAACTGCGTAACATTACCATTACATGACAGATACAATAATGATAATATATAACCAGGCTGAGCGATATGACCAAAATCTCATATCAAGATATAGGTAATTTCATATCCCATTAACGATACCTGTCACGATATACCTCATTATCTGTAAATTCAATTAATAAGTACAGGTACCCGTCAACTTAAAACAGTAGCTGCTCAACTTCAGTCATACTTGGAGATACACAACATAATGGATAGATTCCAGTCAGGCTCCTGTTGGGGGGACAGTTCAATGTCCATTAACTGCACTCCATCATCAGTGTCACCAGTCAAATATGGAGTACCACAGGGATCAGTTCTTGGTCCTATGTTGTTCTCTCTCTATATGGTGCCATTATGTAACATAATGAGAAAACATGTTAATTATCACTACTATGCCGACAACACCCAAATATACATTTCAGTTCCACTTAATAGCTCATCTATTGTCACTATCTAATAGCTTTAATGAAGTTATGGATGAGTGAAATCCGTCACTAAATGTGTAGAATACAGAGGTTCTGTTTTTTTGGAATGCAAGTCCGCAGATAAGTCTACTATAATCTCCGCATTTCTCTGACAACAGCCTGTAACTTAGGCGTCACCTAAAATACAAGCCTCTCATTCAAATCGCATGCGGATTCCTGCAGCTACGTAACATTTCCGAACCGCAACATGGTTCCTTACTATTAAAGAGAGAGAGAGACTATTACATGCTTTAGTTAGACTATTGTAATGCTCCATTATCTGAGAGTACAAACTGCATAATAAACACCTTGCAGCGTATTCAAAATGCAGCAACTCAAATTGTCACCAAGAGCAGGAAGTTTGAACACAAACCCTGCTCTTAGTTCCCTGTACTGGCTTCCTGTTAGGTTAGAAGTTATCCTACTTACATATAAGGCACTTAATGTTCTAGCATCTTGCTGCCTAACAGAAATACTTCAAGTTTACAAGTCACATCATCCACTCAGACCACAGAACAGAGGCTTCCTGGTCATTCCACATACAAATAAAGTAACAATTGGCAGTAAAGCCAACTGCTACAGGGCTCCTATCTTGTGGAACAGTTTGCCAGCTCATGTTCGGGATGCTGAATCGGTTTCAGTCTTTAAAGTTTAGCTTACCTGCAACTTAAATACACTAACTATGAGTGCTGGTGTGGCTGCACATGCCGTTTTTATCTACTGTGCTCGTCCATGAATGTGTCTATGCATGTTCTGACCACTCATGCTCTCTGCCTTCCGTTCCACATGTCCATCTGAGCTGGAGACCTGGTTCAGTGCCACTGAAGGGTGACATTGTTCAACTTAGGAACTGTAACATTGTGAGTACAGCCCTCAATCTACACAGGCCGGCATGGAGTACTGATTAGGTGATGGACTTTGACCTTAACCACAGTTTACACCTTGCTTTTAGCAAGCAAGCCCACTCTTCCTTTTTCTATAACACTAGCATGTCCACATGTCCAGGGATGGTTGGGCAGCCAGCTGACCTTGGACCCTAGAAAGTTTTTTCCTCCCCCTTTCTGGGGGGGGAGGGGGGGGTTTGCTTCCTCTTCTCTATTGTCATCTGCCTTGCTTTCATTTTTTTGTCTTCCCTTTTTACCGTTTTGAATTATTCTGTATAAATGATGCAGGAATGTATCACAACACACCCATGTAAAGCACCTTGGGGCGACTCTGTTGTGAAAGGCGCTTTGCAAAAATAAACTGAAATGGAAAAAAGGCAATTAACAATATTCTCATAAATGACAGCACAATTGCTTTCAACCATTTTGCTTTCAATCTGTATGCGTCACATTCAGTATTATCGTTTTTTTCCCTTATATCGTCTGATTTATATAATATTATTTTGTGTCACCGTATGCAGTGTATTGAATATGACTGGTGTGATAATAATTAATAATACTACTAAATAATACTAAAACAAGTAATAATACTTGTTTGCTTTAACATGCTCAGAGTACTCTACTTCAATGATTGACAATGCACCAAGATGGCGGCGCGAGGGCATTTGAGCAATAAACAAACCCTCTTAGGCTTTAAGCGTACACTTCATAGTGAACAAACTATCATCAAGATCACAGGTGTCAAACTCCAGTCCTGCACATTTTTGGGTTTCCCCTCATTTAACACACCTGATTCAACTCCTTGTGCTGATTACCACACAGCTCTTGAGCTGAATCATTTGTTGTGGAACAGGGAAAGAACTAAGCTATACAGGACTCCGGCCCTCCAGGACTGGAGTTCGACACCCCTGATCAATATCAACAACTCATTCAATCAGTAATCAAAGTTTGTCCTCCAAACAGCAAGTCAAAAGAGCAGAAAAGGCAATAAAAAAGGAGAAAATATAATTTCACTTTTGCAATAATTTCTGATCGTTTTCAGGCAGGGTGTTCTTACACTGGTAGCCCGACGCGAAAACTCGATTGTCCCAGGACATATGGACTAGCAATTTTGCAAGCCCTGAAAATGTTTTAAAAAGCATTTTAGTAGGCAAGCGTTTGACCACAATGCGGCAGCTGAAAACGACCTTGTGATGCATGTTACCAAATGGCTTTTTTTTATTCCACAGCCAATACTGGAAATTAGCGTGATAATGAAGCTGCTAAGCATTACTGCAAACAACAAAGGGAGCTTTAGATTGGACCTGGATGATCATCGAGGTGGAATTTAATTTGATGACGTATTCCCATTACTGTGACCTTAGGGTACAAGAACACACACATCTATTTGATCCTGGCAGATCATGTGCTTTACATGCAACATGACATCATGTCAAGCTTGTCACTCAAAGCAGAAAACTCATGCTCCCAACCTTCCTCTGAATCATCTCTGGCCTTGAAGAAACAAGTTATTCTTCTAATCAAACATCTTAGCCTTCCTTCAAAGGCTGAGTGACCTGACACAGAACCAAGTATAACTTTGGTCTCTCATTTGTCTGTTTTTCTGGTTAAAAATCTAGTCATTTCTATATATCCATGAGGCTCACAGATAATAATGTTATTACCAATGAGGGAAACCTGCTCTGAGCTCCGTGGAGATCACAGGCTGGTGGCTGTAGGCCTCCAGGCAAATGGGCGCTCTGCTGAAAATGCTGGTGGTGCTCGGAAAGTGTACGATAGTCAGCTAAGCAGCCAAATGTAAACACGGGCCTACAGAAAGACACACACAGCTCTGAAGGTGCGAAAACGCAGATAGCTACCCCAGGACCACTGTAGCAGGGATCCTAAATGGGCCTGTTACCGTGGCTACAGGAAGCTTCAGGTCACCAGAGAAATTCATGTGACCATTTTACTGACGTCGTCTCTGGCTCCACTCCAGAATCCCCCTAACGCACTGACGTGGGGTGGGGTCTGGTGCCCGGGATGGCGGTAGCATGGGATTCACGTCGTTCTCAGGCCCATCAAACCGTGCAGCGACCTTCAGTGCAGTCGAGGACATGGTCATACTTAATGATATCACTCTCATTAGGACAGAATCGCCTCACCAAAGCATGAATGCGATTACTCACAACTGCTTTGTATTTTTTGACCTTGAGCAGACCTAAACCATGCCAGGGAAATGAGTCCCACATGATAAGGGAGCTGGCAGGACGGAGAACACAGGCCTGTAGGCTTCATTCAGCATCTGCTGGCTGGGGACACAGTGGAGGGTGACTCATCTGGCCATGTGACCCCCTCCCCCACTTGTGCTCAGCTGACCACCGAGTTCTACTGGCTACAATTTTGCTGATATAAAGTGCATTTTTAGGCCACAGTATCCCTCTAAGAGGACTGAACTCGATGAGGCTGCCTGCTCATGCTTTAGGTCGACATCTGTGGCCAGTTCAGAGCTACCGGTGGGCTTCCCCTGAAACAGGCTTTTGTCCACAGCGGCCCCCACCTAAAGCCCTCTCACCCACAGCTTCAGCTAGCCGAAAGAGCTTCCTCCCCGAAGTTACCGTCAATCACTCCTCCCTCAAAGTCAAAGACATCTATTCTTCGCACCATGCTATCCAGGTTATTAGGTAAGTGGGACACCTTTTTTGGGATATTATCCGCATAATTAACTGCAGAACCACACCTGTGCAGATGCACCCATTCTAATTCGTTTTGTATCCGTCATTTACTCCAGCGTTTCCTTTTCTTGGTAACTCTGGAAATTGCATAACCACAATCATCCAGTCATATTTGCCTGTGTATTCAAATTCTTCCATTTTAAAAACATACCACGGAAACTTGAATTAGCGCAATTCATTAGTAATATGCAAACCCCTAACCATAAGTAACTTTACAAATTTGAAATCCTCTTTCTTCATACAAAAGTTATGAGGAACCGAGAAAGACCCACTACCACTGCATACGTTTACTTATTTGAATACATATTTTGCTGCCTTGAATCATGACATTTCAGAGAAATAATGCACGTTATACAACATAAGCAATGTTTCGGAAAACGGCCCAATTCAGTTGCTCTTATTGAGAAGCCCCTACTCCGCTTTCAGGATATCCGACACGTTGGTTACAGTGCTGCGGGTCGGTAGGTGTTGACATAAACACAGGTAGCTTTTCAGCACATAGCCATCAGACCATCGGTAACGTGCCCCCCCCCCCGCGCCCCTTTTCCAGCGCGATCACGGTGACACGCTTTTGCACCCCCCACCTGCTCAGGCTCTTAGCTGTGGCAACAGGCTGTGTTTGTGTGCAGCTGGTAGCGCCAATCAGTACGTTATACTATTAACGTTGCCACATAGCTAAATGGGGGGAGGGGGGGCACTGCATCATCTTGGGGGGGGGGGGGTATATCAACAAAAATTCTCTTCTGTGTTATACTTGCCAAACATCTGGCCCACGAACTTCTACAAATTCTCCACAAACCCAGTTTGTGACCGGGTCATCGAATGTTGATGGCAGCCTGGGACTATTGGGGGCAACTTCGCTGGCGCGGCATTTTATAAACAGCAACAGTAAGTAACAGACTGCCCCGCAGCGCGCCCGTGTGCCGGCTGATTAAAAGTAGTATGGTTACGGCGAGGTGAGATGGGCCACACTGATAGCCACCCGCACAAGAACAGAAAGTTTAGCACCAGACTCCAGTTTGCCGTTAAGTCTGACACAGAGCAGGAAATGTACGTGGATGAGAATCATGGGAAATAAGGAGGACAGGAGCGGTGAAGGATTAGCAGCTAAATGCTGAGAGGCACCCGTCTCGATTCCCTTTTTTAGTAATCTGACATCAAACATGATAACTGAGACACACAGAGGGATGTTTAAACTAGACTGCAGTAAAAGCAGGGAAAACACAAACCAGACCTGAAAAAAAGCAGAGAGGCTGGATGGGCGCCAACTTCTCATACACTACGTACACACCGCCAGCTGGACGGCCACCCTACCTCACTCCAAACCTTACAGTTAAGGGAGTCCCACAAAGGGTTTAATAGTGTCATACGATTAACAAGCAAGGGGATTCCCAAGAGTCCAAACTAGTTACAACGCATTCATCTATCTTCAACATGGTTTATCCAGCACAGGGGTCTGAGAGACCCAAAGACTCCCTCAGGAAGCCAGACGCGCGGCTGTATTTGGAATGACCGTGTCGTGCATCGTCGCTGGTTTACAGTACATGCAGAAGACAGGAAGGGGAGTGCCGCACTGGATGAACCACTCTAGGCCAAAAAGGAACCAGACCTTAATCATCGAGGTGAACTGAGAACCACAGCGACCGAACCGTGACCACTGCGTGCAGCGTTTAGGCGCACTTCTCACGAGGAGTCACTAGGGCCTGCTTAAGAAACTAGAACATTTCCTAATAACTGACAGCCGCGCATGCCTGTGCACTTAACGGACCAGCCAGTAACCGGCAATAGTTATAATTTCGCTAATGATTATTTTAATTTACAGGACACTAAATATAAACATCTATACTAAAAACGTAACACCATGCCAAAGTACACGGTTGCTCCAGATCGTCGTTTTCTATCAGTGTATCAACTCACTGCTTTGTCCTTCGGTCTGATAAAGATCCACTTCTCTGGAGCGTTTCATTCATAGCAAGGCAGCACTTACTGGAAAATTAACCGGCACGATAATTTTGTGTGCGTGAGGGTGGTGCCTCAACTTGGCCCCAAAGAAAAACAGGAAATATACAGTCCCTGCTACAGCAAGAGAAGACTCAACTTAACTCAAACAGCTTCAGATTTCTGCAGATGTATAAACGAATGACATTTGCATGGTTAAATGTCGCCTGCTTTCAGCCTACGCACTGCTAATGTATAAAAAGATGACATCTGGATCAATGTGTCATGATATCATCTACATTAAGAGTATCTGCTAGGCAATGAGAGCGCGCCAAGGGCAGTGGTCAGCATTTCCATCTCCGAGGGAGTGCAAGTCCGAAACAGACAACAATGCTAACCCTTCTCAATCCACGCTTCAACAAACATGAAGCCCACCCACTCTTGAAACCCCCCAACAGCTTAATCACTGCTCAGGTGAAACTGACTACCCTCCGAGCCTCCCCTCCCCTCACCTCCCCCAGCTCTATCACCTCACTGTCATTCTCTGCTCAAACCATCAAGCTGCAGCTCTGTGGCGTTTGATCCATCCTGACCCTAGAGAAGCAGACCGTGTGGTTAAACCCAAGTGTATTTTTCACCCACAGGAAATGACTTCCTTCTCATTTCCTAGCGGTTTACACTAGAACAGTACAGGAACCCACATTTAAACTGTTTACACTTTGCTAGCTTAATTTCACATGCATTCGTCTGCCCAGTCGAACTGCTGCTTTAAGCATGTCCCAGCTTGTAATATTCCTTATTAGGATAGCAGAGAGACAGGAGAATCGTAACCTTGTGATGTTTATACACGCGGAAGCCGCCTAGAGAGGAAGAGGATCCTGACACAGCCCTGATCTTGGCAGAGTCGCTGCGGATCACGTGTGACACGGAAGCCTTTAGGAGAGAGAGGGGCTCAGCCGCTGAGGAAGGAGGAGCCGTTTCACGGCCGTGAACGTTTACACGCCATGTCATACGCACGCGTCGCGGCTGAGAGCCACAGCGACAAGCTCTGCGAGGAAGGGGTGCCCGACCCATACAAAGGGGCCGTATTTCAAAGATCAAAGGCTGTGAATAAAATTCAAAGCAATGAACTATTACACGTTAGACGGTAGTCAAGACAATATAGTAGCGTAATAGCTAATCCAACACCTATGTTAATGTCATGCAGCTATCAGCACCATTACATTTACAATATATTTATTCGCTACATTTCCCAAAGCAACAATTGCCTTTTAAGGACGCTGCTCAGAGAGAAAATCACCCTGACGACTTCAGGATCTGAACCGGCGACCTTCTGATGTCAGACACAGCACCCCAACCTGCAGAGCCACATGTGGCCCCGTGCTAGATACCAGAAGAGGGGTAGGTCAGGATTTACAGCTTACGCGAGGAGCCACCTTAGTCACAAGATCTCGGCGTGCCTATCCCCGGAGCGCTGAGTACAGAGTGGGACGGGAAGGCGAGGCACGCAACAGCAGAGCCAGCACGGAGAAGTGGAAAATTAAACGTGAGGGAGAGACAGAGGGGAAGAGTTCTTCTCTCATCCAAGCACCGAAGGGCTTTTCTAGGCTAGGTGCAGGAGAGGCCACAATAGAGGGCACAATGTCTATTGTCAGCTATAGTGAAACTTTAATGACATGAGGTTAAATCTACCATCCATTTCACATGGGGGGGGGGGGGGTGAGAGAAACACAGCCTAGACGGAAGATGATCACAGAGTGTTCCTTCTGTGTCACCTTGCAGGGAAGACCACATCAAAAATGCAGAACAGTTCTTGCAAAGACTTCTCAAAGGACAATGGGGGAGGGGGGGGGTGTCCATTAATATGCCCGCACTTAAAATTAAACAACCACCCATCTTTCATCTAGGCAGCGGCATCTCCATCCGCTTTCGAAAGTTGCTTTCTGGGGCTCTCTTACAAGGAAACCAGTTTTGAGAAATAATTCAGTGAGGACGAGCGGGACTGGGCCGCCGCACACGAAGCACGCAGACGCCGCGAGGGAACTGTAACGAGGCGTCTCCCGCGGCTTCCTCGCACGCAGCCGGCAGCACGGCAGCAGGACGGACAAACACAAGCCACAGGCAAATCAAACACGCAGCGTGCTAATCCTCTCCTGAAGCTCCGCCTCCATCAGGGGTCCTTCGCTGGCCAATCACAGCAAACATGAGCGCCTCCATTAAAGCTGAGTGGCAGCTGAACAAATATGACTAAGGCAACAAACCACCCGCCCATTTTATTTTTTTTAACTGCCTGAAAACATACTGTAGTGTACAGTGTACACGGGCCTCCAGATTGTACACTGTTCAGCAGTGTGATTAATCTCTGGTATTTGTGTCACTTAGCAACACCATGTGTACAGATAACTAGCAACAGACAATTAAGTGTGAATTAAACAGATTAATCAATGAATCATTCATTTAGCTTGGTAATGGGTTTTCAGGAAGCTATGTTAGACACAGAATGGGACACATGCCACCTAGTGGCACCTGTCAGTATTTAACAAACACCGATTAAAATACCCAGTTACTGATCACAGCATAACCAAAAACAACTAGTTGAGCAGCGTGAACTAATACTACAAGTTATTAATGACCAATGCTGAGGGCCCTACAATACAGGACAGGCACAACACAACATCACCTTCACTTAGCACATGCTTTTATCCAAAGTGGCATATAAATGAGAGCGCGGGGGACAGTGAGAGCGCGCGGGGGACAGTGAGAGCGCGCGGGGGCCAGTGAGAGCGCGCGGGGGCCAGTGAGAGCGCGCGGGGGCCAGTGAGAGCGCGCGGGGGCCAGTGAGAGCGCGCGGGGGCCAGTGAGAGCGCGGGGGACAGTGAGAGCGCGGGGGACAGTGAGAGCGCGGGGACAGACAGTCCCCGGTGAAATTCGGATTAAGCAACTCACTCAAAAGTCCAATAATTAAATTAACCTTAACCTACCAAATCATACCAAAGTACAAGTAAAACCTAAAATACCACTAACATATAGTAAAAGCAGGAATGATGAGAAATACACCGCCTCTATAAAGCAGAAATGATGTTTGTACAGTGTAGTTTCACTTACCGAAATCAATACAGTCATGCGTTGCTTAACGATAGGGACATGTTCTGAGAAATGTGTCATTAGGTGGTTTCACCACTGTGAGAACAGCAAAGTGTGTTTACACAAACCTAGCTGGTAATGCCTACAACATACCTATGCTAAATGACGATAAAAAGTGCATCACGTTAAATACATAAACCAGTAACACAATCATATCATATCAAGTATTATGTATATAATAGCATGTGCTATACTTCTATACGCTCGGCAGTGCGGCAGGTTTGTTCACACCAGCATTACAGCAAACGTGAGTAATGCATTACGCTATGAAGGTATGAAAATTATAGCGTATGTTTCAGCTCTATTATATCCATAGGAGATCACCACATGTGGTCCATTATTGGCCAAATTGTCGTTAGGCAATGCATGACTATGTCTATAACTGGCTTGCTGATAAACACAAAATGCTATTTTCACTCCTGTTTTCGTAAAAAGAAAACCTTCAGATTTTTTTTTGGTTAGGGAAAACAGGTGTTAATGTAGGTCTTTTGTAAAAGTGCAAATGGCATAAAGCGAACTTTTGTAAATCGGCGGTCACCTGTATAGGGTAAGACTTCAATATTACACCATACGACTACATCAAATGTGTTCAAGACTGGTATTACCAGGCCTCTGATTAGAGATAACTGACTGTACCCTGACTAGCAGTGGGTCACAAACCATCAGTTACCATCTGGTTTAACACATTGGGAACCCGAGGAATCACCAGTATGGGGTTAAACCAGGATGGGGTAATCCCACCTGTGGCGGGGTTCGACCTTACTCCTTACAGCCGCACTGTTATTGCAGGTGAGGTCCTGTGCTTATGAGAAGTTAGAGAGGCGATGATGCGCAGAGTCAGGACAGCCACAAGCCAACTACAGCCTGGGGGCCAGCGCCAGCAAAACGTCCATGACATCAGGAAAGACGAGTCAGCCAGTGAGCATTCGAGTCAGCCAGTGAGCATTCGAGTCAGCCAGTGAGCATTCGAGTCAGCCAGTGAGCATTCGAGTCAGCCAGTGAGCATTCGAGTCAGCCAGTGAGCATTCGAGTCAGCCAGTGAGCATTCGAGTCAGCCAGTGAGCATTCACCGACAGGAAAGATGCTGCCTGAAAGTCTCCTGCGATTGGAGGACAGCTCCTTTCCAAAAATGGTGTGTGTGCCAGAGGTGTGCAGACCGCAAACACCAACCAGGGCTTTTCATCTCACAATAAAACAAAATACCTTTTTGCTTGTTTTAAGGTACAGATTACCTTTAAAGACAGATTTTTTTTTACCTGCTAGGTTTGCATACATGCTCAAACTTTTTTCACAGCAGTAAGGCATGAATCAACATTTATATAGCACTTTTCAAGACGCCCAAAGCATTTTACAGAACCAGTGGGGAGCCACTTCAACCGCCCCCACTGTGCAGCCCCCACCTGTATAATGTAATGGCAGCCATTCTGCACCAGTACTCTCACCACACAGTAGCAAATGTGGTGAAGGGGCCGGAAAGAATTCACTAATTAGATATTGGGGATGATTAGGAGGCCAGATCTGAAAAGGGCACAGTGGGCAATTCTGGCCAGGACATTGGGGTACCACCCCTACACTTTTGAATGATGCCCAGAGATCTCTTATGACCTCACAGAGTCAGGACCTCGGTTTTATGTCTCCTCTGAAGGACGGTACCATTTTTAAGCACAATGTCCCCATCACTGCACTGGGATCTACACAGACCATAGGATGGGGTAATACTTCTAATTTTAGCATACAATTTGATCGATCTTTTACGACTGAATGTTCATCTAGCGTGAAAAGCATATATGATGGCAGACCAGCATCAGCCGTACCTCCCCAGCCCTGCCAAGCTCGAGCTCCACCAAGGCAACAGGGCTGCTGACAGGCTGCCCTCTGCTGGTGGAGGTCTGCAGGTCCACCCTCCAGCTCATGCCCCGAAGAGTGGGCTCCCAGCGACTCTGCCCCAGGAGGCTCTCCCTTATCCGGCTCCGCTGGTTCTTCCAAAACTTGGACAGGGCGGCTGCCTGCTCCGCACTCACTGCCCCGCCGCCCTGCTTCCTAGTCTGGGCTGTCAGGAAGGCCTCCAGTTGGGCTTGATCCATATCAGCTGTGGCAATGGACTGAGGCAAAGGGAAACAGCAGCATAGAAACAGCACCATGAGGAACAAACCAGGTGACAGCTACTCATTTTTCTGCACACTACAATTACCAAATAAATAATTAAAATTCCATCTACTTCCAGATGTTGTTTATCAATATGCTTACCAATAAATAGGACATAAAGGTTATCATCAGGTGTCTACCAACTTTCATTATTACTAATTTATCGTTGCAGAGTATGTGAGACGTAAGTACATGGTTGCTCATACATCTATTAAAACACGTAACTATACAGTACATCTCTTTATGTTAATCATTTAGAGCAATTGGGAATGAAAAGACAAGTTGTACTGGCGTCGTGGGGGGGTGCTGGCTGACTGACCTTTAAATTGACGGAAATGCAATAAGCTGTACTGAGACAGCTACCCACCCTGTTAGAAAATCTGCCCAGAAGATCACGAAACACAACATTTAAAATATCTGATCATTTAAACATAGCAGTTCGTACTTTAAAATGGAAGGAAGGAAAACACCCTGAAACGGCCATACTTAAGGCTGACGATAACTTGATTTTACGAAACAATTTAAACGACAGCTGACAGCCACTTCGTAACAAATGTTACGATAAGTAAAGCACCATCACAAAGTGCATGGTGCAAAGCTTTAAGACAACTGAAATTACCGATGAACATCGGCTAGTTCTGCAGCTTCTCAGGACCCAATTCGCTAATGTGAACAACTTAGGCTAGTCTACACGACCAGGCAAAGATGTTGATTTGACCATTATGAATATTAGCAATGAGCACTGTCACTGAAAGCAGGCTCTTCGGCTACCTTTAAGAGACCCTTCATCTTCTCATGCAAAGTATGAAACTCTTCTTGTGACAGATCTGAATAAAGCTCATTCTTCAGAAGTTCTTCTGTAATCTCCAGATTATTATAATATGCTTTTTGAGCTATTCCGTTTAGTAAACCGCTGAGCGACTTAAGATTGTCGACATCCGCCATTCTGTCTTGCGCGAGCTTCGGCCTCCGGTCACGTTACTCGGATCACGTGACCACTCTATCACGGAAGGTGGCTTTTCATTCTACAACTGGGCTCGGGCGCCACCTTGTGTCAGAATTGTGTAGTTGGTCTCAGAATGGTCTTCCGCCTGTGTCTCGAGGTCTGCCATTGGCATGTTCCCTTAAGGCAATCTGAGAAGGAAACACAGAACACGAGGCAGCGTTTACACTTGAACACACTGGACAATTTTATAAGATTAACCGTATGAATTTCCATTTTGGGGGGTGGGGTGGTCTACACTAAACAGAAGAAAACACAGGGAGACCACGCAAACTCTATACATAAACCCCTATATCAGGTGGTTAACCATAGTACCTTTTTAAAATATATATTTCATATTAATTTAAAGAATATCTTAATAATTTACAGAGTGAACAGAACAAATGTCCACTGAAGGTCATTCACATAAAAACACGTCTCTTATGTGCGATTTTATTATAATTAAGTTATTCTTTATAATCACGTTATTTCCATATTAAGATGACTTACATGTTATACCGTAGTTTACTTCCCAATGTTTATGTAAAAACAGATTATACATTTTAATAAACTATAACTGGGGTGACCATATGTCCTCTTTTGCTCAGACTTGCCCTGTATTCGGGACCTAAAAATTGCTTACATTTCGCTTTATTTCAGGTTGAAATCTACTTTCTACAGTCGTAATACTTTGTGCACATTTGCGTTGTTTTGGCGTGTCTCTGCTTCCTGCTATCGGTGTCCTTTTTTGCAAATCAAAATATGGTCATCCTACTGTAACAAAAATTTGTAGTTTTTTATTTACTCTAGTTTATTGGAGGACAATGTGTCAAATAATGTTTTTTGCACGTTGCAGCAATAAGTACACGTCTCTCGACTATCAGTATCCGCTTTTAATTCTTTTCTTTTCTTCGTGCCTTTTTGTATGAACAAACCTGCACAGATTACACTGCTTAATTTTACCGCTACGAATATCCCACTTGTAATGCCGCATTATAATTACAATTAAAACTTTATAAAGCAAAATACATTATGTTGAATTATGTCAACAAAATATAAGTAGATGTATTATAAAGATTTGTTAATTTAAAAAACTCATTTGAATGGTTCCCACAAAATTATATGCTACAGAAAATAAATACATTTAACAGGCATTTTACTTAGACAGTGAAACAGCGTCATATTCATTCGTCAGAACGCACGCATTGGGTCCTTTCGCCTTCCGTCGCACCTCAGGGCTCTGGAAGGTTCCGTGACGGAACCGCCTAAATTGAGGAAAGAATAAGGGGCCAAGTAAAATCTACATCCATCCGAGGCTTAAAATTTATTTCGGGGGTCGGGGATACATCGACTCTCCTTTCACTAACTGTTATAATACCTGAATACAAAAATAAGTAGCCATGCCTGAAGTCGTCGGTGCTTCGAAAGCTTCCAATGGAAAAAACAAAGGAGGCGCATATGTAGATCGGGATAAGCCTGCCCAGATTCGCTTTAGCAACATATCTGCTGCAAAAGGTAACAGTGCATTTTGCACTTTCATTTCTCTTGATTATTTTCATCTCTGCGTATTTCCTAAACGGAATAGTTGGACTCGGAGCTGGCAGGTTATGCGGCAATGAATGAAGTAACGGTTCTTGCTTAGTCTGCAGTCAGAAACTGTTCGGAAAGATGAAAAAATAATCACGTCCTGTCATTTTTCGTTATCCCATAATGTATTTATGCGCCGAATAGTTTTCTGATTGCTTAATCGTAACATGCTCGTCTTGGTAAATCTTTGCCACCATGAGTTTGCAGAAATCACGATGCCATTGTAAGGTCTAACATTAATGATTTTAAAAAACAAAATCTATTTCATTTGTCGTACTATGGATGTTAATGTCCAAAAAAATCGTTCCAATTGGAAGTAGACTGAAAATTATTGAAACTGCTTGAGATTCTTTCTGGTTCGAAATGATGGCCTTGTTTGGGCTGTGCGGGGGTTAACCACTGACGTAACATATTATGCTAATATCAGTATGTAATATTGAGCGGGTTTGAAACATTTGAATTTGAAATTTATTCCTTGTTTTTGCTTTGACAGCTGTTGCCGATGCCATCAGAACCAGCCTGGGCCCCAAGGGAATGGACAAGATGGTAGGGAGAGTTGTGCTCAACTTAACATGTCTGGTTGTGTTGATCACTTTGTCTAAAAAGGGCATTTCTTGTCTTATTTAACTACAGATCCAGGACGGTAAGGGCGACGTCACCATAACCAACGATGGTGCTACCATCCTTAAGCTGATGCAAGTTCTGCACCCGGCTGCTAAAATGGTGTGTGTGCTTACGTGGGGAGTTTGCCACAGTGATGCTCTCTGCTCCTGTCATGCTCATGGGCTGCCTTATGCATGGCAGGGGCTCTTTAGTGGGATTGAAACAAACCAATAAAAAGTCTAACATCTAGGCTGGAGGGTTAAGGATGTTTCATCGTTAGACTCCACGTGGTCTCTGACTGACAGCTTGGTTAAAACTGTGTGCCCCATAGCTGGTGGAGCTGTCAAAAGCGCAGGACATTGAGGCTGGGGATGGCACAACATCTGTGGTGGTGATTGCTGGAGCTCTTCTTGATGCCTGTTCCAAACTTCTCCAGAAAGGTGAGTTTTTAGTTTCCTTTGTACATTGTTTAATCCTAAAAAAACATTAGCAGAGAGATCATCCTAACTGCTCCTATCCAAGTCCAAACCCAGAATCAAGCTACCGTTTCAGCAGCGCTAGCGGGGGGGCGATGTTATAATGCGGTGCCTCTGGCAGGTATCCACCCCACCACTATCTCGGAGTCCTTCCAGAAGGCTGTGGACAAAGGCGTGGAAGTGCTGACGAGCATGAGCCAGCCCGTGCAGCTCAGCGACACGGAGACGCTGCTCAACAGCGCCACCACCGCCCTCTGCTCCAAGGTGGTGTCCCAGTACTCCAGCCTGCTGGCCCCCATGAGCGTGGATGCCGTCATGCGAGTCATCGATCCATCCTCGGCCACCAGCGTCGACCTGCGGGACATCAAGATCGTCAAGAAGCTTGGGTAGGCGTTGCCACGGGAACGGGCACCACGGCACATAGATCTCAGCTGAGGCTCGGCGGTGCTGGGCAGCTTTTGAGCATGATTGGGGGTCTGTGATTATGGGCCAGATCATGTTCTTGGTTTCCTCTCCCCAGCATCTTCATTCAGAGTGTGCAGTAGACAGAGCTTACAACTCACTAGTTGTTCTTCAGCTCATCACAGTAAACCGGTGCCTTTTCCATTCATTCATTGGTCTTTAAACCGCTTATCTTGGTCAGCATCCAAGGGGGAGGGGCCTGGAGCCTATCCCAGGCAGCATAGGCTGAGATATACCCCGAATAGGATGCCAGGCCATAATAAGGCGCATAAACACACATACGGATATGGACAATTTCGAGCCACCATATAATTGCATATCTCTGGACTATTGGCGGAAACCACAAAATACAGGGAGGTCTTGCTAATTGCACACAGTTTACAGGCATCTGGTGACTTTTCTTGCCTTAAATGCTAAGCAGCAGGTTCCTTCTGCAGGGGGACCATTGATGACTGTGAGCTCATCGATGGACTGGTGCTCACTCAGAGGGTGGTGAACTCCGGCGTCTCCCGCGTGGAGAAAGCCAAGATCGGACTCATTCAGTTCTGCCTCTCTCCTCCGAAGACCGACGTGAGTCTCATTGTGACTCGGTCATCCTGAACCGTACCATCTGGCCCAGTGATTAGATGGAGAATCTCTTGAGGGGCGAGCCGACGTTTCGCTTTGCTTCTTCATGCAGATGGACAACCAGATTGTGGTGTCCGACTACGCACAGATGGATAGGGTCTTGCGTGAAGAGAGGGCCTACATCCTCAACCTGGTGAAACAGATCAAGAAGGCTGGTTGTAACGTGCTGCTGATTCAGAAGTCTATACTTAGGTAACATTCCTCATATGGGTTTTTGCTAAACTCATGCTGAGTTCTGATTTAATGATTTGCATTGGCTAAGTACAGATGCTTCCCAGGTTACAATGGGGTTACATTGCGATAAACCTGTCGTTAGGGAAAAGTACATTTTAATACAGTACATCTAACCTGACAAACATCATAGCCTAGCCTACCTTAAACATGCTTAGAACACTTACATTATCCTACAGTTGGACAAAATCACTAACACAAAGCTTATTTTATAATAAAGCGTTGAATATCTCATTTAATTTATTGAAAAATGTACTGAAAGTGAAAAAAAACAATGGAACTGGAATATCCATCGTAAAGTTGAAATATCGCAACACGGACCAGTGTAACCCGGAGAGCGTCTGTAGTTCACCGTGGGTTATAAGTGAGTTTATTGGTTATCTGTCTATTGCCAGTGAGTGACCTGCCGTTGGTTTTTGTCTTCAGAGATGCCCTCAGTGACCTGGCTCTGCACTTCTTAAACAAGATGAAGATCATGGTCGTCAAGGATATCGAGCGGGAAGATATCGAGTTCATTTGTAAGGTAGATGGACTTGCGTTGGCCCTGGCGTAGTGGGTACTTTCTATCTGACAAACTTGACTGTGTTGAAAGTGGGTCCAGGGCTTCATCCGGTGGTGTGTCTGTGCAGACAATTGGAACCAAGCCCGTCGCCCATATCGACCAGTTTACCCCTGAGATGCTGGGCACTGCGGAGCTGGCAGAAGAGGTTAATCTGGATGGATCTGGGAAGCTGGTCAAGGTAATCTACTGAATCCAATGAAGAAATCTGCACATGTACTTAACAATAGACACTTTAGCAATTAAAACTCTTGCCATGTTTTAACTTTCATGTCAAGTTACCTATCAGGTAATTATCTTCGCAGTGTAATAGTCAGCAGAATAGAATGACTTTGGCTTTATTGTCATTGTGACAAATTGCAGCGAAACTCAATGCATGTGATTCCTCTGCAATGCTTTGAGGTACATATGAATACTAAGGGAATTAAGATAAACTAGTATGTAAAATATTAAAACCATAAAATATATGATTTGAAATAGGTTAACCGCTGTATATGATATGTGTTGGCATGTTTAGTAAATGTAGTTTATTACATATGTATATAGTATGAGATAAGCATGTATTACAGTAGTACAGTTAACAGTAATGAGGGTTATTGTACAGGTCCTTGTGCTGCTCTTTGAGCTACGAATCCAATCTCACTGAGAGGTCTGTGCCTGCCTGTAGATCACTGGCTGCACCAGCCCTGGGAAGACTGTCAGCATCGTGGTGCGCGGGTCCAACAAGCTGGTCATCGAGGAGGCCGAGCGTTCCATCCACGACGCCCTCTGCGTCGTCCGCTGCCTGGTGAAGAAGAGGTGCGGTGCTGGAACTGGCCTTCAAAGGAGCATGTTTCTGTGCAGTCTCACTCATTTTCTGACGTTTGCATGAATCTTGATGTCCCCCCTGCCCTATGACTCTCTGCAGGGCTCTGATCGCAGGCGGAGGGGCCCCTGAAATCGAGCTGGCCCTGCGCCTGGCAGAGTACGCCAGGGTCCTGGGCGGCATGGAGGCCTACTGCGTCCGGGCGTACGCCGATGCCTTGGAGGTGGTGCCGTCCACACTGGCCGAGAATGCCGGCCTCAACCCCATCTCCACCGTGACGGAGCTGCGTAACCGCCATGCCCAGGGCGAGAAGACTGCCGGGATCAACGTCCGCAAGGTGGGGTTTCCATGGGATCTGGGTTCCCTGTGCAGGTTACTGTTGGCCCACTGTGTTTCAGTCCTCATTAATGACATGCACACATGGGTTATGCTCTGGAGGCCTGGGATCTGGGTTCCCTGAGCAGGTTACTGTTGGCCCGCTGTGTTTCAGTCCTCATTAATGACATGCACACATGGGTTATGCTCTGGAGGCCTGGGATCTGGGTTCCCTGAGCAGGTTACTATTGGCCCGCTGTGTTTCAGTCCTCATTATTAGCATGCACACATGGGTCACGCTCTTCCTTCTCATAGGGTGGTATCTCCAACATTCTCGAGGAGCTGGTGGTTCAGCCCCTACTGGTGTCCATCAGTGCCCTGACGCTCGCCACGGAGACGGTCCGCAGCATCCTCAAGATCGATGATGTGGTAAGGAGCCTTCCATCTTTGCCCTTAATGATTAGTAACCAAGGCCTGTCTGCTTAATACCCCTGTGCTTTTACACAGCTAGTGCCATATATTATGCTGTCCTTTAATCAGTTAATCTGTTTTTTTTTTTTTGAAAATAAAGTTATATCAGCTACAAATCAGAGATCATACACAGCCATTCCAAGTAATGCTATTATGCTGGTTTTCTGGCATCCCTGACCAATCTGTCTTTACCTTACAAACATGGTGTGTACCACATGAAAGCCACTTTGTTTTGCAAACCCTTGGTTTTCCCTCTTACACGTGGCAGGTGAATACCCGATGAGCAGGGGAGGTGACATCGCAAGGAAAATGCCAGGTCACCGCGTGGCATCATGGGAGTTAACTTGCTAAACATGATGTAGGTGTCCTCTGTGCGAGCTAATTGTTACCTTATTTAATAAATTTGTTTTTCAAATGAGCCTTTTGTCTGTGTTCATCTGTTTTATGACTTCATTCAGTCACAGCGTGCTTATTCTAAAGGAGTAGTTACACTGCAATATGGTAACCATTTTAAAATGGCACCATATTAATATCTTAAAATTCTCATGAAGAACAGATGCTCGTTTCATTCAGTGCTATGTGGGGATGCTGTACTTTTCATGCCCTCGAAACAGCGATTGTGATGATAATGCAAATGTTGTCCAAACTGTTGTCCACGACATACAAGATTATTACACATTTAGTTTTTTTTTTGTTAAGCATATCAAGCTGTACATTTCTGTAATGGTTGCCTGGTCTCTAAGGCAGTTGGGAATTTGTTGGACTAATTAATACTAAAATTGAAGATGCCTTTTAGTATCTGGCACATGAGGAGCTCTGTAAATGGCTATCACACTTGTAATTCTATTACTTGGTTTATCGCTAAGCCTTTTATCAGCATTTGGTGTGACATTTTCTTAAAGCGTGTTAGTTTAAGAAGGCCGTCTGAGCACAGAAATCGTTGTCCGCTTTACAAAACGCCATAGGCTTTTTGGCCCTAGAGCCATACCGTTGTAGCAGAACTCCAGTTACCGGGGCAACGACGCCTCGGGTTCCTATAGGACTGTCCGATGAGTGGGGTAGCAAGAAGTATATCTGAAGATTTAGCAATTTGTGAGAGCAATGGACAATTTACATGGGACAAACGTAATAGTGACGTCGTGCTTAAGGCCGCCGGTAAAGCCGAAGTCTAAGGCACCGCTAGCGCTTTATGAGAGAGATAGGGGGGATCCTCGCGCGATGGGGCGCACGGACACCCGATGTTACGAGAAAGAGGTAAAGTAAACCGACCCCCACATTTCAATGTGAGTATACCCCAGACAGAATGTCCGATTTATAACTTTTATTGCAGCTGAATAACTTTATAATATAACTTTCTTAATAACTATATAAAATGTAGGAAAAAGGTTCGATGTTAATTTACTTAATACTGTGACAATTTAAAAAAAAAAATCACGTGTACTCTTACTAAATCTGTATCCAGACTCTGTTCTTGTTTGGAATTAAAACAATAACGAGCATAACTTTTTCGTTTTTAAAAGCTGCACAATTTCGTGACAGATATACAATCATTTCACTAAAAGGCACCTTTAACCAAGCATACAACCGTACGTATTTTTGGTTTAAAGATTGACGTTCATGCAGTCCCTTTACTTTAAAGATACTGAATCTTATGTCGTAATATATTAATTATATCTTTATTATATCTTGTCCAAATTTGCTATTATTGTCAGGTAATATAAATTATATTTATGTTATATTTATAATTTAGATATTTATATTTATAAATTATGAATAAAACTCGTTTGAAACCCAATAAGAAGTGTGGTCTCCCTCCCACCATCATGGGTGCTGGTTCCGTTCTTGCCTGCGGCTATTGGCGTGCAGAGTTTGCATGTTTTCCCCTGGTCGCGGGTTTCCTCCTGCTTTGGGTAAATCGGTGTACCTCTGTAAAGGAGTGACGCCCGGTTCAGGGTGCCCCCTGCCCTTTAATTGCCCCGTGCTCCTTGGTATAAGCTGCACAACCTTCCCATAGACTGTAGGAAAATTAATAGAATGGATGATCATTGTGATTGTTAGCCTGTGTAACTAAATTTATGTTTTGATACTGTTGAAAACAGCTATATGGTGAATTGAATTCACAGATTGACCAAACAATGGAATACACTGGATACTAAGAATCTGGTATTAAAAAGAGCATGTAACTTTATCAGGGGTCATACAGAGAATGTGATTCAATCCAGCATTCATATAAAAATGGGTTAGACTCAGCATGATTCAATAAAGTTTGATTACATTTCTTTTCTTTGTCCTTAGCTGAAATTACATTTATGCTGATCATGGACTAACAAATCAAACATGTTCTAATATTACAAAGGACTTTTCTATCTTTATTTATTAACAACATGCATTAACTGTCTATTGCACATGCAGGTAAACCCTTGCTTTCTGTATGTATCTACATATTGATACCAAGACAGCCAAAAAGCCCTAAAAGTCAGTGTCAGCTCTCTTACCTGGGGCTGTGTTGTCTGTAAGAACCTGATATGTTCAAAACAATGGCACTTAAATCTTTGTATTCCCATATTTCTGTATTTCTATTGTTGTATTCTTATTATTAACCCTGTGATCTTGATCAGCATACGCATTTAGAACATGGATGGGATATTTATTAAAATATGTATTTGTTTATTTGATGTTTAATTAGCTCAACATAGTATATTGAGGCATGAACTGTATGCCCCCCCTCCCCGTGTCTCAGGGCATATACCCCCCCATTTAAGCCTGCGACGTCCCACTTTAGCTGACTGCCATATGGTCTCTTAATCAGTAGACACGGTGTTAATGAGCTTATTTGTGAAGCTTAACCCCGCAGAGTTGGCTTCCCCAGACTCAAACAAAATCTGACCTGAAAGCCAGTTTTTCCATCATTGCAAAAGAGACACATAATGAAAGCTTTCCTACAAAGTGTGAGATTTAAAAGGTGGTTCTTTAGGTGGGACGTAACCATGGATCCAGACAGGATAAGCTTATCCCAGCAAGAACATTGGGGGGAATGGTAGCTCCCCGGATGAGCATGTCTTTGGTTTGGGGAATTAAATCATTGTACGTGGCAGAGCCTGAAAACTGCCCTATGAGCAGAGCTGAGGCCGGATTCAAAGCTTCACTACTGAGCAATCATGTGACAGCATCATGTGTCATGTGACCATGCTGTGATGCCATATAAAACATTAAAAATGCAGTTCAGCATTCAGTAAAGAGTGGCTACTCCACAGAGCTGTTCATATAGAATAATCCAGCTTTAACAGGTACTGCAGCTGCATTACCTGTAGTTTCTTAGCTGACAATTTTATCTAAAACAAGGATTGATTCTTACCCATCTATACGCCTGATTATTGCACTAGTGAAAGATCAGGATGAGTTTTGCGCTTGAATGTATCAGCATGGTCCCCCCAACAATTGAAACACAAGACAACGAACTATCGAAATACAGCAAAGTAAATCAAATATAATACTTGCGTGATCTTTGTCATTCTTCACTACTAGCTGGTGTTTGACTCTGAGTCAGATGACGGAGGTGGAGGGGCTGAAGACCACACACACTGTCCTTTGACTTTAAAGGACTGTGGGATTTCCAGGGATCATTTTGACTTGCAGGAGTTCTGCTTATCCAATGAGGAGTATTACAGGAAACTGGAGGAGCTGAAACAGGCCCACCTGCAGACCATGGCAGAGCTGGAGGGGATGTACCGGCATAAGCTGGATATAAAGGACGCACCTCCTGTGGATGATATCGTGCCTCACAGGTTTGGCCTCACCTCCATGTGCACTATTTACTCTGTTTCTCCTACCTGAATCCCCGAGTTTCTGGTGCCACTTGTTGACAAACGTGTAAAACATATAAAATGCTCATGGGAGTTTCACATACACAAAAATGTTCTGAGGGCAGAACAAAAAATGACTGGTTCAGAGAGATAACCAGTCAGATTGTAGAGAAGGTGGGTCCAAACAACTAAAGGAGGCAGTACCAAGACGTTTGATTGGTTGGACCCACCTCCTCTACAATCTGATTAGTGATCTCTCTGAGCCAATCATTTTTTGTTCTGTCCTCAGAATATTTTTCAAAATGTCAGTAAACCTCCCATGAGTATATAAAATACCTTTTCTTACAGCACTAATAAAAATCCTAGTATTATATTTTTTCAGGTTGCAGTGGACAAAGCCCTGCTCCGTGCCAGTGAAGCTGCATAATGCCTCGTCTGCCCAGGATTTTGACCACTACGGCAGCTCTGGAATGTCGGACACTTCAGAAGACAGCTATGTAAAGATCGAGCCAGAGATGAATGTTGTCATCTCTCCAAAGGAAAAGATCAAGAACATGTGGCAAGACTTCATCATCGGGGAGCTGACCCCCCATGCCCGGTCTCCATCCTGCTCCCCACTGAGGATCCAGCCCATGAGCCAGAATCCTGGAGTCCTCAAGGACAGAACCGAGGGCAAAAAAAAACGCATTGGGCAGGAGCAGCATCCTGATGGCCAGAGGCCTCAAATAACTGTGCCCAAACCCTTCCGGATGACACTGCGTGAGGCAGAGAAGAAGCAGAGGATAGTAAGGTCTCGCTTGGAGGTGGAGCTGGAGAATGCCATGCTGAGGAAGCAACTGGAAGAGCTGACCGAATGCCAGAAGAAGTTCCATGCCAGCCCCGTCCCCACTCATGTCTACCTCCCCCTGTATGAGGAGATCTGCGAGCGCAACAAGGAGCGGCGCAGCCTCTCCCGCCAGCAGAGAACTACCTCCCAGAAGCCGTTCAGCTTCTTGGAGAGGGAGTGTCGGAAGAGGGAGCAGAAGGTCCAGCTCCCCAAGGAGGAGAAGAAAGCTTTCAGGGCAAAGCCGGTTCCGCGGAAGGTGTACGACTCCACAGTAAGTGAACGCCTCAAGGAGGACCAGCTGTACCGTGCCATCAAGATGCAGATGCG
Source organism: Paramormyrops kingsleyae (assembly GCF_048594095.1). NCBI lineage: Eukaryota > Metazoa > Chordata > Actinopteri > Osteoglossiformes > Mormyridae > Paramormyrops > Paramormyrops kingsleyae. The sequence continues at coordinate 7,150,157 of NC_132816.1, forward strand.
GGCCCAGGAGCTGCTTCACAGCGCTTCAATGCCACGCAGCATGCTGGCCCGACGGTCGAGCAACAGGCAGAGGAACATGGAGGGAAAGACTGAGGGGACCATCCAGGCGGATCCCAACTTCCGGCCAAAAATCAACAGCGAGGTGCCAGATTTCGATGCCAGCTACCAGAGGTTCAGGAAACGGCTGCAGGACAAGCGGAACGTGAAACTCCTGACCGTCTGCGAACCCTTTCATCTGAGGACCGCTCAGATCCCATCACGGCGGGACCGGATCCAGGCTGCCATGGAGGCAGAACTGGAGAGCTCCAGAGTGACACGCAGGCCATATAGCACCCAGGCACAGGCTGTGGGCTCCAGCCTCCATTCCTCCTTTTCAAGTAGCCTGGAACTCCTGCCTCCCAAAATCACAGATGCTGCCAAAAAGCGTCAAGAGGCCGTGAGGTAACAGCTCACTGGCCCCCCAGTCACGCCCGTGTGCTATTAGTCCGTAGTTTGAGCCCATACGTCGATTAGAGTCATATTTTTTGTGGAAGAATGAATCCCATGTGAAGTCTCTCCCTCCTTCGTCAAAATGACATACCAAGTGTTCGCAGTATACAAGCACGCAGGATATCAGTAGGGACATGTCCGCAGATTTCCCAGCTCCCGCCCTCAGCGCCAGTCTTTTTTCTCCACGTAGAAGGGCACTGGAGCAGAGGAGGAAGGCTGAGGAAGAGGAAGAGAGATGGCGAGAGAAGCAGAGACAGAGAGAGAGGAAGCTGCAGAAAGTGATCAGTAGACGTGCCCTGGCCAATGACCCGCACACGGCCCTGTCCCAAATCTGCCCGGCCAAACTGAAGCAGTTCAGGTACCAAACACTGCCCATGTCATTGTTTCTGCTCCATGACTATTACTAGTATGAAGATGAGAGCACCAGAGCAAGCATACAGACTATATAGACCTTTTCTTTCTGTATTTTGATTGGAAACTGTCCTACCCAACTGGAGTATTAGAATCTGAAGGTCGCCGGTTCAAACCCAGCCTCAGCACGTCTGCGGGTCCTTGAGCAAGACCCTTAACCCCCAGCTCCCTGGGCGCCGCTATGGGTGGCTGCCCTTCGCGGACAGCTTACTCTACAAAACAAAAAGAGCACGTTGAGGGAGGCGTGAAGACAATTTCCCCAAGGGGATCAATAAAGTATCGATTATCTTTATTATTAGTATTATTATTATTATTATTATTATTATTATTTTGATTCCCTAAAATCAAGTAAATGCTTGAATGTGCTATTATCAGGAAGTTAAAAAAGAAAGTTTTCTCCAACCAGAAAGTTAAACATAAGAAGTGTTCTGATCATTGGTCTTATGGTTACACTTCTAATCGTGTTTTAGTTTGTTTAATTTTTTTTTTAATATTCACTGTTCATTTATATGAATATCCCAGCTTATTTTAGTTGTATTCCTTAGTTAACATATGGACTAATCTGTTATTGTCTACATATAAGGGTAACACTTCTAATGGCCCTAGAACTACTAACCACATTGTCAGAAAAAAAGTACCCTTTTGTCACTGGGGCTGGACCCTCTGCCAATCTGCCAATTGTACCCTTAGCTGTAGGGAATGGTACCCTTTAAGGTACAGAAACAGATTCTGATGAATATTTCTGTACCATTGATGGCACATTAATGTTGTTTATGCCTTTGGGATGTTCCTCAATGTCCATTTCTGTACTTTAAATTAGGCTAAAAGGTACATTTACCTACAGCTAGGCAGGGGTAGAAATTTCAGGTCCAGAAAGTAAAAATCCAAACCAAGGTTTTGTTTCAACCAACCAGTTGTGTACAAAAAGTCACAGTCGCAGACAGAGTACTTCACTGCTTGATTGAAAGAAAATCTGGATTTTTGCTTTCTGGATCTGAAATTTCCACCTTTACAGCTAGGGCATAATTGGCAGACCCTTGATGGTACAGCCCCAGTGACAAGCAAAGGTACAAATTTGTAATCTTTTTCTTCTGACGGTGCATGTCTGTTAGGGGCTTGCTGATCTTCCCTCCGTACTTCGGGAGTTACCGCTGCCCTGTGTGTTTGGAGCAGGACGCAGGACCGCCAGCGCAGGAAAGAGTACGGGGCAGAGATGAGGGAAATCCGGGAGCGGGTCGCGGGAAGGCCTCTGCTGCTGGAGCAGGTGACGCTGGTGAGCTGAGTGTGTTTTCTAAAAATATATGCAGTTAATAGATCAATCAATAACCATTTGTTTCATCCAGCTGCCAATACTTGGAGTAAAGCCAATGTTCCGAACTAACTGATTTTAATTACAAACCACATGGACTTTTTTTCTGCATTAGAAGAACGCCAAGCAGGCTGCAGAGAAGCGTTTCGCTGAAGCACTCAGAGGGTATGGACTGACCCAAGACATCGTCAGCTATGGGGCATCGAGGCACCTGCTCTCAGAGAAATCCTTCAGCTCCTCCTCCCACACTGATAAGCTGAGGTGACTTTCACCCCCCTTCTGACTGAGAAATAGTTCAGGCTGGTGAAACGAAAGTCAGAGTCTTTATTTATCATGTGCACAGTATGGCAAAGACATCTGCACAATGAAATGTTTGTGGTGAGACTAAAGCGACAGAACCAACAATCACACATACAATACAGACATACCACAGAAATACAATGGGGAGGGGGAGAATGTAAAATAAAATAAGTAAAAATGAGATAAATAGAAAGGAATAACTCTGGAATAAATAAACCAGATCTTGAAAAATAGTGAAAACGACCATTGCAAGGTGGCGATCAATGTAATTAACCATATTCTTATTACATTCTTATTTGATATCAGGTGTAAAAGCAGTAAAATATCATTAGGTGCATGTGTGAGTGAATGGTGTGTGAGTGAATGGTGTGTTAGTGTGCCCTGCAATGGGTTGGTTCCCCATCCTGGGTTGTTTCCTGCCGTGTTCCCGTAACCTCTGGGATAGGCTCCCGACCCCCCATGACACTGAATAGGACAAGTGATTTTAGAAGATGGATGGATGGATGGATGGAGTATCATTAGGATTATTACAGATTTTTTTCATTGAAATCAATTCTTTAAAGTCATTTAAGAAATTTATGTAAACCTGTAAAAATCCATCTATTTAGATATAGAATAGACAACAGAATTATTGTTTCTCTCTACTAATAATGAAGACCCCGACTGGAATCACAAACAGATACATGCAAAGTTTCAGGGCCTATAGCAGGGCTATTCAAATCACGATCCTCAAGGGCCAAGCATTGCTGATTTTCCAGCCTTCTTTTACCTGTGAGCGTGATGTGAAGCCTCTGGCCAATCAGAATCATTCATTATTAAACTAACTACCTGGTAGAACTGAAAACAAGGCCTAGATTTGGAATAGAGGGCCAGATTTGAAGAGCCCTGGCCTGTACACTGGTGAATTGGTCAACAGAGATTGTCAATGTTGTGTGGTACTGTGGTCTGTTTCAGCAATAAGAATGAGGATGCGGCAGGGTCCTCCTCAGGTGCAGAGTCCTCTCCAGATGGTTACCCAGAAGACTTTGATCGAGAGCAAAGTGAAGGAGAGGAAGAAGGAGAGATGCATCAAGTCCAGAAAGGCACAGAAGAGGAGGACAAGAGAGTAGACCAAAGTGAGCTGCAGGATAACGAGGATGAGACCAAAGAACAGCATTTAGAGCAGGAAAAGAAAGACGACGGTGAGCAGGAGTGTGACAGGAAGGCACCAAGCCGAAGCTCCGGTGGTGAAGAGAGCGACGCAGAAGGCGTGGAAGGCTGTGAAGAACATGACAGTGAGGGACCCTGAATCCATACGCACAATGGCTGTGTCCCAATTCAGGGGCTGCATCGTTCATAGGCCCCATTCGAAGACTGAATGCGGCATGACAAGGCTGTCCCATTTCAAAGGCTCCTTCAAATGCGGTCTAGGAACACGTCCTCCTTTTGCCAAAGGGTGGATCCTACGTAGCCCCACATATCCCAAGATGCATTGCATGGACCTTCGAAGGACGCAGCCTACAGAGGCTACATAGACCATGTCCTTCGAAAGATGCAGCCGCAGAATTCGGACAATGTACAGGCACAAATCGACTGACCCAAACTGCACGCAAACACGGTGGAGAGATAACATTGTTTACAGAGTATCTCCCCCATTTTTACAGCTGAATTATGAATAAAATAATAAAAATAACCCTTATTAACATTATGATGTTCCTTTGGTTTTTAAAACCATTACCCAATTGCCCAGTAAAATCTTAATTTCTTAACCAAACCAGCACACTGTAAATGTAACTTAAAATATCGCAAATGTACATTTATAATTTAGCAACTATAATGATTATTTTATGTTCACTAAACTATAAATATTTGTTCTTACAGAAAAGTGTTATGTACAACCCTGTTGGTTTCATTTTCTGGGGTTTTATACAAGATATACCTGTTATTTATAAAATGACTTTGTGTTTGTGAACGTGTATAAGTGAAAGTCCTGCATCTGCATAATGCAGTCCATTTCAAAATAAAACATGAAGTACGTAAGTTCGTTACATGAATTCAATGAAAGGTAGTGCTTGATATATGCTCAGAGCTTAAGCCCAAAATAAAAATTCCTTGGATAATTAACTGTTCTATGAGCTAGGCTAAAGAATCCTCTTTTGCTATAGAGCATGTGGTTTTAACCATTCCTGCTATATATCAGTTCCTTATTTTCAATAAAATTAAACGTGACGTGAAGTGCTCATCATACCTTTTAACATTCACTTTCTGTTGCAAATTCTCAATAAAAAAACAGATTAATTATGCATTTTTTACAGATGGGGAAAAATGCATGTGTTATAGGTGTGAGCAATCTTAAAGATTAAGGAGTGCTAGCTTGATTTTAAATAATTATGTTTGAGATGGTCAATATTTGTTCAAATAAAAGGTGCAGTCTGATTTTACACACTAGGTGGTGCAGTTTAAATACATATTGTGGGTTCAAAATATTACATGACAACACGAATATCTATGGCAAATTCAATGTTAAATGCTGTTTAATGATTTCATAATAAAAGTACTTTTACACAGCTCCAAGGAAACCTAAAGAATCAAACTAAAATTAATTAAAATTCACAATAGCAGTAAAAATGCAAGAGATCACTCAATGGGGTTTTGTAGAGAGTACAGCCTTTAACAGGTTCTTGGTTTTATTTCCCATCAAAATGTACATCACATGCAATCACGCATGCAACAAAATGTACATCACATGCAATCACACATGCAACAAAATGTACATCTACACAATGTGCTGCAAAAATGCAGGGCTCTTGTAATTTCATGCAAATGTGAACTTTGAAGTTGTATCAGGGCAGAAGGGACGGGACAAGGGAGGGGATGGCATCCTGTGAGACATAAAATTACGCCAATCATACTCAGCAAGAGGGAAAAAAGCAGAAAACAATGGCGATAGTCAACCTGAAACATATTCCCAAGTGAGCACACTTCCAGATTCTCCCTTCTTGTTTAGTTTTACATTGGACTGGTTTATAAGAATGTTATTTTACTAGTAAGAATTAATTATGTTATGACAGGTCAGGCTTATACTAATAAAAGACAATTTGGCTTGCCATACTACCTAAGCAGTCAGACTATGCCTTAATCATTACCATGTTTCCTTCTCCCCAGAACATCACAGACAGACCTTGTGCAGGTGTTCTGGGTTACTGAAAAGCAGAAAGAAAGAGGAAGAAATTCCTTCTGTTCTGCATTACTGAATGCTTAAAGATGGTCAATCAAGCCAATAATGTCATTTTAATTTAAATACTTATTAAAACTATTTTATTGATAGATTGAACCCATTGTCTAGAGCTTACAACTGTCAATATATGGAAACAATCATTATTTGGTACGTAGATCAACCCACCTGAACAACAACACATTTCAGTAAGCTTGGATGTGAAAATATCTTAGAGACAAGAGACACTGATGTTGATTTTTTTTTTTTTGTTATTTCCATACATACAACGTTAAAAAGGGTATATGTGTTTTCAATTAGCCTAATCGATAGCCCAAATTACAGTTAAATTCACTTATTTTGAAACACTAAAATAAGTGATCTTATTAGATGCATTATAGAGTAATTACATCTACCTCAGTGATTCCTGTAATTTGCGATTGCATATATAGTTGTTGTAACTAACACAGTAAAGTATTTCGTGCAGTACACACAATAGCAGCATTTCGGTCAGTGGCATTGCCCCTGCTCCCACCACGCTGCGCATTTTAAGCCGGATCCGAAGCCAGTATTTTTCCACTTCCAAGCATTCGCTTGAATCTGTAGCCCATGACGTAACATAGGGCGGGCATTTGTGAAAATACGCCTTTAACCCGCATTTTGAAATCTCTGCAGAAACTTTATAAACGCGCCGATGTACCTATTAGTTTATTCTTAGCCTTCACCCCCTGTATAAAACGAGGATATATTTGTTAAGTTTTAACCTTGTGCCTAGTGCCCAGCCTGTACTATTACTCTGCTCTAGTTCACCAGCGCAGCCACTCCCCTTTGTGGTCAGTGGAAAATTACCAGGTTCATAGAATCGCTTCAGCAACACTTATACCAAAATCTAAGGCTGTGCCTAAGCACTTTTACGGGACTTTAAAAATACTCCTTTTAAAAGAGCGATACATGTAAAACTACACGTTTTGCTGGACTTTTTCGACGGTAATGTGAGTTTGCACGTTATATGTTTGCTTTATTTACTGACCGCATTGTTAACCATTGAAACGTCGATAGTTCGGCTAAATTCTGTCACCATTTAAAATCGCTTAGTGACGGGGAGAAAACGGATGCAGATGCTTCGTATGGCACAAATTACATTTGTATTTTGACAGAGAAAGCTAGCAAGGAACTTGGGTCCATGATAAGCCCGCCTTCTTTTTCATAGAAGGGGCGGAGAAGTTAGGGGCTGGTTTGCTGGAATTGAAAAGGATTGACGACTGAGTCAGCCTATAGATCGAGGGCTTTGATGCCCTCCAGCCTATCGGATTGCGCAATGGGCGTGACCTTTGTCAAAAATGTCTGTGGCGCCATCGGCTGAAAACTAAACCGAGATGGAATCTCCCAGTCTGAACCGGTTTCATCCGGTTACGAGTTTGTCGCCCGAGAAGAGGGGAAGCACAGGGTTACAGTCTTTAGAACCGCTTTGCTGCACAAAAGTAATTCAGAAAGCAACACAGCGGTGAAGCAAGGATTCGTTCTTTATTTTGTGAAAATGAGGCGGAGCTATCCAATGCTCAGCGTGTCGTAGACATTAGGGGGATTACACCAGTGGTTTTTTTAGGCTAACTTACAAATATTCAGTCCAGGGGAACTGGGAGCGATTCTGAGTTGAATCCCGTCTTGTTAATTAGCAAGGCAGATAGCTGAATAATATTGCTATTGCTGTACCGCGCATCATTCAAGGCTTTGGGTTAAAGTTTTCCAAGGTGATTGGGCCAGTTCATAAGTTGTCTCCTTAATACATAACTCTGGTCCTTGTCACTTCTTATGATGATAACTCGTTAGACACTAGGTTATACGTAAAATAGATTTGTGCACAATTGGATAGACATTCGACCACTATAGTCTATTTGGCTAAATCACTGGTGGAATTAAATCAACAGAGGTGGACAGTGATTTTTAACTTAGGTAAGTAATTTGTTACTATCTAAGGATTTGCGCGACCGCGAGAGGGTAGTTGTTGCAGTGCGACATGTGACACTGATAACTCATGGATTTGTGCGATTCTGCCAAGCTAGGGCCTTGGTTGCAATTGAATGAAAAGTCGCGTCTCCCCAACTACTGGCTGCCTGGTTACGGCGCCCTTGAGCGGATGAAACCGATTCGGCAGATGCTTATTTAGTTTCGTTTTTTCTGTCATTATTTAACGAGCACCTAGCTGCGGAGCTGGCAGAAAGTTGGAAGTGCGGCGGAAGATTCTAGAAATTGTTCCAGCACCCGCGAGCTGCGATGTCGGCAGCTGGATCACGTGCACGAGCCTTCGGAGCGAGGTGTAGTTACCTTGGTCCTGAACCTGCTATGGCCGGTGACGTTCAGCTGGTCAGCACGGCTCATCCGTAGCGCATTAAGCTGACTGCATAATCGTCTTTTTAGAAAGGATTTTAATAGTCCGACGTCCTGGGGACATAATGTCATACATAGGTTTTGCGCCTGCGGGAGAACGATGCGCTAGCATTACTCCAGAAATTCACCTATCAAAACAAATGACGTTTTATCAGCGTGATTTGTTGCGGTTGTCTCAGTTGAAATAAATCCATTTTGATGACGGATTGAAGAACGATTAAATATGGAATTCATATTCACGTCACTCCTCTGGCTCTGGGGGTCGACTTGCAATTGTATAATACACATATTAAATCCAAATAATTTTTGTTGTTACTGAGAGTTTAATATAATTGTCTTTTACATAGTCTTGACACTTAGTATGTGTCATTAGGTCATACTTTGATAATTACCTTGCAGTCTAGATACGGTTAATTAGACGAGATTTGTTGTAAATCGGATATTAATTGTATTGTAAACAATATTCAGCAGTTCTATAGCAAGACTCGAGTTAAGAAATAAAGTATCTCTTGCGTGCATTAGACACTTTGCTGTCATCGCTCGAGACGAATTTGAAGAATCATTAGGATAGGCTTTAAAAAGTGAAGAGCATCTCAAACAAATAATTTTCCGTAAAATAGTTAGGAAATATTGCTGAAATTTGGTCGACCGACATGAATGAGAAAAACTGGTGTAAACTGGGTACGATTAAATATGAGACCGATTAAATGATGAAACTTTTGTCTTGGCATTCATAGATCTTTTGAGTCTTATTTGAATACAGTAAAGGCCACAGCATTGTCCTTTGGGGATAGTGGCCTTAATTTTTTTGCCCCGCCTACAAGTTGCAGATGTAAACAATGTAACATAGTACATCGATTAACGTAGACTTTGCTGGAATTGTTTTCATAGACTTTTGTGGGAACACTCTGTTTTTACACAGGATGAAATTAGAGAAATTACCATGTTTCTGGCATTTAGAAGACAATAGGCTGCTCATCAGTACCGCATCAATAGTTCGGTTTTGTGGGGTGGAACACAAAAAGGTTTTTGACGTTAAAAGGAGAGTTATCAGTTGGTGGACGTGTTTGGAATCATGTGCGCGCATGCATTAAACAGACGTAAGGGGGGGCGACACTGGTTGATTCACCTGGCCTTTTACTGGACTGTTTCATGCCCTCAGTCACAACCCACCATCATTCTGTCTGTCATTGTAGAGCTCTATGCCAGCAGTTATGACAATGTTAGCCGACCATGCAGCTAGGCAGCTGCTGGACTTCAATCAGAAGCTGGACATAAACCTGCTGGACAATGTGGTGAATTGTATGTACAATGATATTGGATCACAGGTAAGAATCTGTATTTGCTTGTTACTGCCTTTTATGACTTGTATGTAGTATAAAATCACTACATATGAACATATGAACACTGTGTTTCATTTACCTCTGAGGTCGGAATTCGGAACTGGGAATGACGTCACACACAAGTTTACAGCATTCCAGTACAGCAAGTCGGAAAGCCATTTAGCAGTACCAGGGACCCGATTCGAAAAGCAAGATTTTTTGCTTACCCGGATTAAACTTGTTGGATTTGATTTAGCCCAGTTTAAATGGCCTTTATCATTATTCACTTACATATAGCCCAAACTACCTTAAATCTGACAAGTTGTCTGCTTAAGCAAAGTCATGCTTAATGAAACGGGCCCCAGTTATTTAATTGTTAGCCATTGTTAGCAATATCATTGGATAACAACACATTACATGGTATTTTGCACATGGTAACAAATCCACAGATACCGGTTGGACAGTACTGTATGTACTGTACAACCAACTTAATGAGCCACAGATAAGACAGTATGAACTATAGCTTAAACTTCTGTAGATAAAGGGCACAGCCATCTTGAATTCTGTGCTCACGGTTGTGCTGATTTCTGAGTTCATGAGTCGGAATTCCGATTTCAGGGGCCGTTTCAGTTGGAATTTCCGACTAGGAACTCGGTTCACATGGAACACAGCATAAGTAGTGGAGATGTGTTCAGCCACAAATCAGAAAGATTGTGAAGTTTTAATATTCTGGTGCTTTAATATTCTGGTGAAAATGATGTAACTCTCATGTACCGATGATTCATCCTGCGAGGCCAGCTGCACTCATCGCTATTTGAATTAAAGGAATTTAGCACCTTTTCCCCCTCTAACAGTGCCTTGCTATAAAAGTCATGTGGACAGTGTTGCTGGTTCGACCATTGTGGTTTGTTTGGACCATCAGGCTCCAGAAACAGTATTTATGTCATGTGTTCTGTCAGACTTAACAAGCGGATATTTTTGCATAGTACTTTAGTGTACCCTGCGTACTGCCATACTACTTTAGTGTACCCTGCGTACTGCCATACTACTTTAGTGTAGCCTGCGTACTGCCAGTGGTACATGTGTCAAAGTTTGAGAACCACTGACTTACATGAACCATTAGCTAAGGAGGTGGGTACTTGGGGTATAGGACACTTTGCCTGTGATCGGAAGGCCGTTGGTTCAAATCCTAGCATTGGCAGAGCGATTCCATCGTTGAGCTCTTGAGCAAGGCCTCAAATGCTCCAGAGATTATCTGATGCCGCTTTTACAAAAAAGTGTATGTTTGTTTAGATAAAAAAAAAATTAAATGTAAACTTGTAAGGGCAAAGTGTCACCTGACTTCTGAGGATATAAATGACAGGGCCTGTCAGCAGTTATTCTTTTTACCTGGAGAATTAGATTGATGGTGCTATCTATACGAGTAGTGACTAATCAGTTCATTTCCAGCCACTGTGTTAGGGCATGATTGATGTTTTGAAAGTTCCGTAAGTTATTTTAGAACTATTGGAGGCATTTATGTACTAAAAGAGATCTCTTTTTAATAGATAACGGTGCTTTATATCTGTCACTAGTGATGACACTTTTTAATTAATCTGGGTCAAGCTCATTTTTTATTTGCTTAAATCTCAAACTGTTAGGTCATTCAGAACATACACCGGTTAGTGCGTAGCAGAACGAAATTACATTGCATTAACTCACCATCAGCCTAGCAGAGTGTATTAATATTAAAATTTGTAAATTTAAATGGAAAATTAATAGAAAATAGAATATAAAGTTGAAATAGAATATACATAGAAATATATTAACCGCAGTATAGCAGCAAAAACCAGTGTACATCATCGTTTTGGATATGTTGCACTAGACATTTTTTAAAAAACAGTTCTTGAAAGTGACATGTACATGGATGAGGAGGGGGGTGGGGAGGGGTTGCCATGAGTTAAGAGTTCAGGAGTCTAATGGCTTTAGGAATTAAGCTATTACAGAATCTGGCTGTCCTGGTCCTGATGCTACAAAGCCTCTTCCCAGAGGACAGCAGGGCAAACAGTCCGTGGTGGGGGTGGGCGGAGTCTCTGATGATGTCAACTGATATTGAAGTTGTTTTTCAAATGCATGTTTAGTCTCTCTTCAGACTGGCGCGTACTGCATTGGGTAATATAATGAGATTAAATATTAGTTGCAGTCGGTGTCAGATGTTAATTTTACAGAACATTTAACAATCAAGTTGCTTATCTACTAAGAGTAGAAAAGTACTTATACGTAACTTGATGTGTTTGAAAAAGTGTTAACCATTCAGTAATTTTTTTTTCATTTGATTCATTCTAGCAAAGAATGGCGCAGGAGGTGCTGACCCATTTGAAAGAGCACCCTGATGCTTGGACAAGAGTTGACACCATTTTGGAGTTCTCACAGAATATGAATACCAAAGTAAGCCATGCAGATACGCAGTGCATGTGATTTCCATTATTTTTAAAGCATGATTAAAATAAATCCTGAGAAGCAAATTTACTGCTGTTTGTGAAAAGCCAAGCGATCTCATTTGTTCTCACTGTTATTTATGTGTGTGTGTTTCTGTTTGTGTGCGTGGTTATGGTGGTGGTTACACTAAGGTGCTTTTGGTTGCCTTCTTCAGGTTGCACTCTCAGGGCCCTCTTCTCTCAGCTGAACTCTAGTCCTCTCGCTTAGTGCTCAGTAGCAAAGTACTGTTACTTGATTTTACAGTAGCCTGTTTTCAATTTGAACATGAAATTTAAAATTCAATGTATTTCAATTTAAAGGTCATCAGTTACCCTATGAGTTCATCTTTACATACTCATTTTTCCATTTTACTATACTTTTAACTGCCATTGTTTAGATGTTATTTATTTTAATGTTTCAGTGTTCACATTCTTGCTTGCCTTTTGAAATTGACCTTATCGCTGACAGTAACCACTATTGTGTGAATTGGTGCATCAACAGTTTGTAAAAACCAAATTTTGTAGCTTGGCAAACATCTGGTTTGCAGTGGAACTGAAAATATTTACAGGTAAATATTTCAGTTTTTGTTAAATTAATTCCTTCAGCTATCAAAACACCATATTTAAGTGCTTTAACATTTGGCATATTTTCTCTGTTGCAAGATTTATTCCAGCTGTTAATATTTGATATTAATCTTAATGTTCCATTATGTTGATTGCTTGTAATAGGATGAAACGGGGTGTCTCTTCCTGTGCACCTTGACACAGCTAGGCTTTGGCGGCAGGCCTCCACAAGGTCTACCCTTTTGATTCCCTTTGACTGAATTCTGTTCATCAGTTTCTATTGCATTTGTTTCATTGGGAGGAGTGAGGGTTCAGACTGTAGTCTCTATGCTCCATGACACAGAGAGAGAGAAGTGTGGCAGCAGGTATTTCTCCTGTAGGGGTCATACATCTCCCTGTTTCTATTTTTCTATTCCTCTATTTCTGACTTTCCTCCTGTAATCTTAGTCTAATTGCTTTTCCAAAGCCTTGCATTATGGTAGCAGCCATGGTGTCAGTGTTGCAAGGTTTTGTTGACGGTTTTTCCTTATAAAGAACCAAATTGATAGTATGAATCTCAATAAAGCTTATGGCCAAAAAATTAATTTGACACCAGTGTAATTTTCTGGATGATTTCATCTAAGATTTTTTTGTCGCTCTTGATACTACAAATGCGTTTTAACCTTGACACATTAACACCCTGCAATGTCTGCTTCCCCCATTTCTATTCTAAAACATCAGTGATCCCTGCAATTGAAATACTGGTGGTCTTAAAAAACATCTACTAACAATGTTTAAGAAACCATTAGTCTAATTTAAAATAGAACTCAAATGTCTATTTTAACCTGTGGGTTGTCTTGCTGTTCCTTAAGAGACACACCAGTTTAACGTGAAAACGGGGGTTCATGAACTGATTCAGGTTTTCCATGTAATTATTATTATTTTATTTGTTGACGTTTGCACCCATAATGCGTGTCTGTGTGCTTGTGAGTGTTTGGATGCACATAAGCACCATGTTTGTTGTGCTGTAGCAGGCACTACTGTCCGGTGAAGCTGTCTCCTTTCAAGGGTCAGGCTGTTTACTTCCAGATTGATGTCCTAGAGCTCAGCTGTTTTTTTTCCTTGTATTTTAAATTGACCTCAAGGTGTCTTAAGGTAGCTGTATTCAAAAAGACCAAATAAGTATGTGGACGTTGTTTTTCCATTCTGGTGTTTCACTTTCTGGTGTGATACTGGGACAAACAGCAGGACTTCTGCAGGATTTCTTTCTTTTTTTCTAGATCACAGATCCGCGTAGTGAGTGCTGCATGAATTGTACTTAATGATTTGCCATTTGTAACTTTGGCAGGTAGAATTAAAAGCAACTTGTATTTTTTTTCTTGAGTTTTGCATGGTCTGATTTTCTTCTCTAAGATGCTATGGTCTAATCTAGACATATCCTTATGCATTACAGTACTATGCGCTGCAGATTCTGGAAACTGTTATAAAAACAAGGTGGAAGATTCTTCCCAGAAATCAGTGTGAAGGTAAGAACTGCTAGCTTGACATTAAAACTTGTTTTGTTGATTAGTTGATTATTCTAATAGCTAATATTCTGTCTTTCAGTGAAAGGCAGCACAAATAGCCTTACAAATTAAGGAGTATGAAGCCCTTTTTGTTTTAGAATGTGTTAATAGGATGAAAGATATTTTGGTTTTCTAAGGTAGTCTTTGTTTTTGTGCCTTTTGGTATTGTCATGACTGGCTTCTTTGGTAACATTCTCACATCTTAAGACCACGGGTCTATTGCCAAGCGTGTGCTAAGCTTCTCTGTACTCTTTGAAAAGAGCACTAATTTGCTTTCTGCTCAGCTTGGATTTTTACTATAGCAGAATGTGATTTGCTGCTTTGAATGTGCTGGTCAGATTTGTCTTTAAAAACTGCAACTATGTATGGATAAGAGAATGAAAATTTAGCATTTATTTGAAATGGAAGAGTATTGGTGCAATATTATACCTGAAATGTCTTGTGATTTCTGGTTTTTACCCTCATGTTATAATATTTGTGCTCCTTGGAAATTCATACTAAACAAGCAATGCCTGCAGATGATTGATGGGGGAAGACCAGTATTGTGTTTATTACTACAGAAAGCACTGTTCTCTGTCCGCCAGTTAGCAGTCAGAATAGATTGTTTAAATGTGTGACAATATGCTGGTTTAATCTATTGCATATAGGTCCCTATGTTGTTCTGTTGTCATTCAGTACATGTAGCCACAGAAATCAGTGAGAGCCATTCAAGATTAGGTGAAATAGACATCCGTGGGCAGGTAGAATATTACTTCATGTCATTTAACAGGAAATATTTAATTACTGTTCTCTTTATTACTTTAGGCAAAACCTAAAAATAATCACCAGGTCACAAGATTACCGCAAAAAAATGAGCAAAATGCATGCCTTGCCGCATGGGAAAATGTTCTAGCCCTGACTTGATGAGGTTAATGGAACCGATATTTCACAAGTTTTGTATGCAGTGTTAAATGCTAACTTTTTATATTTTCATGAGGAGGCACTTGATGAAGCTGAGCCATATGTGGGCAGACATTCTAATACATAAAATGGACGGTGGGAGCAAAATCTTGGGCAGAGTGATTCTGTGCACCTATCCAAGTCTGTGCGTACCTTTGGAAACTTTATTTCAAATGGGCTGTGGTTCCATCAGATTGCTCTATATGTGTTTGTTCAAAATGTTAATTTGAAATTGGCCTGGCTCATAGAACCCGTATAATTGAATAATAATTGAAATTGATTTAATTAGCAAATGAGTTACTTGTGCGTACATCTTTTTAATTAGGTAGTGCTTTCCACACCTTTCTTGGAATTTTGTGCTTCTGGAACTTTTTGGGTAGACAATTGTGCGTATTTTTTTCTCCCCTTGCATACATGTATTTAAAATGTAATTTTTGTATGTACCCCAAACACTGTTGCCTTGGTAAATGTGGAAACATGTCAGTAAACCTATTTATTTTTCTATTTTAGGAATTAAAAAGTATGTTGTTGGCCTTATTATCAAAACTTCATCAGATTCTGCAAATGTTGAGGTACCGGTGTATGTTTTTTGTAATTACGTTTTTCCATTTTGCTTTAAATTGTCTGGAAATGTAATTGGAGTAATGTGGTGGTTTTTAAGAGATTTTATCTGCCTTTCAGAAAGATAAGGTGTATATTCGAAAGCTTAACATGATCTTGGTCCAGGTGAGTGAGCAATTTAAGAACTCTAATTTTGTTGTGGCAACTTTTCCTTCATTGATCATACAGGAAGTTGTTAAATGGCTGTACCTTGATTTAACTGCCGTTATTCATGAATCTCCTATCTATTTAGATCTTGAAGCAAGAATGGCCCAAACACTGGCCAACTTTCATCAGCGACATTGTGGGTGCCAGCCGTACGAGTGAGAGCCTGTGCCAGAACAATATGATCATACTGAAACTCCTTAGCGAAGAGGTGTTTGACTTTTCAAGTGGTCAGATGACCCAAGTCAAGGCCAAGCATCTGAAGGACAGGTACACTGATTTTTATTACCAAAGACATTCAGATGATTTCCACTGGCATTAAAATAAATGCTTAAAATTGTATGTTATTGTAAGTTTGGTCTTAAGTCAACAATTTTCTCTCACAGCATGTGCAATGAGTTCTCGCAGATATTCCAGCTCTGCCAATTTGTCATGGTAAGTTAGAAACTGAGCTTCATATGCCTCCCACTCTAAAAAAGAAGGCAAGTACTGGCTTCTAACCAGTTTTTTTTTTTTTCCCTTCCCCCAGGAAAATTCCCAGAATGCCCCACTGGTTCATGCGACATTGGAGACGTTGCTGCGCTTTCTGAACTGGATTCCTCTTGGATATATCTTTGAAACTAAACTCATCAGCACCCTCGTGTACAAGGTAATGATTCTTTAGCTTTGGTCTGCTCGTCTGAAGTGGTGGAAACGTGTATTGGCGTTTTTATTTCAACATCTCTTTCTTCTCCACAGTTTTTAAATGTTCCAATGTTCCGAAACGTGACTCTGAAGTGCCTGACTGAGATTGCGGGTGTGAGTGGCAACCAGTACGAAGAGCAGTTTGTTACTCTCTTCACTCTCACCATGATGCAGCTCAAACAGGTACTTGTGTCCAACCTTTTCCCGCACATTCCACACCACCCTCTCTTCCATGACCATGTCTCACTAGGCTCCATACTGTTCCTTTTGCTATTTTTGAGTTGTAGGCATTTGATTTGGCTGTTTTGATTCATGTGTGTCTTGTTCATTACAAATTTATTGGTTATTGATATGAGTTCATCTTTTTCAAAGATTGTTTCCTCTTGATCTTTTGTATGGAATCTTTAACATGCCTGCATCTTACTTGTTCCATTAAGTGAAAGGTGTTATTGCTTGTACTAAAGCTGATTAATTACTAATGTTAATGTCCATTCTCCATTAAATCAGATGCTTCCTTTGAACACAAATATCCGTTTGGCGTACTCCAGTGGAAAGGATGATGAACAGAACTTCATCCAGAACCTCAGCCTGTTTCTGTGCACCTTCCTGAAGGAACATGGCCAACTGATAGAGAAGCGGCTGAATCTTAGGGAGACCATGATGGAGGTGACGTTCTAGCCTTTAACACACTATCCTAGTGTATATGCAGGATGTAGTTGTCTTTAGAGGCAGGAGTTTCTGCTATCTTCAACCCCAGATATGAAAAGAATGACCTGATTCACTGACTGAGTGGTAAATAAAAGGCAGCGTGTGTCTGAGTGGGCTAAGCCTGTGTGCTTGTAATCACAAGGTCGCCGGTTCAAACCCAGCCTCAGCACGTCTGCGGGTCCTTGAGCAAGACCCTTAACCCCCAGCTCCCTGGGCGCCGCTATGGGTGGCTGCCCTTCGCGGACAGCTTACTCTACAAAACAAAAAGAGCAAGTTGAGGGAGGCGTGAAGACAATTTCCCCAAGGGGATCAATAAAGTATTGATTATTATTATTAGTAGTAGTAGTAAATAATAATATGAAATGATGACCAACAGGCTCTGCATTACATGCTGTTGGTGTCAGAAGTAGAGGAGACGGAGATCTTTAAGATCTGCTTGGAGTACTGGAACCATCTAGCAGCAGAGCTGTACAGGGAGAGCCCATTCTCCACCTCCACCACTCCACTGCTGGCTGGCAGCCAGCACTTTGAAGTCCCTCCACGGCGGCAGTTGTACCTTCCAGTGCTCTCCAAGGTTGGTATCTGTAGTACTTATTGATCATCCATTTTATTTCAAGGATGTGGTGATATATTCGCTGCCATTAAGACTAAATGCCGCCACATCTGTTTGCTTTTCTTTACCTTGGCAGGTCCGTCTGCTAATGGTGAGTCGAATGGCAAAACCAGAGGAGGTTCTAGTGGTGGAAAATGACCAAGGGGAAGTGGTCAGAGAATTCATGAAAGACACCGACTCCATCAATCTGTACAAAAACATGAGAGAGACTCTTGGTGAGTGTTAGAGCATCTGAATATACTTAAATTGCAGGCTGATGTCTTCCTGTATTACTGCATTGGAATTTTTTCGCTAATATACAGCTTCACGCCCCCCCCCCCCTTCTCCGACAGTGTATCTTACACACTTGGACTATGTTGACACGGAACGCATAATGACTGAGAAGCTGCACAACCAGGTCAATGGGACGGAGTGGTCATGGAAGAATCTGAACACGCTGTGCTGGGCTATGGGTTCCATCAGCGGGGCTATGCATGAGGAGGATGAAAAGAGATTCCTTGTCACGGTTATAAAGGTGTGGTGAATTTGCAGTTAAATGTTTACATGTGAGTCCCCCCCCCAATTATCTATACACTAATGGTAGTATCTTAATCCCTAGGATTTATTGGGTCTGTGTGAGCAGAAGCGAGGCAAAGACAACAAAGCCATCATTGCCTCCAATATCATGTACATTGTGGGACAGTATCCCCGCTTCCTGCGGGCACATTGGAAGTTCCTGAAAACTGTGGTCAACAAGCTCTTTGAGTTTATGCATGGTGAGTCTGATCAGTGTCGTGAGTGAGTGAGTGAGTGAGTGAGTGAGTGAGTGAGTGAGTGAGTGAGTGAGTGAGTGAGTGAGTGAGTGAGTGAGTGAGTGAGTGAGTGAGTGAGTGAGTGAGTGAGTGAGTGAGTGAGTGAGTGAGTGAGTGAGTGAGTGAGTGAGTTCAGTTAAACATAAGGTACAGAATATGGGGTGGAGAATATTAGTCGAGATGAAAACTTGGGTTCCTTTCTGTGCAATCTTCTGGCTCTGATGGGTTGAGTTTGGTTTGGCAGAAACCCATGACGGTGTACAGGACATGGCGTGTGACACATTCATCAAGATTGCGCAGAAGTGCAGGAGACATTTTGTGCAGGTGCAGGTGGGCGAGGTCATGCCCTTTATTGATGAGATCCTGAATAACATCAACACCATTATCTGTGACCTCCAACCTCAGCAGGTGAGCCCTCAGAACGCATGGCTGGGAATTCTGAGATGTTGCCTAAAGACCAGCTGAGCAATCATACCTGTTCTCATTCTTTTTATTGATTTCAAGCATTTTAATGTGTGTTTTTCCCTGGTCCTCCAACTTACCTTCTCATGGTTGTTGTTGACGTGGGGAAAAGGCCAGCTGGAAAAATATCAATTCAGTAAAAAGTGACATGCCAAGTAGGGGACAGGCTGAATGTGACAAGTGCAAGCCCTCTAGAAGTGTTTTTTAAAATATTTTTTAACCACTAAAAACTAAGGGCAGTGTAGGAAAATCTACTCAATATCCGACCCCAGATATGAAAAGAATAACCTGATTCACTGACTGAGTGGTAAATAAAAGGCATCTGATTTTTTTTCACTGTAACCCTTGATTCTTATTTCATTTTTTAGCAACACTAGATTCTTTCACAATTCTCTGTTTTCCCAGGTGTCAGACTGGGGGAAAGGAACAAAATCAAATTTTGCACCTGGTACCTCTAACAGGCCATACATAACAGTAACCAAGCAATAACAATGGCCCAGAACAGAGAGTGAAGCTTGCACACCCCGAAAGGCTTTTATTCTGCACATCTTCCCAAATACACTATATGGCCAAATGTATATGGGCACCTCTGTAAATTAGTGGAATTTGCTAGTTAAGCCACGCCTATTAATGGCACAGCTGGATACTTAGAGACACAGCCATGTGATCTCCAGAATAAAAACACTGACGGCAGAAAGGGTGGTTATACAGGAGATGTTAGTGACTTTCAGCTTGGTACCATCATAGGATGCCACCTGTCCAACAAGTTGGTTCCCCACGTTTCTGCTCTGCTAGTGCTTGAATGGCAGCAGCTCCCACGAGCAATATTCTGGAAGAGCAGAGGCTGCTTCGGTAACAGGAAAGGGATGTTGGGCAGGCTGGTTCCCACAAGCTTTTCGCCATGTAATGTACATTTAAAAAGCCCTTCTCCCATTAAAATTAAACCTGAGGTGGACAAAAACCAGAGGTGAGGCATGATGCTGGAAAGCTGCCTTCAGACCCTACAGCCCATAGGGTCTCTCTGTGCTGCCCCAAATTTGTATATATTTTTTGAAAGCTCCAGAATCTCTACACAGCACTAATTCTACCAGCCTGTTATGTGTTGGTACCCAAGACTAATGCCCTATTGTGGAGCTTAATTTCCCACATCTTTCCCATTGGGTCCCCATTAAAATTTTGCTTCATTAATTTTTTTTAAATGTTATTTTTATTAGTCTGTTTGTTCGATAAATTTGAAACCACAGTTCTGTGCAAAAGAGGGATGTCGTCCAGTTCGGTCTGGTGGCATCCTATAGCTGTCACTCTTGGGCCCCATTTGGAAGATTTCGCTTCCCTCTGTTTTGTTTTAATTAATTTTTGATACAGGTAGTTCTGTGTAAAAGTGAGTCTTCTGCTTTCTTCATTGAGATGCTGCTCTGCCTTTTCCCCCCTCCTTCCTCTCCGCATGATCAGGTCCATACATTCTACGAGGCTGTGGGCTACATGATAGGTGCACAGACAGACCAAGCTGTTCAGGAACATCTCATTGAGAAGTACATGCTCCTTCCCAACCAGGTGTGGGACAGTATCATTCAGCAGGCAACCAAGGTGTGTATGTGTATCTGTGTGGGAAGCCTGTCAGCTTAAACCAACAGGACCTGTTAACACTGCTTTCGGATAAAGGCCTTTAGTCTGCCAGTTGGGTGCAGAAAATTATGCCAGTTTTTCTGTTTCTTTAGTGTTATAGTACATGACTTATTTAAATTACAGTATAGTGTTTGTAAAACAATTTATTCTTTTGAAATATTCATGTATAACAGTTTGTTCTTGTATGTTTTTATATAGTATTACAATGTCATGGATTAACATCTGTTATGGCATATGTGACAGCAATGCTGGAGACACGGAGAAACTGCTTGGAGATATTTGTGATGCATGACTGTTATCTGACACATAAGGACATTGTGATGTAGATTCTTTGTCACATTGTGTGAACGCCACCGAGATGTAATCAAAGGAACATTTCAAATGCCATTAATCTACGTTACTCTGAATTTGGTTGTTCACAGAATGTGGACATTCTGAAGGACCCAGAGACCGTGAAGCAGCTGGGCAGCATCCTGAAGACGAATGTGCGGGCGTGCAAAGCCGTGGGCCACCAGTTCGTCATCCAGCTGGGTCGCATCTACCTGGACATGCTCAACGTGTATAAGTGCCTGAGTGAGAATATCTCTGCAGCCATCCAGACCAACGGTAGGCACCGTGCTTAGAGATGTGTATATTTCTTGGTGAGCGATGGATTTCTGTGAAACTTCTGGATTCTGATTCGTATTTTTAATTGATTCCTTTGCAGGAGAGATGGTTACAAAACAGCCTTTAATACGAAGTATGAGAACAGTTAAAAGGGAGACTCTGAAACTTATTTCAGGCTGGGTCAGTCGCTCAAATGATCCACAAATGGTAAGTATTGTCTTGTGAAGCGAATGGTGATTATACATTCTTAAAAAAAAGAAAAACAGAATCGTAAGAGATAACAGTATCTTGTGCATGTTTAACTGTTAATATAAAAGCGTGGTGCTGTTTGCAGGTAGGAGAGAACTTTGTGCCACCGCTTTTGGATGCTGTGCTCATCGACTATCAAAGGAATGTTCCGGCAGCCAGAGAACCCGAAGTTCTCAGCACTATGGCAGTCATCGTCAACAAACTGAGTGGACACATCACAACAGAAATCCCCCAGATATTTGATGCAGTTTTTGAATGTACCCTAAATATGATAAACAAGGTAAGTCATGCAGTTCATTGCAGATTTTTTTGGGTCGTTTCCCCTGCAGGGTTGTGCTTATGTATGTATTACTGTGTCTCTTACTAGGACTTCGAGGAATTCCCAGAGCACAGGACACACTTCTTCTACCTTTTGCAAGCTGTGAATTCACACTGCTTCCCTGCTTTCTTGGACATTCCTCCAGCCCAGTTCAAACTGGTGCTGGACTCCATCATCTGGGCCTTCAAACACACCATGCGAAATGTGGCAGACACAGGTATTCTTATACTCCACCTCCCGTTCCATACTTTTGGGATCTCTGTAATATCTTCCTGTGATCAAGTGGTTAACAGGAAGGTAAGGGTCCATATAAGCATCAAAATAGCAGAAAGTGCTTACTGTTTATTGCCTGTAGGATCGACCAGCTCGTGGTTTCATAGACATTGGTAATTAGTGTGTTTCTCTCATTTCTTTCTAGGCCTGCAGATTCTATACACGTTGCTTCAGAATGTTGCACAAGAAGAGGCAGCTGCCCAGAGTTTTTATCAGACTTACTTTTGTGACATCTTACAGCATATCTTTTCTGTTGTCACAGATACGTCCCACACAGCTGGTAAGAAGGTGGATTTTTTTGTGGGTTGCAGCAGGGGACCTGTTATGCAGGGAGTATTTAATTTGTGAACGAAAGGTGTGTTAAATCTTCTTTCCTTGCAGGTTTAACAATGCATGCATCCATCCTTGCCTACATGTTCAGTTTGGTAGAGGAAAGCAAAATCTTTGTCGCGCTAAATCCCACATCTCCAGTCACCAACCTGGTGTTCATTCAAGAGTATGTGGCCAACCTGTTAAAAACAGCGTTTCCTCACCTGCAGGAGTAAGTACTCGGCCCCCCAGGGAAGGCAGTGCACCTCTGCTGCTTAATTATGGTTCTCATCTGTGTTAATATTTCACGTTTTAGCGCCCAGGTGAAGGTATTTGTAACTGGCCTCTTCAGTTTAAATCAAGATATTGCTGCCTTCAAAGAACATCTGAGGGACTTCCTGGTACAGATAAAAGTATGTAATTTCCTTCCTTTCTGCACGCATGTACTTCAGCCATACTACTTGATGTCAAATGTTTTGTACAGTAATGCACAAAAGGTGCTGCCAAATGGTATTTAGCATGTAGATTTACTTTCCTTCAAGGTCATACCTGTATAATTTTTTTTTTACAAAATATGTCAGCTTCTGTCATTTTTTTGCTAGGTAAGCGTTATTGTGTTGTCAGATCTGCCATAGGATGACCGCTAATATTTTATGATAGGATTTTATGATCCTAATTGTCTTGGGATGCTTACTATAAACCGTCAGTGGGGAACAATCTAAAAATGAGCTTTTATTGCCCAAGTATAATAGGATTTTTTTTTAATTGTTTCATTTCAACTACTTTCACTATAGATAGATGCAAATAATTTTGCATTCAAGGCTTAAATCTAAACCAGTCGCAAATATGTAGTCAAACCATACTTTCTCTTGAGTGTGTTTAGATCTTTAGAATAGGTTGGGTGCATAAATTGTGCTCTGCCTCCCAAATGACTATTAAGTTAGATGCTTGGTGGTAAAACAGTCCAACAGATTTGGTTCTCCGGTAAAATCGAAGTTTGGACACTGCAATTTAAATTGTTACTCTCAAATGCTAAATGAAACTGAGGTACCCATGTGGTTCCACTGCAGGAATTTGCAGGAGAGGACACAACAGACCTGTTCCTGGAGGAACGGGAAACATCACTGCGGCAGGCCCAGGAGGAGAAACGCAAGCTGCAGATGTCTGTACCAGGCATCTTGAACCCCCATGAAATTCCAGAAGAGATGTGTGACTGATCTGGATATTTTACTTTTTTTGGAGGGGGGAGGGCAACCATTGTGGCTCTTAGACATGAGCCAGCCACGAGCGTCCATCTCTTGGATGTTTGTCGACCAAAACAATGCCAATAAATTATTCTGTGTCACCCAGGAGCCCTTTTTACAATACACATTTTATATGGAGACTTGTGTAATAACGTTCCTTTATTTCTATATTAGGTCCAGTCATATTCTTTGATTAGAGCTGCATGACGTTGTAAGAATTGAATTCATTAATTAACACCCCCCCCCCCCCGCACTTTTGCCGTTTGGTTTGAATACTGTATAATAAAAAAAAAACACAACTGATTTTGTGCTAGAAGAAATATATATTGCAAACTGTCATCAAACTTTTGAATGTGGAGTTGCAGAGGTGATGTGGTGTTCTGTAAGGGGGGGGGGGGGCTTTCAGCTTTTGGGATTAGGAATGAAGGTGTAAAAGATCCAGTTTTTTTTTTTTTTTTTTTTTTTTTTTAAAATGATGAAAGTCTGCTTCTGGTTTTGCTTCCAGTACTGCACTCTGTTGTCGGACAAATTTGTTGGGCAAGTTGAATCATGTGCATATCTCAAATGTAAAGCATCTTTTAATACCATAAAGTTGGTTATTTTTACAAAAATGTTTGCTGTGTGTGTGCTGTCGCTCAGCCGACAAGTTTTTGTTTTCCTCAATGAGGACTGTTGCTCTTTTGTGAGCCTTCATTAAAATTTGGAGTCTGAAAAGTGGCTAAAATATTTATGGGTTAGTGTAGGCAGCATAATAGCGTGTTTAATTCTAATGGCTTTTGAAATTAAATTGTACTGAACTACATCATTAACTGTGCTGTAGTGCTTCATGAACACTACTCAGAGCAAAATAAAACAGTGGTTTACATTTAAGTTGGTACTTTGCACTTTTCATTACTGTGCTTTTCCCCTTGATTATTTGGATGCTCCAGGACTGATCTAGTCTGCAACTGACATTTGCGAAACACCAAGCTCTTAATGAATGAACTGATTCAAACTTTTTACCAAGTTGGCAATGCTGTCTTTTTTACCTTCCAGATTTCTAGATTTATTATAGAACAGAATAACTGGGCCCTGTTGGGAGGGGGGAGCCTTTGTGCTACACAAAGCAGATCACGAGTCATCTAAGGGGAAAAAGACATTGTGGAGACCTATTTACAACTTAATAGTTGATATCTTGCGAACACTTTGGCAGACGTTTTGACAATATTATATGGTCCAGGGGTGGGGAACGTGATCCATGGAGGGCCGGTGCGGGTTTTTGGGATGGCCTCTCAATCAGCCAATAACAGCGGGTCCCCGGGACTGGAGTTTAGAACCACTGTTTTATTATTGGCTGATTGAGAGGCCATCCCAAAAACCCACACTGGCCCTCCATGGATCACGTTCCCCACCCCTGATCTAGGCAAAAAAAACATAAGAAATATGTTGTCTAGCTATGGCAGAAATAGCTGAAAGTGTGTGCAGTATACATGCACCATACCTAGCAATTCAAGATGGCAAAGTTGGAAGAATTCCTGCAGCAGTCTAATTCTGGGGCTTGTTAAAATAAAAAGCATTCCAGACGCGTGGCCCCTTAACTGGGGAGAGTTTGTGTGCAAGGAACTGTAAATTTTGAATGATTTACACGTGTTTTACAATACTTGCAGGAGGAACTA
Source organism: Paramormyrops kingsleyae (assembly GCF_048594095.1). Taxonomy (NCBI): domain Eukaryota; kingdom Metazoa; phylum Chordata; class Actinopteri; order Osteoglossiformes; family Mormyridae; genus Paramormyrops; species Paramormyrops kingsleyae. The sequence continues at coordinate 7,175,376 of NC_132816.1, forward strand.
AGCAGTGGTAATTTTGGTAATGTTTTCAATTTTCTGATTAGTGTCTGATCTGAGAGTACAGAACATATTCAAGCAATTTGAGTATTACCTCTTACATAGATTTGGTTTCTTAGAGATTGTACAAAAAAAACAGTTCACAAATTTCCTGTATGTGTTTCTACCCTTAGATTGCTGTACGTAAATAAAACTGAACAAGATCATCCAATGCCCACAGTAGGATATTTGTGACTATTGTTTATCCAGTATTTCTGTGCTTGTTTAGGATTTAATTTTATTTTTTTCCTGCATCAGGCAGTGTTTCTGTTTTATGAACAAAGATAGTCTTTTGTTTTTGCATACACTGTTTTTTTCCCTGACTACCTCACATAATTGTCAGCAGTATGTCATTTTTATGAGATCAGCATGTGTTTTCAGAATTTTTCCAATGTGAACTGCCTATCGTTAATACATGTGGAACAGGTTTTGGAAAGCACAAACACTCAACACTCGCTTCGTTCACTGCTGTAGGCCAGTTGTAATTGGGCCAAACCTGAATCCCTTTGGTAATCTGTAAATTATATTGATCTTCCTTTTTTGGATGTGCCGTCACAGAAATAAAGGTTCCATTTAAAATAATGTATAAGTGGCAAAGCAAAATATACGAGAGCTGACGAGTAAATTAAGGTCTACAGCGTGGGGGGGAACGTTTGCTCGTGTGCAGGTGTTCATTACTGGAGTGCTACATCCGACATGTATAAAGCAGCTTTTGACAATAGAATGTTGCATTCCAATCAAAATTTATGGGCAAGGGGTGTGATTTACACGGTATTTCTGACTAAAGTAACTATGGTAAATTCCGAAAGGTATGGTGAAACATTACGGCTGCTCAAGCAACGCATCCACAGAATCAGGCCTAAAAGAAAAACTTCTTTTTTCGTCACGACGATGCAGCGCCACACTGCAGTGGACAAATGAAGAAAGCAGTGACAAGCCTGAAATACACAATTGTTCCGCACCTTCTTTACAGCCCAGATTTGGCTTCGTTCCACTTCTGGCTGTTGCCAAAATTGAAGTATGAAGAAGGTTGAAAGGACAACATTTTTCCTAGGATGGCAAAGCTGAAGCTGCTGGACACAGATAAGAAACCAACCAGAAACACTCTTCATGGACAGAATGAAGAAAATGGATAGAGATTTGGGAAACTGTAGCAGCAAATGGGGAATATGTTGAAGGTACACTTACAATGTTTAAGGGAAATATAATTACTTCATTGTGAAATCATATTATCAGAAATTCATTTTATACAATTAGAGAATTCATTTGTCAATCAACCATTGTATATATGGTAAATAACATTTCTTTACAAAGTATAAAAACACAATTCAAGTGAGATTATACATACATTCATACATACAGTCATGTGAAAAAGAAAGTACACCCTCTTTCAGTTCTATGGTTTTACATATTAGGACAAAAAATACATTTAAATACTTAGGTTTTAAATTGAAATCTAAAAACAAAAAAAAAACAGATTCCACTGTGTCATTTAACAAAAATGAAGCCAAAATGGAGAAGCACCTTCAGCAGCAATAACTCAAAGTAATCATTTTCTGTATGATTCAGTCTCTCGCATCATTCTGGAGGAATTTTGGCCTGCTCTTCTTTACAATGTTGCTTCTGTTCATCGAGGTTTGCAGGCATTCGTTTATGCACAGCTCTTTTAAGGTCCCACCACAGCATTTCAATCGGGCTGAGGTCTGGACTTTGACTGGGCCATTGCAACACCTTGATCCTTTTTTCCAGCCATTCTGTTGAAGATTTGTTGGTGTGCTTGGGATCATTGTCCTGTTACATGACCCAATTCCCACCAAGCCTTACATTTGACTCTAATATTTTGGTATACAGAGGAATTCATGGTCAATTCACTGACTGCAAGGTGTGCAGTTCCTGTGGCTGCAAAATACGCCTGAGTCTTGTGGTTTGTTCAGATGCAGCTTTACAAACCTAAGCCATGCCGCCATGTTCTTTTTAGAGAGAGATGCTTTCTCCAGGCAACCATTCCAAACAAGCCATAACTTTTCAGCCTTTTTCTAATTGTACTGTCATGAACTTTAACGTCTAACATTCTAACTGAGGCCTGTAGGGTTCTTGGGTTTTTCGCACCTTCTCTGAGCACTGCACGGTCTAACCTTGGGATGAATTTGCTGGAATGTTCACTCCTGGGAAGAGTGGCAGCTGTCTTGAATGTTTTCCACTTGTGAATAACCTTTCTCACTGTAGAATGATGGACTTCAAATTGTTTGGAAATGGCCTTGTAACCCTTCCCAGATCGATGGGGAGCAGCAGTCGTGTCTCTCAGATCATTGCCGATGTCTTTCCTCCCTGGCAGTTAACACACACCTGAATGCTCCAGACCAGCAAACTGCCAAAGCTTCTGCTTTTATAGAGCTGGTCACACTGGCTGATGGTCAGTTAATCAGGTGCATTTGATTAGAAGCACCTAGCTGATACTTTTCCCTCTTAATTCTTATGTACGTGTGTCTTTAAGTTTTCGTTAAATAAATAATGACACGGTGTAATATGTCATGTGTTGTTATTCACCTGAGGTTGTATTTATCTAATTTTAAGACCTGATATAAGGACCAGATGATTTTTTATTATGTCCTGATATGTAAAACCTCAGAGTTGAAAAATGGTATACTTTCTTTTTCACGTGACTGTGTGTGTGTGTGTGTGGTCCAGGTATACTTTACCTTGTGGGGGGACAAATGTCCCCACAACGTGATGAATACCCTTTTTTTTACTTTATAGGGACCAGGAAAACTCTATTTTATAAAAATCCATGACTGCAATGAAAAAACTAAAAATGCTAAAAATCTTGTATTTTGTTTGGTTTCTTATGGTTATGGTTAGGGCTGGGTAGAGGTTAAGGTTGTCATAGTTAGCGTTAGCATTTTTCCCATAGAAATGAATGAGCGATCCCCAAAAAGATATGATTACACATGTGTGTGTGTGTAATCATTACTGTATAGTCTAGCTATGCTTTGTGCACAGGATTTGCAAAACATTACAACAGATAAGAGTATGACTGACAAACTTATTTCAGTCTATTAGTACTAGAACTAATAACAAACTGTACCCCTTTAAAAATATTATATAAATCTAATGAACATTCTATATAACATTCTAATGAACGTAAAAGTTTTACATTCACAAAGCCATTCATATTTTCATTTCAGAGTTAAAAAACTCTAAGCATATTCAAAATAAAACTCATCTGGTTTGGAATGTGGAAGGTCAAAGGCACGTCAGGCCCTTCACCATAAAAACCAAGAAATTTTCCATTGTTACACTGTCTTATATTTATAAGGTCTGTGTAACGGATATCCATCAATATAGTTTTGCTAGTTTGGCTTTATATATGGTTTAAGTCGGAGTAAAAACGCACCTGGCGGCTCAGCTCACATGAGCGTGTTTACCGTGAAAATCTACATTATCAGAAATACATTCGATAACCTCTGCGTCCTTTATGGCAGATCTTTAAATTCAAGCATATGACTGAGTATATGAAACACGTTTAAGTGGCTTAGAAAACAAGAGCCCCTGATTCTCTTGCTAGTACTGCAATTCTGTTCGTAGATATTATTTACGAAAGTGGCCCAGCACCAGTACGCAATTAATTATATTTTAATTGCTATGGTGTCTCCACCCTGAGATTTGTACGTATATGTTTTAATCAAATTAATGACATAATAAAGTGAGATTTCTAGAGCTATTCTCGTAAATCAATTACATACGGGCAACATTTTGATTAATATGTAAATTTTGTTTGCATGACATAATACGGAATACTTAATACACCAGTGAGCAGCACGTCTTAATTAAAAAATCAGCATTGAGCGATTAAAAGTGTCAGACAGTATAATTAATACATGCAAAATATGACTGGCTGAATTTGGTGCAGCGTATTATTTAAAGAGGTGATAACGTTAAGAATAAGGAAGAATGTATCGAACCGCGTATTTCTGATTATATGCATCGTGTTTCGGCCAAGTTTGTAAATATTCAGTGGAAAAATCATAATCAACAGACAATAAAAGGCAATGGTGTTAAATCAACGCTCATCACCCTTAATAATAAGCATATTTACCGCACAGGATCTCCGCGTTCTTGAGAGGCTTCAGCCAATCACAGCAGAAGAGCGCAGTGATTTTTCTCCGATGGGCGAAGCCGCAGAAAAGTTCGCTGAATCATTGCTGCCCCGGATTGGCTGTATAGATGGAGACGTATCAGGGATCTTATTGATCAGAAACTAGAAACGACCTATGCATGAATTTGTGCGATGTTACACATTTCTCGTATACTGTGTTTCAAGTTAAATGGCGAATCGCATTTCTTAGCCTCATCGACCAAGTATAAAATGACTTGATTAATTTATGTGATCCATCTGCGGCGTTTTACATGCCCACTTGTTAAATTGTATTAACTGACAGTTTATATAAATTGATGTAAAATGTAAACTTTTAAAACTGCTTGCCATAGTAGGTAATATTTTAGTACTGTAGAAAATGTGAAATCCTTGAAAAAGACTATTGGTCAGATTGGACTACCACATCTGTCGCTCTTCAGAATAAAAGTCAGCCATTGTTCAGTTTTCTATGGTTATAACCATGTTCTTTTGACAAGCAAGACGGAAAGTCGTCTAAATATCAGTGTAAATGTCATTTAAAGCAGAGAGTACAATGTTGTTGAAACTACTAAAGACCATGTGGAATGCAGACTTGCATAAAATTCCATATTTGATGACAAGTTAGGCATTTTGATCATATTAACGGTACAATGGTACATCACAATCAGCATTCCTTATTTCAGTTTGAATGTGTTCCATACCTTAAACATGTGCAATATTACAGTATAGAATAACCAAACTAAATTCAAGATTTTCGGCATTTTAAATTTTTTGATTGCATTCACAGATCTTTGTGGGGACCTGGAAAATGGTCCCCATGATGTAAAAAAAAACAGTCACTATAAAGTAATATAAACCTAATCCACACACACACTTGCTAAAAGCAATGTACAGATGAAAATTAGCCTAACTGCATATGCTTGTACTCAAAGAGTAAACCAGAGGACCCAGTAGGAACCCACATGACATGGAAAGAATATGCAAACTCTACACACAGGCCAGAGATTCAAGATCTCAGGGGTTTTATTTGTGATCTGCAAGGTGGACAGTCAGACTATGACCTGCTGTGAAATGTAAAGTGGTCAACTCTACCATAATAAATAGAAAATAAAATAAAAATAAAAAGCAAAATAAAGACGTCAAAAGAAACAAAATAATAATTATGTCATTAAAAAAATAAAAATAAATAAAAGGAAAGAGTCCTGCAACATTGATCAGATAAAGTGCAAGGTATATAAATAAGATGAGAATATAAATGAAAATTGTAAATTACGCATTACAGTAAATAGTTTAATGGATCGAGGGTAGAAGCTCCTTCTGAGCCTTATGTTCTCACTGAGAAATAGCAGAAGTGCTTTCCGGACCTCGGCCTGCTAAAGAGGTAGTCGCATGGGTGGGATGTGTCCCTGCAGATTTTGGCTGCTTCGCTCCAGCAGGGTCTGAGGGTTAGGGTTAGGTTTAGGGTTAGGTAAAAGGGAGGGCAGATCAGCCTTGCTTTGCAGTCCAAAGGGAGGGCAGAGCAATTACGAAGCCAGGTTGTGATTCCCATGGTGAGGATGCTCTCTAATGCTCCCAAGCAGAAGGCTCTAAGAAGGACTGGTGAGACCTAGAACCACCTCGGCTGCCTGAGATGGTATGGCCAATGCCTGGCCTTAGGTATCTGAATCTGTACATGATTCGACTAGGTGAGGTCATCAGAGATACAGACTCCCAGGTATCTCAAGGTATTCACCCTCTCAACTGGGACCCTTTTGATGTTGAGAGCGTTGTAGGTACCAGAGTGCTTACGCTTTAAGTCCTTCACCATCTCCTTAGTCTTACTGGTGTCGAGTGAGAGGCAGTTAGCTGGACACCATTGCGTCAAACTGTTCACCTCATCCATGCAGGCCTTCTCAAAGATTTTGGAGATCAGGCCAATCACTAATGTGTCAGCTGTGAGTTTGGTTATTTTATTTGAGCTGTATTTGCATGTACAAAAACTACAGCAGTGAGGTCAGGACAGAGGCTTGGGGCGCCAACGCTGGGGGTGATGGGAGGCAGAGAGCAGGGTCTCACCACCTGGGGTCCGCCGGTGAGAAAGTGTATAACCCAATCAGAGAGGAGTGTATAGAGACAGGTTCCTGAATTTGGAGAACGGTACCACTTTACAATAAGGCTCCCTTTTACCATTTGTAAATGGTAGTAACTCATTAATAAAAAGAAAACAGTGTTATAACTTGTTTAAAATTGTCTATTGATAATTTACAAAGTGTTACAACTGAATTAATAACCAGAGTATAAGCCATTCATAAACCCTTTATATGGGCAGCCTAATTGTAAAGTGGCACTGGAGAACAGTGTAAGGTGGGACTATGGTATTAAAAGCTGAACTAAAATCTATGAACAGGAATCTCACATAGCTCCCCCTGACACTGTCAGAATGTAGGAGTGGAATGCAGGGCATGGCTTTGCCGGCGGAGCTGTTTGGGAGGTTTGCAAAACTGAAGCAGATCAGGGATCCTACAGAAGGTGGAACAGGAATCATCTCTGACCAGCCTCTCAAAGCAAGCGCTTCAGGGCAATAGGGTTATAAGCATTTAGAGTGGTAGGGCTGGGAGTCGTAATAATAGGAACAGGAATGGGATTTAAGCTGCCAGCCCTGGTGGTCTGAAGATACCATTCCAGCCACATTTAGACAAATAGCTATAAAAGTGTCGCAATGAATTCAATAATAATAGCACATTCAAATTGTATAATATCCATGCAGTGCATTAAACTAATGAATTAACTATTTTTTCTTCTCTTAAAACTGCTTGCATAACAACAGCAAACACTGTACATTTGGCTGCGTTCACTGGAATCTCCTTAAACAGATTACATTGCAGGAATTAAAGGTAGGAATTGCCCTTCAGCTGACAGGCAGAATAAATAAAATCCCTGAATGGACTGCAGTTTTCGTAGTCAGCCATGAGGGTTCACTGTGCACCCTGATAATCAGCTAACAGTGCCAAATTAGCAGCAATGTAATACCTAATCCTTACATTTTAATTGGCATTATTATGAGGTCCATAGAAATGCCAAGGCTTACCATGCAACATATCTTTGTTCCTTTTTTAATTACTCCATTATTCACTTTAAATCCATTCTACCACCCATCTATTTTCCAGCTACTTAACCACTGCTGGGTCAATGGGAACTGCACATATAATGTTACTGAAATTTGTTGATTATTTGTATGGCAAAAACCGATCTTGTATTTATTTTACCACATCATCCTATTATTTTGGGCAGCCTTCCTTTTGTGTCTTGTCGACTTATTTATGTATCATAATACCACATAAATGAGTGAATGACAAAGTGAGAAAGTAAGTTGCAATAAAGCACAAAGTAAAAGCAATAACCTCAATATTTTAATAATAAATAAATCCTGATGTTTAAGAAATTTTAAGTTTTAGAACTGCTTTATTCGACCTAAATTCTATTTGGTAACACATTCCCAAAAATCTGTCGTGTTGAAGTTCCAAAAATTGTTCTACAACAGTATGGCCATAACAAACAAAAAATTACATAAAATTTCATATACAAATCGTTTTTTTCAAATTTTCAAAAAAGTATATTCTTATGGAACGATGCATTTAGTAAAAGTTTCATTTTCTCTTTGTCACTCATTGAATGACAAAAGTTTATTTTCATTACAAACAGTATTATTAATTCGACTATAAAGTAATTTACTGTGAGGATTTATAACAATCCTATACAGGATAAGCAATTGTAAGTTGGATCAACGGATGGATGCGTCGTCAATGTTTTTTTCACACTTTGCCTGTGAAAAAAAATGTTACATATGAATATTTGATATTCTCATTGGAAATTTCCAAATTCTCAGTGAGCATGGTCTTTTAAATTTTATTTTCAAAAATTATGTAAATCATTGTAAATTGTGCTTATCACCATAATTCATCATTTTAAACAATGCATTTTATTTAATTACACCATTTTCACGTGAATTGTTTGACTTTGTGTTAGGTGGCCCAGAATTAAGGTGACTCTTTAATTAAATGAAGGCTCGTGAAACTCAGAAGAGGTTTGTCCTGTGATTCTAGTCCTGCAAATCTCTATCTATGATTCATCAAAATACCCATCCACTCTCTGATTTATTTTGAACTTCACCGTTCACTTTTAGATGATATGTTTGGCTATCTTTCTTTACAGCTGAATAGAGTCAGAAGTGGGCTATTTTGCTGAATCGGTTTGAAAGCGGGGCACCCATACATGTTTTCCTGAAAAGTCGACAACTGACCTGGATGGTAAAAAAATTCAGTGCTGGCATGTTTGCATGATCAGTCTTTGTAATGCCTTTCTGGATAAACTCAGGAAGAGCGGTGATGTGTGGCTCTGTTGATCATTGAATAGAAGGTTGTCGGTTCAAATCCCATGGCTGGCAGAGAAGTATCAACACTGGGCTCCTGAGCAAGGCCTTTAAAACTAACTGCTCCAGGAACACAGTCCAGCTCAAATCCTGATTTCTATGTTCATTTGGAGAGAAACATGTGTAATATACGTATTTTAAATAAATAATCAATGTAAGTAAACCGCTCCCTACTCTGTGACAAAGACAGCACTTACCAAGGCCCCAACACGAACCATTTTTACGCATGAATACAAATTTCCCAGGAATCGAGAGCCAAACGGCCTCTGTCTAGGAAGCTGGCCACTGCTCAGATACTTGGAAAGGCTGGGGAAAACGCCAGCAGAACATGCAAGAGAGGATTTCATTTTTATTTTTTTTCGTTTGTGGCTGGAGGGTCCTCGTCTCTCGCCTGAGTGTTCCTGGAGATAACGTTTTGTGGATGGGTGTCTGCCATTACACTGATTTAATGGACCCTTAAAACTTCAGGGACCACAGCAGGTACTAAAATGGGTATTTAGCTTGGGCTGCAAATCTTCATATGCTGTAGGGGGAGGTGATAAAGAAATCCTCTTCTCATTGGACGAGGAACAATTTTAATGAGTACTTTTTTCCATTAAACATAATTGTTTTTCTCTGCCCTTTTTGGGGCCCTGTTACTCATTAGGTAAATGCAATTATAACAACCATAGTACATTTTATTCAGTTACATTTAAATAATGTTCAGTTTTAAATGATTGTGGGCTTGCCCACAGTTAATGGTCACAAATATTTTCAAGTGACATATTAGTATAAACTAAATTCATATGTGTGAAACTCAGGCTACTGAACAATGCTTTTCTGTTCCCCGTTGCCCTATATATGGGGCTTTAAAACAAGGATTAACCATCCATCCATCTTCCATAGCTGCTTCTTCAGTCTAGGGTTGTGGCCTGAAGCCTCCTGTATAATGTATAATAAGGATATGACTCTGAAAACAGCACGCAGCCAGCTTCTCTACATTATTCATTGAAAAGGTGCCTATTATTTTTCATCTCTGTGTATTGTAGTGAAGAGGACCCATCTTAAGCCCTGATTATTTTGTCTGTCTGATTATTATGTTGCTTCATGAGCAATGCAATTTGATATACAGCCACATGTCATCTGTTCAACTGACCCTTAACCTGAACTTTTGTGCTTGCTGATACATCTGTAAGCTGTGAAATGATCCCGGTGTCACCCATTTACCTTTGAAACAAATGCACATAGGAGGGAATAACAAATGTCCAAGGAAGACCAATCAGTTTTGTTCCCTACAGCTGGACTAAAGCTGCTAGTGATGTCATTGATCCAGCAGTGTCTTAGGCCAAACCCTCTATTAATAAACACGTCTTTACAGAGGGTGCCTAATACCTTATTTTAATTCATTCCTTTAAGTACGTGAAGTTCAGTGCAACCAAGTATGCTATTTTATTTTTTTCATGGTTGAGTGTAGCTTTGCGAGTCAATTATACCATTCGTTGTTGTTATTATTACTTTTCTTTGTATTCATTTGTACTTCGTTCTGGGGTTTTCCACATTGCATTGTTTCACGAGTCATATTATGCACAGCACACGCTATTTTGTCATTTGTCTTCTTGTTATTTGTCCGTGCACGCGCGTAGTCTACATTATACTTAAATCAGAATATGTTCTTTTGGACCAATAAGAAAATTGTTGCTGTGCCCGAAAAGAAGAACGTCGGTGGCCAATCAAAATGCAGCAGCAACATTACCTGACAAGCGCAATTCATTGGCCCTTTCTGACCCTGGACTGGAAGGGGAGGGTGTGACCGCGAGACTTCCGAAAAAAGCCGACAGGGACGGGGAGGACAGAACGAAAAGTGACGATTTTTTACTGATACCCGAGTGCCCCGACCCCCTCCCTTTTTCAATATGGCTGCCGTATCTGCACTCTTCAGTACCGCTCCAATTGGAGATTGACTCCGATCTCCCTTCTCTGCTGCCTCTCACTCCTGTCGCTGTCGCCAAGACTTTTGAAAACAAATCGGTTTTGCATTTATCCACCTCCCTGTTCGTCGGTTTCTGCTTCAGCCTCCACCAAGCATCGCTTCGGGCCTTTTTCCTCCAAAACAACCAGCTTCCAGAAATCCTAATCAATCACCAATTTCCAATGGTTTGAAAACACTTTTCGCTCTCTATTTCCTTTTTAATGAACAATGTGTGAAAACTGCGCCGAGCTGGTGGATGTTTTAAATGAAAGTAAGTAGACGTTGAGCATGTTTCCCCGTCGTCCGTGCCTTCACGGTGTAGCGTAGCTCCTCGGCTAACATTGTCTTATTTTTATTTTTTAGTTTTGCAGTTTCTGCTCCCACCACTAGCTAAGCTAGCCAGTCAGCTGCTAGGCCTTCGGTACTGGGGACTCGGGCAGCTCTGGGGTTAGTTGGTTAATCACAAACCTGGCAGTTCAAGAACCTTCGGGCTGCAACTTTACCTATTTTAAGCTGTTAATGTAACCCACCCTGAGCCATCTAGTCAGTGCTGCCCATCTCTGTAGTGCCGTCGGCTTCACAGCCACCTTTTCCGTATTGTTGTCCGGCCGGTGCGACGTCGCCTTGGGTACATTTTCCCTCAGGTTGTCTTTTTTTGTGTGGGGCTTGCAGCTCCCGGCCGTGCGGCCCCTGCGTCCTCGCTGCCTCGGTTATTTCTCGGCTCGGCAGCAGAGCGTTATAAGCGGCGGCGTCGGCGTTAGCCGAGCCGCTGTGCTGGGGGCCTGGGGTGTGTGGGGTAAATGTCATTGACAGCTCTGGTACAGACCGAGGGCTCGGCTGTATGGCGCCGGCCGGTGGCTCGCTGCTCCAGTCGGGTTTTGTTGTGGTTCAGCGGAGCGGTGCAGCCTGGCAGTGGCGTGGCGCCGCTTGCCCGCTATTAACCCGGCTATTAACACTTTCCCCATATTTCCCAATCCCTCGTCGCGCCTGTCGTCCTAGCGCAGCCTTGTCGTGTGTTGAAACCGGGGACGGGCTTTTTATTCCTGCTGACTTCTGAGCGCTGTGCCGCTGACCAGGAGGGCCCGGGACTCGCTGATGTCTCCGTCCCCCTTCCTGACTTTCGCATTAATGTCTGGTTTCCCGAAACGTTACCGTCCTTTTTCATTGAATGTTGGCGAATGAGGCCGTTTTCTGTCCCCGACACTCGGACACGGAGGGTTGAAGGAGCGGAGCGGAGCTGTGTGACAGCGGGTTCGCGGCCTGCCGGCGGCAAGGCAATAAACGGCCCGGCCGTCATTTATGTGAGCTAGGCTAAGCTTGTTTTTTTGCTTTTGTTTCCCTTTTTTGCGGTGGTGTTTTTATTAAGTACCGATATAATGTGTGGTCCTCGGGATGTATTGGGGTGCCGAGTGCCATAAGCGGCCCTGAGGTCCAGTCTGTCATTTTTCTGCGCTCTCTCTCCAAAAGGGGGGAAATGTGACATTTGTTTGCGGCGGATGGCCTAATGATAAAATGGCTAACATTAGCTGCACTGCCAGCCCGGATCTTTGCAATACTGTGTTCTTGACGGGGGAAGCCCGTGTTCTTATCTGTGTTTCTTTTAATGCTCTTAAGGTACATTTGTCTATTTCTCGAGCAACTTGCTGAACAAGTTTTTGTATGGATTCAGCATTGTGTGGCTAGCCGGCACTAGATAAAAGCTGTGCTCTGTAAATGTAACCATTAAAGCATCACTGTCTTGTGTTTTATGCATGTTACTTGTCATTTTTGCGGGATCGAAACTTTTGTTTCAGTTTTGCAGTCTGTTAATGTCACGAGTTTCCAACAACGCTACATAACGTGTGAAACTGACCATTTTTAAAATGGCTCCTTATTTGCAGAACACTGATGGGCTCTCAAACTTGAATAAAGAAATTTGGCATGTTCTGTGGTGATAATGAATTATGCACGCTTTGGAAAGGGTGGGCTGGGGAGAGGTACAGATCAAATTAAACCAAAATGTGCTCTGTGTATCCATAGAAAAGCTAAACAGGTGACCCCCCCCCCCAACCTCTATCACTATCTCTTTTCAGTTCTGTATGAAATGTGCTGTCTTTTGTCACAAGTAGGTTGTTACCACTGTAGTTAATTTTGTTTTAGAAAAGTACAAACGGTATTGCTGCTTAGAATTTAGGTATGTAGTCAATGGAGTCTGCCTGGTATACTGATAGATACATTTCAGTAGACTTGTATGTCTTGGCCAATATGTTCACTTTGTACCCAAAACATTAACCGACCAATGGGAAGATCGCTCACAGCAGTCGGATGGCACTCTCCTCTGATCTAAATTTAAGTCCACATCCTGTAAGAAAGGTGTCAACCCAGAGGAACTTTGGTCCACTTTACCATTTAGCTGTCATGAAGGAGCTATCTGTATTATGCGGTTTTTCTAGTGAGACTCTTGATGTTGTTCCAATGGCACAATGATGCTGCTGATGCTTTTCAGCTGTGTGTGCAGGATGTTCCTGGGCAGGTTAGGACACAATGAGGGCTGTGACTTTCCCTGCTCTCCCATGACATGCTTCTGTCACCTTTGTCATCAGTTCATCATCCCTCCATTTTTGTACCGCAGAAGTTTTCAGTATAATACTGGTACTTTCCTTCAACCAACAGTTTTTTTTTGTTTTTTTTTTAATTCTCCCGACAGCCTCATACCTTGCTGGATCTCACACTGCTTTAAGAATGCAGTACAAAAAAAAGTTTGTTCAGTCTGAAAAGTTGCTTTTACATTCCAGTATGTGAATTTTATACTGTCTTTAACTGTTTAAATCAATGTCTGCAAGTTCTGCAATATCTGTATGCTGTGATACTTATGTTAAGTGAATAGGCCTAATAATTGTAAAAATAATATATTGCTGTTGCTGATCAGTGTGTGGTTTCCAAAAAACACGTCAACTTGACATGCTTATTTTTGCTATTAACCTGAGTTCTGGGTGTCATTGTAGTACAAATGGCAAGTTAGAGTGTGGTCTATATGGTAGTGCGCCCTTGTCTTTGCTAGGTGTTCTCACTGTCGAAGAAGGCCTAACCTTGGCCAATTCCCCAGACTTCGCAAATCTTTCTAACTCTCACTCTTGCGTTTTGCCATTTCCCCCCCCGCCCCCCCGCCCATGACACATTTGCATGAGTTAATGGTGTTGGTATCTTGAGGAAAATCACTTGCAGTAGGAATGAAGTGCCAGTGAATTTTGGAGGCTGGACTTCAATGATTCTTGTGACTTTTAAAGATCAGGCTAAACTTGTAATGGTTTATATATTACATCTTCCCTAGTAAAGTCCTGAATAGTCGCCTTGTGAAATCATGGTTTGTATATGTCTGCTTTGTGTAAGAATGTTTTCAGTGTTTCCATCATGCCCAAATATGGAATATGGACACTCCAGAAAGCTGTTCTAAATACATAAAGGAAAGGCAGCTGATTGGCTGTATGATCTGTGCCGTGGCCCAGGGACCTCCGTGGTTGTGGCTTTGTATTGGCCCACAGCGTGTATGTGGCAGTTTTGTGGGGTTCTACCTCCTGTCATCCACAGTTGGTGACTATTGGTGATGCACATGCTTGTAGGGTGCATGTGTGGGTCTGAGAACCAAATGTGTTGCTCTCCTGTACAGGTTGTAGTAGTAGTAATAATAATAATAATAAATAATAATAATAATAATAATAATATATTTTATTTGTATCGCACTTCACATTTAAAACAATCTCAAAGTGCCACAGAATAAAAACATTGTCATAAAAAGCAAAAATATATCTGGAAGATGGTAAAACTAACAAACTAACATAAAACTAAAAAGTTTTGCCCTTTTTATAATGTGCATTTAATGATGATCGGGTGAGTAGATGAGCAGCTGAGTTGTTTGACTATATGGCTTCCTCACTCTCATGTGGAATGGTACGTTCTGTGTGCATGTATTATAATACTTTAAATTACATTGTCTCACCACTGCAGCAGTCCTGGGTCAAAAGCATTTCTCCCTTGCTGCTTTTGTACGTTTTGACCTAATTGGTCGGAAAACAGTTTGACCCAGTGAAAAGAGCAGTGTGCTCTAGTTAGCTTTTATGATTTTGTAGTGTGCCTCTCAAAAAAAAAAAAACCCATCTATCTTTAGTGGAATGATTTATTCTGAAAAAATAACCACAAGACCATGTTACTTTGTATTTAATAAAAACAATCTTTTAAAAAGGTACCCATTATAAACCTGTTGTGGAGAATTCAATAAAAACATTGATGGTATGTTTTTAATGGTAATTATGTGCCTTTGTCATTCAATAAGTAATAGTAATGTAGAAATCAATGTGAAAATGCACTTGCCGTCAAAATACCATTCGGGATCATTGAGAGAAAGTCATGGGAGCCAGAAAAAGTGTGCATCTTTGAAAAGCTAAGCTGGGCATTTTAAAAAGTTTGTCGGTGAACTGTGGCTCAAATGAAATGTTACGACAGTCAGTCAGGTTTGTGGATGAGCTTGTATGGTCACTGGCTTCAGGTGACCTCCTCCGGTCTCAAGTGGAGCATAAGCAGCAGGTAGGCCATACTGTGGGGTGGAGTGTATCTCCTGGCCAGTAAGAGGAAGACAGATGAAAATGCATGAAAGCCACAGTTCTGGAGACCGTAGGTCCTTCATGGGGCATCGGGTGACTCTCACACTTAGGGAGAAGTGCAGTTGGTTGGGACTTGGGTTGGCAGGAAGCCAGTAATATATGCTGTGCCTGGCACATTCTTTGTCGTGTGCATCGGTTATGGTTTTTGGTTATTTTCTTTAGCTGTATGGTCCCAGAACACTCTTTTCAGAGTGCCTGGAAAACGCTACTCAGTTGCTGCTGGATCCACTGCGCCTTTTATTGCCACTGGCTCCTCAGATGAAAAGCTTGACTGAAGGTTGTTTAGAGTCTGATCAGGGACAGAAGTTTCATATAGAGATGGGGTGTGGGATTTGATCCTAATAACAGTGATGATAATTTTCATCAGTTTTTGGCTGTAATCGTAATCGCTGTAATAGTAGTAAGAATTGAAGTAATCTTATTGGATGATCTCTGCATACAGCTTAATGGTGCAATAGTGTGTTGTACCTGCAGGCTGCCACCTGCTGCCTGGAGGGCTTAAGTTCCGTAAGAGAGGCTGTGATAAGGTGGGAGGGGATGGGGGTGGTGTGGGGCTCTCAGCCAATCACAGCCTTGCTTTGGGGCTTTGGTTTTGAGGTGAGGGCAGTGAAGGCAAAGTGCAGCACACATGCACATGGACACACATGATGGTTTCTGGTGAGGTTCCTGTAATTGAGTGAGAAGATAAAGACGTGATAGCTGGCCTTAATTGAACCCCTGGGAGATTCCGACGCAGGCCTCATTTTCTGCTCCGGATGTTGTCATTTTGAGATGGGGAGGGGTAGGGTTGGTGGGGTGGTGTGAAAAACAGAGGCGCAGATTTATGCACACCACACCTGTAAAGGCG
Source organism: Paramormyrops kingsleyae (assembly GCF_048594095.1). Classification (NCBI taxonomy): domain Eukaryota; kingdom Metazoa; phylum Chordata; class Actinopteri; order Osteoglossiformes; family Mormyridae; genus Paramormyrops; species Paramormyrops kingsleyae. The sequence goes on from NC_132816.1 coordinate 7,191,384, forward strand.
CCGTTAAAGTTGTGAAGGGTAACTGAACACCTTACACCCCCCCCCCCCCATTCTGATCCATTATTCAGTAAAGGGGTCTTGGGACGGGCACTTGAAGATCTTTATCACAGAAACTGGTCCCTGCTTTGCTGAGTGTTGCATCCCTTTGCTTTTCAATGCCATATAACGGGTAGTATGTTGAAATTGGTGTCTTGAGTATGTTTATGGGGGAGGGAGCTAATGAGGCCTTTTCCCATGCAGTATCGGATGCGGACAGCACTGACGGCTTGCAGCTGAAGAGGGAGCATGCCCTGCGGGTCTTCAGCTACATCAGCTCATGGACCCAGAGGTCAGAGTTCCTCCTCCTTCTTCTCCCTCCTTGTTCTGCGTGCAGTCCGGTGCGTCACCAACCTGTCTGCTCCCTGTCCGCAGGCAGTGCCTGTGTTGCTTTAAGGAGTACAAGCACCTGGAGGTCTTCAACCAGCTAGTGTACGGCCTCATCAACCTGGTGATCGCCCAGGTGCAGGCGCTGCGTGACCAGCTGTGTCGGGGACGAGATGGCGGGGAGCCGGCGGCAGCACCAGGGGCTGGCTGGGGCGGGGAGCGGCCGTCACCGGCAGATGATGAGCCCCTCAATGTGGAGCGGGACTCGGCTGAGGAGGATGCCGGCGCCGAGATGGGCGGGCCAGAAGCAGGCCCGGCTTCTGGGCAGGGCCTGGGACTGCGGGGCGAGCAGGACCCCCCCGGGCCAGGCGAGGGCACCACTGCGGACGGCCCGGACCTGCTCGGGTCCTGGAGCACCGAGGACAGAGAGAAGCTGCTCCTCTGTGCCGCCAAGATATTCCAGATCCAGTTCCCACTGTACACAGCCTACAAACACAACACTCACCCTACTATAGAGGTAGGCCCCTGCCTCAGTGCCGCCCTGTGGGCCGCCGCGATCGATCGCATGTAGACAGACCTCTCCGTTTACAGGGAGCGCTGCCCCAGCCTGCCCCCATTACTGTCCTGTCCATTGTTCCGTCTCTCCTAACGCCAAATATCATACTGCTACGAAGCCAAACGATATGATTTTTTTGAAGCTATCTGCTTAATTGCAGCTCCTTAGGGAGTCCCAGATAGAGCCGTCTGTGAGGCGTCTGGGGGATCTCGCTTTAGGCCGCCTCTGCTCCCTGTGACGTGCCGTCACGCTTAATTGCTCGCGGGCTGTTCTCTGCGCCACGTGGCAAACGCGTGTTCCCCCGGAAACTTTCACCACCAGACTTGTATTCCCCACGTCCCCTGGCCAGTCAGGGTGTTTCATCCACATCATGGAGCACACTGGGGTGTGAGGGTGCGGGTTTAAGGTCGTCCTGTACGTTAACGATCTGCGTTTAGTGCCCGTAATGGGCTTTACGGCAGATAGGGAAGCTAATAGCAGGCATTAATTTGTACTTTTCCAGCGGACAGGCCTCGTGATCAAAGCCAGAGGGGGTCCGTTACGTGTGAGGGGAGGTGGGCGGGTGATCGCTTCTCGCCCTCATATCTCATGTAGGATGGTACTGGTTCCCAGCCTAGAGCTCTGGTCTCGCTCCAGGTCCGCAGATGCGTGTAATAAAATAAGCAAGTGCACTCGACTTCCATAACTACGTTACCTTGTAATTATTTTGTTTTATTGCATAGCCCGCAGCTGCTCCCATGCGGAAACTTGTTTCGTTCTCTCGCTAAATCGGTATTCGATGTGAGCTGGAGTTGGCAGCGGCTCTGCTGGCTGCTCCTAGCGGTCCTGCGGGTGGCTGGACAACAGTATTCCAGCCAGGAGCTCCTGAGAGAGCCGATAAGTGTGTGTGGGGGGGGGGGGCGGAGCCTCCTTGAACGATGGTGATAAACCTTATCATGGCACCTTCAGCACTAATTTCCAAAGCACTAATCAAATATTCTCGTCTTGTATAACTTTATACTAATTTATCCACACACTGTGTGACCATCTCTTCTTCATTCCTCGTTCGGCGGTGTTTCGTATTTCTCCGCCTCCTCTCTAACCTTCTTGGCTCTCGACTCGCCTTGCGTCACGTCGTTTTCGTCCATAGTAAAAATAAATGATCTGAGTTAATACGGCCAATCTCTGTAAAACGCCTGTCCAGATAAATATGAAAGCTACGCATCTTGCTGGATTAATTTCTGACATACAGCCCTGCATGACAAATGTTACCATATATTTGCTTCTTTATGGGCTACAAATGAAACGGATTGGAGGTTATTTAGCTATGATGCCGGTGCACAGCCCTCGCTGACCCCCACAAGGCGCACATGGGATGGCCGCTTTTAGGCCGTCGTGTCGCGGGCGGCGGGGTCTGCTGTACCCTGACAAGTTTGCACCACTGTGATTATTGATTCTTCCTCTCATTTCGCAGGACATCTCGGCCCAGGAAAGCAATATACTAGGATCTTTCTGCGATATGAACGTAAGTTCTCATGCGTGGGGGCCATCGCTGGGGAACCTCCTGTCCGGTCCATCGGGGTCTTTAGCTTGTGCTGGTCCCAGTGTCGTTCAGCTGACACCTTTTAATTCAGGGCACTTAGGATTTTATTGGTTAATTGCTTGTCTGGTGCACTTCTGCACTGGTAAAGGTGCCCGGAGCGGATTTACGGCCCCTTCTAAGACGGTAACACGACCCCCCCCCCCCCGGTCACCAGCAGGCTGTCCAGCTGCTATTGTGAAAAAAGGATGGCCAGGCCTGCAGGAAGCACATTTGGGATTTAGACCCAGAAATACAATAGTGTGTCATTCACCCAAAAGAAGGCAAATTCACACAGTCCCCCAAGGCACGTGTCGGAAATGTAATTGTCAAATATACAGGCAATCGGCATAGAGGCTTCACCAAGCTGAAGGTGTAATTACTCACTTTCAGGACTATGACAGTCATTTCTGGAGTTTGCTGTGTCAGCGTGTTTGGCGCTGGACGACTTTGTGTACTGTGAACTAACCAGCTCTGTCCTGGACACAGTCCTGTTTTCATGAAATATGAATAGAGGTTTGAAAGCGCTCTGACACAAACCGAGATGACGGGCGTGAGCCGGCGGACATTCTGAGCGAGTGCTTTTTAAGCCGCATTCTGCTGAGAGCAGCGCACGGCTTCGGCGTCTCTGCACGGCATAGCCGAGCCGTGACGAGGCTTAACGAGGCCGCAGCTGTCCGTCCACGCCGAATCGGGCTCCCCCCGCTTTTCATTTTCTCTCTTTCCGTTTCATTTTGTTCGTTCTGACTTCGTCAGTTGATGTCTGACCCTCTTCCCGCCCCCCCCCCCCCCGGGCGTACAGGATGTGGAAGTCCCGCTGCACCTGCTCCGATACGTCTGCCTGTTCTGCGGGAAGCACGGCCTCTCTCTCATGAAGGACTGCTTCCAGTTCGGCACCCCGGAGTCTCTGCCTTTCCCCATAGCACACGCCTTCATCACCATCGTCTCTAACGTAAGCGCTTCCCGCCGGGCTCGGCGCCCTCCAGTCCGGTGGCGGCATTCCCTGTCTCATCGGCGTTCCCGTCTCGCCCCACAGATCAGGATATGGCTGCACATCCCTGCCGTCATGCAGCACATCATTCCTTTCCGCACACACGTGATCAGGTAAGCGGCGGGTATCCGCATCGTTTGTGCCGTTTCTGGCAAGTAACGTTGGTCTGCAGTGTGACGGAGCAGTGTTACTGTGTTGGGAGTGGAAATGAGGGCTGTTCTGCTCTGATTTGGACTGATGGTGTTGATAGGGTCTTTCTGCAGTACTTGTGTTTTGATGTGTCCTTTACTGCATACTTTGGGTTGCTAGGAAGAGCATCCCTCACCATGGTAACTATCGCCGCTCTCCTCACATGACCTTGGCGGAGCCGGCGGCGATGTGGTCCCCGTCACGTGATCGGGGGGCAGGATTAGCCGAGTTGCTGTGCCAGCTCTCTCTTCGTAAATAGCTTTGATACCTTTGTGTGCTACCGTCACACATTTTTCTTTTAATATCCGTTTTAACTCATTCCAATCAGCCGATATGCTTTTCTTTTTTAGAATTCATGTCCTGGGTCCCCCCTCCCCCTTCTTTGTTTAAATCCTCAAACTAAACCGTTTACATCTTCGCACATTTTCTTTCCTTAACTTTAAATATTTTTTGCAATTCCTGAAACCGTGTACATACACATGCGTGACTGTTATGTAATTTTCCTGGTAATGTGTGAAATCCTGAGCAGTCCAATCTTTAACGCAAAGAGATGTAACAGCGAGTATCCATGCCGTGGGATGTAACGGAGCGAGCGTCCGATCCGCCAGTGCTGGGATGTGACGGAGCGAGCGTCCGGGCCGCCAGTGGTGGGATGTAACGGAGCGAGCGTCCGGGCCGCCAGTGGTGGGATGTTACGGAGCGAGCGTCAGGGCCGCCAGTGGTGGGATGTTACGGAGCGAGCGTCCGGGCCGCCAGTGGTGGGATGTAACGGAGCGAGCGTCCGGGCCGCCAGTGGTGGGATGTTACGGAGCGAGCGTCAGGGCCGCCAGTGGTGGGATGTTACGGAGCGAGCGTCAGGGCCGCCAGTGGTGGGATGTTACGGAGCGAGCGTCCGGGCCGCCAGTGGTGGGATGTAACGGAGCGAGCGTCCGGGCCGCCAGTGGTGGGATGTTACGGAGCGAGCGTCCGGGCCGCCAGTGGTGGGATGTGACGGAGCGAGCGTCCGGGCCGCCAGTGGTGGGATGTTACGGAGCGAGCGTCCGGGCCGCCAGTGGTGGGATGTTACGGAGCGAGCGTCCGGGCCGCCAGTGGTGGGATGTTACGGAGCGAGCGTCCGGGCCGCCAGTGGTGGGATGTGACGGAGCGAGCGTCCGGGCCGCCAGTGGTGGGATGTGACGGAGCGAGCGTCCGGGCCGCCAGTGGTGGGATGTTACGGAGCGAGCGTCCGGGCCGCCAGTGGTGGGATGTGACGGAGCGAGCGTCCGGGCCGCCAGTGGTGGGATGTGACGGAGCGAGCGTCCGGGCCGCCAGTGGTGGGATGTTACGGAGCGAGCGTCCGGGCCGCCAGTGGTGGGATGTGACGGAGCGAGCGTCCGGGCCGCCAGTGGTGGGATGTGACGGAGCGAGTGATTCTGATTACTTGAAAACTACCCATGACCAAAAAGTGCAACTTCCCTGAAGTCTGCGCCCCAAATAACTGATGCTTCGGGGGAGATCAGCCTCAGCCTGACAGTCCGGGAACGGTCTGAAGTTTCCCATCGTGAAGAAGAGCCCTTTTTACTCCCTCCTAATTACAGTGCTGAGAGCCGCAAGTGAAACACACTGACAGAAGGCGATCGGAAATAAACGAGGTGAAAAATAACCTCATGTGATATGCAGTGTGCAGTTTTAACTCTAAATAGCCTTCCCAGAGAAAGTGGGGCGCAAATGTTTGATGGTGACGTCAGTGGCCCGGTGCTCACGAGGCGAGTTCTGTACAGCTTCCTCTGAAATACTCTGGTAATCCACTCAATGTCAGGCTACAGTTACAGGTCATATCGTTTAATGGAGAAAATGCTGAAATTATATTAATGTTCCACGTTAGAATGTTTACATCAGGTAATAAATATATTTATTAAATATATTGAGGATTACAGCACTTTAGCCAGTGCTTAAATGGTGATTTTGTTTTGACCCTGTGATCCTGGGAGCATCACGATTCCATGTGGGAACCACGCGTGCACCAACGGCGCTCCGTATCCCGCCAGGTACCTGTGCAAGCTGTCGGACCAGGAGCTGCGGCAGAGCGCGGCGCGCAACATGGCGGACCTGATGTGGAGCACGGTGAAGGAGCCGCTGGACAGCACGCTCTGCTTCGATAAGGAGAGCCTCGACCTGGCCTTCAAGTACTTCATGTCCCCGACGCTGACCATGCGGCTGGCGGGGCTCAGCCAGATCACGGTGAGCCCTGGCCGGGGGGGGGGGGGCGCACTCACCACTCGCTCCAGCTGTTGTTTGGGCTGGACCCTTTATGGATGCATCTGAAAGTTGGGTGTATGTTAAGTGTGTCGCTCATTTACACGCTTTTTTTCCGTTTTGTGCTAGAATCAGCTTCACACCTTTAACGATGTCTGCAATAACGAGTCCCTGGTATCGGATACGGAAACGTAAGTGTGAGCGCCGTTTCCACAATTTACTCATGCTGGTGCGTGGCCGTGCCGGACCCAGGTTGGTAGAGGTTGGGGTGAACGTGCGAAATGTCCCTGCAGGTCTATAGCGAAGGAGCTGGCCGATTGGCTGATCACCAACAATGTGGTGGAGCACATCTTTGGACCAAACCTGCACATCGAGGTGAGGCTGGGGCACCAGTAGCCACGGGAATCCAGTGTGGGGGTCGGCTGGCCACACTCAAGCTGAGCTCCGCTCTTCTCTTCCCAGATCATCAAGCAGTGTCAAGTCATCCTCAACTTCCTGGCCGCAGAGGGCAGGCTGAGTACACAGCACGTGGACTGCATCTGGGCCGCCGCACAGGTAGGGGGCGCTAGTGAGTCTGCACCCCAGGTGTGCAGCCCATAATTCTGGTACTGAGCTGCCGAGCAATAGTAGTGTTTGGGGAAACGCAGCTACTGATCGCCCCATTCCCTATGTCGCCCCCTAGCTGAAGCACTGCAGCCGGTACATCCACGACTTGTTCCCCTCCCTCATCAAGAACCTGGATCCCGTTCCACTGAGGCATGTGCTCAACCTGGTGTCCAGCCTGCACCCCAGCGCTCACACTGAGCAGGTGGGTCTCACACGCGATGTACGCAGGGACCTGAGAACAGCGCCCCCTTAAGGCCAGATGATAGTGAGCAGTTTACTTTTTGGAAGACGCAGATTAGCGTGATTGCCGGGATTCTCCCCCCAGGTTAACACAAACAACTGTGACTTTGTGCCTGTAGAGATGGATGTATTGGCAGGTAGCACAAACTGATATGTGTCCCCCCCCCTCCCCCAGACGCTGTACCTGGCCTCCATGTTGATCAAGGCTCTGTGGAACAATGCGCTGGCCGCCAAGGCTCAACTCTCCAAGCAGAGCTCCTTCGCCTCTCTGCTGAACACCAACATCCCCATGGGCAAGAAGAAAGGTACGTCTTCTGACCCGGTTCTCTCCCCGTGTCGCCCCGTCCGCCTTGCACCATGTGCCGTAACGCCATTCCTCCGACTGCCACAGGCTCGCCGGCCGCCAGCCCGGAGAGCAGTGACAACAGCGACACCCACCACAGCGGAGGAAGTGACATTGAGATGGACGAGCAGATCATGAATAGCAGCAAGCACGGGCAGCAGAGGCTGTCCGACACAGAGGTGCGTGCGACTATGCAGGGCGAACTTCGACCCGTACTGGTGCCAGTGGGAGTTCTACCATCACCTGTCCGCTTTCTGTCTGCTAGGAGTCGATGCAGGGCAGCTCTGACGAGACGGCAAACAGCGGCGAGGACGGCAGCAGCGGCCCGGGCAGCAGCAGTGGCCGCAGTGAGGCCTCCAGCAATGAGGCGGGCTCAAGCCGCGCCAGCCAATCGGCCGGCAGCCCCGGCAGCGAGCTGCATTCCGACGACATGGCGGACAGCGAGGCGCTGAAGGAGGAGGAGGAGGAGGAGGAAGATGAGGAGGAAGAGGAGGAGGAGGAGGAAGATGAGGAGGATGAGGAAGAGGAGGAGGAAGATGAGGATGAGGAGGAGGTGGAGAACCCGGCGGTGGCCGGGGGCAGCCCACAGAACGAGACGTGTGACCCAGCGGAGCTGAGGAAGAGGAAGGCTGTGGAAGCGCAGCCGCAGGCGGGCCTGTGCCTGGCGGAGCGGGAGGTCTCGCTGGATCAGGGTGGCGGTTCCGGCAGCAGCGGCGGGCCCAACGCCAAAGGCCTGCCCTTCACCCCTGAAGCAGCGGCCGCCATGGTAACCGCATCCTCGGCAGCCGTGGAGACGCACATGCGGATGCTGGATGCCTGCTCATCCTCCGCCCGTCCCGAGGCTGCCGAACACGAGCTGCCGGGCGATATGGGCCCCTCACACATGCCCCCCGGGCCCCAGGACCCTGCCTGCCTGCCCCGGTCAGGGGACTTCCTGACTGACGCCATGGGCAACGAGCTCTTCAACTGCCGGCGCTTCATGGGACCCCAGCACCACCATCATCACCATCCACACCACCATCACCACCACCCACACCACCACCACCATGAGGGGTGTGTCTCCCTCGGCCTCGACTGCCCCGCCTTCCGCTTTTAGCTCTGACTCATGTACCCAATTTACAGGGTTGTTTTCTAGTGATAAAAATTTACACGTGGAGCATAAACAATAGATTGCAGAAATCTCCAGAATCTGCTTCTCTCTTAAATCATGTAGGTTTACCTCAGGGGACATTTGGGAAAAATGTCTGATTTAAGGGTTGTTAATAATTTAATGACTTTGAGTGAATTAGGTATAAACCCTGTAAAGACCTTTAATATTCAAAGGATCTGCAGATATGCTAAGTACTGAGGAGGTAGTTGGCCAGTTAAACCATCCAGCAGCCTGGGTGGATGTTCTCCGCTGACGCGAGGTCGCACTGCCCCATGCAGGCACATGGTGGAGGACATGCTGAGCGCCGACGACGTGAGCTGCAGCAGCTCTCAGATCAGCGCCAAGTCCGAGAAGAACATGGCCGACTTTGACGGCGAGGAGTCGGGCTGTGAGGAGGAGCTCGTCCAGATCAACTCGCACGCGGAGCTCACGTCGCACCTTCAGCAACACCTGCCCAACCTGGCCTCCATCTACCATGAGCACCTGTCGCAGGGTGAGTGCTTCACGCGGTAGCTCCCCCGACCCACCCCCCATCTCCATTTTTGGCCCCTACAGGAACAGGCCAAAGGAACAGGCCAGTTGATGTGACTCGTTGAACTGAAGAGTTGGATGATTTCATATATAGAAATGGTATTTGAGCAAATTCCCAAAACCTCACTCAGTTCATTGGATGCATTTTTGAGAATTTCCATGGACTTTTGGAAGTGAGTTTTGGAAATTTTATAGAAAGTACTTGGATTACATTAGTTTTGGTTCCCAGTTCTGTACATAGGAGGAAATTTTGCTTTTTGGTCACTCCCTGCTGACATTGAAGAACATGTTGTTGGTATTGTTATCAATATTATTATTATTATTATTATTATTATTATTATTTGGTATGTTGTAATGTTTTAGAAGGCTTTTGGTTAAACTGATTGTTTAAAGCAGGGGTGGGGAACCAGTTCCATGGAGAGCCGGTGCGGGTTTTTGGGATGGCCTCTCCATCAGCCAATAATTAAGCAGTGGTTCTCAACTCCAATCCTGGAGACCGACTGTTATTGGCTGATTGAGAGGCCATCCCAAAAACCCGCACCCACACTGGCCCTCCATGGATCAGGTTCCCCACCCCTGGTTTAAAGGAACAGGCCAAGCTTCACAAGCGTCCGTCCATCCGTCTGTCTGACCCACTCTGACCAACTCCACAGGTCCAGTAGTCCATAAGCACCAGTACTCTGGGCATGCGGTGACTGACATCAACCTGGACAACGTATGCAAGAAGGGAAACACGCTGCTCTGGGACCTGGTGCAGGATGAGGATGCGGTGAGGCCAGAGAGAGACACACACACACACACACACACACACACACACACACACAGTGGTCAGAATGGAATTAATTTTAATCAGTGATGTGGGACACAATGTGATCACTATGCTGATGTCATCCCCCCCCCCCACCATAATCGACTCCGGCTGCTCTAACCCAAAGCAAACACACCCACTTATCTACTGTGGTTTAATAGTCCAAGTGTCTCAGGCTGGGCCAGTCAGGAGTTCCGAGATGAAAGTGTGTCTGGTGCTTTGTTGGTCGTCCTCATCGTGGCTGTTTGCAGTTTGGAGGCCTTTCTCTGCCCCGCTTGATTAATCTTAGCAGTAGTACGTCGTACTTCCACTTGTCTGTTTTCGGCGTGCCTCTGGTGGTCTCTGGGCCTCACGGCACCCCGAGGCTCTGTGAGAAATAGCCTCTCTGCTGCCTCCCCGACGCTAGATCCACCTGTCCGAGGGCCTGATCAGCGAGGCGGAGAAGCTGCTCTGCTCCCTGGTGTGCTGGTTCACCGACCGGCAGATCCGCATGCGCTTTATTGAGGGATGCCTCGACAACCTGGCCCACCACCGGTGAGCATGTTTGCGGGTGGGGGGGGTGGCAGAGCCCCAGTACGGCAGTGTCGGGAGATTCGTCTCGAATGTGGTCTGACCCCGTGCCTGCTCCTCTTTACAGGTCTGTGGTGGTCTCTCTGCGTCTCCTCCCCAAACTCTTCGGAACCTTCCAGCAGTTCGGCAGCAGTTATGATACTCACTGGATAACCATGTAAGCTGCCCCTCAGTCAGAAACGGCCACGGTCTGTATCGAACTTTGCACCAGGTGTCGTGTGGGACATCGTAGGCTCACGCTTTTCTGAGTGACAGATGGCCACATGCGTGGGCCCCGCACGTCAGAGCACTTAATGCTATCAGGTTAACGCACACTATTGCTAAGGTTAAACCGGAGGCAGTTTTGGAGTTTTTAACTAAAGCCAGTGCTAAGTACGCTATTTAAGGGTTGCTCATTATATCCTATATAGGATCTTATTTGTAGGTAATCATTATTGCTGTCTGTATTTTAAGGTTTTAGCTTCTTGGGTTTTTGTAAAATTTTTAAATAATCATTAACTTTGATATGTATCCTAGGTTTCGTCATGAATGCAGTACTAGCTGCTTACGTGGCGTGATTATTTCTCTTGAGCTTCCTTCCTGCCGAAACCTCGTCTGCGTCTCGCCCTTCTAGGTGGGCTGAGAAGGAGCTGCACATGATGAAGCTCTTCTTCGAGAACCTGCTGCACTACATCCAGGAAGTGCGGGAACGGCGTCACAAATTCGCCCTGTAAGTTCTCCCCTGGGTCCGCCGGGCCTGCGAGGTCGTCGTGGGGTCACCGCCTGCACGATGGCGGGGGCTGATTGGACGGCATGCAGTACTGCTACTGAGAAACCCGTCTGGCACGTTCTCTGTCCGCAGGTACGGACACAGCGCCGAGGTGCAGGTGCGTCTGCAGTTCCTCACCTGTGTCTTCTCCACCCTGGGTTCACCCGACCACTTCAGTGAGTTTTGTTCTCATCAGTACTTAAAATAGTCACACTCTGCTCTTTCTGCTTGTGTTGCTTTCTTGTGAAACAAGACCAAGATGGCAGAATGTTCAGAATGTTGATGTGTTAACCTCCTGCTTTTAGATGCCTCATGTAGGGTTCTGTGTTGGGGGTGGGTGGGCTGAAGCGAACCTTGAATCCTTCGAGGTGTAAATATGGTGTAAAGTTGGGAATATGGTGTAACCAGAGCTAGAGTGGGCCAGGTATAATGGTGGAGGAAACTGATTTAGACTGAGTGACTGTAGACTCAAACCCCAGGAGAGGAACCATTAAACCTTTGGGAAAACGGGCTTGAAGATGAGTTGCTTTTGATAAAAGCAGCTGCAAAGCACTTAATGTGATTAAGAGAAGCTGCGGATGGTGTGGCTGGTAGAAGCTGTGAATGAAGTCGAGAGTGTTTGTTAACCTGGTAACCGTGAGCTGGAGTAGATGGACAGATCTCCTGCCTTCCTGAATTGGCCGAGTGTGTTTCAGAGTAGTCGTTCTGGGGGCAGGTCGGTTCCCAGGACACTGTGACTCGTCGGTGATTGTGCCTGATTGTTGCTGGCGTGGCCCAAGCGTGTAACCTGATGAGGTCCGGCCAAACACTGAGAAATTGTGCTCCCGAGTCTGAATGGGGAACCCGATCGGCTCCCCGCTCGGCCTCGTTCGGCGTGGGGGGGCCGCACCTCGCCAGATGCTCTCTTTGCCTCTTTTGTAATCAGGCTTTTGGGCAGGTTTTCTCAGTGGGACTCGGGTTTCAGAGGAACGCCATGGCAACGCTCTGAGTAGGGGGTGTTTTCAGGCACCTCCATGGCGCTGCGAGCGGGGGGGGACCACTGAAAACGGTGTGGTGACATTTCACCCAATAGGCGTAAAACCTCACGGTGCACTTTATCACAGAGGTTTGCTGATTTAACCTTATTAAAATATAACTGAAGATTTCTACAAATCTGTCACTGGGTGTGGATTTCATGGGATGTTTCATGCACGCGGGGTGTAAATACTCAAAGCCATATTAAGTATTTATGCTGATGTGTACAGAAGTGTTGTTTCTATCCTTAGCCCTTTGTTCTGTTTCACTCCCCCTCCGTCCCTCTTCTTCCGGCCGCCAGGGCTGAGTCTGGAGCAGGTAGACATCCTGTGGCACTGCCTCGTGGAGGACTCGGAGTGCTACGACGACGCCTTGCATTGGTTCCTCAACCAGGTGCGCAGCAAAGACCAGCACGCAATGGGCATGGAGACCTACAAACACCTGTTCCTGGAGAAGGTGAGTAGTCGCCCATCTGAGTCTCGGACGCACTGGGGGGGTCAGCTCATCACCCGGAACTGCGTCGCTCTCCTTAGATGCCCCAGCTGAAGCCGGAGACCATCAGCATGACGGGCCTCAACCTCTTCCAGCACCTGTGCAACCTGGCACGTCTGGCCACAAGCGCCTACGACAGCGGCTCCAACTGCGAGGTTGGGCCTCGCCTATTTCTGCTCTGACTCCTGATGTAGTTCCAGGATCAGCTCTGTGTAGCTGATATCAATCTGTAGATTATCAGATCTTAGGCAGCGCGCTTGACCCATTCCTTGGTGTCCTTGTGAGACCCTTGTCCTCTGCTTCCCCTCAGCTGTGTGGTATGGACCAGCTGTGGGGTATTGCCCTGAGAGCCCAGTCCGCTGACATCAGCCGTGCAGCCATCCAGTACATCAACTCCTACTACATCAACGGTGGGTGCTGCCTAACCTAGCTTCACCTGTCCTTTGATCATCTGCTAGCTGAATGAGAGACCGCTCTTTTGCAGAGATGGTTAAGGTTGAGTGACAGTCAGTGATCAGTGTACTTGCTAAGGAAACTACCTCGGACTTTTTACTGATCTCATATTTACCCAAGGAAGGTTGTGAACTTTCCCCCCATTGTCATCGAAAAAGAGGGAAGCTTTGTTAGTGGTTCCCTCATGCGACTTCTTCACGGCGGGCAATGTGAGGAAGCTGGCGCGATACTTCCTCCTCCTCACATATAGCACACTGACTGTAGGAAGTCAAACTGAGAACTGCAGCACTGTTAATGTACCATGCATCCATGCGGAGGCGCATGCGGTGTCATGTGGGCGGGGCCTTTACGCATTCTTGTTTTTGCCGTCCAGGTAAAACCGGTCTGGAGAAGGAGCAGGAGTTCATCAGTAAGTGTATGGAGAGTCTTATGATGGCCTCGGGGAACCTTGAGAAGGACCCACACTCCAGCCTCACAATCATCGAGAGGGGGCTTCTCATGCTGAAGACTCATCTGGAGGCGTTCAGGCGTCGGTATGCCTGTGGGGGATGGGGGGTGGGGGAGGCCATTTCATAACCTACTCCTTGGGGACCCTCAGACAGTCTTTGTTTTTGCGCCCTTCCAGCCAGACGGTCCTCCTTTTTGCTCCCTTCCAGCTTCTAGGAGCAAAATTTTGGACTGTCTAAGGCAGAGGTGCCCAATACGTCAATCACGATCTACTGGTCGATCGCAAAGGTAGAGTGGGTAGATCTTATGGCATAAAAAAATGGAGGATGGATGACGCGTTCAACCGCGCCAGCTGCTGCAAAACTCTAGAAAGCTACCGAGTCGCCTAGTTAGTCTCCAATTTATTTCTACTAAACTTGAGGCAAACACACTTTGGGAAAAAAACTCATCTGTCAGTCTATTGCTATTCCAAAGAATGGAAATGTGGAGCGGCATTTTCGGACTATTCATAAAAACTACGACATTAACGAGAAAGAGAACAGTGAAGGAACTAAAATCCCAATTCAATTCAAAAATACTTTTTTATTCCAAAGGGAAATGAATAATAATAATAATAGCAACAACAATAATAATAAAAAAATTATAAAGAATACTCAATAATTTTTTCCATAAATATGTTTTGCATTTTTATAGTAGGTAGATCATTTTGACTTTATAAGTAGCTCGCAAACTGAAAAAGTGTGGGCACCCCTGGTCTAAGGCTTCTGAGGACCCGGTTAGGAAACATTGCACAAGATGATTAGGTTCTAACAGCCTTGATTTTATCAGTCAGTAGTGTTTTGACAGCTTTTTGCACGAGTTTTGTGTTAATTTATTACTTTGTTTTGGCACTTCAGCCAAAAGTTTATAATCAATTTTAGCTTTCCTACAAACACAGAAATTTGTCAAAACCAATTAACAAGTAGAAATAGGTCAATCTACAGTGAGAAGAAGAGCACAGTATGGTTGCGGGGTTCAGCAATCGGTGATGCATGCGGATCGTGGCTTTTTTACCTGCCTATGTTGTACCTATTCCGCTGTATAAGTGGTTATCGGGAAATGTAAACATTCCCAGTTGAACGAGCTGCTATGAGTAATGGCTTCAGGGTCCTTGCAGGCCTGTGGCCTTTGCGTGCCCCAAGCCAAACCCCAACGTGTCATTGGCTCACGTCACGACGCCGGTGCCAAACCCCGGCATCTTATTTGCTTGCAGGTTTGCCTATCATCTGCGGCAGTGGCAGATCGAGGGGACGGGCATCAGCAGCCATCTGAAGGCCCTGAGCGACAAGCAGTCGCTGCCCCTGAGGATCGTGTGTCAGCCCGCAGGCCTCCCTGACAAGGTAGCGGTGGCAAGAGCAGCCATGATGCTCGAAGATGGGCAGCTGTTTTAGGATGCACTGCGGACGCTCGCCTTTCACGAGTGACTGGTGTTCATGTCTGTCCCCGTCTCTCGCTCCCTCTGTCTCCCCCACCCGATCCCTGTGGGCAGATGACAATCGAGATGTACCCCAGCGACCAGGTGGCGGACTTGCGGGCAGAGGTGACGCACTGGTATGAGAACCTGCAGAAGGAGCAGATGAATCAGCAGGCGCAGCTGCAGGAGTTCGGCCAGAGCAGCCGGCAAGGAGACTTCCCAGGTCAGAGAAGGGGGAGCGCCTTCCGCTCTCACGGGCACACCGTGGATTCTGTGACCCCTCTATGCTGGGTTTGGCAGGGTGGACGGATTTGCTGAGCAGAAACGTGCAGTGATCTTCCCCCAGGGTGGATTCCATGCAGCTATTATGGAGTCGCCTTTTTTAAGCTTTACTTCTTAGAGTTATGCCCTGAGGCCGAGCTGAGGGCCGATGGGTTCTCCGGGTTGTTCCTGATGCCCTTCACTGGCGTCCCAGCATCTTCCTGAAATGCCAGGGCCTCCTCTGCTCTTAATGTGCCTTAAATCATACCTGTGCTGCGTGATATATTGGGTAACTTTAGATTAGTGCCTTTTTTTATGTAGGGAGACAAGAAGGATGGGCAGGGCTGTCCCCGCTAGCCCCCACCATGATATCTCTGCCCCCCTTATATGTGATAAAGATTAGTTGTTTATCTCTGAGGAATAGTGTTGCAAAATTCTGTGAATTTTCCTATTAATTCTCATATATTCCAGTTAATTCCCCTGGAAAGTTTCCAACTTGGAATATATCCAAAATTTCCCAGCTTAACTCCCCACGGAATGGAAAGTTTCTGGAATGTTTCCATAAATTTTCTGCCCCTTTTGCGACCCAGCTGCCCCTCGTGGCTCTGAAGAGCTGCTGAATGAGCAATGTGTCGGGTTCTGCCGCAGGTGGCCTGATGGGGCCGGTCCGGATGATCTCCTCGGGCCACGAGCTGACCACGGACTACGACGAGAAAACGCTTCACGAGCTGGGCTTCAAAGACATGCAGGTAGCCTCCCGCCCACACCATGCAGCATGCATTCATAGCGTGATTCTGAGCCGATGGAGTGTTGTGCAGATAGGAAGGCCGACGGCCTCAAGCAACGTTGTCACTGCATACAGTGAAATACAAGGGTGAGCGCTACTACTTCATAGACAGGCCTGTGTTTCCTGTCAGGGTTCGAGTGGGAATGAGCTGGGCTTTAGAAACACTTTAATAGTCAGCCTCTACCCCACCCTTTCCAAAACAATGTATCAAAAACTGCTGTTGGTACAATTTTAGGGAACTGGAATTAGTCTGGTCAGGTAACTGGAAATCTGTGCTCGGTCTTGCAGATGGTGTTCGTGTCACTGGGCGCCCCGCGGCGCGAGCGCAAAGGCGAGGGGGTGCAGCTGCCGGCCTCCTGCCTCCCGCCCCCCCAGAAAGAGAACATCCCTATGCTGCTGCTGCTCCAGGAGCCCCACCTCACCATGCTCTTCGACCTGCTGGAGATGCTGGCCTGCTTCAAGCCCCCCAGCACCGAGCGGGCCTTGGAGAGCGCCCAGGTGCGTCCGGGGTCGGCCCCCCTGGGCCTCGTCACCGTGGTCACACTTAATTATGTCACCTCATATTTGTGATCTTTACACATTAGTGACAAGACTTTGTTTAAAATGAAGTCTACACTAGTGGCCAAAATTGTGGAAACACTTCAAGTTGATAGAGTACAATTGTCCAGTGTATATTTGTAAACATTCTTTGATTGTTGATAAACATTACTGCCAATACTCCTGTAGTAATCTTTAAAGAGTGCTGCCAAAAATGCTTGGTTTCACACAGTTTTGGCCGCTGGTCTGCGTAATCGCGTGGCCTAGAGCCCGTAAATGCTAGCAGCACCGGAGTATTTAAGAAGCTCATGATTAGAGCCTCGTTTCCACCAACCCGGTGCTGGTGCCGGACTTTTTCCCCAATCTGGCACTGGTTCCACACATTTCCACCACAAAAAAATGGCCCTGGGCCAGAAAAACGGCTTCAGCACGGCACCACAGAAAAGCTGGGCTCAAAATGTGGCACCGTAATGTCAGTGAATGTGGAACGGGCTATGGCATCCAAATATTCCGTTATACCTGAATATTCAACCCATAACTGATATAGTTAGTCTAATAATGACGGTGCTGGCAGTGAAACACGTTTTTAGTATTACTGCACGATCCTTAAAATGACAGCAGTAAAACAGCAAGCGAGAATAACACATACAGTCGTGGGAGCCTTTATGGAGACAAAACGTCGTAAGGTAGCTTACAACTGTATGGATTTCCGAAAAGATATTTAACGTAAAATATTAACTTGCACTAAAACACTTGTATAAGCGTTACATAGTTTTTTTTATTCTGTGAAAAATGAAAGATTGATCTGCGGACCAGATTTAAATAATAAAGTATAAATATGTCACAAGTTGAATAAATAAAATGGCTATGAGATCATGAGCCGGACTGCAAAGTTTAGTTATTAGATTAACCTTTACTTTCACTTCCACCTAGATAACATTTCTGTTCTGTTCTTTTTTTAAATTGGTGTAAACTCAGGCTGGTTCTCAAAAGGCAGAACCGGCACCAGCTCTGTGTTGGTGGAAACGAGGCATAGATGGATTTAACAGCTGTGCCAAGCTTTGAAAGCTAATTTTCCTCCGTGGCTGACATTCTGTAATAGTTTCGGTCAAAGTCGTGTATCTGCTGTCTTCACGCAGTGCCTATACCACTGTCGATGTGAGCTGGGCGCTGTCTCTGGCCTGTCTCGTCTGGCTCTGACCCGCCCTCATGTGCATGCAGGGTGCCCGCTGCGAGGAGCTACACCTCCACGCGGAGAACCTGTCCCGGCGCGTGTGGGAGCTCCTCATGCTGCTGCCCACCTGCCCCAACATGCTGCTGGCCTTCCAGAACATCTCTGAGGAGACGGTCAGTCCTTCCATCCATTCCCATCCCTCTGCGGTGTCTCCTGGCCCTGTCGTCATGGTAACCGTTCACTGACTGTCCATTAAAAGTTTTTCCCCTAAATTGGTACATCTCATTTTGGTACACCAGTAAATTTTTGAGAACCTTTCCCAGAGATTCTTCTGCACAGTCTCTCCTGGGACTCGGGCTGACATTTAGATTCTGGAACTGGCTTTAAAATTGGCTTTTAAAGCGCCCCTCTGCTCCCCGCTAAAGCTGCTGTCGAATCTCCGTTCTGTACACTTCCTTCAGGGGGCTGAGGGTCTCTGCTGGAAGGATCTGCTGAGGATTAAGAGCCCCCACAAGCTGCTGTACGCGCTGGAGATCATCGAGGCTCTGGGGAAGCCCAACCGGCGTATCCGTAGGGAGTCCACGGTAATGCGGCTTCTGCAGGCCCATCGCTGGCAAACTCATGGAAACGTCTGCATTTTATACGGAGTCAGCGCTGTCTGCAGGCTGGGTGCAGGCTGGGTGCAGGGGAGAGTGTCACTCTGAAGGACACTGGAGCTGTATAAATTCTACAGGCAGCACGCCGTTAATTATAAGCCGTCGTTAAGTGAAAGCCAAGCAGGACGGCCTCATTTCAGGACCTGGCCTGGCTGCTGTAAATTTCAGACTCCGTTGACGGCCAGGGCAGTAAATCACTGTGGGGAGGAAGCGCCACGATTCATGTTTCCTCTTCCGAAGCCCGTGTCTTTGTGCTCCTTAAACTGCAGGGCAGCTACAGCGACCTGTACCCTGACTCGGACGACTCCAGTGAAGACCAGATAGAGAACAGCAAGAACTCCTGGAGCTGCAAGGTGGGCATCTTTGGTCCAAAATTAAAAAAAAAAAAAAAAAAAAAGACTCACTGCTCACTGTGCTGTCTGCCCCCCCCCCCCCCCCCCTGCCTAATCAGTGCTGTACACTGCTGCCTATGTGTCAGTCGCTTCCCAGTAACTGCAACAGCATCTGAATAATAGGCTGGAAATAGCATATGAGTGAAGAAGAGTGAGGAAGTGGAGTAGCAGGCTTGGAGGAAGTCGGCCTCGCAGGCCAGGTTCTTGGGCCGGTGCACATGCCCAGTCATTGGGAGCCTGCCCAGGATAAGTGCTTTGAGGATAAGTGCAGATGGGTGTTTTCTGTACCAGAGCCAGCTCTACTAAGCCTGACAGGATTATAACAGTATGATCTGCCTCTTGTGTGAATTTAATGGTGGGGGCTTTTACATTGTCTCCCCCCCCCCTTGTAGTTTGTGTCTTCTGGTGGACTTCAGCTGCTTCTGGAGATTTTCAACTCCGGCATCCTTGAACCCAAAGAGCAGGAGACCTGGACGGTGGTGAGTGGCCGAGGCCCCCGCCGTAAGCGGACAGGCCCCGCCCTCCTAGCCCCACGCGGTTTTTATTCAGGGTGTGAATAATTCGCCGTGTCCGCAGTGGCTGCTGGACTGCCTGGCCTGCCTTCTCAAGCTCATCTGCCAATTCGCTGTGGACCCGGCGGACCTGGACCTGGCCTACCACGACGTGTTCGCCTGGTCCGGCCTCGCCGACGGCCAGCGCAAGAGGGCGTGGCCCGGGAAGTCGCGCAAGGCAGCCGGGGATCATGGGAAAGGGCTGCACATCCCACGGCTGACCGAGGTGGAGTCCCGCCCTCTGATTACTGCTTTCCTCTGCTCTTATTCAGCTTAGCTGCTGTGTGGGAGTCGTCAGCACTTTCCTCTTTTATATCCCACTCTTTCTTTATTTTCTGTGGCCCTTATTTACTCTTTTCCTCTAGTCAGCATATATTAAATTCTTTTTTTTTTCATACCCTGCATGTGCCTTATTTTATCAGCTCTTTTGATATTTTTCCCACTCCACTAAATTTCCCTCATTTTTGTGTAATCTCCCGCAAACGCAGTGCGTGATGGTAACACAGCTGCTCTTCTTTCTAGGTGTTCCTGGGACTCGTCCAGGGAACCAGCCTGATCCAGAGGTTAATAAATGTGGCCTACACATACGATAATCTGGCACACAGGTCAGCAAGCTTTATATTAAAGACACTTACTGCTTCATTATTGATGATATAAAGTCTCCTACTGAAGCTCACAGTGGTGGTATCTATTTCAGGGTTTTGAAGGCTCAATCTGATCACAGATCTCGGCATGAAGGTGAGTGCGGGTTTCAGGAGCCCTCAGTACATTAGAAACATTTCGAGACGCATGGAAGGTAACAGTCTGCTTTGTATGAGATGAGCTGGTCCTGTGTGTAAATACACACACCTGCCAGCAGGGGGTGCTGTAGTTAAGTGCATCAGACTCGGCACCAGAGAATTGCTCGTTCTAAAAGAGCATGTTGTCCTACATTTAAATTGTAGTGCTACATTTTGGGAAGAAAAACTTAAGAGAAAAGTTCAGGATAGAGCACTGGAGGGTAGACCCATACCCAGTACGCAAATTGATGTTTATGGTGGCTTTAACAGCTGAGGGAAGCCATATTGTTAAAACGCGCACACAGTAAACAGTAATTTGCGAGCTTAAGTGAGAGCGTGGGCTTACTATTTCTCCAGAGTCAAACCGCTTCTATTTCTTGAGAAACGCGTGCAGTCGCTCCCGTGTGTTGACGTGCTGCCCCCCTCCCTCCCCCCCCCACAGTGACGCACTACTCCATGTGGCTGCTGGTGAGCTGGGCCCACTGCAGTTCGCTGGTGAAGTCCAGCTTGGCGGACAGCGAGCACTTGCACGACTGGCTGAAGAAGCTCACACTTATGGTGCCTGAGGTGAGTCCCCGGGCAGATTTGTGCACTATTCACTCCGTCCGCAGAATAATCAGCCGGTTCATTGTCTCCTTTAACATTAGAACCGGCAGCAATTTTTCGAGCTGCTTTAGCCGCCAGCTGTGACGTGCTTCAGGGAATCGCACCTTTTGCTTTCGCTAATGGGCCATTGCATCAGCAGACCTTCTCACCCCTCAAGAAAACAATGGCAGAAAACGACGGCAGAGTTACCGTCACTCCAAAACAGCTGTAAAACCCATAATAGTCGTGTTTGTCATGTTTTTGTGCTCATTGATTTAAGTATTGGTTTTCATTCATTAATCTTGTGAAATGAATCAGAATCCCACACCGGCAATAAAATAAAAGCCCTGCTGTAACATAAATACATAAAGAGCTGATCAGTTTAACTGCCTCTACAGTTCGGTATAGTTTCGGAAAGATATAAAATGAGGGAAAAAAGCAGACAGAATGACAAGCCCCTTCAGCCGAAAACGGTGCATTTTACAATTCATTTCAAATAAAATGTACACATTTTAATCGTTTCACCTGGACTAACTTGTATAAGAAGAACATTACTTTATGCAGTCGTTAAAAAGCAGAAACGACAACCAACATGAAATCACCAACAAACTACATCTATCCATTTTTTTTTGCAAAATACATTCTGCTTTTCAGCTGTACGATTTCAGGACAGAGAACATTACGGCTTTTTGGCTGAGGGTGTTAGAGTTGCTGCTGTTAACACTAATGGCACATTAGCGCAAACAGGAGGGCTGCATACGCCGAAGTACGTCCTGTTTGATGTTCATTGGCATGGGAATCGGTAGTTCTAGTATTAAATGGTTCCAGGTGACCCAGTTGGTAATGCATAATCTTCGTAGGTAAGGCAGCTTACTTTAAATGACTTGATTTGGTCTCCAGGCAGCGGTGCGGCACGAGGCTTGTAACGGCCTCTACAAGCTCTCTCTGTCGGGGCTCGAGGGAGGCGAGTCCATCAACAGGTCCTTCCTGCTGCTGGCCGCTTCCACGCTGCTGAAGTTCCTGCCCGACGCCCAGGCGCTGAAGCCGCTGCGGGTATGTATGTGTGCTCAGCTCGCTGCGGGTCTTCAGGCGTGACCTCTGCCGCTCCCACCGACTAACCACTGTCCAGGCTGAAGTAACTTCATCCTTCTGAAGGCTGTACGTTTGTAGAAATCTGGACAAGGTGGACACACTCAGCCTTTCAGGGCACCTGCTGTTCTAATCAGTGATGTACTTCCCTTTCTGTTAGCTATTCTATATTTTCACGCTTGCTTCCCCCCCCCCTGCTAAATACCGGATTCAGATCTTGCTATTTAATAATAAACTGAAGCAGGTAGCTTGGCGTTAACACCGTTCATTTAGTAATGTTGACCAGTGTCTTTGATCATGATTGAACCATGTTCCTCGAGGGGCCTGCAGTCCTGTGTTTGCCTCACCGGTGTGGTAAATGTCATTTGAGTCCATCGCCATAGAGAGCAGAGTCTGTGTGATCACAGGCCCCACGCTTGACGTTCCTTGATGTAGGGCTCCCTTGCTTTAGGGATCTGACCATGACTGTGTATCTGCGTGTGTCCAGGTGGAGGATTATGAGGAGGAACCTCTTCTGAGGACGGGGTGCAAGGAGTATTTCTGGCTGCTCTGTAAGCTGATAGACAACATCCACGTCAAGGATGCCAGCCAGGTACTGCTGTGTCTGCTGGGGGTGATCACATGACTTCTTGTGCCGTATCGCTGTAGGCTTTGAGCTGGGCTGCATAAGAGGGACCATAATTCATATTGAGGGGCCAGCATAATCAGCCAATGACATGTTTTGACTCCCTGAGTGACAGGGGTGGGGGCCAGTCAGCTTTCAGCTATGGCCGGTGCCCCTTTGGCCCCGTCCCTGTATATGCCTTTAATTCCTCGTTTCTGAATTAGCCAGGTTTTACTCCATTTCCTTCACATTTGCTTTTTGTGTGCTTTAGACCACGCTACTAGATCTGGACGCCTTGGCGAGGCACCTTGCCGACTGCATTCGCAGGTGAGATCCCCTTCTCCGAATGGCCGCGTTTCCACTCCCGGGATTCAGGAGGCCCCACCTCCCCTTTAACGCCCCTATGCCCCGCCCCACATCCCCTTTAACACCCCTATGCCCCGCCCCACATCCCCCTTAACGCCCCTATGCCCCGCCCCACCAGCCGGGAGATCTTGGACCAGCAGGATGGGACCATCGAGGACGACGGGCTCACGGGGCTCTTGCGGCTGGCCGCCAGCGTCATCAAGCACAAGCCGCCATTCAAGTTCTCGCGCGAGGGCCAGGAGTTCCTGCGGGACGTCTACAACCTGCTGTTCATGCTGCCCAGCCTGAAGGACCGGCAGCAGCCCAAGTGCAAGTCGCACGCGGCCCGCGCCGCCGCCTACGACCTGCTGGTGGAGCTGGTCAAGGGCTCCGTGGAGAACTACCGGCTCCTTCACAATTGGGTGATGTCGCAGCACATGCAGGGTGGGTCTTCTGTAGATATGCACCGTCTGCCTGTGACTGGTCCGCCAGTTTCACTTGCTTCAATCGCTTTTGCTTTATTGCCTCCGCAGCCTCGCACGCCCCGTACAAATGGGACTACTGGCCTCACGACGACGTGCGAGCAGAGTGCCGCTTCGTAGGCCTCACCAACCTGGGTGCCACCTGCTACCTGGCCTCCACCATCCAGCAGCTGTACATGATCCCCGAGGCTCGGCAGGCCGTCTTCTCGGCCAAGGTGGGCCTGCCGCCCCTCTGCTCCCTGTCCCCCTCAGCAGACCCGTCCCAGTGCTGCCGCTTCACCTGTTCGCAAGAACCTTGAAATTCCGATGCCGCAATTTGCGTGGTAGCGGACAAACAGCAGGGCGATAAGGAACAAGGTAGTGCAGCGTAAGGACGAGCGGGCGATGCGGCGGGGACCAGGGTGTGCAGACAGCCACAGCGGTAGGACAGTGTTGGTAAACTGCTGAAGTGGGAAATCAACGGCAGTGTGCGATATAATGCAGTTTAGTATTAATAATGATAACAATAATATTAGGGGTGCAACGGATTACAAAACTCATGGTTCGTATTGCAGTCACGGATCGGGGGGAGACAGATATAACTTTGTTTTTCGTTACTTAAAGTGCATAAATAACACTTCAAGCAAGGAGCTTCTAACACGCTCCGTTCACGTGAACTCTCACCAGCTTTGTCAGAACTTGTCGCTGCAGATCTGCGTGGTACGGTCCATTAAGGACATCATCATTATCTTTTTCTGTCTTGTTATGTTGAGATCACAACTTATTTGTCTCCTGATCTCAACACAGCTAAAGTTGTTTTCTCAAGATTACAAGTTATTTTCTTGAGATCACAAAATAAGTTGTCAACAGTGCTTGTCAAGGGAGAGAGGGAAGCGGATTCCAGTAGAAATGCTTTGGCTAATGCTGCTGAATCTGCAGTTTTTTTATTGCATTATCACCAAAAGCTAAAATTCTCCCCCATTTCTGAGGAAGTCTATGGACTTGTGCAGTATCGAGATTTAGGGAATTATTTAGCTGTAAAACTGTATTTCACACTATTATGGTTAAACTTTGTAATCTGTATGGACCCCACCTCATGGTTTGGCACGCATGTGAACCACGGACTACTAGTCTGTTTACCACTGAAATGCGGCGAGCGTGCAGATACAGGTCACCAAGCTTTGTTGATTTTATACTTGGGATTTCTGCATGGAAATCGCATTTATCCAAAGCAGTTCCATAAGTAAGTTATCTGAGTTTGGTCCGTTTTAACTCCCGGGGCCTTGTGATTTGTGTTTGTGGTTCCTATTTAATTACCGTTTGTCCCTACAGTATGCAGAAGAGATGAAACACAAGACGACCTTGCTAGAGCTCCAGAAGATGTTCACGTACCTCATGGTGAGAGCTTCGCATTGTGCCTTGTATGAGTGTCTGCCTCCTGCCTCCCCCATTTTCACTGGCTCCCTTGACCCAACCCACCCCCACAGGAGAGCGAGCGAAAGGCTTATAATCCACGGCCGTTCTGCAAGACCTACACCATGGACAAGCAGCCGCTCAACACGGGCGAGCAGAAGGACATGACTGAGTTCTTCACGGACCTCATCACCAAGATCGAGGAGATGTCTCAGGACCTGGTAGGTTTTGCTTTCTGTGAAGGTATTTCTGCAGGTCATTGGAGACCCACCTTTTTGCTGATTGGCTGGAGCAGTGCTTTCTTAATATCAGTAGGTGCCTGGCCAGTGGTCTTAAGTATTTCCAAAAGTGGGCTGGAATTGTGTTTTTGGACTCGCCTGCCTTAAAATCTTGGTCCTCCCCCCTTTCAGAAAAACACGGTGAAGACGCTCTTTGGAGGGGTCATCACAAATAATGTGGTGTCTCTGGTAAGGAATCTGCTTTGTTGTTTTTGGGCCTGGGAGACATCAGGATGATTAGGAATACAGCTTCAGGCTAAGATGTAAATCTTACTTTTCAGGACTGTGAGCATGTGAGCCAGACTGCAGAAGAGTTCTACACGGTCCGATGCCAGGTTGCGGACATGAAGAACATTTACGTAAGTCTGTCTCGTAGTTGATCCCCTTCAGCTTTCAGCCGGTTTTGTATGAAAGTATCGGTCCTTGACACCATATCTTCACACATTAATGAGCTGAAATTGAGGCATGTGCACTTTCTTGTATGTTCAAGACAATCTTTAAGAATTGTGGCAGCTTCATGGTGCTGTAGTTTGCCAATTATTCTCCACTAGATCTCCATGACCATTATTTTTGACACACAGACCACATTATATTAGGCAGTAATTGTTAAGTCCTAATTCAGTAATTTTTTGAGGAGTGTCTGTTTGTAGCTTGTTAGAGCAGAAGGAAAATGATTGGTTCAGAGAGAGAACCAATCAGATTGTAGAGGAGGTAGGTCTAAGCAACTAGAGGAGGCGGGACCAAGACATCTGATTAAACTCCAGTCCTCTGCAATCTGATTGGTTATGTCTCTGAACCAACCATTTTTCATTCTGCCCTCTTTTGTGTAAGTAAAACTGCCATGAGCAAGTTTGTATGACCTTTGGGTGTAGAACTTTCAAAATTATTTTGATGTAGTGCAAGTCTGCTATGTGTACTGGGATGGCAGTGCTTATCGTGGGTGATGTTTTACACAGGAATCTCTGGACGAAGTGACCATCAAGGATACCCTGGAAGGTGACAACATGTACACTTGCTCGCAGTGTGGGAAGAAAGTGCGGGCAGAGAAGAGGTGAGCTGGGGACACGGTGGACGACGATAATATCTCATCTCATTTGGCCGTGCTTGTTTTTTAGGGATCTGTCAGTATTCAGCCTTGTGTAAATCAGATATCTTGGTGTGGTTCGAGGTGTTTGTAGGTTTCTAGAACACACTTACCCAAACTGTTGGCTCCAATGAGTATTGTGTTCCTAACCCTAATCCCCCCGCCCTCGATTCCGCACCCCAAGGGCTTGTTTTAAAAAGCTGCCCCGGATCCTGAGCTTCAACACCATGCGCTACACGTTCAACATGGTGACCATGATGAAGGAGAAGGTGAACACGCACTTCTCCTTCCCGCTGCGGCTTGACATGACGCCGTACACGGAGGACTTCCTGATGGGCAAGAGCGACAGAAAGGAGGGTAAGTGTCTCTGCAGGCAGGCTGGTCTCACTCTGCCTTTCTTGGGGGGCCCAGATTAAGAATCACCATCGGGTCTCCGCCCCCGCAGGGTTCCGGGAGGAGGCGGAGATGAAAGCAGCAGAGAGCTACGAGTACGACCTCATCGGGGTGACTGTGCATACAGGCACTGCCGATGGGGGACACTACTACAGCTTCATCCGTGACATTGTCAACCCGCACGCCTACAGGAACAACAAATGGTATGTGCAGGTGACACTTTGGGGGGCCCGAGGACTGTGCTCTCAGACCCCGAGGGCTTACCATGTCCCTGTCCGCCTCAGGTACCTGTTTAACGACGCCGAGGTAAAGCCCTTTGATTCGGCCCAGCTGGCATCTGAGTGCTTCGGGGGTGAGATGACGGTAAGACTGGAGATGAAACACGGTGGGGGGGCCGCTGTTAGCGCTCAGGCTAACTCAACGGGATGTGAAGGACGTGATGGATGTGTAATCATGCTTAACTAGCAGGTGTGTGCTAATCTGGAGTAGCATGGAAAATCTGACAGGAACGCAAAGCCTGAGCTTCTTCAGATATTTGAGTTTTGTAAAGGGTAAAAGGGTATGCTTGTAAGCCAACGCAGTCTCTTAAAAAGTGTTTCTAATTTCAGACGAAGACCTATGACTCTGTTACAGACAAATTCATGGACTTCTCCTTTGAAAAGGTTGGTTGTCTCGACTGATGAATATATTACTCTTGAGCCTTGCTCTTAGTTTTCTTAAATTTTTTTCACCTGGTCTCTTCCTTCAGACCCACAGTGCCTACATGTTGTTCTACAAGCGGGTGGAACCTGAGGAGGAGAATGGGAAGGACTTCAAATTTGAGGTTTCTCCTGACCTGCTGGAGGTACTGTGGAGCTCACATTGTGTCTGGTGTGACTGATATCTTTAAAAAGGTTAGACATGTCTATCTGAACTAAAGCCTGGTTTCCTACCTGGAGTCACCTGACCCTCGGTGTCTCTCTTCCTCACCCAGTGGATCTGGCATGATAACATGCAGTTTCTCCAGGACAAGAACATTTTTGAGCACACCTACTTTGGGTGAGTGTACAGTTTTGCACCCTATAAGTTCCTCTACGGTGTCGTACCCCGTACGTCGCTCGCTTCCTCTACGGTGTCGTACCCCGTACGTCGCTCGCTTCCTCTACGGTGTCGTACGCCGTACGTCGCTCGCTTCCTCTACGGTGTCGTGCCCCGTACGTCGCTCGCTTCCTCTACGGTGTCGTGCCCCGTACGTCGCTCGCTTCCTCTACGGTGCCGTGCCCCGTACGTCGCTCGCTTCCTCTACGGTGCCGTACCCCGTACGTCGCTCGCTTCCTCTACGGTGCCGTACGTCGCTCGCTTCCTCTACGGTGCCGTACGTCGCTCGCTTCCTCTACGGTGCCGTACGTCGCTCGCTTCCTCTACGGTGCCGTACGTCGCTCGCTTTTTATACGGTGCCGTGCCCCGTACGTCGCTCGCTTCCTCTACGGTGCCGTACGTCGCTCGCTTCCTCTACGGTGCCGTACGTCGCTCGCTTCCTCTACGGTGCCGTGCCCCGTACGTCGCTCGCTTTTTATACGGTGCCGTGCCCCGTACGTCGCTCGCTTTTTATACGGTGCCGTGCCCCGTACGTCGCTCGCTTTTTATACGGTGCCGTACCCCGTACGTCGCTCGCTTTTTATACGGTGCCGTGCCCCGTACGTCGCTCGCTTCCTCTACGGTGCCGTACGTCGCTCGCTTCCTCTACGGTGCCGTGCCCCGTACGTCGCTCGCTTTTTATACGGTGCCGTGCCCCGTACGTCGCTCGCTTTTTATACGGTGCCGTGCCCCGTACGTCGCTCGCTTCTTATACGGTGCCGTGCCCCGTACGCCGCTCGCTTCCTCTACGGTGTCGTACCCCGTACGTCGCTCTCTTCCTCTACGGTGCTGTACCCCGTGCGTCGCTCTCTTCTTCTACGGTGCCGTACCCCGTACGTCGCTCGCTTCTTATACGGTGCCGTACCCCGTACGTCGCTCGCTTCCTCTACGGTGCCGTACCCCGTACGTCGCTCGCTTCCTCTGCGGTGCCGTACCCCGTGCGTCGCTCTCTTCTTCTACGGTGTCGTACCCCGTGCGTCGCTCACTTCCTCTACGGTGCCGTACCCCGTACGTCGCTCGCTTCCTCTACGGTGCCGTACCCCGTGCGTCGCTCACTTCCTCTACGGTGCCGTACCCCGTGCGTCGCTCTCTTCTTCTACGGTGCCGTACCCCGTACGTCGCTCGCTTCCTCTACGGTGCTGTACCCCGTGCGTCGCTCTCTTCTTCTACGGTGCCGTACCCCGTACGTCGCTCGCTTCCTCTACGGTGCTGTACCCCGTGCGTCGCTCGCTTCTTATACGGTGCCGTACCCCGTGCGTCGCTCACTTCCTCTACGGTGCTGTACCCCGTGCGTCGCTCTCTTCTTCTACGGTGCCGTACCCCGTACGTCGCTCGCTTCTTATACGGTGCCGTGCCCCGTGCGTCGCTCACTTCCTCTGCGGTGTCGTCGCAGGTTCATGTGGCAGCTGTGCAGCAGTATCCCCAGCACCCTCCCTGACCCCAAAGCCGTCTCCCTCATGACGGCCAAGGTGAGATGCTCGTCCGTGTGGATGCGAGCTCTGTAGGGCCCCTCCGTTGGGTTGCTCTTTATGCACATTCTTTAAGGGGCATTCTTTAGGGCTCCTCTTTGACTCTCTGAGACATCATGCCTGCTCTGTGCCTGAGATGTAGTGCTCTTTGTTACAGCTGAGTACGTCCTTCGTCCTTGAGACGTTCATTCATTCAAAAGAAAAGGTACCTTTCTGCTCATATTTTTTTTGCCATTCTGTTTAAGTGTAATCTTACCCATAAGCAAATATATTTGAATTTGCTTGGATCGGTTGCGTAACTCTTCTGCTGTAAAGCACATTAAGAGCCTGGGACACTTGAGGATGAGGGGATTGTAACCGGCCTGTTCTTCCTCTGATAGCCCACAATGCTGCAGTGGATTGAACTTCTCACCAAGCAGTTCAACAACAGCCAGGCGGCCTGTGAGGTAACCCACCTTGACTTGTCTCACTTGCCGCGTTCCCTCCCACCGGCTGTGCTCATGGCAGAGCTGACCCTCTCTGTTCCGTCTCCACCCCCCCCCCCCTTTGTCTTTAGTGGTTTTTGGACCGGATGGCGGACGACAACTGGTGGCCGATGCAAATCCTTATCAAGTGTCCCAATCAGATCGTGCGGCAGGTAACCCCTCGCACGTGCATGCTTGCGTGTGGGTTTCTGCGGGGAGTCACCCGGACAGATAACGACAGCCCTTATCCTCCCCAGATGTTCCAGCGCCTGTGCATCCATGTCATCCAGAGGCTGCGGCCGGTTCATGCCCACCTGTACCTTCAGCCTGGCATGGAGGATGGGTATGTTCATCTCTGCTCGCTAGTCTGTCTTTCTGTCCATCGGAGGGTAGATCATATGGTCGGTGCTGTCAGTGTCCATGTCAGAAACGGCCGTTTCCGTTAGTGACACAGGGTCGTGATTTAGCCGACCGCCTATGGGGCTTGGCGATGGTGCTCTCATCCTCGGCGTCTCCCCCTCCGTAGCTCCGATGACATGGACGGCCCCGTGGAGGACATCGGCAGCCGCTCCTGCGTGACGCGCTTCGTCAAGACGCTGCTGTCCATCATGGAGCACGGCGTCAAACCGCACAGCAAGCACCTGACCGAGTACTTCGCCTTCCTCTACGAGTTTGCCAAGATGGGCGAGGAGGAGGTTCGTTAACAGCCCCGCCCTGTTCCCGTACTTTAAATTAGCTGCTACGTAACTGACTTTGACAGCTCGCACAAACGTGCCCCCTACTGCTCTTAACCCCACATCACAAGGAGGCCGACATTTTTGTTTCCATCAACAGAGTCAATTCCTCCTGTCCCTACAAGCCATCACCATCATGGTGCATTTCTACATGGGCACTAAGGGGCCTGAGAACGTAAGTACTACTTCCGAGGATTGTTTTCTTCTCATATCCTCCCACAGCTTTAATGTGTGTGTACCTTCAAAACTTGTCTCCTAGGTCAGAAAATTGGGTTATGGGTTACTCGTGACTTTAAGGATGTCTTTAAAGCCAATTTCTCTTCAGTAATGTGCCATTTAAGACGATACCTGGAGCCCTGGGACCAATTGCCACTATCATTTGGTGGTAGAATCAGTTCTGTCAAAATCAATGTCTTGCCTAAATTTTTTATATTTGTATCAGTGTATTCCAGTTTAACAAAATCCTTCTTTCTGGAATCAGATAAATTGATATCTGGATTTATCTGGAATAAAAAAGCCCTGTCCTGCTAAATAAGCCAGAGTCTGACCATTTAGTTGCTTTGAATTGTGCCGTTGCTCTTCTCTGGTGGTTTGATCCAAACCATCCCCCAAAAGGAACCCCAGTTAAACGCTGGCCGGCTGCTTGTCCCCTATGTCTGTCTGCTTTCTGGAGATGCGGTTGTTCGTAGAGGGAAGAAGGTCCAAATGGCACGATTCAGCAGCCTAAAAGGCCGAGTGCAGTTTGTGATGTTCCATGCTATGGCCAAGGATGGAGTTAAATAGGAGCTATCTGGACACACTTTCGTTGATTCAGTATTTTAAAGTTAAAGTAGGCATGTTTACACTCAGTAGGGTTTGACTGCTCTGTCCATGGGAGGCGCTGCGTGAGTGATGGAGCTCTCGCAGAAGACTCCTGTTCTTGGCTCTACGTTCATCCCTCAGCTGAACCTCAAGTCCTGGTCTTCTCCCAGCCACAGGTCGAGGTGCTCTCGGAGGAAGAGGGCGAGGAGGAGGATGAGGAGGAGGACATTCTCTCCCTGGCGGAGGAGAAGTACCGGCCGGCGGCCTTGGAGAAGATGATCGCGCTGATCGCTCTGCTGGTGGAGCAGTCTCGCTCTGAGAGGTTTGCACCATTCTCCATGACTCTCTGATGGTCCTGTTAGATTCTCCGCTGCTGGTTCACCAGCTTGGTGCTCGGGGCATTAGGTGGACGTCCCCAGTGTAGCCGTGTTCCCTTTCTTTGTATGTGATCTATTGATGGTTCATTTTGACTGCATACCCCTCATGTGAACCTTTCCTCCGGCCTGCAGGCACTTGACCCTCTCCCAAAACGACATGGCGGCACTGACCGGCGGAAAGGGCTTCCCCTTCCTCTTCCAGCACATCCGAGACGGCATCAACATCCGGCAGACCTGTAACCTGATCTTCAGCCTCTGTCGCTATAACAACCGCCTGGCGGAACACGTAGGCTCCTCCCCATTAATCGTCGCTTGTCTTGTATTTTGTTGCTGGGTGTTTAAAGGGCTGGGAGCTCCAGCCTCGTGCTGCTGGCCTTCATTTCAGTTTCCATGTCCAGCAACACCAGCTAAGGAGTAGTGCCTCTATTGACTGACCTGATTTTATTGAATGGGGCCTCTTCCATTTTTGTCCATACATGTAAAACGGCTTGTTTACCTTGCAGATCGTCTCCATGCTCTTCACTTCCATTGCGAAGCTCACCCCTGAGGTAGGTGTAGGGTCTTTACAGAGATGTGTGTGACTTAAGGATCTATCTGGGTTTCCTGTATGTCGCGTGGGCAGTGAAGAGGGACCGGCCGTGCCTGGGGATCAGCAGCAGGCATTGAGGCCGGATCACTGTCTTTGGGCTGCATGTGGCCTGAGATGTTCTGTGGGATGTTGATCTTTTTGATCTATTTTACTTGCCGCCTCTGTTCCTTCAATGTGTGTGTGTGTCTCTCTGCTCCCCCTTCCCCAGGCTGCCAATCCATTCTTTAAGCTGCTCACCATGCTGATGGAGTTTGCCGGCGGCCCCCCCGGAATGCCCTCTTTCGCCTCCTACATCCTGCAGAGGATCTGGGAGGTAAGCCTAGGGGCACTGCATGATGGGTCTGGGGTGCAGTGTTTCCCAACCCGGTCCTCGAGGACCCCCTGCCGGTCCTTGTTTTTGCTCCCCCCCCCCCCCCCCCAGCTCCCTGCCAGATAGTCAACATTTTTGCTTCCAGCAGGGAGCTGGGAGGGAGCAAAAACAAGAAACACTGGAATAGCGATCTTATGGCGTGGCCCCCCTCCCTGAACCCAACACCCGCAGGTCCTGGGGTTTCTCGGCGCCCTGCTTGGTGGCACCCACCTCCTCGCCCGTTTCTCTGATCCCATCCGGTTCCGTGTGCCCTCCAGGTGATAGAGTACAACCCCTCGCAGTGCCTGGACTGGCTGGCGGTGCAGACTCCTCGCAACAAGCTGGCCCACAGCTGGGTGCTGCAGAACATGGAGAACTGGGTGGAGAGGTTCCTGCTGGCCCACAACTACCCGCGTGTGCGCACATGTACGCCCCCTCCGACTGCACCCGACCCCTAAACCTCTGCATCCTCCTCTGGCAGGAAATAACAGGGTGTACATGTCACACCTCACTGGATTTTTTAAATCCGCTTCATCCAACAAAATATTTTAAGCATACAGAACTTTCAAGATTCAATTTTGAAATGAACAGAATAATAAATCAATTAGAAATTCTGCCAGGACAAAAACTTAGGCTAGGGCTAAAGAGAGTTTCAGAATCCAAGTTCATTTCGTATCAGTGGATTTTTATATGGGGGTGGGGAGTTTTTGTGTCCGAGCTGTATAGTTAAATGCTCTCCAGTAACTGGGCAAACTTGTATCACAATCAGCACCCCTATGGGAGCTACCAAACTGGGGAAGCTGTAAAGCAGTGGTGTGCAGTCTTGTCCAAGGTCTGTTGTGTATGTGGGATATCGCTGCAACTCCCTAATTATATTACTAATTAGAGGACTGATTGGCTGAGGAGTCCTCACACCTGGGTTTGAACAGCTGACCTAAAGGTTATCCCAAAAACCTGCATACACACCAGCCCTTTGTGGATAAGATTTGCCCACCCCCCCCACACTCTAAAACCTGATGTGAATGGTCTGCATTTCTCCCCCCCCCCCCCCCCACTAGCTGCGGCCTACCTCCTGGTGTCCCTGATTCCCAGCAACTCCTTCCGGCAAATGTTCCGCTCCACGCGTTCCCTGCACATCCCCACGCGGGACCTCCCGCTGAGCCCCGACACCACGGTGGTGCTGCACCAGGTCTACAACCTGCTGCTGGGCCTGCTGGGCCGGGCCAAGCTCTACGTGGACGTGGCTGTGCACGGCACCACCAAGCTGGTGCAGTACTTCAGCTTCATGACCTACTGCCTCATCTCCAAGACCGAGAAGCTCATGTTCTCCGGCTACTTCATGGACCTGTGGAACCTCTTCCAGGTGCCGCCTGCGCCCAAGGCCCCGCTGGGTGAGGGACCCTCTGCTTACGTTCTGGATTTTTCTGATCCCCTTCTCTGCTCTCTCCATCCCTGCAGCCCAAGCTGTCTGAGCCGGCCATTGCCACCAACCACAATAAGCAGGCCCTGCTGTCTTTCTGGTACAACGTGTGTGTGGACTGTGCTGAGAACGTGCGGCTGGTGGTGCAGAGCCCTGTGGTCACCAAGAACATCGCCTTCAACTATATCCTGGCCGACCACGACGACCAGGAGGTGGTGCTGTTCAACCGCAGCATGCTGCCTGCCTACTACGGCATCCTGCGCATGTGCTGCGAGCAGTCACCCGCCTTCACGCGTCAGCTGGCGTCGCACCAGAACATCCAATGGGCCTTCAAGAACCTCACGCCTCACGCCAGCCAGTACCCTGGGGTATGCTGTCCGGCTGTATCTGGTTCAGCTCCTGTTTGACCTTGTGCCATTTAGGTCCTGATATCTGTGACCTAGATGTTAATGATGTACTGTAGATCATGGACTCCATGGCACGCCATAGATGTTCCTTGAAATTCACACCACACACCCTGCGACTGGTTTGCACCCCATCCTGGGTTATTCCCTGCCTTGTGCCAGTAGGTTCTGGAGGAGTCTTCAGACCCCCGCAACCCTGCATAAGGCAAGCAGTGTAGAAGATGAATGAAACAAAAAATTTACAGTATCCCATTCCTGTACTAATTTAACTGAAGAATACAGACCGTCCTACTCATCTTTTTTAACGATATACACTCATAGCAGTTGTTCATTTTCGTGCCAGGAAATTAATATGATTCTTCTCGATCACAGGCCACTCAGCAACATCACAGTTGCATAGAAGTATGATTTCCTGTGAACAATTCTGTAAAAAGTTTCTGATCATTTCGGCTTCGTTAAACCAAGCCTGTGCTTTGAAGGCTTCTCAGAGGGGTGTAGGTGGAGGGAGAGAGAATCTCTGGCACTGCAGAAACATCTCCTGACTCCCGGTTTCCTGCCCCCAGGCAGTGGAAGAGCTATTCAACCTGATGCAGCTGTTCGTGGCTCAGCGGCCGGACATGAGAGAGGAGGAGCTGGAGGACATCAAGCAGTTCAAGAAGACCACTATCAGCTGCTACCTGCGCTGCCTGGACGGCCGCTCCTGCTGGACCACACTCATTAGGTCGGCCTCCTCTCTCTGCCCCCCCCTTCCCCTCTCTCTCACTCACCTACACACACTGTCTGCTCTATCTGCACCTTGATGTATTGAGCCCTGGTTTAAATCCGGACCTGTTCTCCTGCCTGACAGTGCCTTCCGGGTCTTGCTGGAGAACGATGAGGATCGCTTGCTGGTCGTTTTTAACCGAGGGCTCATCCTGATGACAGAGGTATTTGGAATCCTGTGTTTATGTACAAACGTAGCGAAGTAAAATTTAAACTGTAAAGCAGGTAGAAGTGGCGTGTTTCTGAGCCTGGAAAGTTTAACCTAGTCACATCAACGCGTGATGCTCTTCCTCCACAGTCTTTCAACACATTGCACATGATGTATCACGAGGCCACCGCCTGTCACGTGACCGGCGACCTGGTAGAGCTGCTGTCCATATTCCTGTCTGTCCTGAAGGCCACCAGGCCTTACCTTCAGCGCAAAGGTCAGACCACCTCCTCAACACGCCATAAGAAGCTTTTCTTGAACCCCAGCCATGGGCTTCTTCTAGCGCAGTGTCCCTTAGGCTTCCTGGCTCTGATGGGCCTCCCAGCTCTAACCTGGCTTCTTGTGTCTCAGATGTGAAGCAGGCCTTGATTCAGTGGCAGGAGAGGATCGACTTTGCACACAAGCTGTTGACGCTGCTCAACTCCTACAGCCCCCCGGAGCTCCGCAACGCCTGCCTGGGTGCGGGCCTCTCCCTGTCTTTCACATGTCCGACCACCAGGGGGCGCCAACTGAAGCCACTTGTGATTTTTAACACGGTGTCCCCTTGTGCCCACAGACGTGCTGAAGGAACTCGTCCTCCTCAGCCCACACGACTTCCTGCACACCCTGGTTCCCTTTCTGCAGCACAACCACTGCACCTACCACCACAGCAACATCCCCAGTAAGTGTGATGCCACCACCTGCTTGTTCGCGAAAATCTGCAGCCACGTCACCATGGTTAAGATTCAATTCGGTTGCATTTTCTTGTCGCCAGTTTTGAGGCAATGTTTTTAGAGCTGGTGTGTCTTCCTGGTTTCTTTGCAAATTCAGTATCTGTGCCTTTATCGTTGCCGTGGGCCGGATTGTCCTCTTAACCCCCCCCACACACCCCACTTGTGTCCCTCCTGTGCTTTCAGTGTCCTTCGGTCCCTACCTGCCCTGCAGAGAGAACATCAAGCTCATGGGGGGTAAAAACAACATCCGTCCCCCCAGGCCCGAGCTCAACATGTGTCTCCTGCCCTCCATGGTGGAGACCAGCAAGGTGGGGGACTCCGGGACGTGCCTGAAGATGCACTCTCATCCGCCGTCCTTTCCATCCCTCCCTTTCACTCCCTCTTCCTGTCCCTCAGGGCAAAGATGAAGTCTACGACCGAATGCTGCTGGATTACTTCTTATCCTATCATCAGTTCATCCATCTGCTGTGCCGCGTCGCCATCAACTGCGAGAAGTTCACCGAAACGCTGGTCAAACTAAGTATGCACTTTCCTGCTGGTGCTCGCTGTGTTGTTGTACGACTGGCCGACGTGTTAGACGAGGGTGAAGCAGGGCTTGGCTTCTGGGTTTGATCGTTCAACCTTCTCACCGTCACGGCTCTGCTCCGTCTTTCTTCAGGCGTCCTGGTTGCTTATGAAGGTCTCCCTCTGCACCTGGCCCTCTTCCCCAAGCTATGGACCGAGCTCTGTCAGTCTCAGGTGAGCTGCGCCGCTCCTAAACGCAGCCTGTTAGACGCTCAGCAGCAGTCGCTGTGCTGTATCGGCCCGTATCGAGCATGTTGATGTTCTCTGTCCAGTCCCCCATGGCTAAAACGTGTGTGAAGCTGCTGTGTGAAGACCCGGCCTTCGGAGAGTACATCAAGTGCATCCTGATGGACGAGAGGACCTTCCTCAACAACAACCTGGCTTACTCCTTCCTGACCTGCTTCCTGCCCAAAGTGGGTCCCGTTAGTCTTTTAACTTTTTTAGACCTTCTCCAGCTGTCTGAGGATGTGGAGTGACTGGTCAGTTTTACTGTTTTAAATGTGTTAAGATAATTCACAACTGATTCCAGGAGTCCTGTTATGATGCTGAAACTGTAAAGTCTCGGATAGGTACATGTGACCCGGAGTA
This sequence comes from Paramormyrops kingsleyae, assembly GCF_048594095.1. Lineage (NCBI taxonomy): Eukaryota > Metazoa > Chordata > Actinopteri > Osteoglossiformes > Mormyridae > Paramormyrops > Paramormyrops kingsleyae. The sequence goes on from NC_132816.1 coordinate 7,228,078, forward strand.
AGTCCGCCCCCCTCAATCCCCCGAAGGTGCAGAGCCAGGTGCTGTCTGGGCCCAGTTGTGCCAACCTGATGAGTGTCTTGGTGGCCAACCTGATCAGCGAGTACCACAGCTTGGAGCCTGAGCTGACGAACCAGCGAGCGGAGATCTGCGAGAGCGGGGGCGTCCTCAACTCGGTGAGCCTCACCCCCTCCCCCGACACTCTGCCTGCCGCCTGTCCCTGATGCGTACTGAACGTTCCGAAACAGAGACCAAAGCGGCCATTTTGATGCATACATGGGGTTTCGTTTGGTCTGTGTTCAGGTGACGGTGATGCATCTACAGGGGCTTCGCTGTGTTTGTACGATGTAACTTGAGTGTTTCTCATGTTCCTTTGTCATGTCATCTCACAAAATCAGATCACCGGTGATCCCATCGGGTTCCTTCTGTTGGACCTTTCATACTGATTCTATTAAATCTGATTCGCTCCCCTGCTGTTTCCCTGACCCTCCCTGACGGGCCTCTCGCCACCCCACGTTACCCCCATTTCAGGACCTCCGGGCCCTGGTGCTGCTGCTCTCAGTGCACACGCCCCAGCAGCTGGACCCCGCCCTGGGCCCCACCCTGCAGGAGCTGCTGGCTAAGTGCCGCACCTGCCTGCAGCAACGCAGCGCGCTGGAGATCGAGCCCAAGGACCGCAAGACCAAAGGTATCTCCCGGAGACGGCCACTCGCCTGCCCCCCACCCCTCTGTCCTGCAGCATCAAAAATCTGACATTTAGACAAGTGCTGCTTCATAGATATTTTAGTTTTCACATATCTTGCTCTCCTGAGACTCTCACATGAACAGGTGCGACTGCTCTGCAGAAGCTGGAACTTGAACCAGTGATCTTCCAATCACAGGCACAGCGTCCGAACCCGCAGAGCCAAACACTGTAATATAATAAGCATTGCTCGTCTGAGCTGCCAATACAGCTTTTAAAACAGTAGAAATGCTCCCCCTTGTGGCTTGTATGGTCCATGTTCAGAAACTGATTACTGCGGAGACTATACTACACTACAGCTTTCGGCCCTGGATAGTTACCCCTCTTTTGGATCCAAAAAAATACCTCAGGTGGCCCACTTGGGGGGGCTTCCTGGCCTTAGGCTTAGACCCCCCTGAAAGGTTAATTTATACCAGGATTAGGAAGCCCAAAATGAAATAGAACAGAGTTTGGGGACCCACTACCAGTAATGAATAATTATTTTCAGATTTTTTGATGTGTACGTCGGCTGTGAATACTGACATTTCGTCACTTTACGAAATATCTCTGCCATTACATAACAGAACCTAAGGGGGGGGGGACGTGGACCCCCCAGGTCTATGAGAATGATGTTTCTTCTGTGAGGGTGACTCCTGTAGCCTGCGCCTGTGCGTGCAGTTCAGTGTAAAATGCGGGAGATGTGTGCGCTTGCCAGTATCCTGGCCTGAAGCACTGCTTCAAACTCTTCCCCTCCAGCAGAGGAAGAGGGCGCCACCCCTGTGAAACGGCGGCGCGTGAGCAGCGAGGGGGAGCGTCCCACCGACGCCGGCAGCGGAGGCTGCGGCCCTTCTTCGTGCCCAGAACTCAAACCCGATACCCGGGAGGCACTGACGCCAGCCAGCACCTCCGACACGGAGACTCGGGACTCGTCCGTCATCGACCCAGGCACTGAGCAGGACCCTCACTCCCCAGAGAGCGTCTCTCCTAAGGAGGAGAAGATGGAGGCGTCATCCTCTTCCTCTTCCTCTTCATCGCTGCCAGAGGAGGTGTTACCACCCGGGCCACAGGTGTTAGAGGAAGAGGAGGAGGAACAGCCTGCAGTGGGAGGCGGCAAGGTTGAAGAGGGAGAGGGGAGAGGAGAGGAAGGGGAGCAGCTGAAGGAGGAGAAGGAGCCCGGCGCTAAGACTTGTGGGGTCAGCACCTCCATCGAGGACATGGACCTGGCACTGCCCTCCACCTCGGTGCTGGCGGGGCTCCAGGAGGCCGGGGAGGGCCAGGGCTGCCCCCTGCAGGAGGCCGACGCCTCCAGCCTGGTGCCCGGGTGCAGCCATGTGGCTTCACATGGCCTCTTGAACTTGATGCAGCAGCAGGACGTGTTGGACACGCTCTGCAGGACCGTGGAAGCCACCATCAGCGTGCTCAGCAAACTGTCCAGCGGCAAAGCCGCTCGTACCGCAGCCTCTTGACAACATTTCTAGCACGTCAGCTTTTAAAACCTTTTTTATTATTATTGTTGTTGCAATTAATTATGCTGTTTGTATACTACTTTGGTTGTTTTCTTCCTTACTCCTGTTTTCCTCCTCTCCCTGTTTTTGTTCAGCGCAAACAACGTCTCGCTGTCCTGCCCTGTTCCTTGCTCCACACTGTCATGTGACTTTCTTTGGCTTGAATGGCAATAGATCCATAAAGTATGCTTGAAGACATCTGAGATATCAACATGCATAGCCTCAGATCTATTTAATGAAAAGAAAATAAGAAAACTGCAGCTATAGCACATCTTACGGAGCAGTCCTTTATTTTCCTTAATTTTTTCTTATTTCAGAGTAATTTGAAGTGATTTATTTGTTTTGAGGTTGCTGTATTGGGGGAAGGTTTACAGAATTTTAGTATTCTCTCTCCTGTATGTAATTTAATTTTATTGCATTTTTACTGTGTATAAAATGTCTTCTGTGCCAGTTTTGTACTTTATTAAAGAGGCAAGTTGCCTTGCATTTTCTGTGGTTATATTCAAACTAAGTTTACTTGTACATTAAAGAACCACAAGAAACTTGATTCTGTTAAGAATCCTTCCTAGTTGCGGCCTGGCAGTGTATATGAGTATATATGGTGCTTTATTTGGCAGGATGCCTGTGGACAGAATAAAGCACATTTGGTGTAAGTCGGGGCTTTATTTTATTTACCGAAATACATTCCATATTCTATAATGTCATCCTTGCATTTCCTGATTCTATTCATTTTATTTAGGATCTGTATTTCTCAACCTTATCCTCATGACCCCCCCCAGTCAGTCCATGTTTTTGCTCCCTCCCAGGACCCAGAATGTGGACTGACTTGGGGTCCCAGGGAAACCAAGTTGAGAAACACTAACTTAGGATAACTTAATTTTATATGGAAACTTCTGAACCAAATTTGGAGACTGAGAGTGAATATTTTATCCTCCTTCCCCAGAAAGTTTTATTCCGTTTTATCACTATCCCCCCCCCCCTCCCCCAGCATGTGGATAGTTTCATTGCACAGCTATGTTTCAGTTGTCCCATTTATTTAGTGGATTCCTACATTTCCCAGGTATCCATTCTCCTTTGCATATTTTAAGACCCCCCTCTGCTCCCTGTGTGGTACAGTCCTGCTTGCTCTTTTCCATGCTTCACTGGGTTCAGTTCCAAATAGGCATGATCCACCAGTGCCTTGTTACAGGGTTTTTTTTTTTTTTTTTTCCTTTTAGTATTTTTTTTCCTTAATTCTCAAATTCTTGTCTTGAAATCATCAGCTTTTGCTCTTGAATCTTTCCAGCAGCGTGCTTACACCCCCCTTCCCCCCAGGTTTAAATTAATTTTAGTCCAAATGAGGGGACCGGTTCTATGAGGTCAATTACCCGGTTTTAGAGGACGGCTTAAATAAAGCTCTGTAGTCATGCGTCATTTCATTTTTCTTGATTGGCACTTTACTGTAACTGTTTTTGTTTTAATCTCTGTGAAATAATGTAAAACAATAACAGTTAATTGTAATAAAATTAAATTTCAAATTTCCATTATGGAGTCACTTCTTTGTACTCATCATGTAATGATGAACGTCCTGTTTTATAATCAGAGTAATGATGAATCACCAGGCTGATTATGCCATTCACCAACATTCATTTAATGCTGACAGAGGAGATTTCTTTCTGTACAGTCAGTAATGGGTCAAATATCCATGTGTGCACATAGAGGCTTTTAAAGTTGATCTTTAATAGTTTTACTGGATGATTATATAAATAAATTAGTAAAACATACTAGTACATCTGTATGGCTTTCAGATGCCTCCCCTGTTTTGATGGTGTTATATTTGCTGTGATGATGCAATGTACCCTGGCATGCTACCCGCTGCCACACTAGCCCCCGCATCTCAGAACTCAGACGTGTGGCTGTTGTCACTGCTGTCCTGGTCCATTTCCTCGTCCCCTTCGTTCCTGGCACCAGAGGGACTCTTATTCTGAAACACGCACATCGCTCTCATTAAGACCCAAACACACACCATCAGGCTTCGGTCTGCATTTGCAGGCCGCATCGTGGTCCTTATTTACACGATGAACATAGACCGGTGACTTACCAGGTGTACGGGGACATCCATTGAATTTCTGAACAGAAGAAAAGAAAGATTATAGTCGCATTTACTCTTGGAAATATTTTAAATAACTGTGCATTAATTAGTCGTCGGCCTTTATGCTTTTTATTCCGCAATACGTTCATCTTTCTTGTATTGGTGATTGAGTTTCCAGGACCTGGCTTCAAAGGCATTTTCGTACCTGGAGATTATGCAGTGCATATCGTCACCACCTTTGGTCGTCTTCGCCTTCCTGGAGAGAAACGTGCTTCAGAGAACTTGATTTCTTTTTTGTCAACCACAGAGCTTGGTAGAGAAACCGAGACACTCACCTGACCATCACGAATAACGCAGGCGATATGACCAGTAAGACAGCAATACTGAGACCCAGCAGCACGCCCAGAGTGATGACTGTCGCCTGGTCAGGGCCCGACACTTGGGCGGGGTTCTCGATGGTGAACGTCATTTCCTGTCCAAACACCATCTTCAGCTGCTCCTCCATCTTCTCCCTTCGGTTCTCCAGCTCGCTGCGTGTGACACGTGCGTTGGCTGTGACATCATCATCATCTTGTCGTCTGGGCCACTCGAGAGATCACGTGGGGAGGGATTTAACGCTCACCGTTCCCTACCTCCTGACTCGTTCCGAGGGCACGATGTTTTGCCTGGAGTCCTTGGCAATGAAGCCGATGTTCGTTGCCACGTCTGACCTCGAGGACCGCTGCCTTATGCTGCCCGCTGCCCAGATGGTGATGACTGTGACGCTCATGTCCAGCACCTGTCCCAGTGACCTGCATCACACGCCCCATTGTTACAGATCCTCGCAGCAGGGTTCTGACGGCCGATCCAGCTCACACTTGATTGACTCTGTCATCGGTCTTACTTCTCTAGCTGCGGAGCTTTTCTCTCCACAGTACTGGCAGCCTCGGTGATGGAGATGACCACGATGTCGCTGGTGGAGCTTCTCTCCACGGTAACCTGGATGAAGCACATCAGCAGTCCTTAGAGATCCACGCTCATTTATTTTCTAGATGACTGATACAATTGAAGGAACCATGCCGATTTGATATAAAAATGTCCCATTTCGTTAGATCGAGAGATTTCATTTATTAAATCAAAATTATTACTGTCCCTACGTTATTAGCTGTTTGTAGAATATTTTACATGAAACAGTTTATGTACCCTAAGTGAATCTTCTCGTACTTACTTTTTAAACATCGGTAATGTTCTTATATATTTTTCTATTTATTGCATTTTTACTAAAACCTTCTCTTCACCGGGTGAGATTGAGATATTTACTGACTGTATGTCTAAAAAAAATCAGTTCAAAATCATTTTGCTCCCTTTTCTCACCCTGTTTTCCCATACAAAAATGTGGACTGTCCAACAGGGAGTTCGGAGGGAGCAAAAACGCGGACCGGCTGTGGGTCCCCTAGGACCGGATTGGGAGGCACTACTATAGGGTGAACTTCCACTTACCTCCACTTTGGCTGTGGCGAAGAGCCCCTGAGAGTCAGTGGCCTTGACGTGCAGAGCCACCTGTCCAGTCTGACCCTGCAGGGACACCACGTACACCTGCCCAGAGGAGGCCTCCACCTCGAACAGAGGGCTGGCCTCCTGCAGGCTGTACTCCAGCTGCCCGTTCTCCCCCACATCTGGGTCTGTTGCCTGGAACCAACCAGAAACCACACTGTCAAGCGTGTGCCGTGCTCCGTGGGGGCGAAAGTGTCTCAGCTCAGCACTTGAAATGATTATAACCAGTAGGTGATTTGTTCATTTTTATCAGGGGGGAGGGGGGTGACCCAATAGAGCCATGCCGCTGATCTCACGCAGCCACCTCCCAAAGGACATTATTGCAGGACACCTAAACCATAACTGTCAACATGAGGGGAAGAAAAACCTTCAACAATTCAATTTGGTCCCATGATCTCATCTATATCCAAAATAATTTCAAATTTCCCAGATTCTAATTAATGAATTACATTACTGGGAAAAAGACTTGGGAGTAGAAGTGTCTGAAGAGTTATAAGCTGAGGGTCTGTCTCACATCCCTCTTTGGTTAAGAAATACTCCCATCCATCCATTTTCTATAACTGCTTGTCCTATTCAGGGTTGTGGAAGTCTGGAGCTAATGGGCCCAAGGCTGGGAACAACCCAGTATGGGGGGGTCAACCCATCACAGGGCACACACACATCCATGGGCAATTTGGCAACTCCAATTAATCTCAGCATTTTTTGGACTATGGGGGGAAACCATAACAATGACACAGGAAGATCATGCAAACTCCACATACATGCAGTCATGGAGGAGGATCAAACCTGGGTCCCAGAGGTGTGAGGCAAGAGGGTTGATCACTGCACCACTGCACCACTGCACCCCCTACAGTAAATACTTGTCACAGGCTAATACAATTTTAGGTCAAGCTGTCTGCCTCTTCTTCTTGATGTAATTTTCTCTTCAAACACTCAGGATATAAGCATATATGCTTGCATCAATGTGTGCCTCTCTTCCCCTCGTGCGTTGGATCTCACCAACACAAATCTCGCGGGAGCAGGGTCCGGGGATTTATCTAACCCTAACCACACAGATGCTCACAGCACTCTCTCTGCCCGGTTAATAAGGGGGTGCGTATTTGAAATTTTGCTAACATTCTGGATGGCATCGCTTGTCACCCCCCTCCCCTCAAATCCCCTACAGATTAGAACTCATTGGCCGGCCCTACATACCTTCACTTGAACGACTGGGTGTTTGTATGGAGAGCTGTTGAAGATGGTGGCCGAGTAACTTGTCCTGTTGAATACAGGAGCTTCATTCACATCCTGCACCTTCACAGTCACCTGCGTGAACAACCAGATATGCTGAGCGTGTTTCCGGTGAGATCGGTGCAAATGCACGGCCATTCCAGTTTCCTATACGCTACGTACCATGGCAAGAGCAGAGGTAGAACGAACGATGGAGTCCACAGCCTCCACAGCTATGCTGTACCACTCCTGCGATTCCCTGTCCAGCGTCTGCCGTGTACTGATCATACCGTCATCATCCACAGAGAAGAGCTCCTCGTACGACTTGAGGGAGTAAGTGACATGGACTTTGTCACTTTTCGAAAGGGCTTTCACTGTGCCCACCACTGTTGCGCTCGGTTCATTCTCAGCCACACTAAAGTTGTACATGTAGCTCTCGAAAACTATGTCTGATGTGCTGTTGTTGCACCACAGGAAGACCTGGACGGTGGCTGTGCACGGACACAAAGAGCACACACAAGAGGAAGTAAAAAAGGCTGTCCCATTTCCCAGCTAGGCTTATCGTAAACCGTTGCATGGGTGTGATTCTCAAGGACTGAGACTAGCAACATCATCATACATCCATCCATTTTCAGGAATTGCTTATCTTGTTATTTGGACCAGGAAGCAGGGGCCACAAAGAGAGGTATATCTAGGATATTGCTAAATACTCAGATGGTCACATGGACATACTTGCAGTGAGTTAGTCACCAGTGTAATTGACGTTGCATTTGTCTGGATTGTTGGAGGATAGGCGAGGAAACCTAGGAATACAGCGTCTCTGCTGAGTTACCATGATACTCTGACGATTCGGAAATAATGGCGAGTTCCATCAATATTTCAGTAGGTACAGATGGGGATGTACAGATGTGAAGAATCTGTCCACGTCAGAACAGAGAGCAGGACTTCTTTACCTTTAGAGGACCGTGAAGGTTCCCCTTTGTCCCAGGCCAGAGCAGTGAGGTTGAACGTTGTGTCCTCAGTAACATCTCGCACGTTGGAGGTCAGGGTGATCACTCCAGTCTCGCTGTCCAATAGCAGGAAAGGGCTTTCCGAAGAGAAGCTAGGATCCCAAGGTTGCAAAATGAATGTCACGATTCTGACATCACAATGCCTCCAAAGACTATAAATTCACATCTACACCCTCGTGCAAATTAATTGAAACAAGCTGTCACACAGACATGCATGCAGTGGCCTGAGACCTGGTGGTTTGCACAGCCAACTGGGCAAAAAGTGTGCTGAGGGGGTGGACAGAGGAGGCCTATGCACACAGACCGACAGGCCTGCTCGGGTGGGGTTAGAGCTGGGTGGATGGACAGAGGAGGCCTATGCACACAGACCGACAGGCCTGATCAGGTGGGGTTAGAGCTGAGGGGGTGGACAGAGGAGGCCTATGCACACAGACCGACAGGCCTGCTCGGGTGGGGTTAGAGCTGGGTGGATGGACAGAGGAGGCCTATGCACACAGACCGACAGGCCTGCTCGGGTGGGGTTAGAGCTGGGTGGATGGACAGAGGAGGCCTATGCACACAGACCGACAGGCCTGATCGGGTGGGGTTAGAGCTGGGTGGATGGACAGAGGAGGCACTGTGCCCACAGACTGGCAGGCCTGCTCTGGGGTTTGGGCGCCTCCCTGTGTTGTCGTGGGGTTTCCTCCGGTTTCTCTGGTTCCCCCCCACAGTCCAAAAACATGCTGAGGTTAACTGGAGTTGCAAAATTCCCCACAGGCATGAATGTTTGTGTGCCCTGTGACGGACTAGCGCCCCATCCTGGGTTATTCCCATAGAACTTGTATCAATCCACAAGGTGCTAAATTCAGACCTAAGGCGAGAAGTATGGATTAATGTGACTATGATTACTAATAAAGGATTAGGTATTACTTAACTCAGGCTATCTGCATATAGACGCAACAACTTGTTCCAGTTAATTTGCACAAGGGTGTATGTTTATGATGCTCGTTCATGCCAAAGGCTCGTTATCTGTGAAGCACCTATAGGAGATGAGCGAGTTGTTGCCAATGTCCTTGTCTGTGGCCAACAGTGTCAATACAGTGTCTCCTTCCTTAGCGTCCTTCACCAGCATTCTTATGACATATGTTTCCTGGCTGAACTCTGGGTCATTGTCATTCTCATCCAAGATGCTAACTGTGATACCAGTGATATTCTGAAGGGGAAGAGGAACCATTCTGTAAGTACTACAGGCAATGCACACAACATGCCCCCCACAGTAACCCAGCTGACCAAAGAGCAGATGATAAAACCTTCACAGAGGAATTTTTATTCTTCTTGATGACATAGCTTGTCATAAGCAAACAAAAGATTTATTGTAGTTGCACAACGTTTACCAGGGATGGTTGCTATAAACAGAAACCAAAACAATGATACTGTAACAAATCACGTATCGTCAATGTGGATCCTGGGTTCATTCCAAATGCTTTCCAGAATTCAGCTACTGCTTCAGCATTTACCTACGACAGAATCTCTTACCTTCCTTGCTGGTATCCCCTTATCAGAAGCAACTATCACGAGCTCGTAGACGTCCTTCGTTTCCCGGTCCAGGGGGGACACCACAAGGAGAGTCCCATCCTTCAAAGTGTCAAGAGGCTCCAACTTAGTTACTGAAACCAGTTCAGTCTGATACTATCACTCTCTTTTCCTCCACCCATGGATTATCTCTTTACGTGAGTGAATTTATCTTTTTTTTTATTAATTTATTGGGTATAGTCCTTTGGTCAATGAACCCTGCTAATAATTTTTTGTTCTATGAATGCTGAATGTTACAATTAAGTTATGGAAATCTTCAACGTGTCCAGTTTTCCTGATGTTCCCAGAACCTTATCTCACTATTGCAATTACTACTACAACTCAGAATGATAATACCAAAGCTAATGAAGGCCATGGATCCAAGCCTGAACAATATTTTTTGCAGTATACACATATAGCACTTTTATAAAATAATATTACAAAACAATATTTTTCAATATTAACTGTCTTAAAAGGATGTTCATGTAATAATATTATCGTAATGACATTGACAGAACTTTTGGCACAATGTAAAACATGGAAACAACGTTCCATTAACATTACAGTAAGAACGTTCTCTACCAACTCTGAGAAGACCTTTATATAATGTTAGCTAAAGTTCTGGGAACATTCCCCTTTAGGTGGGAAGGCTATTTTTAAAATAAATATAGATTAGTTAGTTATTTAGTTAGTAATCTTAATGCAGATGTGCAATGATGAAGTAGTTCAGAACTCAGGGCCTCTCTGATCTCACCTCTCTGATCTCGAACAGCAGGTCAGCGTCGGACGAGAATATAGACAAGGTGACCCTGCCGTTGTCGCCTTCATCGGCGTCGGTGGTGCCGATGTGGCAGATCTCCTTGGGGTACTCGGGTGAGTACTCCCCCTCGGGAACCTGAACGAGTCCCGGGTGGGGGGAGAACTGCGGGTCGTTGTCGTTGACGTCCAAGACGGTGATATTGAGTTGAGCTGTAGCACTCAGTCCATCAACAGGAGAGTCCACTGCCACCACCTGAGTATGTACAAAATGCAAAGTTAAAGATATTCATGTAGCCTTCATGTTACCTGTTATAGATGGTATCAGATGATGAGGTATATACCAAAGGCCATTCTCTGCTTTACCTTATAAAGAATCAAAAGCCGTAATTTACCTGTAAGATATAATGATCACATTCTTCTCTGTCTAAGGTTGCATTGCTGTTGAGAAACACGGTGCCTTGATTGTTTATGCCGAAAACTTCACTTTTTAGAACAAAGTGACCGTCTGAAAATCCAGCCTGAAAACAGCAATATCAGTCAATATTCCATCAATAGACTATGAATGAGCACTTAGAAATACTTAATCAGAGTTGTTTTGAATCAGAATAATTACATTTTGAGACATTTGTTGTGAGCCATTAAAGCCTTACACAGCTGCCTATTGTTAATCATTTAGAATGAGGAACGGAAAGCTTAATATAAAACTCAAACCCTCTCCCTGACCTCGTCTTTATCTGTGACATCCAGCGTGACAAAGGCAGCTCCGCTGGGCAGGTTCTCATAAATGGCGACATCGTTCTTCTCCTTCACAAACTCAGGTGCGTTATCGTTTACATCCTGAACCCGGACCAAAACAGAGCACGTTCCGGTGAGTCTCGGCGTCCCGCTGTCTGAGGCCTCCACCAGCAGGACGTACTCTTTGACCGTCTCGAAATCCAGAGGTTGGTTAAGCTGCAGGTCCCCAGAATCTGGGTCCAGAGTGAAGACAGGCAAATCAGAGGAAGGACTCTGCCGGGCAATGCGGTAGCTGATTACGGCATTGGGACCCTCGTCCGGGTCCACAGCAGCCACCCCGAGAATGATGCTGCCCACAGTGGCATTCTCTGGCACCTGGTACTCTGTCAATTGAAACTGGGGGGGGTTGTCATTCACGTCCCCCACCGTGATGAGTATGCTGCCTGTAGCAGACTGGGGAGGCTGGCCTTGGTCTCGGGCAACGACCTCCATCCGGATTTCAGCCAAAGTCTCTCTGTCAAGCTCACTGGCCAGAAAGACTTCGCCAGACTGGGAATCAATCAAGAACTTCCCTTCTCCTCCTTGTAATGAGTAGGAGAGCTTGCCGTTGAAGCCCTCATCACTATCTCTGGCAGCCATCTCCATCACCCTGGTGCCAATCTCAGTGTCCTCAGGGACCGTGACATTGGTGGAATTCGGTGTAAATAGCGGGGGGTTGTCGTTGACGTCAGTCACTTCCACGAGCACAGTGGCTTGATCGTGACTCGTACCATCCGAGAGGGACACAGACACTGTGTAGTTATTCTCGCTCTCATAGTCCAGTTTCTTCAAGGTTGAGAAATGGCCCTCTGAATCGACGGAGAATTTGTCTCCGTGTGTCATGACCTGCAGGTTCACTTTATTTATGGACGATACTGACAGGAAGCTCATCTGGAAATAAAAAGTTAAGAATGAAAATAAAAAGAACATTAGATCATACAGCAGAGTTCTCCAATTCCAGTCCTGCTGGGCAAGTCTTCAGCAGTCTGCAGATTCAAGTAAGTCTCTGTTGATACAATATATTAGTCAGCACCCAACACCCTCTTTTCTGTCTCATATACTATTTTAATAAAAAGTTTTCAAATTATCTGATCCACCTTCTGGTCTGTAATGTACATTTTTTCTTTTCCTTCCTGTAATTAAAAGAGCTATGAAGCATGAACTTTATTGTCATACGAATTATTCGATAGGTGCACTGGAGGTAGAACCCCACTGGAATGAAGTATATGTAGCTCTGTAAGTAAGGACTCTGTGTCTGTGATCAGAAGGCAATCGGTTCAAATCCTGTCGTTAGACTGATCTCACCATTGGCTCACTGAGCCAAGGCCCTTAAGCCATATTTACCCATATTGTTGACGGCCTGATCCTCTCACTGGTACTTCGTTTTGGACAAAAGCATCTGCCAAATAAATTCTAATGAAGAGCTTAATCACCTGCAGATAAAACTGCCTGTGAATCTTATTCTGGTTGCTTCATCCAGATGAGAGTCAGAATTAACTAGAATTATCCAGAATTAACCAGGAAACTGTCATCACATGTTGGATAAGGCCTTGCATTTAGAATGTAGTGAAAGTAGCTGTGACTGTAAATGTAAGATGCAACCCTGAACCTTAAGTTCAGGTGTCTCACCTTCAGGATCTCAACTGGTGGTTCCATTTCCTCCTGCACGCGACCCTTGTAGGTGGAGCTGAGGAACTGAGGTTTGGTGTCACCAGGCGCCAGGATGTTTACCAGCAGCGATGAAGCACGCGGTGGGGCTCCCTCTGCAGGAGAGTCAAGGACACCTTTCAGAAAAGCGTTTTAGCATTTTAACAGCATTTTAACATCTGACGTTATCATAGGAGGCCAGCTGTTCGCGGATCATGTCGTAACGGAAACGCCCCCAAACCTCAGTGCAGCAGCTCACCGTCTCTTGATGTCACAAACAGGGAGAACCTGAGCACCTCATCCTCCTTGAAAGGGATCTCTTTGCTTAAGGAGATGTCCCCTGTGTCTTCGCTGATGTTAAAGTAGCCGTCCTGGTTTCCTCCTGCTATGGTGTATTTTACTCTCCCATTAGGGCCCGCATCTGGATCTTCAGCTGTAACCTGTGAGTTAGTAACACATGCTGACATGAGAAGGCCTCCTATTCTGGGCAGCAGGGGCACTATAAGGGGGAGGAGTTTGGATGGGGCCCTAAAAGACTGACAGGGGCCCTGGGTTTGGGGCCCAATATCTCTAAAGGCACCACTGCTGGCCAGAGTCTCAGCTAAAAACACACATTAATGAAAGTTAAAGATTTTCAAATGTGACTATAATAACAATAAAAAACACCTGAGCACCAGATTTTAAGTCTCACTGACCTGAACAAATCACCTAACTCCCCAATGCCATTGTAACATGGTGATTTTACCCAACAATAATTTTTATTTCTCATGCAAGCAGACTGGCCATGGAGAAAACGCTCTCAGTGCATACCTTAGTGACCCATATGCCCACTGTTTGGTTGTTAAAAACTTTTCCTTCGTACACGGAGTTGTCAAACTGGGGATTGTTATCATTTTCATCCAAAAGAGTTACGTTGACGTCGGCCAAAACAGTGTGGAAGGGGGGCTGGTTTTCTTGAGCTTTAATCTTAGAAAAGCAGAAGAAATGACACAAAGGGAACAACCTAAAACACATATGTGACACTGATCACTCTGATTACGTGACAGAGCCACTAGATGCAGGGAATATGTGACACATTTAATGTTCGTTCTGTTAATTCACATTTTCCCTGATAAAATGGTGTTTCTGGTGTCAGATGTGCCGCAAAGGAGGGAAAGTCATTCAGAAAATAACTGGATCGGTCTGAATTGGGGGCCCAGTGTGACGTGCGTCATGGTTTAGCACTGCAGATAAACAGGCGTTGGACCCTTGTCCAGATGTGTTACTTTCAGCTGAAACATAAATAAATCAGGTTATTCTTACCTGAAAAGTAAAACTGGGGCTTGTTTCTCTATCTAGAAGAGTGTAATCCTTGACCATCAGGGTGCCGTCGGAAGAGAGCGAGAAAGGGACGGTCTCCGGAAGAACTTCAAGTGTTCCATTAAACCCTCCCTAAAAGCCCAATAAAAATTTCACAGCATCACACTCTCAAGAATAACCACTGAAAAACCCTCACCCATGCACAGTGCAGTGAGAATCTCTAACGTACTTCGTCTTTGTCGCTGATTATTGGCCTGAAGAGGATGAAGCCATTTGGGGAATTTTCGAGAATACTGGTGAAGTAACTGCTTTTGTCGAACTCAGGCTGGTTGTCGTTGACGTCTTCAATGTTTAAAGAAACTGCAGCGTTTGCTGTTTTCAGACTATCGGACGCTTGAGTGGCCTGATGCACACAGTGAAAGATGGATGATAAATACAGGGCCAATCAAAAGTCTGGACATGCCAAGCCGCCTAAAAAGGAGAGTGATAGTGTCGTGTCACATGACCTGGCCACCTGACCTAAACACAGCAGAGATGATTTTGGAGGAGTTTAATCAGAGAGTGAAGGAAAAGCAGCCAATGAAAACTCAGCATATGCGAGATCTCCTTCAGGACAGCTGGAATAGCATCCCAGGAGGCCACCTCATGGAACTGGTGTAGAGGAGACAGTGGGGTCACCCAGTCCCTGGAGCAAATGGGGCTAAGGGTCTTGCTCTAGGGACCAATGGGGGGGGATCACTCTGCCGACCACAGGATTTGAATCAGCAACCCACAATAGATTATAATTTTTTTTTTGTTTAATACTTTTTTGGGCAGTGAATAATTCCATATATGTTATTTAATAGTTTTGATGTCTTTATAATTATTAAAATGTAGAGAATAGTACAAATAAATTTTGACTGGTATTGAAAATAGAGAGAAATAATTCTATTAATTCATCATCTTTATTTATGGCAGTCCCTTTAATAAACATCAATTTGTTAGGATCAGGCAGCAGGGTTAGCCAGGGTCCCTGGAGCAAATGGAAGTAAGTGCCTTGCTCATTGGCTAACAATGACATAGTTACACTGACAGCCATGGGATTTGAACCAGTGACCTTCCATGCATGGGCCTTGAACCCAGAACCTACTAGACACTGGCACTGATCCTAACCCCACTGAGCGTCCCACCATCTACATTCCATTTATTGAAGTTAATACAATGTGAACAGTCTTGGTTGGAGGGTGTGTAAACATCCTATTGACATCCAGGTTAAATACAGAAATATGCCCAGACCAAGTCACCATACCTGGATGCTCAAAATGATGGAGCTGATCTCCTCTCTGTCTAGCGATGACACTACGGTGATGACACCAGTGTCTTCATCAATGCTGAAGTAAGACTGATACTGATCTGGAGAAACTGCAATTGAAAAACAAAAACAGCAGGCTCATACATAGATGTACATCTCTTAGGGTGGTCTATGCAGAGGCGGGTTTCGTTTCAACCGATCAGTTGAGTATAAGAAGCATAAGTGAGTATATATGAGTATAAATACTCAACTGGTTGGTATGAACAAAATCTTGGTCTTGATTTGTATTTTCTGGACATGAACTTTCCACCTCTGGGTCTATGATTTTCTACCTAATTCTGTATTCCTGTATTTTAATATGAACTACAAAACTGCTGGCTACATTTAACTATGTTACATTAAACTACAATCATCTTATATAGAAAATAAACATAATTATACATAAATTTTACAGAGATTATCGACTGTAATGTGTATGACAAGACTGATAGCACAGTTAGTGTTAGGAGATAAAACTGATCCTAACAGAATAAAGGTAATTTATGCAGGCATCTTAGCGGAATACCTTGGTTAATGCTGTAGATCACAGACTCGTTAATGCCAATGTCTCCATCTTTGGCGAGGATGGCTTCGGGGAGGATATCTCTGAACATCCCCATCTTAAACAGAAAGTGAAATGTCAGCAGGACAAAAATAAAAAGCAAAAATGAAAGCAACCTGTGTGCTGATTGTTTCTCCATTTGGATACTCCCAGGATCTCACTTGGTTTTCCTGTATGGTTGCATGATACAGGCTGCGTTGAAAGTAAGGACTGGTGTTGTCAAAGTCCTCAACTGTAAAAAACACTTTGGTGGTGTCTGTTAATCCCCCTGCATCCTAGAAAAAATGACATCAGATGAGAGACAGACAGACAGGCAGACGGACAGACAGGCAGGCAGGCAGGCAGGCAGGTAGACAGACAGGCAGACAGACAGACAGACAGGCAGACAGACAGGCAGACGGCAGGCAGGCAGGCAGGTAGACAGACAGGCAGACGGACAGATAGACAGACAGGCAGGCAGACAGACAGACAGACAGACAGACAGGCAGACAGACAGGCAGACGGACAGACGGCAGGCAGACAGGTAGACGGACAGACAGGCAGACGGACAGACAGGCAGACAGACAGACAGACAGGCAGACAGGCAGACAGACAGACAGACAGGCAGACAGGCAGACAGACAGGTAGACGGACAGACGGCAGGCAGACAGGTAGACGGACAGACGGACAGACGGACAGACAGACGGACAGACAGACGGACAGACAGACGGACAGACAAACGGACAGACAGAGGTGCTACATACCCGAGCTTCCACAGTGAAGCTGTAGCTGTTGGCTAGGTTGTAGTTCAGGGCACTCTTCAGAATGATACTCCCATTACTTTGAATCATAAATTTGTCTGGTGCTGGGTCCTTTTGAGGTGTAAGAAAATAAGTTACCATTTCATCAAACATATCTGCTATACACACACAAAAAAACATTACAATCTGTTATTGCATTTTATTCTTATATAATAATTATATACATTACAGGTTATTACTATGTTTTGCCTTATTTGTTACTATATAGGTTAATATTTGCATATTTATTTTTATGGATATTAATATAGAAACTGGCTTACAAAATTCTTTAATTGGAATGATTTCCCTGTCAATTCTCACTGTGTCACAAACACATTCCATTAATGTCTGTATAATTATATAGCCTATTAGATATAATTTTATATTTTTAAAAACAAGATTTTACCAGTATGGAATATGTTACTCTGTTGTTTACTGTGCTAACATCTGCATCCACCGCTTCAACCTTCTCTACCAGTGAGTCCACAGGCAGTGCCTAATGAGGAGAAAATGAGATGATTTAGGAAGGAACAGGACACAGACATAATCTATACCGGTTCCTTGGGGACCCCCAGATGGAACATGTATTTGCTCCCTTCCAGTGCTCTGGATCTGAGAAACACTGATCTATACCACAACATCAGGAGCGTAGCTAGACATTCTGTGTACTCTGACAAAATGTCACGTTTGGTCCCCCGCCTTTTAATCTGTTTTTCAGCATTTCCTTTTTGCGATATCCCAGCTAACAATTTTTTGTTCCAGGAACTTTCGCTGGACGTTACGATTAAGGCAGGCCTCAGGCAAGTTCAAAATGTCCATTCCTCATATTCTCAGAACGTTATTCCACTACTACTACAACTACTACAGCTAAAAGTTACAATATAGAGAAAACAACCGGCCTGGATGGGCAGCGGGTAACATGGCGGCTTTACCTCTAGAGTCGTGGGTTCAAGGCTGATTGATACTAAAGTACTAGGCCTATAATAGAATGGTGTTTTATTATAAAACAATATTTATTGCATTAATTGCATTAAATGGATGTTCAGGTAATAATGTTATTGTGCTGACATTGATAGAACCTTTGTTAAAATGTAACAATGGAAATAACCTTCCTTTAACATTACAGACAGAACGTTCTCTTGAGAAGATCTTTATTTAACGTTATCTAAAGTTCTGGGAACATTCCTTGTCAGCTGGGATGGGACGATCCTTCAGTACACATGAAGGGGGGCTGTGAATCTCCCTCTTGCATAATCAGGGACCCCTGTCATGTGCCGGCCCCCCTGAATCTGCCGTGATTAGGAGGATCAACAAGCCGATGGCCATTTAACATCCCGTTTATTAAAAGGAGAAAAAAAAAAGGAGCTACTTCGAGAAGGTTTACTGGACACGAGTATACCTCAGATATTCTTTTCCGGTATTCCTTCTGCTTAAAAACGGGCGGATTGTCGTTCATGTCATTTATTATCAGTGTCCTCCTGTTAATAACCTGAACAAAGAAACAGATGCGGGTGACATTAAGTAATAAATAAGGCTTACCTGAAGATCTCAGACGTGCAACTACACCATACTTACCTCCGTGCTCACACATTTCACTGAGTAGTAAAGCTCACCATTTGTCTAAAGAGAGTGCAACATAAAAAGTATGAGACTACGATCTAAAATTAAATGTAAAGTAAAGTGTGTAAAGTTATTCAGGCAGAAGCACAGAACTTAAAATATAAGGAGTAAATAATAAGTTGTACACCCTACTCTGAATTTGGTTTTTAGATAATAAATTTAAGCTTCCATAGATCTTTCCTGGAAGATACAAGTATTAATATTTAATGTTTCATTGTTGTTTGTTACCGATTGAACTTACATCAATCAGGACGTCAGCATCCAGTGAGCCTTTAGTCTGAACTACCGCGAATGTATCTCCAAGTGTGAAATTCAACTCCAGGAAATGCAAGTGGTCCGGAAATGAAAATTCCGCGAGCACCACACTCTCGCCTGGATCGATGCCAGTCAAATTCTCCACAGCCCCTATCAAAGCATTGGGAATAGTAAAACTACAGTTAGACGTCTCAGTCCCTTTGGGGCTCAAAACGTGTAACAGAGCTTTGATAGTGATGGTCCCATAATCTCAAACGTTTGCATGACATTATAAGTCTAACATTTAAAATGTATAAAGCATATGAGCATCCGTATGTCTATAACATAGCCTAGACCTAATAACGTCAAGAGTTTCCATGTGTGTGTATAGGAAATGTTAAAATGATTTACCGGTATATCCTTCACCCACTGCAGGCAATGTCTTATAACTGTCAAATTTACAGTTTATTGATGAAGTGCCTGGAAAAATAATTATAACATAAATAAAAATGAAACAATGTACATATCCTCCACTAACAGCACTGATGACATCCACAAAGAGGCAGTGAAATCATGGCCTGAATTGGCACCTATGAGAACCTTACAAATACAAAACAGCGACTGTGTTTGGTTGGCAGTTTCAGAGAAAACAGTTAAAAGGTATTTTTAGAATTACAGATAGATGCACAGTTACTCATCAGTATAAGATTTCATCTTAGAGTGTACCAAAATTCCAGGATTCTTCAACTTAAGTTGGTGCTTCAGATTCGTGGCTCTGTCGAAACATTTTCTCTTGCCATTTTTTTTGGACAAATATTTGGCATACATCAATAAAGTGAATAGCTGTTATTGAGCGAAGAATACAGATCTGATAACGTAACACACTTAAAAACTGATCCTACATTTCACATTCACCAAACAGAAGAGCCGGTCTGCTCACCAATGGGGTTCCCTCTGACATTGTGTGAAAAAAAGCAGCACATGAAGATGAAGGCTGAGAATAAAATGACGTTCCCCATGTCAAAAAACATCCAGCTCTGGTGGGGTGAGAAGGCTCGCGGTCCCCAGAGTCCACTGAATAGCTGTGTCCACCCTGAGTTTGTGAGCTTAAAGTTCTGAGGGATCTGATCACCTAAACAGGCCACACCTTCCTTATAACATTTTTTTTTATTGCCAGCTATATTCAGATAATAAACAGGTCCAAAGTACACATGCACAGTCCCAGCTGTCTGTAAATATAGTGCATCATTTCTCATAGGCCACACACAGACATTACCATTATTAAACCTATAAACACATCAATAAACTAAAATTCTTTTCCCCTTGTTCACTTAGTTTAATGCATGCAGTTAATTATATTGTTTAACATACATTCCTGATTCAAACAAATCATACAATAAAATCTTACTGACATAAGAGCTAGGTCATTATAATTGGTTTATCAACCCTGAGGTGTGACAGTGCAAAGATCAATAGATACAGCACACATGCTGTCCTCATGCCAGAGTTATTTACAAAGTACAAAGAAATAAACTAGAAACTGATTGTATTAAAAATGAAATAGAAATTAGTTATGTATAACAGTATTTTATTTATAATAAAAACATACCAGGAAATTTGCTAGAGGCATGTTACAAGAGCAAAAATATTTTCCCCAAAAAGATATAATTTGTGATAAAAACGGACATTCGGATATAATGCGTATGATGAAGCAGACATATGAAACTTGTGTTTTTCATGGAAGCACGTGGAGTCAGCTTTCAGTCCAAAAGGTATGCAGGTGTTCTATCGACCAATGGTACCTATCGAGCCTTTTTGCGTATGTGCAGTTCCACCGTCTTGGGATTAGGGTTAGGTTTTAGGGGTTAGGTAAGGGTAGCCTAACTCGACAGAGTAGCTCAACTCATCAGAACACCGGTCTGCCGTTTGTTTTTCTAAACTTGTGCTCTTCTTGTGGGTGCCTTATGTTATACTAATGTCCTATTTAGGCTATGCTCGATGTCTTGTTATGTGTTTGTGACTCTGTATGGGATGAGGGTTGTGAGTCTGAATCCCGCCTCAGGTCTGTGTCATGAGTTTGACTTTCTTCCGGTGCCCTGCCAGCACAGAACTCCAGCTTCCTCCCACAGCACAGTTTTGTACTCGAATAAACTTCCAATTGAGTCCAAATCCGTTATATATCTTACCCCTGTTTTAGGGGTAGAGTGATCGCGGCAACCGCTACACGTGACCACACAGTTTCACGATGCAAAACAAATCTGCGCATGTTGCCTACGTCATTTCCGTCAAGTTCTCTAAGTTGAGGCCATTAAAAGTTGGATTTAAGAATAGCCGTACATTTTGAAAATTGTAGTTCTTGTAATGTGCGTAGATATGCATATTGCCATAATAATCCTACACAGTTTAACGCTAGCGCCATGCATTATATAACATGCGTGCGATCCTCCGGGTTGCAACGAGGCTTAAAGTGAGGGCTGCAGTTCGAGCAATCGATCACTCTGCTCATCGAACTCTAGAAGAAACAAAACGTTTCTTTTGCAAGTTTATAATTTAAACTGATTTATGTCCCATTTACAATTTATAATTACGTCCAATGGAGTGAATTTATGCATTATTTTCTATTTATGAGTAAAAAATTAGGTTCGATTAATTCTGCCTTAACGTAATGACGACAGCTTTTAATGGTACGACGTGTGTCTTATGGCACCTAGCTGGTAATGAAACATTACTGTAAATTAGTCAAATGTTTGGAAATGGTAAGTCCTAGCAATTTTTTTCGTCGCTTTTCTGTAATGGTTTTGGTGTTTGTATGATGGCTAACTGGCTGCAATGTCAAAGCTTTCCTAAGAAGCTAACTATTTATGTTTTATGTACCTGAAAACTGTAATTGGATGATTGTTGCTATCGGTACGTGAAGCATGTACATCGAGTGCCTAATCTGAATCTCTCCAATAAAACATTTTACCGCATTAATGTGGAAAATCGTAGTTTGCTTCAGCTAGAGACGTCGGCTCAACAACTACATAGAAACAGACGAACAGGCTTGATTCGTGCGGTTGACAGTGAGTGCTCTGACCTACATGTTAACTGGTTGGTAGACAGCTAGGAACTTTGTTCAGCGAGACTAATATTACTTTAATCCGTCAGATGAATGTAACGGGTTTGCTGTTTGCCTAGAAACTCACAGACGCACGCAGTAGCCGTGTGTGAACCTGGAAACGGTGACAATAAAGATTCAAATATACTGTACTTGCAAACAAAAAATATTTGTCAAAGTTAAATGGCATTAATCTGTACCGTGTGTAAGGATGAATATGGTAGCTACACTGCAGAATCGGTGTACCATGGGCTGTCAAACCCAGGTGTAAACTTCACGCTCGTCGCTCACTTTCCCGTGTCTGTGCCTGCAGGACAGATGACAGCATGCTGCCACTGAAGGATAAAGACCGACCGATCGCGGTGGCGCTGCTGGGCGCCGGCTGCTGTCCGAGGTGCATCCTACGGTTCTGCTGTGTGAGCCTGCAGTCCGCGTACCGTCAGCCTCATGAGGTACCTGCAGCCCGGCACCATCCACTCATAACCACCCTTGACAATTTAAACCGACGTTATAAAGACTCGTCCAACTGAAAAATACAGCCATGGAAAAAATCGAGAACACGGCACAATTTTTGTTTCATTTCTCAATTTATGGGTGTCTGAAAAATATATATATTTTTTGCAAACTGCAACCTGGTTCTCCTCTGTTTCTCATTAATGAAGGGCTTCTTCCTTGCTTTATGGGACTTCAGTCCTGCTTCTAGGCGCCTGATATGAACTGTCCTAGCAGTGCACTTCACACCTGCACTTAACGTTTCCCATTCCTTTAGAAGGTCACTTGATGTCAACCTACAATTCATGAGAAACTGTCAGATAAGTTAACAGTCACCTCTGGCATTATAAAGTCACTTCCGCCCTTTACCCGACTGGCTTCTGGTCATTCCTAGTGTCTCCTGCTTCACCTTATTCTTGTGTACTGCTGTCTTAGAAATTTTGAACCTGGAAGCAACCTGCTGCTCAGTGTAGCCTTCAGCCAGCAGAACCAGGATTAAACTGGGATTTGAAATTGCAGATATGTTTAAAAATATGGAGTGGTCTCAATTTTTTTTTTTTACAGCTGTATAACAGCGGACTCACTAATTGAAATTGTTTTATTTCAGGATATACTGTTTGAGCTGCAGCGCTTTATCCATGAAAAAGTTGCCGATGAATCACATGGTGCCACAGAGGAAGTGCCGGCAGACTCACCACCCTGTAAGAAAGTTAGACTGGAAGCGGAGCAGGGCGGTGAAGTGCATGAAGGAGGAGAGGACATTTCTGTTGTTGAAGGAAAATCAAAGATCTGCGTGGTGTGTTTGGGAGTGCTGCAGGACTTCTGCGATAAAGACTTTGCCAAAAAGGTATGATTAGGTGTTTCCTTCCTGCACAGTCTAAATATCATTTGAACCAACAAATAAATTTTTGTCCAGCTTTTTAAATACTTAAAAGCAGCTGATTCTTTTACCCTTATGCTGATCGTTTATTGCGGTACAGTTACATCAAAACATTTGCAATATTCTTAACCTAGTATGCTAATAGATTTAAAAACAGCAATGCATTTGCTTTTTTCTGTTTTACGTGAATCTGAACAGGACAAGTGGTTATAGAAAATGGATGGATGTTTTACGAGACACACATTGCTTTTGAGTAACATATACTGTCAGAAAAAAGAGTATCTTTGTTTGTCACTGGGGCTGTACCCTCAAGGGTCTGCCAATTGTACCCTTAGTTATAGGTAAGTATATGTTTTAAGGTACAGAAATGGACTCTGAAGAACAGTTTTGTACCTTTGGGTGTACATTAATGTTGTGTCTGTTTTGGGGATGTTCCTTAGAGTCAATTTCTGTACCTAAAATTAAACTAAAAGGTACATTTGCCTACAGCTAAAGGTACAGTTGCATCTCTCTGGCACTGTGCTGTACCCTCAAGGGCCTGGCAAAGGTATGAAGGAACTCCTTTCTTTCTGAACAAGGCGTGATTTTGTCATATTTCATAGGCTTGGTCGCTTTTAAATTAGGAAATGCGCACATTTAGGTTTTATATTGACATCTTATCTTTAATGGTGAATCCTAGATGAGTGATGCAGGGAAATTTACTGTGTGACCAGGTTGCAGAAGCGGTGACCTCGGAGAAATACGAGTTTGACAGTCTGGTCCTCTCAGTCTCACTGCCTGCTCAGCTGTCTGTCAGAGAGGTAAGATATATCATTCATTAGCTTGCTGTACGGTCATCCTGTAAGGGTTGAACAATAGGGATTGGATGGTGACTTGGGGGAGATTGTTTCCCTCAACACTAGAGGGCGCAGTCAGTCCAAGATTCAGCCTCCTCAGAAGCTACACTTAGGTTTCGACAGTGACAGTGACAGTGACAGTGACAGTGAAGTTGCTATCCCATTCAGCAATGTTAGACTAAATTCTAAATCTACTGCAAAATAAAACCTTTTAAAATATTTTGTGAGATCTATACAGTAAAACAGCTGACAGGGGTATTTGTGATCTTACATTTTATTATTTGGACATATTTGCTACTAATATAGTACACATGACTGTAAATTTCTGTCTGTACGTTGTCTCTTGTGAGCAGCTGTTGGCAGTAGAGTGCAGTAATGAAGTAGAATTCATTTGAAATCTTGTATTAATATATTCAACATTCTAAATACTTTTATCTTGTGTGATATTTATAGTTTTATTAGATGGGCATGAAAAGGTCACAGTTCATTTTTACATGCAGTTCCACTTGATTTCCCTTAATGAAAAGGAGAAGTGGAACTTATGATTAACAAGCCCCCCCCCCCCCCCATTGGTGTTATTTTCGGCTGTCTGGGGCGAGCTGTCTGGAGCACTGCGCCAGGCTGATCTGTCACCGTCCAGCCTCAGGTCACCCGCTGACCTATTCAGCTGTCACCTGCGAGCCGTCAGGGTATCGTCGTGCGCCGAGAGCCGCGTAGCGCCCAGCGTGCGGTAGAGAGAGGGGGGGCCGGGCTTCTCAGGGACGCCTGGACATTCCCCTAAGCCTGCAGTCCTCTCCTCGCTTCTGCTTTTTGCAAAAAACAAAAAAATAATAATGCAAAACTCATGCTCACGTGGCCTGAAGCGAAAGCAGAGAGGCATGGTTCCGGGGTGTTCCTCGCTGTGGTAGTGCTGTGAAATTCCCAGTCTTGGTTGGTGACGTTGTGGCTCCACCCCCCCCCCCTCGATACTGTACCTAATAATACATGCCCTCCTCTGCCCCTGTCCTGCGTGCCTGCTGTCCGGATGGGATGGTGTTTCGGCAGCATTCTGCCTGGCTGCTCATCAAAACAGAAGTGAGGTAGGTCACCAGAGCTTGTCCCTGGTGCATTCCCCCCCCCCCCCCCCAATTGCACCATGGCTCGAATTAATGCCCAACATTTATTTATTGGTTTCTTATTTTTCCCAACATGTTTGCCTCAAAACGACTTAAGGATCTAGCAGACTTGAAAGTCGGTTTAAAACAAGTTCGATACTAATATCACAAAATGAACGCAACCAGGGTTAATTTACCATTTTGCAAACTTTAAAACTGGCAGTTCCCTAATTTAACAGGTTTCTGTTCTCCTATTGAGGTGCCTGGGACACGAATGTGTCTTTCCCCACCATAGTGAATCACATATTTACATTTTTTTTTGGTTAAACAATCAGGATGTGCTTCTGTGTTCGGGCTCAGAGTAGACACGTGAGAACTTGTGGCGTCGCAGTGCCGACATAATTGGCTTTGAGTACGGCAGGGGGTTTTCCTACAAGTTGAGTTTGACGGTGACGTTTAGTGACGCAGGCCTGGCAGGCTGTGCAGGTGACGGCATTGCAGGGCTTTCAGTTTTATTTCTAACCACATCCCCCCCATTACAAGCTTACACTTAATTTTATTAGATTCTATTTCCTCACACACACACAGATAAACAAGGTTTACCTTGAACATTTGTCTGTCTATTTGCTTTCCAAGCACTTATCCAGTATGAGGTCAAGATACACTAGACACAAGGCAGGGGACACCCTGGACGGGATGCCAGTCCATCACAGGGCACAGGGCACCATGCACGTGTCCTCTGAACATGTGACTATTGCAGTATGTATATAAAGAAGCTTTGTTTCTTAAATGTGTCCTCCATCTGCAGGCAAAAGGGGCTGTGTCTAGGTAAGGATGACGTCATCCAGGTGAAGGAGGCCTTCAAGTGGATCCTGCAGAGCCTGCTGTCACAGCAGCTGGGCGTTCCTGTGGTGTCCAAGGCAAGTGGCTCATTTCCCGGCAAAGCGGCCGCCTTGAGTGGGCGGGAGCTTTCCGGGAACAGGGAGGCACGCCTGCAGCTCCAGGGCCTGGCTGTCTTGCAGATTAACAGCCCGCTGCCGGGGCCCTGGGCCACCTTCCTTGGCGATGGGGCGGTAATGCCAGCCATTCCCAAGTGCCGCCAGTGCACGGCTCATCTGAGGCAGTCTGAGGCGGCCCGGGGACGTGTGTTACCCCAGGGAGCTGTGCTGGTCTGGGAAGCCGTGCCTGCCCAGTGTGCAGCTCTCCTGAGGCGGCCTGGGGCTTGTGCTGTTCTGGGGAGCTGTGCCGGCTCTGCATGGCCTCTCTGAGGCAGGCTGGGGAGCTGTGCCTCTGCGTGGCCTCTCTGAGGCAGGCTGGGGAGCCATGCCTCTGCGTGGCCTCTCTCAGGCAGGCTGGGGAGCTGTGCCGGCTCTGCATGGCCTCTCTGAGGCAGGCTGGGGAGCTGTGCCTCTGCGTGGCCTCTCTCAGGCAGGCTGGGGAGCTGTGCCGGCTCTGCATGGCCTCTCTGAGGCAGGCTGGGGAGCTGTGCCTCTGCGTGGCCTCTCTCAGGCAGGCTGGGGAGCTGTGCCGGCTCTGCATGGCCTCTCTGAGGCAGGCTGGGGAGCTGTGCCTCTGCGTGGCCTCTCTGAGGCAGGCTGGGGAGCTGTGCCAGTGTGGGTTCAGGTGGCTCACTGCTCATGGTCGTCCTACGTGTCTCTCACACAGAGTCCTTTGGAGGTCAGCGTTGGCTTCACACACCCCGAAACGGACGGAGACTGCCATTTCCTGTAAGTCTGATCTCGCTTACATGCTTAGCCTGCTCTACTGAGATGGAATTTGGCCGTAAACCAAAAATCCAGATTATATATTAAACAAAATGGGGTCACATGACAGATATGTCCCCGTATGGCCCGACTTGTGCCTTTTTGTTACAAAATGGTAGTGGCCCATTCCGAGGGAATAGCGTTACAGGGAGCCCTCCTATGCTTAACCTTAAACTTAACTGGGACCTGCTTATCATCCTCATCTTATCTGCATTTTTTGTAGGGCTGCTGCATGTTCAGGCTGCTTCAAACCAGCTAAAAACAAACTGGTAAGTCCTCAGAGGCCAGGAAATCAGCACGGATGAATTCTGTTGTTTTTATTATTATTTTTTTTTTAGTTATTTGTTTTTTAGGTGGCAAATGAGCCTGCCCCAAAGGCGTCCCATGTGCTGAATGCACACACACACACACACACACACACACACACACACACACACACACACACACGTTTGTGTTCATATCTTTGCGGGGACTGTTCATGCATTTCTATGAGCAAAACCCTAATCCCAACAATGACGACCTTTACCCCCACCCAGCCCTAAATTTACCCATAAGTAACCAAAAAATAAACACAAAACCTTTGGCATTTTTAGTTTTTTGATTGCAGTCAGATTTTTATAATATTGCGTTTTCCTTTGTGGGAGCCGAATAAATGGTCCCCACAATGTCAAAATATCAGGTTTTTATCACATTGTGGGAACATTTTGTCCCCACAATGTAAAACACACACACAAACACTGTGCTGTTTGGAAGGAGTCTGTGATCTGGCAATTTTACCCCCCCTCCTTATGTATTTTGTCTGCATGCAGCATTGCTGTGCAAGCTTGCTCTCTGTCCCCCAAATCCCCCCCCCCCCCCGCCCCCGTCTATACTGGGCTGACAAGTTCTCCGTACACTTTACACGAGCAACACTTAGCAAAATGAAATTCACAGCATGTCTGGCAGCCTCAGTCAATATAATGGTCTTAATCATTCACTACTCTATTGTGGCGCAGAATATTGTGATCAGTCACGTGATTCTTCTCGGTGGGCATTTTTGGTATGATGCCCAACAGCCCGAAGAAACTGGTTTCTTTTGAAAAACACCGTTGTTTTTTTTTACAGTAAAACAAAGTGGCTTTCGAAAGAAAACACTCATGATAAGCTGTGTATATAATAAAAGGAAAACTCCACCTTAAATGCCTAATCTCTGATGTTCAGCGTAAGCGAGTGAGACGTATGCTGTGGTTAGTGTTTCACAGCCAGGCTGAAGCATTTTCTTGTAAAGTGTTCCTTTGTACAACATAACAAAACATACTCAATGTCTGTGATACAATACTTCCTGTCATTGCCGCTGACGAGATTTCTACATAACTGTTCAGTCAGATGGTTCTGATAGAGACAGTAACCTCGTAGTTGTTGTTGTAACAGAATTTATTGTTTATTGCCCTGCTAGATGCTCTTGCAGGATTACTAATAAGATTGTATCCCACATCACAGAAAAGTAAACAAGCCCTTCATTCAAATATGAAGACAGTAAGATGGACACGTAGTCGTTTAATTTTTTGGCTTAATTGATATTTTGGTGTCAAACATTCAGTCAGAGCTTGGAATGCAGTGCATACAACATGAGCTCAGTGTTCAAGAGCCACATGTTAAAATGTTTAAAACGCAGAGGCCAGTCTGTAATGGCCTATCAGTAATTTTGTTGTCCCCGAGGTTCTCGGAAGGGGGGGGAGGGGGGGGGGATTAGTGTGATTTCTTCTCATAGATTAGCAGGAGGGCCTGTTTTCTCACCCGTTTCCATCGAAGGTCCTGTGCGCCGCTGCGCACATGGGCCGGTCGAGAAGCGTGGGTGAATCCCAGGTCAGTGGCAGCTGAGAGTCTGGCTTCCTGTGAACACGCGCAGGGCTCTGGGCCGGGCCGGGCCGGATCAGGGCGGGGCCACTTTGATAGAAGTACAGCTCGCGCAGCCCCGTGGAACCACATCCTCGCGTCGCGCCGCCATGTTTCCAGGAACGCGCCGCCGAGCGGCCTCATCTGTTCTGTTCCATTTCCCCTTCCTCGGCGTTTCTGCTCTGAAGTCGGTGTTCACCAGAATGGCTGTGGCCAAGGCACTGGAGAGGATTTCAGAAGAGAGCTTTCGCAGGTGAACCATCAGACGGCTCCACCTTCTTTCGCGGGGTCTCCTGAATCCCCCCCCCCCCCCCCAACTACTTGTGCCTGACCCCACATATTGGCTGGAGAAGTGCCACTGTCACATGAAAAGGTGTTGCCTTTGATGTAATGGGGGGCAGGGGTCGTTTGGTGATGATGCCCCAGTACATTAAATGAACTTAAATGGCGGGTGGGAATGATTGCCCCTTCTCCAGCATGGCCTACGCTCCGGCCTGCATCAACTGTTCCCTTCAAATGCTCTCTTGGTTTGTTCTGCACAAACAGAAAGTTCACCTGCCCCCCCTGGCTGCCTGCCACAAAGTGCACTGTGCAGGAGGTCCAGTGTCTCCACGCGCCTGTCTTCGTGGCTGGTGAGCGGCCCCCTGTCAGCCCCGCACCCTCCTTGCTGTCCCACCTCACCCTAACCCAATCAGATGACACTTTGCGATCATTCAGTGCTTGGTCGCTTAGGACATCGATTCCATTATATAGGGGTTACTGGGGTCAGATAACCAGAGAAATATGGTGGCAGTTTTTGGTAGGGGTGGGAAATAAATGTGTAAGGTTGAAAACACAAGTATGGTTTACTAATGGAATTAACACCAGTTTTAAATGAATGGCTAGGGATTATTGAGCTGCACATATCGTATATACAGCGGATGCACACGTTGAGCATTTGAAGTATGAAAGTCATCTACTTGCCCCCCACCCCCTACCTTGTTCTGTCAACAGGGAGGTACAACAAATTTTCCCGGACGCTGCCGCAGACCCCCTGGGTGATCGATGGCGAGAGGCGGATGGAGTCCTCCGTGGAAGAGCTGATCACCAGTCCGCTGATCGCCTCCTTCCAGGCCGAGGGTGAGCCTCTGCTTCGGGACGTTAATTAGTCTGTCAGCACCGCAGACCTGCACCCTGTGGACTCTTAGAACTTCTGAGCATCCTCTCCTGCTTCCCCAGGCTTCAACTTCTCCTCGTCGGGCAGGGAAGACGTTGATGTCCGGACCTTGGGAAATGGTAATCATTCCTGGGATGTAACACAGAGAACTACAGTTAGAACTTGTTTGGTTTCTAAAGGAAGATGGCAGCAGCTACTAGTCATACTGGCCTTTAGCAATCTAGAATCACTGCACCGAAATGCTATGTCATACGGCTGAGTAGCAGTAGTAAGACCCCTTCGAGCCTTATTGTGGGGGGGGGGGGGCACAATCATCTGCCCCTGTTCCCCATCACAGCCGGCAACATATTTGGAACAAGTGAGCAATTTAAAGAGGAATGCTTGCGGCTGTAGATGGGAAGGATGATTCAGTGGATGTCCCTCTCATGCTCTCCAGGACGGCCCTTTGCTGTGGAGCTGCTGAACCCGCGTAGAGCCCGCTTCAGTCCAGCAGAGGTTCGAAAGATACAGGAGGTACCCCCACCCTGCCACCTCCTGAATCATTATCATTAAACCCGCACCCCCCTCCCTCAAAAATGACTGAATTTCTAATCCCCTACCAGGCTATCAACAAGTCCTCTGACAAAATCAGGGTGCGAGATTTGCAGATCGTTACAAGGTATGTGATGCCCAATCATGATGCTGTCATAATTTTCACAAGGCTACAGCCTTTCAACAGATGTTTTCAGTCACTCCCTTACGCTTACAGCCACGCCGAGTGAAACCGGTTTCCTTCGTAAATGACCCACCAACTTGGTGGGTCACGGTTTTCTTCCTCAGCCTCATCTCCACCTATCTCTCGCATTTATGACGTCAGGGGACCTGTATCCTTGTCCCAGTCGTCATGCATGCCCCAGCATGGCTATTACATTATCCAGCACTATCACCCAGCCCTTCCTGGGTCTTGCCAAATTGAGCACAGTCTCCCAGTGAAGTAGAAACTCACGCCTGCCAAAATACTGGCAGGAATCATTTGTCATTTTCTGGAGCGGGTGTGAAAACCTGGTCGGTCGCTGAAGGATGAAGGTCGTGGAGGAAGTGACAAGGGTGGAAGGCTGCACACCTCTCATTGTCTCCTCTGCAGGGACGCCGTGGGCCACATGAAGGAAGGAGAAGAAGAGAAGACCAAGTCCTACAGCGCTCTGATCTGGACCCACAAAGCCATTGAAGAACAAGACCTTGAGTTTATAAATGACATCAAGGTAAGGTGTGGTCCGGGAGCGTCTGTCCAGGCTTCCCTGAAGGTGTCTGCTTGGTGGTTCACTGGTATGTATGTGTGTCTTCTGTTGCAGGATCTGGGCATCGCCCAGAAAACCCCATTGAGGGTGCTTCACCGTCGCCCTCTAGCGGTCCGCCAGCGCGTTATCCACACTATGGCCACGCGTTTCCGTGACGATCACCACTTCTACCTGCAGCTGCGCACCCAGGCCGGGACGTATCCTCCGCACCAGGTGGCCACACGTGCCTCAGGCCCCTCCCCTTGACAGGCGTTGGGATTAGTTTGGTCGTGGCCACGCTCGCCTCTGTGGCATGTCCATTCACCTCTGGCAGGTCCGCCCTTAATTATCACGTGCAGCTACATCAAGGAGTTTGTGCACGGGGACTTCGGCCGGACCAAGCCCAGCCTGGGGGACCTGATGAAGACGGAGACGGACATCCTAGAGCTGGACGTCGAGGTTGGGATGTGCTGGCTGTTTTACAGCATATGTCTGCTTCCTCTTTACATCTCTTCCTCCAAATGGCCCACCTTAGTTCCTCTCTATCTGGCTATCTCCCACTTCCTTTTTGCACTGTATGTCTCCCCGTCACACTTCCTTTTTGCACTGTATGTCTCCCCGTCCCACTTCCTTTTTGCACTGTATGTCTCCCCGTCCCACTTCCTTTTTGCACTGTATGTCTCCCCGTCCCACTTCCTTTTTGCACTGTATGTCTCCCCGTCCCACTTCCTTTTTGCACTGTATGTCTCCCCGTCACACTTCCTTTTCCCCGTTTAAATTCCCATCTTACTTCCTTTTTCCCATTTGTCTCCCTTCCCCACTTCCTGTTTCCCCCCTTTATGTCCCCCTTTGTGTTCATGTTCATTTAGCATCTTTTTAATCTCAAATCAGTATTTGTCTCATATGCCTGTTTACTCCCTAATAGTATCTTCCCCTGCTCCCCTAGTCTGTGGATGTGGACTGGCCTCCTGCAGTAACGGATCCGGAGTCAGGGGAGAACCCAGACCTCCCAGCCTCACCCCAGCATGGAGGCACACCTGACTGCTAGGAGCGATTCCGGGAGAGACCGCCCTCCTGGGAGAGACCACCCTCCCTCCTGTGAGGAAACTGTGTCAGATGCCTCATGTTTAACTGAAGCCACAATGCCTGTGTTCGTCCCCAGTAATGAACTACTGAGACCTCTTTTGTGTGTAGGGAACTTTTTTTTTTCTCCCATTAAAAAAATCTCCATTTCGCTCCATTTCAGCCAACTTTCTGTTTGGAAGCCATGTTTGTGTTACATCATCGCCACGTCAGGAAGTCACACATCCATCAAATTAAATATTTATTAAGAAGCATGTGAATATTACACTGAGGAATCACAATGAAAACACCACAATATCAAAAATATAAAACTATGATATTAAGAAAGAATGGTCAATTGCTAGAGTTTAAGGACGAGCTGGAATGTGGGGAGCCCCCTTACTCAAGCCCATTTTGAGAAAACACAATCAATTTGTAAAAAGTGATGGGTCCACTTTACAATAAGGCTACCCTTATAAAGGGGTTATTAATGGTTTATAAGCAGGTTATTACCTAGGTTGTAAGACTTTGTAAATCCTTACTAGACAATTATACACAAGTTATACCACAGTTTTCTTATTCTTGAGTTACTACAAAGGGCAGCCTTATTGTAAAATGGTACCAAAGTGATTTACCTCTGAAAAGCAACAACTTATGTTAGAGACTGTGGTTTGATTTGGCCACGGCACTGAGAACCTTACGCTGTAAGTATGACATAGCCATTACGAGGGAAAAGTACATCCCTTTTACTTCATTCTGAGGAACAGAATTAATTACGGCTACCATTAAATGAACCAAACATTGGTTAGTCCAAATAGTTTTCAGATTAGACATTCATTCTAAAACCCTTGTGAACGGCTTCTGAGATTACATATATACCATATGTACAACTATCATGTATATATATCATGTATATATACACAAGCACAAATACTTAAGCCTTAAAATAAACCTTACACCAAGATAACCTACTATAGGATATTACCTCCTATAGATCCATTACTCTTTTGACCCTCCGGACGTTGGGAGGAAACCCAGAAAGCCCTATTAGGTCTGTTTTGAGAACGTGGAGACTTGCTCTTGTTAATCATCATTAAGCCTCAGACCACTGTCGAAGCCAGTGAGATACTTGCAAACTAGTACCTTGACTGGCCTAATGCCAGTTCATCCTGCCAAAGTCGCCGTTGACGTCGTTGAACTGATTCACCATCAGGTTGAGGTCGAGGTTTCCCGCCTTGCCCGTGGTATGTCTGAGAGTCTCTAGGGTGGTGCCATTGTGTACTTGGCAGGGTGCCAGGCTGCGGTGCCGCATGGCGCTCTCGGGTGACGCCCCGTTGACGTGCCCTGGCTGCTCCAGCATGAGCTCCTGTTTGACTGGGAACACTGGCGGCTGGGCAAAGCTCTCCAGGATGCTGTCGCAGTCCACGTCATCGGGGTAGGAGAAGGGCCTAATCCCGCCCTTCAGGATGCCCTGGTTTGACGGGAAGCCGTAGGAGGCCCAGGTGGGCTGGGATCCGGATGCCGCCTCCTTGCCCTGGGCGAGGCCTCTCTGCTGCAGCTGGCCGTCCCCCACCGTGCCCAGGCACTGTAGGTCGCCCTCGGTGAGCTGGGGCAAGTCGGAGAAGGGGGAGCTACCGTGCGGATCCGGCATCCCCATGCCAGCGGCGGCCTGGATGCTTGGCGGCGGCGTGACGTGGGCGATGGAAACCGCAGGCTGCGCCACGGCGTGCATGGCCATCAGGTATGGAGAGGTGCCACTGAGGGCTGACAGAGGCTTCTGCATGCCATTGGCTGTGGTCGCCTTCGTGTATGTGTTACCGGGCTCTGGAAGGTTGGAAGGAGGTCAGACCTTATCATTAGCCAATGATGTTTTGAATTGATGAGGGACAGGAGATTGGGCCAATCATAGTGCCTGTTTGGGCTTAATCCCAATAAGGTTTGTGGCCTATTCCTTACCTTTCTTAATCTGAGTTGCCTGTGGTTTCACTCTGTTGAGATGATTCACACCTAAATAAAATGGAATTTTGATATTTAGTAATATCGCTCAAAAATAAATGTGTATATATAGCTTGTACCATTGTTTTGACACGTGTGTGGTCCTTTTTCCTTACCGTTGAAGTTGGGAAGGACCTTCATCAATTCTTCGACCTTCCGTTTTTTAGCGATGCAGTAAAAGGGGTCTGCAAATGGTACAGGATGAACGTGAAAATGTGATGAGAGGCACCAGTGCGCTACCTTGCAGGAACGACCAAACAACCTAACTTTAATTCATACAGAGGACCCAAACTTATCATTAGCCAATGATATGTTTTGAATCGGTGAGTGACAGGGGAGGAGGCCCTGCTGGGGTCAATAAGCTTTGAGCTACGGCAAGTGGCCCCGTGGCCACACCCCTATATTCACTAATCCTGGAGTTATCATGCTTTTGTCAATCCCCCTCCTGACCCCTAGGGGGCGACGCACCTTTATCGTCAGGCAGGTATCGGAACTCCAGTGGCTCGCTGACTGCCTGGTCGGAGGGGCGGCGCAGCTGCATGCCCACGGCCTCGGGGACGGTGACGGAGGCACTGAAGTATGGGGGAGTCCTAAAGACGATGGCGACCTGCCTGTGCACGTCGGCCTGCGAGAAGATGCCCTTCGCTTCCCAGTTCTTTCTAAAGAACCGCACTTCGATGTCATCTGGATCGGGGAGCAAATTAAGGATTGATGAGTGAATAAGTGTGAGAAGTGTGAACAGAAGACTGAACAAATAAATATCAGGCAGGATGGTTACTAATTTAGGGCAGATCTAGTGTAATCAACAGCACCTGAAACAGTTGGTGAGTATGGGGTGTAAAATGATTCACAGTTGGCCTGATGTAAATCCACGTTACCTTTCTGGACTTTGTCGCACAGCAGAAAGATCTCGTCCCCTCCCCTCACGCTGCCGCTGTTCCTGTTGACGCGGCAGATGCGCAGCTCGGCTGTGGTGGGGGCACCTGCAGGGGCGAGAGGCCAGGCGGGTCAGCACGTTGGCTCGGTGCCGTTAGCATCGTGTGATCTTGGCAGCTGAACTGGCTGGGTATTGTCAAGTTTGAGGAACTCTCGGATCGGGTAGAAGCATGAGCTCTCCCGCTTCCACCCGCTAGCGGATGTCATCCACACCCCACATCACTCGCGTATTCAAGCACTGTTTCACAAATTGCGTGACCTCTTCATTTCAGAAGAGGAAATAAAAGTGTGATGTTAATCTCTACCTTAAACCCCTTTTCTGCTGTTGTACGAAATCATGACACTCTCGGGGAGTTTCTCTCTCTGCCGTCCCTCTGATCACCCAGTCAGCTCTTGACCTTTACAGGCAGTCCGCCAGACGTGTCCTCCCCTTCCTCCCCCCCCCGGCATTAACCCTTTCGGCGACATCAGCGGCTGCTTTCTGAAGTTGACGGCCGTGTATGCGGGTAATCTCGCCCACTATCGTGCAGGATTTGCATCACCGCGGCAACCCAGAGGAGCTGGGATTTCCGTGGCGTCTGTGATGACATCACGCGATTGTCACCCGGGCGGTGAGATAAGACCCAGGGCAAGCACGCCAAAACAGCTGCTTCACAGAAAGTTAACATCAGCAAAAAGCCACAGAGAACACTCCTGCGGAACGTGCAGTTCAGTCTGTCAATTTTCATCATGGTGATATGAAATTGTCACTGTAGTCTGTGTGAGCTAACTGGGCTGCTTGGACTAATGTCCCATATTAAAGTAGGACTGTAAAAAGTAACTTCATATGTGTCACCTTTACATCCTTAACACTAATGGCTGAATTCTGATGGACATTGTGATTAAAATGCAATTGTTGCCACAGATATATTTAAAAATGTAGCCTACATAGAATTTTTTCTCAGTCAAAACATTTTTTCACAAACACTGTTGTCTCTGTACAGACAGGTTGATCATTCCTGGTTGTTATTTTGTACAACAAATACTTGAATTATTGATTATAAATGCATGCCTTCTTTCTTGAAAACCTATCAGGCTGATGCCAATCAAGGGTTCTAAACAGGATTTGTCAGTCTTCCTTTACAGTTATCAGTATAAAAATACCACGAAAAAAATCTCAAGAACAATTCAGGAATCATGAGAACCATGAGCTTAAATGGCGACGTGAGCAGACTGGGGACTCAGTACTGAATGTTGAAAGTTAGGGGGCGCTATTATGCGTTACGCTCCAAACCTAAATCCCACATGGGGCAGAGTGAAGGACTGGGAACTTTCCTCCCTGCTACCAACACGGCAGGCAGAAAAACACAGGGCTCAGGCGCATGAACAGAAAGTGAAAGCAAAGCGGCAGTACGGGCTGCACTCACGGTTGTCGAAAATGGGGTTGGAGACCAGAGGCTCCATGGCCTGCACATAGCGGCCCATCTTGTCCTGCAGGAAGATCTGGAAGCACAGGCGCACCACGTTCAGGTCGTACTCCTCGATCTGCAGCAGCTGCTCCTGTGGCACTATAGGCGACAGGGTGGAACATCGTCAGCGTCGAACCCAGGGGGGAGACAGGGCGTGTTTCTCAATAACAAGAACACAATGATCGTACTTGTGGTCTCGCTAACTTTCCTCCCAAGAACGAACTTGGGCCGCAATGAATGGTGGCACTGCTCTCATTCGGAAGCAGGAATGACATCCGGGGATTTTTACCATCCTCCGTACTTCTGTTCTTAGTATTGGAACATGCTTTTCGGCAATGGAGGATGATGTAAAATGGGTACACGAACACAAGTATGGTCAAGTAGACTTAATGAGAAAAATCCAGGGGTTGCCATGTCCCAGCATGCAACGGGGCATCAATAACTACGGGAGAGGTCAGCTTCAAGAATTAGACGGCTGGAAGCCGTGATGAAGTGTAGATAGCAGGTAATGATCTGCACCTTTTGTAGCCATTATTAAATCATTGTAACTAATATATCAGCGAATTACCCTAAAGAATTAACCATAATAGCTACGGCTTGTGTAAAAAATATTTGACTATTTAGAAAGAGACCTAGAAAACAGAGAGGATAAGCCAGATAAATAGCTTGGTATTCTTGGGGCCTGAGCTAAATACCTGCAAAGAAATACTGTCAGCTACAGAAAAGATTTAACTACAGGAAACAATATGAGACCGTCAGCTGAATCAAACTGCACTGAAGCCCTGCCTTAATGTTGTAACCACAAGCCTAGACTAGCGACCGGAAATAAACACAAAGAGCTTCATTCTTCTACGCAGTACGACGAGTCCGTCGAGTACGACACACTTTCCTATTTGACAGAAACATCCGTTGAAAACCGGAACGCAAGACATGCTACGGTCACGTCGCGCCGAGGAAGTAAACAGGTGTGGGGGCGGTGACCAGGAACCGCTTCCTGTATTATCAGGGAGGTGAGGAAGTGCAGGAGCGAGAGGCTGACAGGCTAGGAGAGAGGTGAGCGTGAGAGAGAAGCAAGGCTGTGCCCTACAAGTCACAACATTCTCTATTTCCACCTCCAAGACCTTCAGCCTTTTCTTAGCGTGAACATTCACGCTTTCTGCTTCATCAACGCCAAAAGTGCACAGCCTGCCGCTCACAAACACGGCCATTGGGTACATGCGCCCACATGTGTGAGCGTGCATCACACATGCATATGCCTGCACACATCCACCCACACAGTTTCGACGTGCACCTCCCCCGGATACATGCCTTGTGGTCACTGAGGACACATAACCTCCGGGTGATAGCAAAGTGAGGGAACCGAGACCAGATATGGGGGCTGATGGAGACGCAACCCCCTCCCATCCCACGCATCCCTAACCAAGCACATACGCTGTGACACGGCATCAAAAACAACAGAGAACTGGGCCACAGAGAGATGGGGTGTGGAGGTGTGTCACAGGCCTACTCAGGCACAGGGAAGACCTTGTAGGGGTATAGATCTTGTTTTTGGCGCAAAATATGAATGAGGAAGCAGACAAAAGGTGATGTCAGAGGGAGGGAGTTGTGTCTGTTGCGCCGTGGGCGTTGAACACGGGGAAAGTGCACCAGCGGGGGTGGAGGGGGTGAGCGAGCATTCAGAGTCAGACAGCCAGTGGCATTTTGATTCTATAGTTCTTCTCAGGGCTCCCTCTCTCTCGTTCCCCTCACAAGTTACACTTGTGAAACCAAAACAAAAGTGACAGCTAAGTCTAAGCGTGGCCGAAGCAACGTGGGGATTAAAACGATAGAGCTGCTGAACACACACTCGGTTAAGCTGGATAAGTTTGATCTCAGATGGATGCTTTGAGCACAAGGATTTATGATCTCATTAGGTTTAGGCCGAGCCTCCTCTGAGAAATGGAGAAACCTCACTTACAAAGCTATGGTTCTGAATCTCCCAGCAAGGGCTTTGCTGGAGGTCTTACCGTTAAAGGGGTTGATGCACTGTTTCATCCTCTGCATTATGGCTTCCTTCACCTCCTTCCGTTTGACGCACTGTATCCCCAGGTTCTGAAAGCTGAGGGCAGAAGAGACGATGGGTGTTAAACCTGAGTGTTGTGATGAGGGCCCAGCTGGTGGGGTCAGCACAGACAGCACTAATTTCTGCCCCGTGTCCTCGGGGACCAGCAGTTACTCCATATTTTTGCTCTCTCCCAACTCGCAGCATATCTGTACAAAACAAACAAAATCACTGAATGAAAGGTACAGGGGCGTTGGGAGCTGGGAAGGAACGGAAATGTGGGCTGAGCAACACTGATATAGAGTAACGACAGGGTAGAAAGGTGGACAGTGCATCTGGAGCCGGTTCCGGTCAGCGTATATGGGTACAAGGCAGCGGTACACTATGGATTACATCACAAGGTATAAACACACACTCACTCACACAAGCAGTGACACTATAGGGGCATGGGGTGTGCCTGTGTGGGTTAGCCTTTTTCATACAGCTGCTCCCTGGGTTACGATGCTCCTTGTTTTTCACATTCAGTACATTAGTTGATATATTACATGAGATATTCTACATTTTATTATAAAATAGGATTTGTGTTAGTGATTTTGTCCAACTGCAGGCTAATGTAGGTGTTCTAAGCATGTTTAAGGTAGGCTAGGCTAGGCTATGGTGTTTGTTAGGTTAGGTGTTCTGTATTAAA
Organism: Paramormyrops kingsleyae; assembly: GCF_048594095.1. Lineage (NCBI taxonomy): Eukaryota > Metazoa > Chordata > Actinopteri > Osteoglossiformes > Mormyridae > Paramormyrops > Paramormyrops kingsleyae. Next base: position 7,267,298 of record NC_132816.1, read on the forward strand.
ATGCATTTTCGCCTTAAGAGAGGTTTATGGAACGTAAGCCCTTCATAACCTAGGCTGTACTGCATATGAGGCTTGCTGGCTTCCCTGGTTTTTCTCTGCACTCTGTGCACGCTGACCAGCCCTAGGTGGTATCTCAGAGTTTCATTCTGTCATGGGAAACAGCGGGGGGGATTTCCCTGGCGAGGACCCACTGGTCATCTTATGCAAAGCATTTGCCATAGTACTGTTTTCCTACTGTGGTTTTCAAAGAGACGATGAGTCTGACCACACTGGAAAATCAAATAGGAACTCCTTTGAAGTTTTCTAGTATTACGATTAACTGGTTTTTCTGACTTGAAACTTTTAAAAATATGGGAATGTGAATCTCTTTTTAGGTGATTTTTAAAAATAGGCTGGAGATTTTAAGTTCTGCATATGGATGGTCACCATGATTTCAAGAAATCAACTAAAAACACATGAATTAGCTATAACTTTTTTTCTTACTAGAGTATTATCATATTAATGAGGTGAAAATGTCACAGTCTATCTCCTTATTTTTCCCAGTGTCACTGCTTGTGTGAGTGAGTGTGTGTTTATGCCTTGTGATGTAATCCATAGTGTACTGCTGCCCGGAACAGGCTCCAGATGTCACTGTCCACCTTTCTACCCTGTCGTTACTCTATATCAGTGTTCCTCAGCTCAGTCCTCAGTCACCCCCTGACACTCCATGTTCCTGTTCCCTCCCGGCTCACAGCGCAACCAATACCAGGCAGCGTTCTCGAACCTGCCGGTCCTTTGGTGTTACTCTGAGCATCGAGGCCAGAGCGGTTCGGGGACAGGGGACAGATGATGACTTACGCATAGATCCTACGGTCCGCGCTCATTTCAGCCTCGTAGTACCCGTCCTTGCAGTCCTTGCCAACCAGCTCGTGGGGGTGTGGTCTGTACGGCTCATTCTTCGTCACCAATGACACGCGGATCTTCCCTTTACCAAATATGTTAAAAATCTAAAGATGGAAGTAATGGACAAAGAAAAGTCATGTTAGAACTTGTTGAGCACTTGTCCAAAACAAACTATTGATATTACCTACAGCAAACAAATGCTTTTCTTCCCAGTCTATTACAACAAGCATTGATACCAGGGGGTTAACATAATAGATTATGTGCTATGCTGAGGAAATATACTTACATATTTTCTCATTTAACAGTGCACAAGGTAAAATTGCAGTGTTACGCATTTCAGATGCATGCAGCATTACATAATTATTTTGTTAATCCGTTTCTGAATACAAAACGATAATCTGGGCTTCAATGTGCTTGTACAGACAATGAAGCACCTTCCCCCAGAGGTCTTCTTGTTTTTATTCGTTAATGTAACCGCTCTCTAAATATTCAACGGTTCATTCATTTCCTCTGTTTCATTTAAAGGTACCGGTGACACCAATTCATTGAAAAGTGCAGCTCGGGCGTGCTTTTGCCTCCCTCTTACCTGAATGGTGGGGTAGGTCTTGTTGTCGTCGGTGCTCCTCTCCCCCAGGATGCTGCCCGCCGATCGCCCTTCGCACTTGTACCGGTACCGCATGCCCCTCTGTTTCGGCTGCTCGAATATCTCCGCGTAAGGCTTGCACACTGCAATGGAGCGGGAGAGTGTTCATCCAGTAAATCCATTCCCATCATCCATCCACCGTGGAGAGGATGGGGGCTCAGAGTCATTACAAAAAACGAAAAAGAACTGCTTCCGTCAACTGCCACGTTTCATTTATAAACACCCCTCTGGTGAACGCATAGAGATTGTGAAGAATTACTTACGCGCAAATTGGGAAATGCTTCATACTTAAGAGTAACAATACAGTCGGAATTGTATGTGTTCAGTGCTCCACCAGTTACTGCGTTTTACACGATGACCGTTATAATCGAGGTAAATATAGGCTACTATTGCAAGCCTCAGTTTCTCAATCATTTAATTTACTGTATCTTTGAGAAGACTGATGACGTTATAAGATAGAGACGCACAAAGTTTAAATACGCTGGAAATTAGGGTGCATGGGTCTGTGGCAACTACCCGCGTAAATATATATAAACTTTTTGCAGTGAGAGAACTTGACAGTAAACACAATGGAAATCACATCAGAATCCTACATTCTGCACAGAGGTAATTATTGTCAATGACTATTACTGTTATTTACAACCACGTTTGAAAGTAAATTTAACATGTGCATAGAAAATGCAGAAATGGAAAATAAATGCCAAATTGAGCTGCCCACATACCAAACGGCATCATATTCGCCTAAACCGTCATTGGCCAGATAAGACGTACAGAGAACATTCACTGTAGTAACCAAAATTTAGGTTACTGAATATGCAGTGTGTTCATCAGAACAATGAATCGGACGCAGTATTCAAATTCAAAAAAGGGGTGAAACGTTTATTGAAAGTCGAGTTTCTAAAAAAAGGAAGCTGGAATTTCATGACTTCCCCAATTACATTCGCATTCTCGTCCAACTTTGAAAAGAATTTACTCCCGTAGCAAACTGCGTTTTTCTGAGATTGTGTTTATGACTTGATGGTACAGTATTCATTCCGCAGGTTTAGCTTTCAGGCGTAAATTTCCTTCCGCATTTCTGCGATTTTAGCTGCATAATACGGGTCGAACGCGTAGTGGCGCCGTAGAGTTTCATTTTAAAATAACAATCGGGTCTCTGTTAAAAATGATCTGCACCAAGCATTTAGTAAAACTTGATAATTAATTAAAATGATCCTACAAGTTGGTAAAACAACACATTTTAGTCCATCTGTGAGCTACACTGATATAACAGCAGCATACGAAACAACGGTACAATGCGGATATTAAGTTTTGAAATAAGAAAGTAATTTTCACCGGCATTTTAAGGTTAACGTTTTGCAGTAGGCGTCATGCGACAGCTAGAAGTCTTGCAGTCTTGTAGTTGTGGTCATTTTTTAATCCCGCAAAGAAAAACGGGTAAATATAAAGCTATAGCCTATTTAAACTTTTATATATGGAATATATATGACAAGGAGTAACGACATTTTTTTATGTGTATGAAAAAGATTACAGTTTTTGTCCATGGCACCAGGAAGACAGTTTAAAACAGCAGGCATAGAATGCAATAATCATCGTTACAAACCTAAGAGTTATAAAGTAACTTGCGTAGCGCTAAGAGCATAAAATGGTTCTCTACTCACAGTTCATGTTGTGGACGGTCTTATCACACTTTATCATTTCAACGTCAAGTTTCAACTAATACTAGAGAGGTGATGTATTGAGTTTAAAAGACGGAGCCGGGAATTCCCCCCCCAGATCTCCGCCCATTTTGGGCGGTTTTATTATTAAACTAATACGTCACATAATCAAACATACTGTATGTTTCAGCGGTAGGCTACCTGTTAATTACGAGTCAGTCAACAGTAACAGGAAGCACAAGTGCTGTAGAAGGCCATAGAATTACAATATTAAAATACACTTTATTAAATCCACTAAGCGGAGTGACAGCGTTCTCGTAAAGCACAAACTTTTTGCCAATATAAACATGCCTCACTATTCTTTCCAAAACAGCCATCATGATTTCTCTGGCCACAAACAGGAGACGGACCTGTGTCCAGTGAGCTGGCTCACATATCGCAACATTACAGCGAGGCCACTGGTTATTAGTACAGGCGAGGTGACCTCATGCATCAAGAATAAAAACTACGAGCGTTTCCAAAGTGAAAAAACATGAACACTTTCGATGAGTCTTGACCTGCATCGGGTAAAGTGTAGAGGTTATTCAATTCCAATATTTCAATTATTAGGAAGAACGTGCTAATTATCTGCATTTATACGTTTGCTTAAGCAAATTTAATCCGTTATTTACGTTAAGACATTGTATGTGTATCCTATATTATATACATACTGGGTAATCCCCGGCCGACATCCGAAGTTCTGAAGTGGGAATCTCCCGGGTAGCCTACTATTTAATATTAAGCATGTCATGCTATTCACTTTCTCATAAAAAGTAGGTTAATTCGCCAAATGAACGCGCCTTTTAATGGCGCTAAATTCCTATGCATCACGAACTGTATTTTATACCAGCAAAGAAATTAAAAATCATATTCAGGAATCAGGAAAGATTATCTTAGATTATCACCTTTTCAGTTTGTGTGCAGAGCGCTTGGAGTTAATGTCGACGGAGCGGGCAGATTAAGAACAAACATCGCTTACAGTTAATATCCTTATTAAGTGATTTATCCTCCGAGTCGAAATGTAACTACACATCTCGGCGTCGCAGACGGCTGTAACTGTGATTGGTCCACAGGGTAGCATTCGCTTATTATGGGAGCGAAGACAGCGTACATCCCAGATGTACTTATATCCCCGATTGAAACTGGAGCGTTAGTTTTATCTGACATTAAATAACCCACCTTAGGCATCATAGCAAGAAATCTACAAAACACTCAGGATGACAGCGCCAACTTCACTTACCTCCATGAAGTTTATTAGCGCTCTGCAACACTAAAAAGTAAGTAAAAAGTAGCATAGACACTAACTTCAGAATATGCATGAAAAGTGACTTTGTAGCGGCTCGACATTTTTACAGATTTGCCTACGGGAAGTTAGGAGGAGCACAAACGTAACCCGGACTCGATAAATGGATACTTTGTTAAATGTTTGCTTTTCTGTTCAACTGCATGATTCAAAAATTGAATATGTCGCAGTGTGGGAAGACAATAAATAATCCGAAACATCCAAAACTATGTATCACCTAGCGTTTTGGCTGAGTAATTATTGAGCCAGCCAGCCACCCCACACACAAAAATTAATAAAAACTGTTAAATAGGCGCACTAAATTCAAAACATTACGCCCGTGTCAAGACCAAACGGAATCAATGCGAGGAAAAAAGCAAAGGTCTGTTAGGGGTTTTACACTTTTTTGGTGTTATTTTAAAGGAGGCAATATACATTACATACAAAAATACCCTTTCAAATACATTTATTACCTTACAAAACAATACCAAAATCAACGGTTTATTGTGATAAATGAAAAGACTGACAGATCTGACAGAGCGCTCTGCATGTAAATGAAGTGACTGCAAGGTTTGTGACGTTTACATTTATATAAAAGTACGTTACAAATATGCTAATATAAATAAAATAATCCCGTCAAAGAATGCATCTTCAAAGTAGGTGATCGATGGATGTATAACTTCCAAATATCATGGTGGAATCATTCTGCAGATGAGAGAGTGAAGCTGAAGTCCCTTCGGAAGACGGACACCAGAGGAGCCCTTGGGGGGAGGGGCCTCCGTAGGAGGCACACGCAGTCACCAGCCCGTGCTCATGCTCAGGGAGTCACAACAGCAGGAGGAGAAAAGCCAGAAAGTCATCCCACGGCGACAAACATGACATAGCCGGGCGCTACACGCCGAGCAACCCAGCCTGTCACAGGACGACGGGGAGAAAAATGGGATCAGCTATCAGCTCCTGTTCTGTGCATCCCGGAGAGAGAGAGAGAGGGAGAGAGAGAGAGAGACGCATCCAAACTGGAGGGTGGCTGGGGGGGTGCTGAAGAAGCATGGCCGCTTCCACAGAAGGGTCCTTCTTAGCTCAGCTATTTCCAACTGAATCAAACGGAAAATTGAAAAGGGAGGCAGGCAAAAAAAAAAGAAAAAAAAAAGGGGGGGGGGGGGTGGGTGGAGGTGAGGGGGTGAGGTTTCGGGAGTCAGAGATAGATATGAAATCAAAAACGGACTTTCGACTGCTTGCTTTCAGTGAATAAAACTGAAATTTTCAGTGCATTAGAGGGGGAGAGAAACACTTTGTGAAAACCGTGATTTTTAGGGCAGTTATTTACATAAATTGTATCCACTGCACAAATGATGCCTTTGACAAGTTCGGCGCCAAGAGTAATGACAACCTGATGAGGCAAAGAAAAGCGGAATCGACGCAAAGGTGGCAGGACCTAGATAAATCCATTCTCCATTCAGGCGGCGCTGGGTCTCACCCGGAGTGCCAACACAGGGCCCTTGGTCCATTTCACATTTACCGCAGTCTCACTCTAGGCTCCGTCAGGTCGGCAGTGGATCGGTGTCAACGGCGTTTTAAAACGGAAAAGCACCGGAGGCTCTTGAAATTAAACGACGGAGGAGGAGCAGGAGTGTCAAGCACGCCGGCTGACTGCTATCGGTTTAGGGTGAGTCTGATCGAGTTCTTGACAACGCGCAGGTTACTGGTGGGGAGGGGGGAGGAGGCGTCTGGAAGCTCCTTGCTGGAGAGCCTCTGAAAAACATGACAGACAGGAGAAAGAGTGCATGCACACACAGACACACACAAAGACAGGCAGAGACACACACACACAGAGGGTTATTCACAGGTTGGAGTATCTCTTTATGCCAAGGGAATTTCCAGCACCTTGTCTTTGCCCAGATTTCACTATTGTTGTGTCTTTCATGAGACGGCGGGGGGGGGGGGGGGTATTTTTACCTGTGTTCTCGACGTGTCGATGGTTGGAATAGGCATGGGCTTTGTGGCATCAAGACTCTAAAGGGGGGGGGGGTAGACAGCACCCTGCATTTAATATATGTTTATCAATAGAGCATCACTAAGACATAATGTTAAACATTAAAAAAATGAATTAATAATGAGACCACTTTCGATTACTAGTGAACAAAGGAAAACAGCAGAGAGACCCAGCAGCTGTTGCTTGGAAGGAAGAGGGGCTCAGCTTTGCATGACATTCAGATGCAGTGACTGTACACCCACCGGCACGGGGCTGTCCCTATGCTTGAGCCTCTCTTCGGAAGGGGGACAGGGGTCCTGAGCTGTCGAACTGTCAGAGGAAAGCTGCAGTCCGGAGAGGGGGGGGGGGGAAAAAAAAAGGTCACGGGGCATTAGCACGGGGCATTAGCACGGAGCATTAGCACGGAGCATTAGCACGGAGCATTAGCACGGAGCATTAGCACGGAGCATTAGCACTTGTCTGACATGAAGCCTGCCATTCCCCAATGATCTGCAGACATGAGCAGTGCCACCTTGTCTGTGCCCCTGAGCCTCTTGGGAGATTCCTCTGATGGGGGCGGAGAGTGTGGTCTCTTGGGTGCAGAGCTGGTGCCGCCTGTACCGTTCACTGTGACGGGCTTGGTCGTGGGCGAGGTAAGGTGTGGGACACCCCGACTCAACAGCGTGGGGATGGAGTTCCCAGCTGCGGGGGGAGGGGGGACACTCTTGTTAAACTGCATTTCACACTACACACGAGCCACTGAAAATGGTGGTAGCTGGTACGTACTTGTTCCAATCACCGGGATAGACATGCCTTGCTCTGGGCTAGGGGAGGAATTCTCCTTCACTGGAGAAACTTCACAAAACAGAGGTACTTGTGGCTTGGGTGGCGAGATTCTGCGGGAAGACAGGATTGGGTGACCCTCACAGCCTGTTGGCCCAAAACTAACTGGTAATGAGACACACAGACTGAGGTGAGAGCCAGAGCCAGTACCTGTCCTCGCTGTCGGAGTCTGCCTTGCAGGGCTTGCTTACGGGGGTTGGGGAGCTGAATGGCGTGCCGCAGTCCGTGTCTCTGGAGCTGTCTAGCTGGCTCCCGTCCAGCGAAGTGCGTTTCGATCCTCCGTTGGAGGTGCGGTTTATATCTGCCAAACTCTGAAGGGGGGGGGAGATGTCTTAATGATACATTAACATGCAGCATTACTGTACAAGGCGGGCAGCAAAAGAATGTTGTCAGTTCCACAAGTCGATGCTTTGGGCTGCGGTCTCCTACCTTCTTCTTCTTCTGAAGGACCTCTGGGGGAAGATACTGGTGGAGCTGCTTCTTCTTCACATGAGTTGCTTCAATCTTCATGCCTTCCTTCAGCATGTTGATGTTGTTGGCCTGCCTGTACACTGAGGGGAGGGGCAACTCACAGTCAACTCCATGAACGACTTCTGCAGACTCGGAACCCATTTTTGACTCAGAACCCAAAGTTAAGCTGTAGGAGCCCAGGTTCCGCCAAAGCCGATTGCTGCGATCCCGATAACAGGATCTACAGTGAAGCTCCATTATACGATACCGTAAAACGGACAACGGCAGCAGTGGGAAGGCTACCATAGTACATAACATCCTCCCGCACTGGGACCACCAACATAGAGGGTTCAAACTTCCGAATAAAATAAAAATATGCAGAATAGTGAGGAATAAGGAGCCTTTTGAGACACACAACAATAGAATTTGCTGGAGTCACAAGTGAGTTTTAATACTTCGTAGCGTTTTACACCGAGATAAAACTTCTAACGCGTGGAGAGCATGAAAGCAGGAATAATCCCATTTTAGCAGCACCAAATAGACTGCCTTTCTGCGATCCGCACGTCGCAGAGCTTTAAATAGGAGTGGCGTGCTTACCAGTGTCTGTGAAGGCCTGGATGTCGTACGTCAGGTCGATGTTCACGCTCTCGGGGGTCTCCACTTTTTTGAAGATGATCCCGATGAACCACATGGAGACAAACTCGTTCCTGTTTGATGGAAGGGTTTTGCAGGAAGCCAAGTATTTCTCAGAATCCAGCCTAACGCTTTTGGCCTGTGACAGCTCACATCATAGAGTGTCTGTACATCATAAGCACCTTTACAGGGATCCTCAATGTTAGAAACTATGTAAAATGAACGGCAGCTCTAGTACAAATTAACCTAAATGGACATCATTACATGTATTTGAAAAGGCAACCAAAATTGAAGCAATTTGCAGCCATTAAACCCTTGACAAAATCTGAATGTCAGGGTGCGACTCCCCTCACCCCCCAGGTCAACAGCCAACCGGTCAGCCACTGCATGCTCACTCGCTATGGCTGTCCTTGCTCCCAGGGAATGACTGGGGATTGACATGAGCCAGAGTGATGTATTCATTACGCTCCAGGTTCCCAATCAGCACCCTTATCTTGGACTCCACAAGACCGATCCTGTCGAAAGAGGAAAGCAGCTCATAAAAATTGTCGCTCCGATCAGAAACACAGCGAAATTCAACAAGCAAAAGTTCAGGTAACAGAGGGAAGGCTTGTGTACAAACAGCTCTGTACAGAAGACCAACCAATGAAATAAACTCATAAACTTTCTTGGTACCTAACATGGAAGGTATCCAACTACCAGGTAGGGAAATTAGCGTCATTTAAATATGACAAGAGCCAGTCATGTTATATTTACAAACTTATGAAGTCACCACTTTAGTGAGTAAAACTGTATAGTTCAGTTTCTGTCTGAATTTAAAAGAGGGCGATGTGGTGACTAAGTGGACCACTTGTCACCCTTGACATTTACAGATACCACACATCTCTAAAACATGAAAAAAAAAAAAAACTAACAGCACATTACTTTGATGTCTCATCGTCAAAAATGAGAGAGCGAAATCCACAATGAGGTGACATGAGTAGTGTAACAAGCTGAACACCCACATCCAGAGCAAAGGTTCTGTGCATTCAAACAGAAGTAGACCAAGGTTACAGTGCCCCCATGTGGACACACTGCAACATATCCAATATTTTGCACAAATTTTCACAAATTCAAAAGTGATTTTTTTTTCCTCCAAAGTAATATGCAGGATAAAAAAAAAACAACTAGAGGGAATGGCAGCATCTTAATACTACATCTGTGAAAATCTCTGTACTAATTAAAGCAGACCAACTGTATGCACAGACTGTCAAAGGCACTCGTGGAAAACTGACCACACACCACTAACAGACCACAGTATGGGCAATAATATTAAACCATGACACTCTATAGGAAAATTACATTTGGAAGATGGATGACATACATATTAGCATTACTAAACACAAAATAACACGCGGTTTCCTGTAAGGACGTACGGCTTTGCTCAGGGATACCACAACGTCAGGCACTCACCATTCTAAGTGGTTCTCCTCTGTGGATGCACTGGCAGTCAGCACAATATAATGTCTATAGATAAAGAAACAAACAGATTCACTGCAAATGACCTGCCGCCCGCAGGACAGACTAACCAACACGTCTACAAGAGCAGCTTCACGGTCAGCGTCCATTAGACAGGCACGGAACCACCTGGAACAGCTGACAAGCTTCAGGCTGGCAGATGGTTATGCGTGGGGTGGGGGGGGGGGGGAACGTACTTGTATTTTTGGAAAAAGTTTGGTGGCTCGAAAAGTTTCGGCCACTCAGCCTTGCCACGCAGAATTTCGTCAGTGACGCTGAGACCTGCCAGGGGTGAGCAACGCAAATATGTTCGTTACCAAACACATGCAGAATGAAACCAGGGCTCAGTAATGCTGGCACAGCAGCATAAAGCGAAGCAAATCACTTCAAGTACAGGCTGAAATAAAACAGAACAGCTTGGCAGGTCCAGACCTTCTGTACTCAGTGCTGTTCATACAAAGTTATGTTCTGACCCTGGTTACCCACATTTCAAGACATTTGTTTGAAGATTAAAGCCATTTTGCGTTCACAGCTCGGGACCATTTTAAGAACGTGAGAGACACACAGTCTGATGAGGCTGGCGCGATGTGTGGCATTAATATCGGTTAATATCGACATTGCACATAATGCACATGCAACCGTCACATTGCAAGGGCTGAGATAGTCAATTGAGTTGAGATTAAACCTGGGTTCATAGATTATACCGCAGTATATGATATTTTGACAATATTTTCAAAAGCAATGCTATTCTGATATTTGAAACAGCGTGTGGGGAGGGGGGAGGGGCTCCACAGTAAGATTCACCAATGTGTCACAGTAAACAAAACTTAGCGATATTTGGCTATAGTTTATTTCGGCAAATTTTCAGCTCCTTCTTATGCTTTATAAATATCGTAACATTTGTCGCAAAGAAATCACATTGCGATATTTGAATATTTTCCAATATTGGGCAACCCTAGTACTCACACCCTTGATCCAAAATATACATACGATCTTCTTCTTAGTCAATCCAATTCCAAGTCACATTTGTTTTAAAATGTATTTTTTCTACGTAATAACACTGTCACTAAGTGTACAAAAACACTTATTAGACGAGGACAGCTGTTTAATACATAAGAGGTTTTATATTTCTCTAAAAAAAAAAAATCAGCAAACAAAGTAACCAATGCTCAGATAAATGACAGAAGTGGTAAGTGCAGTGCTACCCTAATAATACCACGAAGCAGGGTCATCACTGCCCAATAAAGTGCTAAAATAAAAGACCCATGAAACACCATGGGGGGAAACCCCGGGTAAGCAGGTAGACAGAGGATTGGGACACCCTGAGAATGAAGCCTTGCTAATGTTATACAAGGTTTCTTTCCATTTACAAAGCAGGTCTCTTCGGTAGCTGGAGAGTATTAACCGGACTGTCAGCAATCAGGCTAAAGGGTTAAGAACAGGAACGCTCAGGACGGACACGACACACTCCCACGCACCGGTTCGGAACTCCTCGCTCATGATGGTGCGCGTGGAGGTGGAGACGTTGTAGGTGGAGTTCTGCTGAGGGTAGGCGGGTGTGATGATGGGCATGAGGTGGTACCTGTCCGACGGGTTCACCTGGAGGAAGGAGGAGAGGAGTCAGCGGCTGCTCTGGACGCTACAGCGCCACGCGAGCGGGATAACTCACCCGTGGGTCCCAGACGGGCAGGTTCAGGTTGCTCTCTTCCGGTTGCTTCAACAGCACTGCGTTAGGCCACTCCCTGAGGGGCAGCATGGGATGGAGGGGGATGGGATTCTCACAACATCCATCCGGGAAAACTATCGATCACCAAAAGAGTGACTGACGCAGACGGCCACTCACCACTTGGAAAAGACGAGGAAGAACTTGTGCACCAGTGTGGCGGCCACGGCGTTTGGGTACAGCTGGCAGGTTCTGGCCACCAGCATGGCCCAGGAGACGCCGCCCAGGAAGCCCAACATGTTGGAGTAAATCCCACGACCTGGCACACATTCAAACATCAATAACTCTCCCTTTTATATATAGTACCTTTCCATACAAAAGCACGTACATTTAAAGCAGGAAAAGCTACATCACTGCTAAGTTTTGCAGGAAAAAAAAAAAAGACATCTGGGGAAAGAAAAGCTCATGATCAATTTGTTGGCCAGCCGAACCAAAAATAAGTCAAACAAACAAACATTCACATAAGTCAAAAGGCAACCGGCATAAGTATTGGCGTAAACCATGGGGGTGATGGGAGGGTTGTAAACCCCCCCCCCCCCCCAAAAAAAAAATAAAAATTATCAAAACCAGCCAATACAACCCCCTTACATGGATGGAGCCCCACCAGTGCTCAACCCAAAGCTCAACCATAAACATCTTCTGGAAAACATTCAGTGGATTCTGAGAGTTGAATGTTTTTCAGTACGAGTTCAGTGAAGTGGTGCATTTCAGTGCATTCAGGGATTGTCGAGTGGCGTCTTACTTACGTTTGGCCCACAGCTTAATAGCTCTCAATGTAAGCCTGAAGTTCTCCTTATTTGGCACCAAAGACAGGATTTCGTCAGTGACCCTGCAACCTGTGGGTTGAGCAAAGCGACATTAGGATGAAATTAGGAGTCTGGGTGTGCAGGATAGGAGAGATCAGCTACTTCCCCAACACCCAATCAAAGACACAAACATAGAGCAAGAAAAAAAATTGCTCCCACAAGGGACACTCAGAGAAATCTCACCGTTCAGACTGCGGATACAACGGATGTCGAGGTTCCTGAGGTGAGAGTCTCCACGGAGGTCCAGATTTTCAGGGATACATTGGAGAGCCAACCTCGCGAATAAGAGATCGATCTGCATGAGTGAAGGCAGACTGTCAAAAGCTGCATCTTTCCAAGAAATAAGCTTAAATACGGATTTGGGCGGCTGTGGCCAGTAGGAGCCTTACCTCAATCCCATCAAACTTAAATTTAATAACTGGCACGAAAGCGTCTTCAACGGCCTGGAAGGAAACAATTTGGAAACATCTGTCAACGGCACAGCTGCAAGGCTGGCAAGCCGTCACGGAGTCTACCAGCATGAGGAACCAACGTTTACAAGCTCTCACCCTCAGGTCCTTGATCTCTTCATGCTTTTTGAGTTTTTCAAAGAAAGACTGGAAGAAGTCTTCCCTCTGCACATGACGGGGAGCCACACACAGAGCGTCGATGTCCGCTCCTGCGTGGAAGACAAACGACGGGTCACACTGACGCCTCAAACCTTCAAATAGGCCCCTCTGAGCTATTCAGTAATCCCTGGCTTTGAAATCACCTCATTTATATTATGGTTTTCTGCCAAGTTTCTGTTCTGAGCAATCTACAAAAATACAAGCACTGTAAATTACCAATACAGCCACAAAAAACCTATGCACAAAGAAAATATGTTTAAGAGCATTTACTAATGTATTATGTTCCCAAAAATGGCTCTCGTTCCTCATACCTTTGGTGTGAACTCCAAGTCTGTAAGAACCAAACGTAAAAATGTTACCACCCACGTTTGCTATTGCTGAAGGTGGAAGATCCTGTAAAAAGAAAAAAGACAAGGACCAAGTATGCATGAGAATTACTTGAAATCAGAATTCATGAAAACTGAAAGCACCTTCTTATTTTATAATCAATACAAGGTTGAGATTTACCAATGCCACAATGGCACACCAGAACATCTATGAAATGTAATAAGTACTCTAAAAGGCACAGAAAAAGAAAAAAAGATATTTACACATGCTACACTGGTTTTTAGGAAACACACATAGTTATTGGCATCACATTTTAAAAAGTGTAGATAGATGTAGAAACTCATGCTATGTGTATGACCAGGGTCTGAAATTAACACCCACCAGGTGCCAAATGCAAGCAGGATTTTCCATGTACTGAGTAAAACCCAGAAGACTATCCGCCACATTATTGGGTAGATGTTTATACCAAAAGTCAGGTAATAACACTATCCTGAGTTTCTCAGGATTTACAGGCATTCTGCTTCTGTTCATCGGAGTTTCTCACACACACACACACACACACACACACACACACACACACACACACACACACACACACACACACACACACACACACACACACACACACACACACACACACACACACACACACAACACTCTGTTAAGACCCACCCCTACCCTAACTTTCACTTGCTGCCAGTAACTGTCCGGCTAAATGAAAGTAGGGCTACCAATAACAACTATTTTTCTTTGGATAAATCTATAGACTATTTTGCTGACTGGTCGATTAATCTATCATTAAGTATTGTGATGTTCAAAGGTTAGTAATCTGTATACATCTGGCATATGCTTACAAAACTTGTTTAGCGGAGTGTGCCACATGCAACTGTTTAGGTACATCATGGAAGAGATAAGCACTGAAGTCAAGAAAGGGACAGATCAGCAGCCACATCATCTTCTAAAAGAGGAGATATTGTGGATAAGCAAGGTTAAAAGATGGCAGTGTGCTGGTGCTTTTTGCTGATTAAAGTAAACACTTTTCATTTTTATTTCAGTTCACAAATTTTCCTTTATTTAGTAACCGTTTTCGTTTTAGTTTACGATTATAACACTGGGCCCAACAAGCCCAATGTGCACGAACACACACCGGCACCATCAATCCATGCAGAATAAGCCCAGATTTTACCCTTAACATTTTCTCAAATACTTCTAAATTAGCTAGCAGACAAGTTTACGGCTTTAATGATGAGTGTAATGATGCAGCTACAAGGACAAAAGATGTTAAAAACTCTCTGTACTAATGGTAATTTAATAAACATGAATAGACAATACTTATGGCTGTTTTGCTTATTCTGGCGGTCCAGAATAGCTCCTGTGCGTTTTCTCTTCAGGCACTCATGCATAGCACTATGCCGCTGTGGTATGCCATTGAATTTCGCACAGTGTAAAAACCACCTTTTTTATTTGTGATAATTTGAACTATTCCCATAATTACAGAGAGATATCAAAGGAAAACATGTTACAATGAAGCGTTTTGGAAATCATAATGATAATGTCATCAAAATAATTTTTAAATGATGCGTCGACGTCATCGACTATGTCGGTTCATCACGGCAGCCCTAATTAAAAGTGATGTGGCGATATTTACAAGGAGTAAGCAAACCTTTAAAATGAAAGCAAATGTGACCAAAAACAACACCATTTACTATTTTTACTGGTAAATAAATAGGCTTGGCCGGCTGATTTCTTCATTTAACAGCCACCCTGGCCGGGGAATCAGAAAGTTCATTTTGGACCCTCTGTATAACTAAAGCTACGTGCGGCATGCAGGCACCTGAGACTCTTCATTTACATATCAGCACCAATAATATCAGCGCTCATCCCACACACTGCCTGCTTTCACAGTATAATGGAGGGAAAGGGTTTGTATAATACTGGCAACAAGTGATTACAAAACCCTTCAGTTGCTAAACTTGGTTTAGCAAAATTTTAAATGCCCGTTGCCAATTTCACGACAGACAAAGCCTTACCTTCTCTTCACTAATCTCAGCAATCCATTCCCTGACCAATGAGTTAAGCTTTCCCAGAACTGCCAACCTGCAATTATCAAGATAAAAGAGGATTATCATAAACCAGCTGTGGACTGGGCTGGACTTCTGGGTGTAAAACTGAAGCAAGCTGGTACCATGCCGTACTCGGGGCACAGCTCATGCACAGGTCAGTTCCTGTATGATGGCGGAAAAGCACTATTATGTTACCACGATTTACTAATCCCCCACCTGTGATTCTGCTCAACTTCATCCTCAAATACTCCAAAGGGCTTCATTGCCTCTATGAGTTTCTGGGTGTACATGTGGTCAGATTCCTTAGGGTGTGCCAAGCTGATGGGGGATGTAACTCCATAGTGTTTCTGAGGCTGCTGTCCACCAAGCATACTGGTACGGGACCTGCAATGTGAAGAACAGGGATCAACTGACTGTACCCTACACGCAGGTAAATGACACTTGGTGTCTGTGCACAAGTGCACACCGAACTGCGAGTGACCCGGTACACTTCATTAGAAAGCAGAAACCAAACAACACATCGTTTTGCACTTTAAAGGTGAAAAGTGACTATTTAGCAAGTGTGACAGAGCTGTGCAGTTATTTTCATATTCACATTTATTCATCTCCTAAAGAAAATACCACCCACAGCAGGAGTTTAATTTGCCGGACAAACTGCATTCGAAGTCGTTAATGCATCAGGTTATATGTGCGATATAAACGCAGTCACACCTATATTTTGCCAAACTGGATAAAAAGCGGTGCGATCGCATGTGCCACATAACAGAAAGGTACCAAATGTTAGCGGAAGAAAAAGCAAAACACCCCCGGATCCCCGTGTACCACGCCCCACGGTCCAGAACGTCTAATCACACACAAGGCAGCGAGCGGCTGCGTTTTAATACATTCAGACAAGCGGACGCCTGACGCCCCTGGAGATCGGCCATCCCGGATGGCGGTTTCAAATTCGGCCAAAAGTACGTAGCCGGTGGGCTTGGTCAGAGAGAACAGGCGGATGAAAGACGCCCAAAACACAGAGAAAACAAAACAGATCAGGCACCGAAACATCCGAGTCGGAGACAGGGGGAGGAGGTTAGCGTTAGCACACCGATACAAACACCTCGTTACCTAGACAGAAATCTGAGTTAGGATGGTCTACAGATGGGAGCCAGATTAAAAGGTTTAAGCATTTCGACTGGTGCCAGGTAATGAATCTCGCCGACCTGTTGTCAGACCATCGGCCAGTCCGTCGGATGGGCAATGACCGCCCGCACCGCCAGACGGACGCGTCGAGAGCATAACCACCCGTACGGATGCCAGACGACCGGCAGCATCTTTGTCCTCGTCTCCAACCACGTAAAACACAAAGAAACAAGCCGTGTCAACTCGAAGGTCTCTGTCAACGGCGCCGTGTTTTTAAAACTAAAACCCCGTAACCGCTGGCTGGGTGCGCCGCTAACCGCTCGGCAGCAGCCTTAGCATTAGCGTGTTTGCTAACCAGCTCCTCACACTCGGTGACCGAGATGTACAACGGAGGACTTAACCTTAGCGGACGAGACGACAGCCACTTACGCTGACATTTCTTTCATGACCTCCTGATGATTTGTTTTATTTCACTCGCCCAACTGGCAATTTTAAAGAAAACATATACGCAGAGCCAGCAACAGTCCAGTACGAATTTATAACAATAGTTGCAGCTCCTCCAATATGGCGCCCACCGGTTCTATCTATCCCGACAGCCTCAGCGCGCCCTCGCTGTCAATTGAAAGAAAAAAAACTCCGTTCCCGTAATTATTTATTTTATTTCTTATCTTATTGGCTCATGTAAAGAGGTACAGCGTGGTTACATAACGTTACAACCATTAAAATACGATGTCGTGGTTTGCCACTTACTCAGCGATGTGTGTAAATAAAATCTCAGCTAGGCTACATTATTTCCCAAAACATTAAAATAAATTTTGCAGTGTATAGTTAAACGCAAACGCCTAGGCTTATGGAACCTGTATAGAGTCTGAAAGGTATGTGTGTGTGTGTGTGTATATATGTATATATGTATGTGTATATATATATATATATATATATATATATATATATATGTATCTATATATATATATATATATATATATATATATATATATATATATATATATATATATATATATATATATATATATATATGTATATATATATATATATATATATATATATACGATAGTTATTTGTCAATGCCAGGTATTCTGTGCATTAATGAAATACATGGGAAATATTGATGAAATTAAAAATATTCATCTTAATTTATTTTTGACATAATTTCCTTAGACAACATGCAACTTGAGTAGTAACTTAAATATAAAACGAAACATTGTAACTACGCCATCTCACATGGATATTAACTTATTTATTTATTATTATTTATTTTCTTTTACTTAGAAAGGTAATAAGACTGGATAATTATAAAATTGCGGATCTTATGAAAAATATTCAATATTAATAATCATTAATTAATGTTAATATTAATGAGGGTTATTACAAATTAGAAAAGCATTATGCATTGTAGTTATAATACAGCGCAACAGTCACCTGATTTATATCAGACACATCTATCTCAGGCAGGATTTTTTTGTGTCTATGTCTTATTGGCAAAAAAATAATGCATGCCACAAAACAGATGCTATGGAATTATTAATAATGTACATATATAAAACAAACAAGAGAACAAAATTTAATTTTTATACCAGCTTTTAATAAATAACATTATTCTGATCAGTATATTCAATATATACAAGAACTAAAAGAAAAAGAGGTTCTGTATCTCTGGGGAAGAACTGGATCATCAAACAAAATGTGTTCGGTATCTATTAAAACGGTTCATGTTTAGGACATACAGTATTTATTTTAGTATTACACTGATACACATTACTCTTAAGTAAAATAAACAAAAGTTAAGAAAAAATATACAGCTCTGGAAAAAATGAAGAGACCACTCCATATAAAAAAAAAGCTGCATTTTTAAATCCTGCTTTAATCGTGGTTCTGCTGGCAGAAGGCTACACTGAGCAGCAGGTTGCTTCCAGGCTCAAAGTTTCTAAGACAGCAGTACACAAGAATAAGGTGAAGCAAGAGACACTGGGAACGACCAGAAGCCAGCCAGGCAGAGGGCAGAAGCAACATTCTAATGCCAGAGATGACCGTCAACTTCTCTAGCAGTGTCTCATGAATCGTAGGGTGACATCAAGTGACCTTCTAAAGGAATGAGAAACATTAAGTACAGGTGTGAAGTGCACTGCTAGGACAGTTCATATCAGGCTCCTAGAAGCAGGAGTGAAGTCCCATAAAGCAATGAAGAAACCCTTCATTCATGAGAAACAGAGAGGAACCAGGCTGAATGCTATATCCCGTTTTGAACCAATATGGGACATTTGTTTCGTACTTTCTGACCACGCGATCTTGAGTTTGATTCAGTATTAGCTTTAGCACGTTTAACTAAAGTACGATTTTTATTCATGCTAACGTGCTCCTATAGTACAACAAATAGAGCGTCGAGCTAGCGACACAGATCAAGGGGGTAAAATCCCCGGTAGCATACATAAAGTGTAGTCCTTCCCTCAACTGTAAGCCTTTCTGGATAAAAGACTCAGTTATATGTAAATGAACCAACTGTACTGTAGACCGTGCACAAGGGGAAAAATGGGTTCCGTGCATATCATTAGTGTGTCTGTTACGGTTCTTACTGTTCTGTCATAGAAAAAGCTGGGCATGGTGCGAAAGAGAAAAGAGAAATAGAAAAGAGAAATAGAATATAAATATTTAAAAATATAAATGACATTTTCAAACCTGGACGCTAAAACATACAGAGGAGTACAAGTAACCACGTAATAGGTGGGGAAAGATTCTGCAAATCGTCTTAGTGTAATGAATACATGTATTTTCAGGTGTACATATCACAACCGGAACTCACAGCATTCACACATTTATTAATTTACAAATTTCCAGGTGATCCATCCAGTTCTTCAGAAATGATATAGGCCGATGTGTATGAGTTTTCCTTTAGAACAGTGTCCCCCCCTTTTTTACAGGCAAATGTAATTTATTCTATTCATCAGATGTTTTTTTTTATCCGAAGTGGCACGATGAAACAGTCCACGGAACGATTGGGGGCTCAAATGCCCAACGGTGACATCACTCTGTCGACCCTGGGATTTGAACCGGCAACATTCTGATCAGTGTCCTAACCTGATGAACCACACATTCTTATGATTCATTCTTTCTGATGATCCAAACATTTTTCACAGTATACTTGTTTTTCAATGGATCAGTAAAACAGTATAACTGTACAAGTGCAGTGAAAGTTTCACAGTGTTGGTAAATGACACATCAATTACTGCAGTTTAAAAACTGACTTGGGGAAAATAATGCATGCAAAAGAAAACTGATAATAGCTGATTTAACTGGATCTGAGAGTTCTCAAGATCCTGTCTTGTCTCTTAGGTATAGGTATGGCCTTCAAACATGCAGTATTTCAATAATTTCTATTTTATAGGCGGGTTCTAACTACACCATACGTTAGAAGGGACATTTTTGAGAAAATTTCTGAGAATGTTAGAAGGCCATGGTAACAGTTTGAAGATCTGAGAGAAGATCTGAACAGGCTCATTGGCACCTGATTAGATTATGGGCCTAATTTATTTCCATGATTATATATTAATTACAGATGCTCTTCGCAACTATTTAAAATGTTTTCACGCCTCGTTGCGGTGTAACAACCTTTCCATGTAACGTTTTCTGTAACACTCATAAGATACTGCTTAAATACCACTGTCACAAATAAAATGGTGTTAACGTCTAGGCATATGATTAAAAAACATTCGCAAAAACATTCTGAAAGGCAATATGATGTTATTCATCTAACACGACATATTAAGGATGGAATCTCTTTGACATGGTTAAGGTCATGTTTTAGTACTTAATTCTTTACTGAGCCATTAAAAAGCACGTGTTTCGCTTTAAATGCGTGTCAGTGTTAACGATTAAAATGTCACTGCTGCATTCTCCACTGACGTCGAATGGTCCAATCGTTTATTCATTAGCTTATTTCATTCTTTCAAATCCATTATTCTCTTATTATGTCTTCTCTTTCTGATTTGTTCTATGGCTGTTCCCGCGTGTATTTACATAATATGTGGCATTCTAATTTATTTGATACTCCGACAAAACAGGCCTATTAATTAAACCCGAGATCGCTATGAAATTGTTTTTGTTTTTCTGTTGTGACAAAAGTTATAAACCAATAAGATTTATGCGGAAGAATTATTAAGTAATACGACCCTATTGGGTATTTCACTACAAAAGTTATTACTGCTCTCCTCAATAGGGATACAGGTGAAGCGCCATCTTAATCACAGTTTATGGCAGGTAATGTCGTGGGGTTTTCATCGTGCAATAATTAGAATTGTATGATTTGCGGTGATTTTATTCATAACAAATCCGCCAATAAAAATCTTTGACAGTTAATTCATAAGGGCATAACTGCGTGAAACTTTTTTGCGCAAAATAATTACAGTGTAGCGATGTATTAAGTTACAGACATGCGGAAAGTCAGTGACTCGTTTGTGTGAAAACTTGCTTTCATATCGAATTTTTTGTTGTTCTTGTAATGTAAAAGCAATGTAATGGTACATTACTAACGGATAAGCTGATCCCTTATTTTAAAGTGAAACACAGAGATAATGTAATTACTGATGGAAAAAACAATAACAAAAATACCTAGGTGTTCTTTCTCGGACATTTAATGTCTGAAGGTATTTTTTATCATTATTGTTACTTTAATTTTTAATTAATAATATTTTTTCCCCGTCTTGTAACCGATTACCCTGATAGTGGTTACGGAGTTAATAACAACAGCAATAACTATACAAAAAACAATAATTGGCGTCCTCGGATTCTGTTATTATTTAGTAAAGCTTATCTTTTTACATTCACTCAAAGTGCAGATAAAGTTTATTTCTGCAAAAAAATATTAAAGTCGATCTTTATTTTAAAAAACATGCAATCAAATAATTCAGCACCTTTCTACATTACCACGAAATTGTATTTAAACATTCAAAACCAATACTACAAAAACGAAGTGAACATTACAGAATATAGTTTGGCTGTAAATCGTGATTACAAAGCGTAATTAAAATACACATTTTTGAAGTTTGTCTTCTATTTTTATGGACTTGTATATTAGTTTTAAAATTATTGCAAAATGTCCTTCTTTATCATCAAACCATTCTTTAATAAAACGTAAAACAAACGTAAAACAATCTACAGGGTTGTAACTTTTTTCGCTGATAATACTCATTCATCTACATGCAACGCTTAAAAAAATACAAATAAAACCAGTCGCGTTCTGTATCTTCAATGTCTTTAACCACTAAACACCTTTAAATAGATTTTATAAAGACTGAGGAATTTAAAATACTATGAAACTGTTTCGTGGTATATAAGAAGACAAAAGCCGTAATGACTGAATATCACTAAAATGATCCGACTTACTAATCAAATCCAGCACGAATAATGAAATATATCTTTTCTTATGAAGCGGCAGTGTATGTTCCTGTATTTTAAATCACGATTTCAACTTCTTGCTCTTGTTTTGCTCGGCCAAAAAACAGCTCTCCTCGAACGCTAGAGGGAGCTTGTAGCCTTGATCTTTGCAAATTATTTCACGTTCCGCCGGAAAATACGAAATTATAGGAAGCCAATGTAGAGGCAAATCTCTAAACTAACAAATACAATATTATCGGCTACAAAAAATCCTAGTAAGGTATAATTTTATTGATTATTATTACTTACAACAAAACGACACCTAACGATAACCTAACTAGTAGGTCTTAACCGGAATGACAGGGTTTAATAAAAAAAAACTTGGTTTTGAAACTAACAGAGAGAGCTATAACGGAAATCTAATTGCAAGTTGAATGCTTTAACATTGACTGTACGTCATCTACGACACAAAAACCTTCATTCAGTATAAATAATACTTCGCGTAGTCTAATGAACAAACCAAATTTCAAAATATATAATAATTCAAATATGTCAAGTTATTAAAGTTATTCAATAAGCACAGATATCTATAATACAACTTGTCTTGTATAGGGTATAATCCTGGGGTGGCCAATCTTATCCACAAAGGGCCGGTGTGTATGCAGGTTTTTGGGATAACCTTTAGGTCAGCTGTTCAAACCCAGGTGTGAGGACTCTTCAGCCAGTCAGTCCTCTAATTAGTAATATAATTAGGGAGTTGCAGTGAAAACCCAACGAACCTTTCTGGGTAAGTCTACCCACCCCTGGTATAATCCATAGACTATAGGCCTTAAGAAAGGTCACAGGAGTGCCCTTACAATTAATTAATTTACACACACACACACACAGACACACACACAGACACACATATATTATTCAGCAAATATGTAATATAATTATGTAACTTTCTAGTCTTATCTAGAAGCTAGGCCAATTAACTAGAATTGTGTTATTTGTCAGTCTAGACTGAAGAAAAAAATGACACCATTTTGCTTTATTTCACCTATAATTTTAATAACTCCTTACCCATCTATAGGTTCGCGATGCACCAGAATCTACCCCGGGAAACAAACACAGGGTGATCAATGATGACTCACCACTACCTACACGGCGTGAATGCATGCACGCCTAAACTTCGTTGCTGTAAGAGGAAATCCACGATGTGCACACACTGCCTTTGGCGGCGTAAACACTGAACACCATATATCACTTTTGTACACAAAATTCAGCCTGAGATCATTGCCCTTTACAGAGTTGTATTTTTATTTCATTTCTATTACATTAGTAAGTGCGACACAATATTTCCCCCTCACAGTCCTATATCTCCACGCTTTTCGAAGATTTAAACATGTGACAACAAAATATACAGCCTTACATCGAGTTACGCCTGATCGAATCACGTTCAATATCATTTACGTCCGAAGTCTATAGTAAATAATATACACCTGATCGAGAGACGCCGGAAAGCAGGTGTATAGGAGGTTAGCGGGAGTATCGCTTAGTGTAACTGGTGTAGGAGAATGGGCAGCGCTGCCGGCCGTGTAATGACCCACTGTCCATATCTATCTTGTAACAAAGTATGAACCCAGTAAAGTATATGTGAATATAGAGATAAGGCCAAATTCCCACGTCCTGTGCGAGCACAAGTCGAGGCAAAGCTGTATATTTATGTCAATGGTCGTTCATACACACATTTACCAGAGCGTACGCTATAGACGGGATAATTTAATTCACTTCCAAATGAAGTTCTGTTTGGATATACGCCCAGTATTAGCCGCCAGTACACAACATTTGTACTAATCATGGCTAGCGACGGTAATGAAGCATCGCAATCTTGTTAGCCACCACGGACCTTACGATGCCAATAAAATGCCCAGTGAGGCAATGTCTTCGTCCTGTAGCTTTCGGATACCTCGGACAGGAGAAAGGAATGTATGGGCGGTAGCATTGAGAGTAACATCTTGGGGGATATAGGGCTGTAATTTAGGACAAGCGACGAGGCCAGAGTGATTTAATTCTCCCCAGAAAGGTCACTGCGGGGTTTGGCAAAGCTAACCTCTCCACTCTCCATCTGTCCGCGTTTCAGTCCAAACTACTTCAATGGGGCCTTGTGTGCTCAAGTCCGGCCGCAAACAAATTGAAGTGGTCTGGAGCACAGTTACGGCATTGAGCGCTCGCCGTATATTGACCAGTATATTTGTCAACAAGATTGTACAGTGAAAGACGAAAGAAAGAAGCTCTGTTCGCAGTCTGTTATGTGCTTTAGCTTCCCATGAGAAAAACATGAAACACATTTATGATGTAAACGTAGGTCTATACTTTCACCTTACCGTAGTTCTGGATGCAGTTTTAGGCTATTTCCTAAACGTCATTGACCAACAGGTTACTGCGATATATTAATATTCCTAGACTAGATTATGTTTAATCATTTCTCCTATCATAACTTTCTTTTAAAATGTATCATATACTTCCACGTAAAGTACTGTAAATTGGCGGTGGTGTAAATGCCAAATACCGTTCTTTTAACTTCGTATTATTGTTAATAGGGCATGCCTTATTCCTGACACAAAGGTGATCACTGCATTGAAGTGTTTGGCTGTGTTTCAAGTGATTGGTGTAATCAGCGTCGATCTGCGAATTTGCCTGCGCTACATCTATGAATTAGAGGTCCAAAGGAGTAGTCCTTATTTGTTGGTCTCAACAGGTCAGAACTGGTCTGCATTACTACCTTAGCTAAACTTCTGTTACTGTTACTAACCTTAACCAGCGAACTAGACTGTCGCAAATGTCATTTGTAAACCTTATTAGGGGGAGGGGGGGGGTGCAGCTAACATGGAAACACTAAATAATAAAGAAATTGAGAAAGAAACAAAAGTGAATGTCTATTAAAAAATAATAATAATAATAATAATAATAATAATAATTATTATTATTATTATTATTATTTCTTTTCAAAAACCCTGCCGATATTTCCAGCACGGACTGTCTTTATCTAAAGAGTCCCTTTCGCATGGCTTCCAGTCAAGCGCAGTGATCTTTTTCTCGGCTACAGTGCGAAATCTTCATTACTATAAAATTATAATATTGTATCACAACATTGTGACACAACAGGAAGCCTATGACCCTTTTAGAGTAACGTGAAGGTAACTCGAACGCGATATGGACTCGTGAGTTTGTCCGGATGCCGATCTCTGTAGAGATATGTGATCATGTCAGGGACATTGCTGTATGTTGGATTGTCAGTGACTGTAAAGATGACAATGGCGCTGTTGAAATTCCTCACTTTGCGGTAAAGGTAAGCGAGGTCACACGACTGGCTCATTACTTAAATTAGACTGATGTGTGTGATACCCGAAAACCTTTGTCATCAGTTTACGTTCTAAGTAGAATATTCAACAGTACCAGCATTTACAGTCCGTAGGTCTGCCAGACATCCTTCTGATGGATCTCTCCACAAATTTATTCAGTCTAAGCAGTCATCTGTTGACTTTATTTTAGAAGCATTAGAAAAGTCTGAATGGTTTTTGGGCTAGGTAACAAAGTCCGTATCTACTTCACAAACTATCATTATCAGGTAAGAACCTTTAAAAACTCATCGTAATAAATCTAAAGCACATATTCGGAATTAAGGAGTGAGAGTCAACGTACTTCTTTAGTGTGGACTCCTTTAATCTTTAGGTACATTAATAAGAAGTAAATAAGAAGTTTCTTCTTAAATGTCACATTGTCCACTTCGGTATCAAGCACACTGGAGTTATATTACACCAGTAATCGTGGCATTTAAAATATCTTTGAGTATTCTGTTCCATCTATGTTTTACTCTGGGCGCGATTAGGAGGAATATAATGAACCTGATTTAAGGAATAGGGGGGCGTACACTTCACGAATTGTTAAAAAAACGACCCGTATTTTTTCTCAAACACGCTAACATTGCAAGTTGCTTATTTAACGTAATGTCGGATTCCGTCGTGCAGAGGAAGGCTCAGAGTTGTAGCCTCGTATCGCTTCTGCTCACTTTGGTTAGAAGAGGATTCCGGATTAATAAACTGTCACAGTGACCACGTCACTGTTTATGTTTACCTACTCAAAGTGAGTCAAGCGCGGATTTGATGGAAAGAAAGGAAGGTTGCTAGAGGTTAAAAGGGCTGCTATGGCGGACAGCAGATACAGTCTTGAATGATTTGAAGGTTTTACCACTTCGTGCTGTTTGATCGACAACATAATCGTACCGACCAGTCATCCGGGACGTCAAATGAAAATTTCCTCGCATTCTACGCGAATAAAAAAGACACATAGTAATTATACCACTAACCCTGTTATCGTCCACAGATGATCGCTAAAATAATTTGGATAATTATATAGAGTAGCCTATATAATTATGCAAAGGAAAATGAAATATGCGTAAACCACAGAGACTGTTATTATATATACTACAAATATACTGGTTCTAGTTTCTAGTAAAATGTATTTGTATTTACAAATAATGAAAAAAATATATAATTTCTACAAGTTTATCCCCGTTTCCAGGGGACAGTGCTTTTCAGCTAAAGTATCTGAGTGTAAATCCTATTTTCAGACACTCCCTGAGACTAACAGTGTGTCACAGTGAGAAGTCAAGGTTATTGAGTCAAACCATTAAGCAGTGATTTTAATGTACAGAAGCGTTATTCATTTAATCTGGTATATATTGCCGTTTTCAAGGAGCACCTCAGCCACTCAATTTAATTACGTAATTTTTGCATGTCGAATTCGCGTTAGGGCCCCACAAAGAATGCGCTCCGGCGGGCTGTCTTGTTGGCAGGAACAACGCTTTTGAACACGGCTAAATTTGAAAAAGCGTTTGCATTAAAAAAAACTGTAAACAGGCACCACACGATGGTCTTCAAATGAAAGCGAAACATGGACTATAATGAATAAACAAATCATAAAATATCTGACAAAAGTGTTTTTAAAATTTATTATAAAAAGTCCATTTGTGCTGTCTGGCATATCTGTTTAATATAATTTGCCATATGCCATATAGGCTATACGTATGTTTCTATGCATAAGTTTCCATATTTAATAATTTTGCAGTTGCTCTTATATATAAGTGTTTCATGAAGAAACAGTAGTTGAATGAGTCTGATAGTACGTTGCACAGGAAGTTTCTCCTTAAATGGAGAAGATAAAAAAACCTCATTCGCATGACCGCAGTCCACTACGCGGATTAAATATGTATCACTCTCCAAGGCGATATTTAGCCCGCTTCCCTGATAGGGCTCAGAAAGATGATCATTATATCTGGTTCATCTTCAACGTTAGACGCTTCTGTTTTGATACAAATAATTTTAACGAATTTGATGCCTCTGGAAATCATAAACGATATATATAGCCAAAACAAAGCACCGAGTTAAAATGTTATGTTATTACGACGTTTACTTAAAAATACATAAATTAATAAACTATAGCCTAAATTTTTATTAAGGTTACGATTTTGTTAAATCTTTCAATGTAGCTCCAACTGTGTTAAATTATAAATGTATAATCGGCGACCAAAAAATGAAAAGTCATTACCACGCACCCACCCAAAAATGAACAATTGAACTTTGACCTAGCAAATATTTTCACTCACAGGTATTTTCCTCTTCGACACAGAACTTCTTGTCCCGAACATCTCCTTCTGTGATTCTCATGATTTCTCCCCTTTCACCGCCGAGCAGTCACAGTGCGAGTCTCAACACGTTTTCAAAGCAATTCACCCTTGTAATTTAGTTGCTCGCTTGCCAATCTCTCAGTCATACGTCAGCTACTTTCATTAGTTCGGTAGTGCCCCCCCACCCCCCCGCATCCACTTCACAATCCCGATGATGCCATCTCGCGTTCCCAGAAGGTGTCAGTGTTAAATCTGTTTAGGTGGTGCTTTTGTTAGCTGTTATTTTTTTCTACACGTGCATTAACGTACACCCTCCACAAACGCGTGCCCGAATACACAAACATACGGATATTAAACATAGTCACACTTTTTTTCCTGGAATTCCCGTGGCGTATTGGCTGTGTCTATACACCCGCTGTCTCGACTTTAACACTATTAAGACTTTCTTCAAAATAGAAGCAATTTATCCTGTGCAAGAAACGTATTTTGTTTCTTTCGTTCAGTTCCATTTCAAGAAAAAAGAAAACGCGATACATCACGAATTATTCGAATGTGCACGTCTGTTAAAACAATATACTCCCGGTCCGGATTCCTAGACATTGTGTATTTTTTCTCTTTTTTAAAAAAAAAATGAACTGCCTCCTCACCTGTCCCTCCCCTCCTTTCTACATACACGAAAATATGTCTCTTTCTTGAATGCCTGTACATTGCCTTCTCGTTTTTTTTTCTACGACTGCCTCCCGTGGTCAATGCATAGTTCCTTCGTTAAACCATTCTCTCTCTCTCTCTCTCTCTCGCTCTCTCTCTCTCTCGCGTCTCCCTCTCCCCTGCTCTCGCTATCTCTCTCCCCCCTTGCCTCTTGTCCGGCCCCCTGATCTTTCTGTCCATTGGTTTCTATGGGTCTATTTTTCATGTCCGGCCCCTAATGAGTGTCCATTGGTTTTTTTATTTCCATTCCCTCCTCCCACTCCCCGGCTTTGCCCTGCCCATGTTTTGTATGTCTGTGTCCATCCATCTCCTGACGTTCAAGTTCGCGGGGACGTCACGTCCGCACTTGAACTTGCTGCTCAGGGGGGCTTTTGCCATTTTTTCATCTCTCTTTTCAAAAAAGCCATGACGGCTATCCCACAATCCATCTTCTCCGCGCCATCTTTGTATTATTTCTAATTTATTTTGGATGTCAAAGGCATTGATGAAGATATTTCCTCTGGAGTCTGCCTTCTAACCCGGCTCTCCCGATGTGAACCGCGCTGAAAGCCACTAGTAACCACCATGTCTCGCCGCAAGCAAGGCAAACCCCAGCACTTAAGCAAACGGGAGTTTACACGTAAGTATGATAAAAAATTATTTACACAATTTCCGAAATCAGTTCTGCCAGCTCGCAGCCTAGTGTCTTCTGTGGATACTATCTATAACTGTAATTATTAGTGACGCGGTTTTGGACACTGGACGGCAAGGATCGTGGTCAAGTGGACTTAACTGAAAATCGCGGCGAGAAGCACGCACTGTGTATATTCTTTTTGCTAATACCTACACAAGTGCAATTCCATATAATACCCGCAAAAGTTTTATTTTTTAACATTCAGGCTCTTCATTTCGGAGTACTTTCCAGGGGGATTTTTCTTTGCAAGGTGAAATATATATAGGCTATATGACTTTCTTGCCCCGCTGCTGCAAGCCACTTACGGGCATATACTGTAAGGTAGGTGATTGACAAAGGTAGCGTGCAGGATCTGCGATAGTAAAATGGTACAAACGTGTCGGATTCAAGATCCTGCCACAGTCGCCTAGAGAGGATTCCCCTCGCTGTACCATTTTTTGGAAGATTTTCAAAAAAAAAAGTTGAAGTGGATTTTGATTGGGAAAAATCTCGTGTCCAACTGTTTACAAGCGGTGCGTGGTGTATGGCTCGGCGACAGCCCTATCGATAGTGGAGAAATGAAATGTATAACGATCCTTAGATTTTCTCTACAGATTTGCTTTAATTCGTAAACTATAGTCGCTTTTGCAATTAGAGATCTAAAAGAACCGCCTTGCAAAATCGGCAGGCGTTCGTTTACCAGGACTTAGGAGCGCAGACTTCTGCAGTATTTTGCTTCCCTGGATCACTTGTTTCTCGTCAGTTAAACAAAACAAAAACCATGAAGGTAAGATAAAGTGTGTGCATTCGGGTCGTACGCCGAAAAGCTTTTCGTCATTGTAATATAGCTGACTTTTCACATGAAACGGTTATTGCTTCATCTCGATATAATATGCACGGATACTAAGTATGTATGTTTACTGGAGATCACGGGCCACTTTACTTTAGTATAGTAGCGTCAATTGCAATCATACACCCACGTTTTTCTAACGTTAAGCTATAGGCGTGTAGACTAAGGACGATCTGTTGGTTCCATGAAACAGTTTCCGTATTCAGCGTTAATTTTCTGGATAGACTTAAACCCATATGTTATGTTTCTTTGAAACGGCACTCTCTGGACGCATCTGAAGCTATTAGATTGTGATATATCGTTTATTCACACAAATGTCCAGCTTCTCAGTTATTTTTTTGGTGATATTCTTGTATATAACCGCATCTACTCGCTCGCAGAGACCTGGCTTATATTTCAGTCTCGCCGCTAGGAGGCAGAAGACGATCATAAACTGGAAATGAACGTGAACCTGATCAATTTCACCGCTGCCTCGATCGGCCGGTCTTCACTCTGTGTTTGGATTGAAAGGGAACGTATAATAGGGAGCTGGGATCTTTTATTCCCGATCCCTTAAGCCCCTCGTCGTCTCCGATTCTGCGGCTTTCAAACTATATTTGTTAAACAAATTTTCATGAAATTATCAACATCACATTAACGCTATAACTTATTAACTTTAATATGTTCAAATGATTTTCATCTAATAGCCAAGTAATAATAATAATAATAATAATAATAATAATAATAATAATAATAATAATAATAACAACAACAACAACAACATAGGCGCAATAATTAAATTCCTATTTTGACTAACCGTCCTTTAAAAACTTATAAACGCGGCTTATTCAAGATTTAGTATTTTTTAATTACATTTTCTCATTTAGTCATTGCAAATTACAAATTACATCTTTTCCTAAAGAACACATTTTTTTCAGGGAATGTTAATCTGTGTCGATCTGTGGCTCAGTCGTAAAACGTTTAAAGATAATGGGTTGAATGGCAAAATAAACTTGTATTTTGTTATACTTGAGTTGGTGTGTTACTTCAGCATTGAAGCGTTTTACTCCTCTTATAATAAACGTACGTTAGCAAGTAAAACTCGTAAAAAGGTAGTTAGGTCTTACTTTGTTGTAAAACTAAATACCTTTAAATTAGGCTTCGAAAATATTCTGGAAATACAGTAATGAAGGACTGAAATAATGAAGTGGTGATGTACCCCTAACTTACCCATTGGCTTCAGATATTCTTTTCTCTGTGTGCTTTCCTTGAATTAGTATTTGGGGGATGGGTGAATCGGTGGAACCTTGAATTTGTGAAGTGAATATACGTACGGACATCCGCATTAGGTTATACTTAATCATTTGAAACAGCTGTGCTGGATCTGAATTTGTTTTTTGTGGAGGAAAAATTAAACCAGAAGTATTTGTTATTCTGGATGTCTGCAAAACATATATTTTGTAGAAATATTGTAATAAAATAGATCGAACCTAATGTAAATCACGATCTGTGATTGGTTATTTCAGTAAATGTATAGCTTGGCAAGATTCGATCTCCTTCGTATTCGGACGCGTATAAAAACAAACCAGTATGGCCTAACTGAGCAAAAATGAGAAGGTGCACAACATCAAAAGCTGGTATCCTTTTTTCTTGGGTGGGGGGAGGAAAAACAGGATTACAGATGTGATCATAAGAACGGCATTTTCTTTCAGTTGTTGTTAATGCATTGAAATGCGCCGGAATGCTGTTTAGTCCCACGATGTCTGACCCGACTAAAAATTAAGGGTAGAAACAGCGGCGAGGATTCATCCTATGTCATCCTATGTCATCCTATCTCGTCCTAGATCGTGCGCACATGTCGCGTACAATCGCACTTCGAAATGTTTTCTCACTGCACGTCTGGGAACTACTCCACATACGCCCCTCAATATTTGGTCTAGGTTGTGCTGAAATAAATTTAACCTCAGTTCACAAGATCCCAGCACTTTTACCGAAATGTATTCCAATCATCCCGATGTAAAATTAGAATCTATTTTTTGATCCTCAGTGGTTTTAGGTTCATTAAAATGTGAAATTGGCACCATAATAAAGAAGGTCAAAGCTATTTAAACATTAGAAAGCGTACGGAGTGAGTTTGACTCTGGGCGACCGGCGCTAAATATCATCACAGGTTGTGCCGTTTCTTTAGACTCCTTTTTTGTCTTTTAAATACCGTCGTTGACGTTGAAGAGTCCGCATTGTAGTGCCGCTGAATGAACTGCACAAAGTTAACGTCCTAATCTCGGAGTGAATAAGACGTAGACTGTTGCCGACTGTACAGCCACGCGGTTATCTGAACACGGGGCTCCGGCTGTGAAAGTGATTATGAAGGAAACAAAAATCAAGCGTATTCACTAGAGTATTTTTAATGTTTTTATTTGTATTATAATTATAGAATTTTCGATTTATCAACGCGTCTTTCCTTGTTATTATTATTATTATTATTTCAGTTGAAGTGAAGGATGGAGGGGAAAAACGAAGTGAAAGTAGTGGGGTAAAAGTCTTTTTTTTTTGGGTGGGGAGGGGGGGGGGTCTGTTCACTGATGCATACTTGTTTCCTGCGCCTTTGTTTCCAGCTCAGGTGCCCTTTACTGTGGCCTTGTTAGGAGTTGGCGTAAAATTATGGAGCGTTTCCTACAGAAGACCAGCTTAACCGTCTTTACTATTTTTTTTCCTCCTCCCCGATGAACGATATAGTAAATATCAGTAGGCGAATCCATGCCGTTTAAAACCTACATTAAGTGGAACATTTATCGTAGACATCCTATTTCTGGGCTAATTGTAATAAATATTTATTATAGTCAAATCTTTTGACTGTTTTATTGATTTATTATATTTCAGATAAGATAAAAGACAAGAATGTACTGTGCTGACACATGTAAATAAATGTAGCTTTTTGTTGAATATCAGTTTGTTATGTTAATCATATGACAATTTGTATATAATTCCTTTTACTGGGAAGTGCAGGCCCGCCCTCACCTCACTGCTGCTATTTCTTGAAAGAATTTTGTATCTGTGTAAGAAAAAGTTGAAGGAGAGGCCAGGCCTGAATGCGTGAAATTTTAACTGATGCCAGGGGCACCTGGATATGCTGACGCGCGATGCCTACTTCTCAAAAGGAGCGAACCCACGAGCCGTAGACGACCCGCGACTCTGCTTTGATGTGCACTGTATTGTAATGTAGCCCCTATTTATTAAATTTTTTGCCCCCTCTCCACAGCAGAGCCCTTGGCTGCCCCCATCCAAGAGGAGCAGCAGGAACACAGGGTGCTCGTCGCTCCGGAAGGGGATCAAGATCTCCTCACTTGTGGCCAGTGTCAGATGAACTTCCCCCTGGGAGATATCCTCATTTTTATTGAGCACAAAAGGAAGCAATGCAACAGCAGTTTGTGCCTGGACAAGGCTTTGGATAGGCCACAGTCGCCCCCCCAGAGTGAGCCCCGGAGGGCCCCCCGCCCCGTGGAGGTGGGAATCCAAGTCACGCCGGAAGATGACGATTGTTTGTCCACTTCCTCCCGAGGAGTTTGCCCTAAGCAGGAAAACATAACAGGTAATTGTCTTTTATTTTGTGCGTGTCTGTGTGTCTGTCACCCTCCCGGCCCTGCTTTTTGGCCATGGGGAGGTGGTGGGGGGGTCGTTGCTCGCTCCCAAACGCAGAGCCACCTGCCGGCATGGCGAGGCCCGTGTGTTTTCCCAGGGCACGGTGCATCTCTGTGGGGTTCCAACGGAGTAGCGGCGACCATCTCACATGTCGCCTGAGTCTGGGAGACGGTACCTGATTAATACACCATCCCTGCTGCTTTCCTGTGCAGGGCGATAAGGAGACCCACGGCTCCGGTGTGGTTAAGGTGCTAGCAGTGCACGTCACGGCTGTTGGACCGTTATTTAGAACGAAAGCCAGAATAAAAGTGTCTTATTTCCCCAGCTCATACTTTCCAGTCACCCTTCTCCAAGTTATGACACAGATTATATAGCACTAATGGGGGCTTGCTGGCTCTTTCTGACAGGACTTACTTTTTTATTAACAACAATAATACGATAAGTCTCTGTAAGCACAGTCTGCTCTTTTTCTTGGACCTGGTCTAAGCCTTTTACTATTAAGACTCTAAGCCTCTCTATTTCCTGTCAATCCGTTCAACGTTTTCAGCTGCCATCGAATGGAACTGTGCAGGTTCTGTCGGTTCCGGAATGCAAGGTGTTGTTGTAAACAGCTGGCGAGTAGCTGCTGCGATCATGGAAAGGTTAGGGTTAAGTCGCAATAAACTAATGTCGCCAAATGGCACTGGTGGCCCTGGTTGGGCCCTTTGTGACCAGGTGGGGCCACAGGAGTGACGGGGGACTGTGAGCTGCCCCCCCTCCCCACCTTTAAAAGTCCAGCATGTAGGGACACATAGTAGGGAAAATGGGTGGTGTGGCAGGAGAGTCCAACATCCATCTAAGCCGTGTGATGAAGAACATCTACGGTGGTAGTCAGCCTCTGTCATGTGGTTCCAACAGATGTGTCTTAATTACTTTCTGGTTTCCTGCAGCCACATCTTATTCCTATCAACGTGCAGCTGTACGGGACTTTCTGCTTCCCTTCTGAAACGGCAGAGAGAAGAGGAATCTGGTTATTTTTGGTTGTCGGAGAAGAGCAATTTATTTTGAGAATCTTGACGCCGCTAATTGTTAGCTTGATTCCTGGTTATTTTAATTACGTAGAACTTCCAGCAGTTGACTTCCAACAACTAAATAAAGCGTGGGGGGAAAAACCTGGGAAAGTGTAAAGAAAGAAAGGAAGTAATGAAAGAATGAAGAAAAAGCACCTTGGCCGTCTGTTAAAATAAGAAAAAAAAAAGCGATGGAATGTGTGGAGTTGGAGTGTGACCTGGGGTGGTCCCTCTTCATTAGAGTCAGACCCTCTCAGTGCCTCCGTTGTGTGTCTGATACGTCTTGGCTGAGTCTGCACTGGCCACGTCCACACTTACGTGAGGTGTAAACGCAGTCTCAGTCTCTCGCCGACCCCGCAGATCGGCTTTCTGGAGGCACGCTGACAGAGTTTCTCCATTCTCTTCTGATTCCTGTTTGCCATCTTGGAGGGGGTTTGAACTTATTTAAACCAGACACCTGTTTTTCTTTCGGTTTAGCTCTGTCAATGGGGCTGATTCTTTCATGTGAAATAACAACAAACAACAATAACAATAAGAGTAATAATAATAATAATAATACTCGTCACTTATTTCAGCTATAAAACATCAATGGCAGCACTTGGTCTGAACCCTGTGCTTCGGCGTTTATAGAAGGTCCTGAATCTGCGTACTCCACTTGAGACTCTTTTTCAGCCTCTGGATCTTTTTATCAAGGTTGTCTGCAGGCTGAAAATAAAAACGTCTGTTTGGCGATTTGTCAGCGGCCTACAGGCTGAGGCCCGTGGTAGGAATGCGACCCCCCCCCCCCCCTCCCTTTACGTGTTGTGGCTACCCATTTCGGGGGTTAACCCCCCCGTGTCTATTGGTTACATTAGTTATGGGAGTGAGTTTTTGGTGTTATTTTTTTTTAAATGCTTTTAGAATGTGAAAAATTAGCACTGGGGGAGCGATTTGTGCCTGGATGGAAGGTTTGTCGGGATGTGATTTTTGCCGTTCCGGAAGCCTGCTGTCTGCTGTCATGCTGTTGTCTGACACTGGCTCTTAACCAGAAATAAAGAGGAACGAAAGGGGAGTGAAATGTGCAGCGTTGCTGTGATGGTTCCCGGTGGATCCAACCTGTGCTCGGGTCCGGGCGGTGGGGTTGGGGAGGGGGCTGATGGCAGGCCGTCAGGGGTCCGCGGTCCTGCTTTTACGGGTAATTATGCAGCAGCACACGGATGATGTAACAGCCCATTTGCATGTGGAGCGTCGCTGTTTATAGTGATGATGGGCGGCCCGTCACATGCCAGCCCGACTCCTCAGCGTGGGGCCTATTACAGGAAGCCCGGGGTGGGGGGGGGGGGGGGGAGTAATGACTCCTCCAGCACCACGGCTCAGCCATTCCGGTGTACGGTTCAGTCAAGTCGACTTCTGAACTCATCATTAATTCATGCCCGTTAATCTGTGAGCAGGATTACACCAAATCTCGGGACTCGCTGCTGATGTATCATGTTGCTGCACATGTTACTGGTATAATAGGGAGCGTCTGAAAAGTGCACAGAATCGCGCCCGTTTTGGGAATGGCCGACAGCAAAGCCGTTTAATTTCTCCTCAGATATGAGCTTTTCATAAGTCATTTGTAAATGAGACTACCTGTGAAGTTCCTTTGCTTCACCTGGTTTGGGAAGTTGCAAAGTTATTGGTGCAAAATATGATTTCAGTTGTTCTGTCGTGTTTTGGCACTGTGAGATTTGAACGAGGGTTTTGTGTATATATGCAGTTTCTCTTGATTGTTCCCTGACTACAGTGAAACTCGACCGCTCTCGTTAACTAACGTATTTATGTGCAGGACTGGCGGTTAACATGCTCGCCCCAGCGTTGACCGCACTCGCGGCTTTTAAAGTGGACATGAGGTTATATCTGACTTTGAGCCACAGCTATCAGAGAACCAACCAATCCTGGACCACAAATGAATACTGCACACTGGCCAGCTTGGACAGAGGGTTTTTATGGAGATCAGTTATGCGGTCATTTAGCTGCTGAGTTTATTTGCTGATTGTTCTGTTGCCGTTGCTAACGTGGGAAGTTTGGTTCCGGGCTGCCATAGCGCTGCTTGTGCGTGCCTGTCTATGGGTAGGGGGGTGTGGGGGTAGCAGGGGACAGTGCTGGAGGGGGCAAAGACAGTAGTGACCAGACTGGCTTTGGGTTTGTCTTCCAGGTTGGGATTTTTTGAGGTAACCAGCTAAGGACTGTGGTCAGATGACAGTTGTCTCTCTCCAGCCTGCTCCTGGTAAATCATCCTGGTAAATACCCTTGGTACCCTTCCTGGTATCATTGCTGGTACTATTCCTGGTTCTACTTTGGTAACAGATCCTGGTATTGTTCCTGGTACTATTTTTGGTAGCAGATCTTGGTACTGTTCCTGGTAACTGCTCCTGGTACCATTCTCAGTACTGCTCCTGGCAACCCCTGGTACTGTCTCTGGTACTGCTCCCAGTACCATTCCTGGTACTGTTCCTGGTAACTGCTCCTGTTAATTGCTCCTGGTACCATTCTCAGTACTGCTCCTGGCAACCCCTGGTACTGTCTCTGGTACTGCTCCCAGTACCATTCCTGGTACTGTTCCTGGTAACTGCTCCTGTTAATTGCTCCTGGTACCATTCCCAGTACCACCTGCTGACTCCCAGTACTGCTTCTGGTACCATTGCTGGTTCAACTCCTGAGACCAATTCTGATACGACTCCTATTACTCTTCCTGGTAACCACTCCTGGTACCATTCCCAGTACCACTCGTGGTACCACTCCTGATACTGCATTCAGTACTGCTCATGGTACCACTCTTGGTACTGTTCTTGGTAACTGCTCCTGGTACTGTTCCCAGTACCGCTCACAGTACTGCTCCGAGCCGCGCGGTTCCTCAGCCTTGCAGAATGCGCTGTCCGTGCCGAGCAGCCTGGCCACTGTTCCACTGACCCGCTTTGAAGGAGGGCGACCGTGCTCTGCCTCTCCTGGCACGCTTGCTTCGTTTGCCAGGCTCCGCTCACACCCCCAGCCCGCGGCTCCGCACCAGAGATGCACGTGGCCCCCTCGTGTTTGAGGTGCCGTCCGTCGGCAAGGCCCCCCTCCATCTTGGCGGGTTGGGGGGGGGGGCTTCAGTGGCATTGTCTGTGGTAGTGTGCCAAGTGGGGGGCGGGGGTGCTTGGTGATGGTCCTCCGGGGGGGCCTCATAGACCACTTCTCTCTTTGTCTGTCAGACTGGAGCTCCATCCGTTTTGGCGAGCATCTCCACAGCATCCCCTACAAGGGAAATTCAGATGTTTCTAATTGTAAATATTCCTTGCATTTTGGATTATTTAAATATGGGCCTGTGTGTGTGTGAGAGAGCAGTTTCTTACATGCTGGGGAGAGAAATAGTTCCGCCTTTGAAGGGTTACGGTTTATATGAACTGAAGCCCAGTTTATACTGTACAACCTTGAGTTTGAATATTTCACATCTTGAGCCTTGATTTGCATGATACAGGCCTGTCTGGGCTGGGGTGGGTAAGAGGGGGAGAGAGATTATTTCTGCTTTGAATTTAATTTTAAAAATAACCCATCTCGCTGTATACAGAGACAGTTTAGAGAATTATATTTTGCTTTCACTTTAACGTGGAACAAATGATCCATTCGAGCATAAAATATAGCTTGGAAGATTTTTTTTCACCCTCATTCTTCATATTTTTTTGCGAAGTGGTCGGCGTGGAGGTGTCAGAAAAAAAAAACGTAGCACAAATTTATTTTTGAAGCCCCAGTTTTATTTTCTTCTGAAGATCCGTTGTCTTTTCGAATTTAATTTATCCTGATTAGCGGCTCCGGTACTCGCGCCCTCGTCTCCGAGTGTAGAGGAACGGGAATTTCCTGCGAGATGCAACTTCTGTTTCTATCTTAAACGTCCAGACAGCGAGGCTGAGGGAGATGCGCGCCGACTACCTGCGATCGGGGCCGCCGTCCCGCTAGCCGAAACAAAGGTATTTAGCAAGCAGGAGCCCTGGCACGGCGCCACACCTCCTCCCCACCGGTAGTCTGGCGTTTGCCCCCTGCGCAAATCGGCGTGTGTGTGTGTGCGCGCGCGCGCTTTTTTCTCTAACGAGAAGAGGCTATGCGGTCCTCACGCATCCTTTTGTTCGAGGCTATCTGCCGGTCCTCCGGCCGGCCGGTTCCCCGTAATTGGCCGCGTATACGTACAACTTCTTTGAAACCAAAGGCAGCAGATTTACGCTTTGCAGCCCCCCCTCCCTGTTTTTTTTTTTTTTTTTTTTAAAGAAAAAGCACAGGGAACAATTTTCTGCCCCTGTAAGCTGAGCTTTTCTTTTGCAGTTTTTTTGTTTCATTGCAATTTCAGATGAATTGCTCTTTTCTCTTTCTCTCTCGCTCTTGCTAGGCACTTTGACTAATTTCAGGTATTCTCCTCTGAATGGTTATGCCTTTTCTTGTTAGAAATTTGAATACAAGAAAAGCAGCCCCATGTTAAAAGTAAACAATGGTGCCATTGTGCTGTGTGATCAATAGGTGTGGGAAGGACAGGGATGTGATGTTTTTCCCCAAACATATTGGGGTGGGGAGGGGGGGATTTCCAAAGGGAGAGCACTAATATTTTTAATACAGTTGTGGAATTTATACTGTTTGGAGCCTGAGCGTCCCTGTAGTTATGGGACAATTTTGGCTGTTTTTCTGAGAGTTATCAATAAAAGTTGTTTGCGTGGTGCGACTCGTCTCTGTAACCCCAGGCGGGTGTTTTATAAACGACAAATTGTTTATTTCTTCCTCTCCCTTCCCTCCTTGCTCCCGCGTGCGAGCGTGCGAGTGAGCGTGCATGTGAGCTCACGAGAGCAGGCCTCGCTCGGCCGTCGGGTGAACATGAAAGGCTTCTAGCGATTTGGCAGCCGCGCCGGAGGACATCCCTCCGCCGGCCATGCCAGCAAATACTTGGCACGGAGCATCATGGCCGGCGCGGGCTCTGCAGTGTCTGCCATGGCGGCGGGCAGGTCCTCAGGTGGGCTGGCCCGCGTTCCGGTGCTTGCTGAATCGGGACACGGTCACGCTTAGAGGCCCATGGCCCCTCCTGTGCTTTCCTAATAAAGCTGTTTTGCCCCCCCCCCCCCATCGTTTCCCTCTGCCCCCCCCCCCCCATGTGCAGCTGCGTAGTTGAGGCCTATCAGGAGCATATGATCTCCATTTCTCTCCTGAGCTCATTCCAGTCCCTGGCCTTCCCTCCCTGGCCAACCCAACCCCCCCCCCCCCCCCAACACATTCATGCATTTCAAGGTTGTCAGCTCCCCCCTCTCTTATTCCATCCATGCAACCCAATAGCAGTAATCAATTACGCCGGCCAGCCATCAGATAAAGAAAATAAGCGAATGTTTCAGACACCGGCCGTTTTTTTTCCGGACCGTTCTTTTCCTGCCGATTGCCCACTTTGCGGCGGTTGCCTTCAATAACATCCATGCAGCTGTGACAAAGTGCCAACACTCTTCCAGCGTTTACCAAATTAACAGCGCTACTGCAGCTGGAAGGAGGCGAGATCCGGTCCGCGGCCGGCAGCCCGTGTCCTGCAAAGGCGGCGATGTCGTTTTTGCCCTAAATGTTGTCGAAATCTGATAGGGCTTAAACTCAGGGCTCAGATTACGGATTGTAGTGGCAGATTATTCTGGAATGATTCCCCCTTTTCTGTGTTTTGCCACGGAACGGGTGCGATCACGTGGGACTGTATTGTTTTGTGGTAGTAATTGGGCACTTGAGGACAGAGTTCGCTGTAGCAATTCTGACAGAGACCTGGAAATGTAAAAAGAGAAATGACAGCTAAAGGAGAGATTAACGGCAGGACGCAGATCAGCAGCTCAGCGTGTCATAGGCTGATGCTCCGCTTCCAGTGTGAGGGGGGTAGGAGTCCCAGGTACTTTGTGGACGCAGAATGAGGATAAATCATTCGGGTCTGTGTGAAGGCATTAATTACGCTCGCGTTGGCGCCTTGCTGACCATGAAATCGAATCGCTTTCCTAGCGCCCTCCATGTAGCCCGGTGTGGGATCGCTGTTTTCAGGGAGGTGTGGTCACCTCAGATCCGGCGCGGAGAGGCCGGGCTCCCGGGTAAACGTGCCTGGCTTGGGGGCGGCGCAAGCGCAGGTCATGTGACCCGTCACGGCCTGTCACTGTCTCCGCTCACGGTCCCCTGCGACTGCCATTGGATCTGCCGGCTCCGGCTTTGAACAAGTCAGTTGAGAGTCGCTTGTTTTGTACGACAAAGACAGAAAAAAATCTGTTTTTTTTTTCTCAGGAAAAACACTCCCCCTCCCCCCCCCACCATGGCCAGCCAGATCCACAGTTTATCCGTTCACTTTGGGGCGGTGGTTTTCCCATCGGCTTTATCCCGTTTGACGGTAGTCGAAGTGTCGGGACATACCCGAATGGACCCAAGTTACTGAGTGTGAGAGAGTGAGACATTCGGGCAGGATTTACAGCCTGGTTGCAGCTCATGTTTTTTAATGACATCTGTCTCATATGTCTGACATATTCTAACTAATTAATCTCTCTTCTCCCTTTATATTATCGAAAGGTTTTTTAATGCTGCTTTATTTTCAGAAGGTGTTTATTTTTTTCACTATAATCCTGGGAAACAGGTTTCTAAGTATCTAACTGCTGAATTGCTGAATATAAATATTTTTCTGCCTTTTCAGGACATTCATTGTAAACTGAATAAATAACTTAATAAGTTCATCTTTTTAATCAAATGAAGTGAAACGGGACAGGATATTTATAATAATTTTAACAGAAAAGTAGATAAAATAAAAAATAAAAGATCACCCAAAAAATACTAAAAATCCAAACTGAGACTGATTTCCCAGCCAGACTGACTGGGGTGTCTCAGGCTTGCATTCGTCTGTTGCTAAATTCTGGATCCTGTTTGTTTTACATGCAGAACGAAACCAAACGAAAGCCACAGGCGAAAATAGGAGACGCTGGGTCTCCTCATCCACACAAGCGAGGACACACACACACACACACACACATTTTTGTGGGGACTTTCCATTAATTCCTATGAGGAAAACTCTAATCCCGACATGATGACCTTTACCCCTATCCAGCCCTAACCTTAACCAACAAGTAACCAAACAAAATGTGAGACTTGGCATTTTTAATTTTTTTATTGCAGTCACAGATCTTTGTGGGGACCTGAAAAATGGTCCCCACCATGTCAAAATAACAGTTTTTTATCACATTTTTGGCAACATTTGGTTCCCACAATGTAATATAAACATAACACACACACACACGCACACACACACACACACACACACACACACACATACACACGCACACACACACACACACACACACATACAAACGCGCACTCAGAGAGCCCCGCACTTCCTGACTGAATCTTACTGATAATTTGCTCAGCCTCATTTGAATTTTAAGCACTTCTTTAATCTTCAAAGCCTAAATTGCTTTATGAATATGCATGGTGTGGGCAGACTTTAGTTCATTACCTAGTTGTAAATTCTAATGACCATTAGGCCCTCTCAGTAATTGCCAATTGTTTTGCATTTTTGATTGGCCTATTACCATGTGCATTCGCAGCACATCAGCGCGGCGTGTCAGAGAGCAGCGGAGTGTGTTTGTGCTGAAGTGAGGTGGGGGGTTGGCAGGGACCGCTTACATTGCTTATACTTTTGCGATTTAGGACTGGGGGAATTTCAAATGCAAGCGAAAGGCTTCTTTTGCAGGCTGAGAGGCCGCGGCGAGTGTGAAGGGAGTCCGGCATCCTCGAATTGGCCTGATGTTTCCTGCCGAAGACTCTCCACTCGTTGAAGGCACCGTTAATCACTTCCGACTGGACTGAGAAGAGTGCTGTGGTACCAGGAAGAGCAGGCCCTCAACGTGCCTCTCCGGGGTGCCTGCCAGATTTTGTGGACCGATCCCGAGAGGTTCTTTTTTTTTTAACCTATTAGCATTCTGGAGGCCCAATAAAGTTCACAGCGGCCAAATTCGCAGGTTAAGGGGTGGGGTGCGGGGGGGGGGGGTGTCAGGCTGTGGCTGTCAGCTCCACATTTCTTGTTCCACCTCTCGCTCTCTTTGAGGAAACAGATGTTGAACCCCCACTACCTCCCCCCCCCTCATCCGTGTTACCCCGCTCTGATCTGAATGATTTAGTAATTCGGGAGGTAATTTGTTTCACTAAGCGCATTGCTCTATGAACATGGGAAAAAGCGTCATGTTTTAGCGGAGAAAAAATAAAATACGAGCGCAATAAATCTGTAAGGTGTAGGAGACGGGCAGAGCTGGGTGTAAACAGACGGTGAACCTCATTTTACATGGCCAGACATTTAAAAGAGGAGAAACACACAGACACACATGCATGCTGGGATGAACTGAGACGGAAAGCAGACTGATAAACACACACATTCATATTCAGTGCAGTTTTAATCTCTGATTCCTCCCCCGTCTAAAAAAAAATCTGCTATATTTATAATTCATCTCTGCAGCAGAGGCTGAAAGTCGTCACAAGGAAGAAACTCCATCAAACGAATGAATAAGTAAATACGTTCGCGAGTGATAATGAGCCGAGACAATTAAAAACAAAACAAAACAAAACAAAAATAAAGGAAAGGGGCAAAACAAACGTCTGTCGGTTTCCACAAGGGGGCCTGCCTTCTCCCATGTTTCGTTCACTGCTTGTTGTGGTTGTTTTTTGTTTTTTTTTTCCTCCCTTCTTCCCGGCTCCTGCGAAGCGCTTCAAGGGAATGCCGAAACCGGCACTGTGATAAAAAGGAATTTTAAATGACGGGAAAAAGAGAAGTTGTCGAAAATTGTTCTCTAATGGAAAACGTTGGGAAGGGGTGGGGGGTGCGGGGAGGGGGTGCGGTTTGCAATGTAGTCCCCCGTGGGGGCCCACCAGATCCTCCTTCCCTGGGACCCCATCAGACCTGCCCCCCCCCCCCCCCCTCGCTTCAAAGTTGTTAATATTCAGCCGGGAAACTGTATCCAGAGCGCAGATAAATTATTAAGGCTGCAAACTTTTTAGGCAGTAAGATGAACTGATGAGACACATCTGTGGGAGCCGGGCTGTTTTTTTATTGGCGGGGCGTGCGGCGGCGATCCCGGCCTGCCTGCCCCCCCGAGCCCCCCCCTTTCCCACCAGCCGCATGCATAATTGATCCCGCGCGCCGGCATCATTTTCTTGATGTAATTGCTTTAGTAAGATATGATGAAATCTAATCGATAATTTATCGGCCCAAAATGGGCAGAGAAACAGTAAATGTCGACGGATGTGACCCCCCCCCCCCCCCCAAAGCCAGCTGCCCTTGCTTCCGACAGACGCGGGGGGATGTTGTAATAAAGTGTTAGCAGGATAGTGTGCAAATGGGCCGCAGTCTTACGTTAGGGTCCCCCGCCCCCCCGCGTGCCCACTGCGGCCCCCCCTGTGTGAGCCGTTAGCCGCTGATTAGCCTGCTCTCGCCTATGATTAGTTGACGAGGAGAAAAAGGCCATGTCTCTCCGCCTGCCTCTCCTCCTCTCTCTTTCGTTCTCTCTTTCTCTCTCTCTCTTCCTCCCTCCTCTGAGTACTCACAGGCAGCCGACAGCGTGAGGGGAGACCTGTGGAAATCATTATCGTGCAACAGACCGACGGGGGGAAGGTTTACATCTGAGGTCTGGCTGTTGAAATGCTTTTATGGCTGGGGGTCCCGTCCTCATGTCCACACAGTCAGCACCGGGCCGCGCCTGCTGATTGGCCAGCGGCTCGTTTATTTAGGCCCGTTCGCTTTATTCGTGGCGTCCAGTTTATTTAAGAGCAACTTTTGAAAATTCACTCCATTTCCAGTCCCTTATTTGTTGTGTTAGAGATGACACTGTCAATGACCTAAAATCAGGCTTCCTAAGCACAGGTTACAGGGCTGGGACCCAAAACTCATGTAATCCTCGTGTAATCCAACGTAGAACTTTTGTTAAATTTCCAAAAAAGTCCACAGAAATGGTACAAGCCTACGACCTGATTCCGTCCTCGTGAGTTTTTGGAGATTTACTCTTCAGTCCTGATGGGTGGTAGTTGGGGGTGAGGGGGGGTTATTTCAATGCTGTGTGCTGAACGTGCGTCTTAATCTCTGGCGTAACCTTTTGGTGCTGAGGGCTGTCAGGGGACCCTGCGGCGATCTGGC
Source organism: Paramormyrops kingsleyae (assembly GCF_048594095.1). Taxonomy (NCBI): domain Eukaryota; kingdom Metazoa; phylum Chordata; class Actinopteri; order Osteoglossiformes; family Mormyridae; genus Paramormyrops; species Paramormyrops kingsleyae. Next base: position 7,311,926 of record NC_132816.1, read on the forward strand.
TCCCCCCAGCACGGCCCCGCGGTGCCCGTCCACGCGGGGGGTTCCGTACCTGTCCGCCTGGACTCGCGCTGCACGGATACCATCTCTCGCTTGCTGGCCGGCCTGCAGAATGGCACAGTCAGCTGTACAGGAGGCCATGTCCGCTGGATGAAAGGATGAGGCTGGGACACTAGGCCCCCTGTTGGTGCAGAAGCTCCCATGCCAAACGTTTGTCAGCAGTGGGCAGCGGCGGAGCTGCACGCGCGCGTCTGTGTGTGTGTGTCAGGGGTCTTTACCGGAAAAAGCAGTTTAAGGTCTTGTCTCTATTGCCGCTTCAACCTACGGTCACTGTGATAAAACATCTTGGAAGCACGTTTTATTCACCCTGAGAGTGCTGTTTATTACTTACTGCTTTGTGATGAAAGATTTTGGAAGAGCCGGAATGTGACCTTTCTCTAAGAGATGCACCAGACATGAACACAAATGCCAAACTTTGTGTACGGTAAAACTCCTTTATGCCCGCAGAGATACCCTTTGTATTCATCCTCTGCTGTTAGTTTTCGCCCCCTGGTAAGAGGTCCTATCTCGTCCCTGCCTTGGTCCTTCCCTCTGATGCAGGAATGTGTGCTTGCATGGCCTGCGGGACCGTTGACGTCCCTGGCTGGCTGCTGTGTTGTTTTAATCATTAATATTTCTTAAACTTGTTTCTTCTGGGCTGTTGTCTTGTCTGGAGTGGGGTGGGTTTGGAGGGGGTGGGGGGGGGAGGTACCCTTGTCTCTAGCCAGACCGGTCAAGCACCTTGGTGTCTGCAAAAGGGGCAAAGGAATTGGGGGGTGGGGGGGTTGCAGATTCGAAGAGGGGGGGGGGGGCAGGAACACAAAGGGAAAATTGTACACTGGAACCATTAGTCTCTGCAGCCTCGGTGTGGCCAAACTGGTTCTGCCAGACAGAATGATAGATTGCTTTGTTAAGGGTCCCAGGGTGTACCCTGAACTTGAAGCACTTTGTTTACCTTGAATAGAAAGGGAAAAACGCGGGAATAATCTGTGTCTGGGTTAGGGAGGCCTTGAGAGAGGGAGGGAGAAAGGGAGGGAGGGAGGGAGGAAAGGGTGAGCGAGCCGGAGGAGGAGGACGGGGGGTTAGGGGGGCGGTCTGCTGGAGAGGGGTTAGGCCCAACGCTGGCTGTCCATTAACAGATGAACTTGGCAGAAGTCCAGCTATTTGATGAGACGGTGTCATTGGCTATGCTCACTCCAGCCTTTTCAATCTTCCCCTGTCACCCCCCGCCCTGCGCCCCCCCGCACATACACACACACACTTCATACCTGCCGACTATACATCAAATGCTTTCAGGCTTCTTTTTGGCTAAAGGCGTAAAACGACACTGCTTCCTTACCCCCCCCCCCACACCCCCCACGTCAGAACCAGTTTTGACCGGTTATATGGCCGGGTTGCCAGGCCCTGTCATCTTCCCCTGCTCCGGGGATTTTCTAGAGGTAGAAAAACAGAAATGCAGCTAAAGCCGCTAACCTGGGGTGTGAGTAAGCAGGTGGCCGCGGCGATGGGGGGGGGGGTGGGGGGGTGGTGGACAGCGGCGGAGACGACAGGAAGGGGAAAGGAAACTCAAGCTGAGATACTGTTCGCGTGTCCGCTGGTGAAATGTGCGCTTTGGGAAGCTTCCTATACTCCTTCCAGGGGGCTGTGGTACCAGAATCTTCTACATGGGAAGTTGCTAGAATCCAATACAGACTGGTTCGTTATTTTGCTATGGCCAGCAGGAGGTTATAGTTCTGCATTGGTGTCCTGGGAGGAGGGAAAGGAGATTTGGGGAATCGAGGTTCAGGTGTCTGTCTGGATGAACACGTGTGGAAAAATCTAGTTTAGTGATCCTGGAACATCCCTTTGTGGAGCCCCAGCCAATCACTGTAATTCCATAACAACGTCAACTGGCTAGCTAACTATTTATCCTTCAGCATTTTGAGTGGCTCCACTGTGCTGCTGGTGTGAGGGAGAGAACATGTGGAGGTGCTGCATTTACATTTGACTTACAGTAGACAGAAGGGTTACAATTTAATGTACTCACTGGGATTTGAACCCATGCCCTTTGTATTGTTAGCACAATGGTCTACTTTTTGAGCTACTGGAGCATCACTGGAGAAGATTGAAAATTGAAGGAGCAGCAGTATAATCTTTGATTGTGTCGTGAACACCTCTCTGTTCTTGCCTCTGTGCCATTGTTTCCCAATCTGGCCCTCGGGGACGGCCCATGTTTTTCTGGCCTACTGGGAGTTGGGAGAGAGCAAAAATGGGGACTGTCTGGTCGGGAGCCGGGAGGGAGCAAAAACGTGGACCGTCTGTGGGCCCCCGAGGACTGGACTGTGAAACGCTGCTCTGTGCCAATACGGGCCCCAGTTAGGGATCTGGGAGCTGGAGGAGACATCTAGACTCTTCAGAGTAGATGTTCTCGTCTGTCTGCTGTCCTGTCAGGCTCATGTTGGACGTAAAGCCCAGTCTCATCCCAAAGTCGGCCGCCCAGATGTCATGCAGTACAGAGGACTGGGGAAAAAAAAGCTTTTAAGATGTCCCTCGATTTATCTGAAGCCGGTGTCATAACAGACTGTAGTAGATGAAGTCTGGGATGTATTCTGAACTTTGACCCCTCCCTCACCTCCTGCTGAAATGAATTTATAAACCTTGTTTAAAAATGGCTGCTTTTTTTTTTTAGAAAATGAGGGCTGATTCCCAGCCAGACTGGACCCGATATTTTTTCCTTGTCTTCACAATTTATTGGGAGGATTAAACGTGTGATTGAATCTTTTTCCAAATATAGAAAGTTTCTTTTTTCAGCTCGTGCTGAGGTCTTTTTTTATTATCCGATTTTTTGACGGTCGTGTGCCCTTTAACATGCCATCTTACTGACAGTGGATTTAGGAAAGTGTGTTATTTTAAAAGGCGCGGCATCGCGTTGTCTTCAGGACTCACACACTGTACCAATGTTCTGTGTGACCCTCATCGTCCCTGTCGTGCTCTTTGGGCTTGGCAGTACTTTTGTTTGTTCCTTAGCCTCATATAGACTCGTGTGTCTCCTCTGTGCTGAAAAACTGATTCCCAGTAATATGTAGCTGGGGAGGCTGTTTTTTTTTTTTTTTTTTGTAATGTGTCCTGTGATTGGTTGGCGCTCCATCCTGGATTATTCCCTGCCCTGCACCCGTAGCTTCCAGGATAAACTCTGGATCCCTGTGACCCTGCATGAGACAAGCATTTACAGAAAATGGATGGTTGGATGGATGAATGAATGAATGAATGAAGTTATAGCGCACAACAAATTAGTTTTCTCTCATGGTTCCATGAAATTTCAAATGGATCCATGTAATTTCTTCCTATAGGTTGATAGACGTGAACATCCAGTAATTAGGAGTTAATTCACTTGTTTTCTTTGTAACGCTTGTATTGTTTTCGTCCAGGACTCTGACTGACTAATGTGATGTGGCCCAGCTCTCCACCATCATCATGCGTCAGAGTTTATGTGTATCGTGAGACACTATCGATTTGGAAGCAACCCACTGAATATCTGAAGTTATTTGACACCGAACACTGTCTTCCAGGTCTTGCCTGGATGTCCCATAATCCCCAGCGCCGAAAAGTCCTGTATCCTACTGGTTTGTTGGTCCGTTTGATCCATGTGTACTGGGAGGTCTCTGTGTGTGAGCAGACTTTATGCGCAGTAGTTTTGTGTGTGTGTGTGTGTGGGGGGTGGGGGGGGGGTGACCAATGTGGCGGTGGTGGTATGGGGGAGGGGGTGTCAAAACAATCGCGCACGATTTAGTCTCAGACAAAGGCGTCCCTGGCTTACAGATGGCAGACTGTAGCCGCTTGTTTAGTGCGGCCGCGAGCAGCGGGCTTGGGCTGGCTCCTTGACGTATTATTGATCAGCTGGTATGTGTGAGCGGCCCGGCAACTGGGGAGCGGTCTGCGGAAGCCACACTTCCAACTCCTCTCACTAGACGCCCGCTGCTGGCCGGCCGCCCGGATCTCCGCCAAGGACGTATGGGCGCAATTCCGCCCGATTCCACTTTTGGAATAATTGTTTGTTTTCATCTCTCCTGATGCCCGATTGGCAGAGCGGCGCCGGGGAGCCAGCTGGCATCTCTGCTGGGCGTTGGGGCGTCGCGCGTCTCCGCGGTGGCGGCGGGCGGTGCGGCCTCCCTGCTCTCCTCTGACCGGCCGCTTTTGCCGGACCGACGGATGGTACCCGCTCCCCCGTCCAAAAGGGCTCCGTCCGTGCGTCACCACAAGGGCCTAAAACAGAAGCCATCCAAGCTGCCAGATAAGAGTCATAATCTGGTGCACATTCTCCAGCAGGCATTCATTTGGCCAAAGCCAGAAATTATTATTATATAATTAGGCTCTGTCTCGTTAGTAGATGGCCGGTTCCTTCAGAAAGTTATTTTTTTTCTGAGCAAGCAAGCAAATAAATAAATATAGAGATGTTTAAGCGCCGAGCTCAAATCACGAAAGGTGGCCGAAGGCATTGCTTTTAGCTATTATGGGATGGCGCAGCTTCAGAGATTTCTTGCAGCCTAAACTTTCTTTTAACTTTTCGCTGTGAGAAGCGACTGTCAAGAAGAGCTGGACGTTCCACAGTTTTGACTTTTTCTCGGGGCCTTTTTCCTCAGGAAAATGGATAGGATGCCTCAGTGGTCTGGGAGGGACAAGCTCTCGTAGAGAAACTTGTGACCCCCCCCCCCCCACCCAGGGGCTGACTCTGACTACCGAACAGGGTCTGCGTCTCCAAGTGGTTCATGTTTACCGTGCCGGATTCTGTTTGCAGGCGGCCTGGGGAGATTGCGTTGATGATAAATGGGGGCGCCCTGCGGATTTACGCCCGCTCCTGCAGTCCCTCGTCCTCCGTCGTAATGTAGGCCAAGAGAAACCCTGAAAGGGTATTTATGGGAATTTGATTGGCTCAAAGAGGAGATGCTTCGCTCCTCTCCGGCTGAACATGAAAGCGGTGGCGCAGCCCTATTCGTCATGAATAATTAATGCCGAAGATGTGCCGCTGGGTGTTTTATGTTTGGGTGTAATAACTTTAATATTCTTATCACAGCTCGAATGCCGGGCAGGGACACGCCACTGGGGCGGGTTTATCTCACTGCCTGGAATCAGCCGTCCGCGGCGGGTCCTTTGCACGGCCGGGGTGGCCGCTTTCGTGCCTGATACAATGGCACTCTTTGGTTTGCCCCGATCCTACCTTTTATTCATGTTTTGCGTGTAAACATAGCATGTCTCGCACCTGCGATTCTCATTGACACCTCCCGGACACCGATCCTTCACAGAAGGATCGTAGGCAGCAGAGAACAGAGGTTTGAAATCCACTGTCCATCTGATTACCACACAACGTCAGGTGCCAGCTATCTTAACCAACCTGGCCTTGGCTGGTTTGCTTGGCTTTACCCGGTGAATGATGGCGTGCACTGCATCGTTCATGAAGGTTTGCAGCCCCAAAGCTCGTAGGAAAATGCACAGGACAGTCAGAATTTGCCGAGTGACTAACATAAAGCATGTAGATGCAGTGCAGGTGTGTTTTCACGTTTTATATTTCAATGTTTTGACGTTTGTGCTGGCTGTCGTCAGAGAAGATTATGCGGGATGATGTTGCAGTTCCAGGAGGAATCTCATGGCGAACAGGAAGGCTTCTGATTGGCCAGTCAGATATAATCAATAAACAGATTCTTAGGAGACCTTTTTGAAATACTTCCTCTGAACACTTCGCTCTGTCCTCAGTCCGCACTCATCACAACTGCTTGTGGGTCTCTGTGCCTGGAGACTCCTCTGCACAAGGGTGTGAGCATCCGTGCAGCATTTCCTGTGAAGCCATAAACAGGAATCGATACTCTGAGTAGCCCAGAGACGCCTGCGCCTTCCCAGCTGTGGAGACCAGCTTTACCGCTGGAGGCGAATGTTTGTCTTCATGCAACGCACCGGTCCTCACCCACCCTGCTCTTAAATATTTCAGCACTCTGCTGTTCCTCTCCAAAGGACAGTATATATATGCTTACATTTTTTTTAACCCTTCTCATTATAAATACGTCTTACGAATCATGAAATATTTCTCGGACTCCATTAGTGTACACAATGGGGGATTACGCAACAGATCTTAAGAATAAGAGAAAAAAATTATACAATATAATTCTAAATATATAATATTATACAAAAAGTATAATGCATGTAGGATATAAGTATAAAGGAAAAAAGTTTAAAAATATGAGGTATTTCATTAAAGTGGGAGTGTGCAAAGGGTGTTAAAAGGGTAAAATGTATAAATGTGCAAAGATGCAGGATAACTTAAACGTGCCAAACAATGAAATGGCCTTTCCACTCGCCGTTGTATATATACACAGGACAGAGTTCAGTGATGAAAGTTTTATGGCTGTTTTAGGCAGCTGTGCCCGGCTCTCTGTCATGTCTGTTATTTCAACACTTTGCTGTGAATGGCAGGTCCTTTGCCACCGTTAAATTCGACATTTTAATCAGTGTAGGTAAACTGTGAGGGGGGGGGGGGGGGCTTTGTCTGTATTCCTGCCCCCTCGTTTCTGCTCGAAGGCCGGTAGATGTATCTGGAGGTAGTGCAAACTGCCTTGGACCATTTGAGTCGATTCTCTTTTCATATTCAGCCTTTGAAAGTGATGTTCTGTTCCTGTACAGGGACAATTCTCTGATTTATTGGTGGGGGGTGGGGCATAGGAGGCGCCATGATTCATATATAGCTAATGGTATGTTCTGAATCGGTGAGTGGCCAATCAGCTTTCAGATGGGGCCAGTGCCCCTGTGGCTCCTCCCCATTCACACCCCTGTTCTTTTGCACAGTAATCCGGGTTAGATCTCGACAGCCATCCTATCTCTTACCCGTACTTTGGTCTCTGATGCACTTGCCTTAATTTCCTTCTGACTGTATTTCTACTCGCCCTTCTGTTTGCTGACTCCGTTACTCTTGCCCAGTCCCTGTAAACCTTTTGCAAGGAAACCCGGTACTCTGCATAGTTGCCATCTTGACCCCCCCCCTGCTGTGCCACATGGTTGCACCCGCCATCCCATCCGGGTGGATGGCACCTCCTACTTGAGTGCCTGGTAGGGTACGCTTTAGGGTTGTGACTTTAACCCCATACAGCATACTGGCCCAGAGTCCTCCCAGTTTCCCTTGTGTGTCCTATCCTAATTTAATTGGACCCCAGGTGCCTCGGGGGGAGTCTGGATCGACCCCAACGCTCCCTCTGCTTCAGTGATTGTTTGCACCCTGCCTCCCCCCAGCCCACTGCTGTTGCTGTCACACACGCTTGTGTCGCCGTCGAGTCTCCAGTCTAAAAAGACGCTCACGGCGTTTCATTAATCCGAAAACTTTCGGGTTTTCCTGCCTTTTCGTTGCCGGTGATATGACTTCCATCGCAGCAGGGGGGGACGGTGCCAGCGGGGGGGGGGGGGCGGTGCCAGCGAGTGAGATCACCACTTGGATGGTATCACCGTTAAAATGTCTGCCTACTGAGATGAGCAGGTTTTTAGATCTGCTTTTTATTATTTTTTTTCTTGACGGTTACCTCCGAGCCGCTTGCCAAATGTCTTTAGGCCTCCCTAATATATGAGGGTGACATTTCTTTGACAGAAGTGGTTTTAATTTCATTACTGGAGCTGGAGGATTTTCAGTTAGATAATCTCGCCATTTTGGCATGCGACTGCTGCTCTCTGAGTAAACACACGGAAAAAAAGAGCAGCTACGCATTCAAAGAAACGAGCGTCTTTAACCCTCACGGTGCACACAGGCTTCTGCACTTCGTCACACGTCGAGTTTAGATTTTCCGGATCTTTCTGCTAGCACCGGGACGGGGCGCTGTGATTTGGGGGAGGGTCTGATTTTGAGCGTGGTCGCGTGAGACACGCCCACCACAAGGTTTTGTGTCTGTTACTCCTTTTGAAGTCGCCTCAGACCAGAGCAGCCGATCAGGATAACCAGCCGATGCCTGACCTCTGGGATCAAGGTAGCTCTGCTGCCCAGTGGGTCAGCCGCCAGTGGGAGGGAATCGATCTGTCACAGTCGTCAACGGCGTCAATGCTTGGTTACCAGTCTCGCTGCTGTTTAACATACTTGGAGTGTATCAACAGCCTAGCTTGCATTATTAATATTATTAACTGCTCGCCATGGCGATAATAACGGCAACTTTTAATTAACAGGAATGATTTCAGTCCACAAATAAAATAGAATAATCAACCGGGTAACGCAATAAACAAATTTGACTTTCAGTGTGTTAATGCATTTGCCCCCCCGTCTCTGTGCTCATTAGTGCATGTGCTCCGCGTTTTTTTCCCTTCTTTAGTTCCTCCTCTTGCATGCATCCTGCCCCCCCCCCCCACCCCTACACCCCTGTGACTGTAATCTGCCAAGTTTGAGAGGCGCATTGCCAGTAATGGCCCTGTGATTTGTCTCCTTTCATCTGTCAACGCTTTGGAGCTGGCCGCTGAGTCCAAAGACAGCGACACTCTCGAATTAAAAAGGTTAATTTGCTTAACGCGGCTCTCGGGTCTGGCTGCGGTGCGGCTCCCTCCCAGGCCGTGTGGACGCTGTCCCCCTTCCCCTGCCCCCCTCGCCCCCGCCCGCGGGGGCCGGCAGAGACCCAGGAGGCCAGCGGGTCGGCTCGGACTGACAATGGGAAGGCCTGCTCGGGAAAACCTGCTCCCTTTCTGAGATGGGGCCGCAAAAAAAAACGTGAGAACCATGTAAAACAACCCGCTCGTGTGGGAAAAGCCAGGGCTGACCCCGTCGGACCCTGCCAAGGTGTCCGAGCGCGAGACACGGACGTGGAAAACTATCCTCCTGACAGAGGAGCTGGGCCGGTTTCTGCGGCCTACCTGTCTGAAAGGCCAGACGTCCAATTTTTTTTAAGGTGAAATGATCTCCCAGGCTTCCAGAATATGAACCTTTTGCTGAAGTAGTTCCTGTTCATGATCGATTGACTCCGCTCAAGAGTCACCGATCAATAATAAAAGAGATGCCCCAGGGTGACGGCATGTGCTCTCTGATTGGTTAATATCAGTTCCGAATGTTGTTGTCTTTCTTCTTAGAATCTCGAGTGCTACAAAGCTTTTTTATTTTTTGGGGGGGGGGACTTCTTAATGCTTGCTGAAGCAGCCCCCCCCCCCCCCCCCCCCCCCGCTGGAGAAGCAGTGCAGTCTCCCCCCCCCCTCCCACAGCATCTACATGAGATTTACCCGTCTGGCTTTTCACAGAAGCAGGTAGAGGGACGTCCATTGGGCTGCAGGCTTGGCGTGATCCTTGGCAGTATCTGGAGGTCGACCTCTCTTTCTGGCGTCTGTGGTGCAGCTCTCCTCCCCTCTGCCCCTCCTCACCCCCCCACTCCCCCTCAGCCCCCCTCCTCTATTATCCTGAGGGTCAAAGAGGCCCCCGTCTTCCCCTGCTGCTGCGACGTGGACACGCTGCTCTGCTGCGTTACTCAGACTGTTTCATACTGTGTGCGCGGCGCGTTTCTGCGCCCGGGTTCGAGGGCATGCGGTGTCGTGTCGGGGAACCGAAAACCCGAACCGGCCCATGAGTTAACTACGGCCCCCGGAATGTTCCGAATCCGAACGGTCTCCTGTGCCATGAGTTAAGCAGCTTTCTTTTTTATTTCCCTCCAGTTGGTCGGTGCCTCGAATGTAAAAATGCACGGGCAGCAGCAGAGCTCTCACGGGCCTCCTTCTGACACATCGTAACATGTCTTGTTCCCTGGGAATATATTTGCGCTGTGGGGCATGCTGGAACTCACTGGAATACCGGCGGACGGGTCTGCCAGGCCCGAAACGGGCTTGTCTGTGGCCTCACGGTGCTGGGGGAGGGACCTGCCTTCACTGACTGACAGCCGGAGGAGCCCGCAGGGAGGGGGGAAGAGATTGCGGTCAGAGGGTACTGCAGGGGAGGTGGGGGAGCAAAAAGAGAGGAGAAGGGTGGCATTCCAGTCTTTATCTTCTCCGTCCCCCCCCCCCACAGCCTCCTCCCCCCACCCAAACAAAAGCTCCATCACTATTGTTGTGTGCTGGGGATGGCTAGAAATGAAAGGATGGGTGACTTGTGGTATTAGCCCGAGCTAATGGCACGGGAGGGCAGACCGGGCTTCTGTCTGCGCCCCCAGCCGGCCCCACGGGCTGGGACTGGTCATCGCGGCCCGTTCCCAGGCACTGCAGCGTCTTCGGTTACACAAAATGTCCGCCCGGGCTCCTCTGTTGCCGAGGCTATTATTAGCAACTGTCAGTCAGTTATCCGAGAGCGGTGCTCTTAGCTGCCATTTAAGTGGCCGACCCGCAGGTTTTGCAGGCAGATTAAATGAAATTTTAGGCGGCTTTCGGCCCAGGCCTGGGGGCACACAAAGGCAGCAGCTGTTGTGGAAACGTAATCTAGCACCGACTAGGAAGGGGTGCCACGGCGATGCCACCAGGCCCCGCCCCCCAGGCCCCGCCTCCAGCCCCCCCCCCCCCGCCCCCCACCTTGTGTCTCCTTTTTGCCCTCTCTCCCTTCAAACCATCTCACTGTCATTCGTTTATTTTCTCTGCCGCTGTCTTGGTGGCCCTATGAGGGGGAAAAAAAAAAAAACATTTTTCATGCTGTGTTTTCTTCACCTTTTCTGTCGTTACGGAAAAAGCTCCCCACCGAAGCGTGGTCTCCATTTTCTTCCCCATTTAAAGATATTTCATCTCTCGCAAACTCTTAACCCATCCCATCTTATCACGAGCGTGGAAGAAATTATCCTGTCATTGCTGGTTTAAGGACTAGTCAGCCTCACGACGCTTCCTGCCCCGTATGCAGAGTTACTTTATTTAACTCCGCCGCTACGTTCCCGTCTTCCTGCGCTGCTGACACGGCAGAGCCAGCTCCTGACCTCCGCGCGTTCCGACTTCCCTGTCGACCTGTCATCCCTCTTTCTTCCTGGTTTGTGTCCATGGGACCCAGCCGGCTCTGACGACTAACCTCGCACGCGTCTGCCGCCGGCCACGCGTGAGCCGTTCCTGAGCCCCACCGGCGTGCCGCCCGCTGCAGACGTGTGTTTGCCCCTGCCCGGACTGCTAAACCTCCTGAACCCGCAGAAACGGGCAGGCAGTGCCCTCTGAGAGGAGCATGCTGACCCCTCTAGCAGGCAGATCTTGGGTTAACCAAACCACATGAGTGGAGGTGCTGGAGGTAGACATTTGACTTCCTCTTTCTGTGCCGGCTGCTGCTTTTCCAGCCTGGATTTTGGCTTTTTGTCGTATTGGATAGTCTGCCTCTTTTGATGTGCTGTGTGTGTGTGCGTGTGTTTTTTTTTCCATTTAGCTGAAAGTAACTATTTCATTAGTCTTGAGACTGTGAGAGACAGTATGTTCAAATACCCTCTTATGTCAAAGAATAATGGTGCACATACAAATAAGCAAGATTCCCTCCCTGGACACGAAGGCCAGACTGAGAATATGTCCAGTGGGGGGCAGGGTCAACAATATCGTGGAGTACAACCCTTCCTCCTGTGGAGGCCGAGCGAAATCATTACGAGTCGAATTGCAAATGAACTGGCGTCCCTGGGCTGGGCTGGAGCCGTTTCAAACGGCTTCCTGTCAGAGGTGGAGAGTTGAGTGAAATTTCCTGAGGGCGAGTTGACAAGCCACAGCCTTATGATCAGAATACCCATCAGACTCCAGCCCCACCTCTTTATTCCATTATTATTATTTTTCGAAAGCAGCATTTTTAATGGAGCATATTTCTGCTGTCTCATGACTGCTGCTGTTTTACTGCGAGCTTGAACTATATTGTACCTTGACGCCCAGTTTATAAAAAAAGACTCCCTTCTGTCCAGTGGACTTCTGTCCAACCTGCTGGCAGCTCTGAATCCGCTGTTCGGGATGTCCTACCCAATCTCAGAGTGGCTGGCAATGAACTCATCTTTACATTAATCCCATTTTAATTATATTTCAGCATTAAGACAGCCCTAATTTGTTTGATTAAGTGTTGTTGGACAGTCGTTGGACTGTGTATAAAGACACTATGTTGTTTGCCAGGGTCCCTATTCATAATGCTAATGTTCTCTCAAAATCGGGCTCATGACTGCCCCCTATCCCCCATGCCTCGCATTGTGTGGCTCATCCTATCGATGCGCCTTATCTATGCGTCTTAATATGCACATTTTTGGTGTCGCAGCTCCAGCGGGCTTTAGGGTCTCTGATGCTGATTTATTTGGCTCGGCCACCTGGATGAAGTCTCCGGCAGGCCGACTCGCTCATATTTTATATTTTCTTTATCGCAGCTGTGGATTCAACTGGGGGGGGGGGGGGGGGCGGGGGGTAGACAGACAGGTGCATCTGAGCAAAGACTGTACTGCAACTTTCTGGAATTTAATTTCACGTATCACTTTAACACTTAACCAGCCAGTGACCGTCTTAAACACATTTTATATGATCATAAAATGGGAAACGGACATAAATGTGAACGTCAAAAAAAAAATATGGACCGTGACTCGATGTTTCTGTCAGCACGTGTTTCCTTGGGATTACCAACAACGGCCAGTAACAGTCTAGAACTTTCCGCGGGAACGTGTAAAGGTGGTCTGAGGACAGGATTCCTGCCTTAAATTATAGCTAGCAGGAGGGGCTCTGAGATGACAGATTAGCGCGAGTCGCATCCGCCGGGGCCTCGCATGCACAGCATTTATCTTGCGGCATGTTATCGATAGTGAATGTTATCCCCAGGCATTAAGTGCCCGCTCCTCCCCCCGAACCCCCCCCCCCCCCGTTAAAAAACTTTACATTAGAAGATATGTGAAGCCCCTGAGTTCTCCATGCAAATATCACCCTATTTTGCAACCTCTGCTTTTGTCACCAAGGGTGCGGGGCCTTCTGATTGGCTGGCTTCCTTCCTCCCTGATCTGCCGCGGATGCCGAGTGTGGATGTGAAGCTGAAGCTCTGACGTTTGTCCTGGCCTCACTTCTGCTTCCTCCGCACCTCGGCGCTCCTGCCGGATGGCTGTCCATCACAGTCATCGTTTTTTCCTGTTGTTTTGTCCAAGCTTATTAATAATGGGTCTGACCCACTGGGTAGGTTACTGGGTCATTTAAAAAATCATATTATAACTGTGTTCTGTATCGGTGCTGTACGGGTCATACATTATACTCACTGCGTACTCTATGAACACCATGCAGTCAGTAGCTTCTTCTCTAGACAATTTTATAATCTATAGTCTATATACTAAATACAGTTTATACTCTAGACAGCAATTTTTAATGTCTATAATCCTTATACTGCAGCAATACTTTATACTATAGATGCAATCATTTTTATGTCTATACTCCTTATACTCTAGCTATACTGTAGGTGATACTCTAGACAGCAATTTTTAATGTCTATACTCTTTATACTCCAACTATAGTTTATACTATAGACAGCCATTCTTAATGTCTATAATCCTTATATTCTAGCTATAGTTTATACTCTAGACAGCAATTTTAATGTGTATACTCCTTATACTGCAGCAAAACTTTATACTCTAGAAGCAATCATTTCAATGTCTATACTCCTTATACTGCAGTAATACTTTATACTCTAGATGCAATCATTTTAATGGCCGTACTCCTTATAATCTAGCTATAGTTTACACTCTTGGGACAACTATTAAATATATATATATATACATATATATTCCTTATAATGTAGCTATAGTTGATACTCTAGACACTGTAGACTATTTTATCATCTGTACTAGTTATACTCTATATTTTATACTGAATACACGACAGTTTTACCGTCTGCACTGCTGATACTCTAGCTATAGACATGCAGCTTTTATAGTCAAAACCACAGACACAATAACGTTATGGTGTCCTGCTATGTCAACTGGAGCAGCATAATCTACTTAACCCTGTAGACCCTGTACAGTTTCCCAGTCTCACTCTGTAGCTGTACCTTATACTCCATAGCTGCCGCTATCCTGTTTGAACTGTGTTTGAGATGTGCAGTGTTTTACACTATGTTTAAATATATAGGCCTGGGTGTTGAGGTCCTTGTTTATATAAACTAGGGTGCAGAGTAGGAATGCCATTAGGTGAGAATGAGCGACCGGTGATCCTGAGGCAGGAGTAAAGACGTTATCCTTGGCTTCAGTGACTCCGGGCTCAGCGGGCTCCCTGAGACGCTGTTTTTTTTTTTGATCCTCTCAGTATTTGCCGGCTATTTCCTCTCAATCTCCCTCCAGGTCGGTCCGTCACTGCAGAGAGATCGCCTCCTTAGCCGAAAGTATGCGGCAGATTTACAGCACCCCAGATCGTCTGCTGGCGCTCGGCCGGCGTTTAGATTAATGCGGCTTTTTGGAGTACGTTGTCACATTCCTGCTAAGTTTTATGCTAAGATAGGGGTGGGGGGGGAGGGGCAACTCCAGAAATATTTGGTTAAGTAACCAGGGTGCTATATGGTGTTGGTGTGCAGATGGTGGCAAGGAAGCTTCCGGAAAGAGAGTCTTTTTTTCCCCACAAGCTCACCATCACTTGCCTCCTTTGGTCACTCAAGCATTTTGCTAGGCATTCTGGGAAAACAAAAAAAGAAGTTTGAAATGTATCCAGCGGGGACCATAGAGTGAGGAAATTGGGTTCACGGCTGTTTAACGTCCTGTCAAGTTAGGGTGCCTCCTTGAGGACGTGGCCACAAAATGCGGGGGTTGTAAAGGTCACGATACCGCCGTCTCTCCGGGCAGCACTCGCTAGTTTGCCTGATGTTGATGGTTTTTCTGTCGGCATCGAGCGTTTCCCCGGGAAGCTTTGCAAAAACCCGGAATTACAAAAAAAACTGGCTGTAGAGAAATGTGTTTCTCACCATCGGAAAAAAAAAACGATGTCCAAGGCTGCCGGTTTTCCCCCGAATGCTTCGGCTCGGCGTCGAAATGCCGGTCCGGATACAGCCCAGCGCCGGCCCGGCTCCCTGCAGCCCGCGCCGACATCACACACGGCTTTGCTGTCAGGCCCCAGCGGAGCACATACAGCCCACGCTGACACCCACTCCCCTACGCACAGACAGGCAGAGTAAAGCCACCCGCGCTTAACGTGTTTTGAATACTTCCTGTGAGGATGGATGCGGCACCGTGGACCTTCAGGCCCTCAGCGCCCGGCGCTCGGCCGATTTCTCCGGCTTTGAACAGGACGCCTGCGCCGTTCCTCCCGCTCTCTGTCTTCACTTTCGGCACCATTATGAGGGACATTATTTCCCGCACGGCCATTTGCTAACGGAGGAAGGTGTTTGCTGTCATTTGATTACGGTAATAGTTTTGTTTTTGTTTTTTTTTTGTTTTTTTTTTTGTTTGCTGTTGTTTTGTTTCTGTCTTCCTGTGTATGTGGCGGCACTTTGGGGAGAGAGAAGGGGGCGTCTTTCATTCGGCCGGCCAGCTAAAAGGCAGCGGCCTCACCTCAAAGCGCGGCACTGGGGGGCCGCGGCTGCGGACGTACGCCTGGTGAGGCGGGGGGGGGGGGGGGGAGGGCACTCAGGCTGATGGGAGCATTAGCCGCATTAGGGCTCTCCGCAGAGGGCTAATGGACCCTCACGTGCTCATGCAGACAGGCCTCTGCTGGCTGTTGTTTCTGTCTACCTAACCACATGCATCGGCGTCGCCAATTTGCACAAAAAAATTAATTAATAAAAAGTATGTGAGTGTGTGTGCCCTGTGATGGATGTACTGTTGACATAGATGATTCTAGGATTTTTTAAGGTTGGGAGCATAAGAGGGGCGTAATTCATCCAGGGGGGGCATCCTTACCGTTAGCCAATGATATGTTTTGAGGCAGTGAGTGACAGGGGCAGGGACACTCCAGGGACCAATCATATTTCAGCTGGGATAAATGCCCATGTGTCCCAACCCCTGTGTACACCCCTGTCCTTCTACCCAAAGTCCGGCCCCTAAGGGCGGAGGGAAGCAGAACGACATGGGGGTGTCTGCTCTGAGCTAAACAGGAAACTCGCAGGACCCTTTGCGAGCGATGCCACTCGATCCCATAAAGTCGGGAGTCCGAATCCCCCCTGGAAGGCCCACGTCTCTCAGGTGCTTGTTTCCCTGATCCCTGCCTTGCTGTGAGCTGCTGTGTTGGGGGGGGGGGGGGTCGCTCTGGGGCTTCCTGTACAGTAACAGGGCTTCCTGTCTCCTTCTTTCTGCCCCCCCCCCCCCTTTGTCTGCACTCCCCCAGCTGCTACTATGCATAATTTATGCAGCTGTTTTGTTGTACACAAGCCCAAGGGCCACTAATTTCTGTTTTTTTTTTTTTTTGCTTAATTCTTTCTCTTAAGCCCTCCAGGCCCTGCTGCATCTGTGTGCGTGTTCTACGTGTGCGTGTTCGTGGTGTGTGTGTGTGCACGGCTCCTCCCACTGGACGTGATTCGTGAAAGCGATGCAGCACTCTCTCCGCCTACAGTGTTCCCCATGTTCAGGGATAATGAACAAGACAGGAAGAAAATGGAGGCGGTCCAAATGAGACGACCCCCCGGTTCCATCTCTTTCTCTGGCTCGGTTCTCGGTTCTGCTCCCTGTTAGTGCCGCACCGGCGAGACCGCGGGCACGGACGTCACTCCTGCTGTTTTACACTGTGACGGAGGAGCACGTGTTTGGATGCGGGGAGAGTGGCTGATGGGGATTAAAAACAGCCTCCCAGGACTGGGAATACTGGTCATGATTCTTCTATGTACGTATTTAAAAAGAAAAAAACTTGTGGTGCTCTGGCTGGTCCCTCTACAGCGACGTCCCAAAATCGATAGACGCGCTTCGGGGGTTGGGGGGGCACCTGCAGATGGTGAATGGAGTGAAACTGTCAGTGACGACCGGGGGCTTGTGCGAATTTATAGTGACTGCACATGTGCATGAACGAGACCCTTCCGTTTCTCGTTCGTTTTAACGTTAAGGGCGCTGGAAGACGGTTGGCGTGATCATGGGGTATCTTTTAGAGCGATCGGAGGAATGCAGAGATAAACTGTTACAAAAACACTCACCCACAAATAATTGAATGCAAACAGATTAAAATTTATTAATAAAAGCCTGAATTATACCTGTGTTTTTTTTTTATATAAAGGGTTATATCTGAGTTTTTCAAAAGCAAACAGGCAAATGTATATGCCCCCCCTCCCCTCCCCCATTATGGCCCCCTTGTTCATATGCATTCCACAGTCCATGGGTGCAGGTTCCCATCGCCAGTCTGGAGAAGTTTCTAGAAGGAATGAGGTTGCTGGTACTGACGGGCATTCTGACCCCCCCCCACCCCCATCCCACCTTGATAAATTCCTGCCCCCCAGTTGCTCACCTTTCCCTGTAATCCTTATGGGATTACACACTGCTAAAATGTAAATGGGGACGAGTCAGTGTTGCTGGGCTGCTTTTTGAAAAAACGCCTCATCTGCCGCTGGCCGCGCTAAAGTCCTCGGAAAAATGTTTGCACCCAGAACAAACGCGTGTCGGTAATCCCCTTTTTCCCATAATCAGAGCAAGGGCTGGGAAGAGGGGATCCACCGGGATTTGTGTGGCCTCAGTCCCAGAGTAGCCACGTGAGGCTGAGGTGTAGGACACAGCTGATAGAGTGGTCCTTGTCGCCGTGGCGACGTCCGCACAGGGCCCCGCCCCACCCGCTGCACTTCCCTGCCTTCTATCCTGTCTTTATCCCCCCCTCCCCTTTCCTGCCGTTTACGTTTTGCGACGCAGTCGTCTGATGCCACGTTTTTATTGTTTCCAGAAACAGCTTTGCCCTCCCCGTCAAAAAGCCCCAACCCCTTTTCTTCTCAGACTTCTGGGGGGGGGAGCAGAGGGGCATGGTTCAGAAAGCCAGCCTACCCCATCGGTGGGAGCTGGAGTGTTTGCTTGGTCTTGAGTGATCCCACACGGTGCTGCGTCGCTCGCTGAGTGATTCCCAGAATTCCACAGCTGCCCCTGCCTCTTCAGTCCCCCCCAGTCTGGTCCCCCCCCCCCCCATCTAGTTCCTGGGGGTCCGCTGCTGTGGTGACTGCTGACCTACTATGTCTACTGTCAGGAAGGTCTTCATTTGCCCCCCCCCACTCTGAGGCTTTTGTCCCCCCCCCGCATACTGTTGAGGCGCAAGCTTGTGGCTGTGTGTGACAAAAGCCTCCCCCCAGCCTTGCTTTCATCATCACATAGACTGAAACACCACCCCCCCATTACAGATGTGGGGGGGTGGGTGGTTGCTTTGAGGAAGATGCCCGTTTGGGCTAAATGGTCCAAAAACGTTCCGGAACGTCTGAGAGTCTGAGACGCCTGACAGTGTCTATAGTGTGCATCCTCCAGACCCCCCAGCACCGCGGGTCTACTCCCCCCCCCAGGTCCCATTTGACAGAGGAAGAGAGCTCCATGGAGACGATGTGGGTGGCAGGGTGCAGGTTGGGCCTTAGCACCACCATTTGTACCCCCACTGAGATCTGATCTGCGAAGGCACCTTAGACTCACATTTGCCCCCCTCCCCCAAAGACCCTGGGTCCTGGCCACTCCCCTCTGTGATGTGGAGGTGTCCCAATGGTTACATGAGTCTCATTCGTCATCACGTTTCGACCTGCTGATTCTTCAGGTATTGCGACCTTCAGAGAACCTACGGATACACTGGTGGAGCCGCCATAGTGTCGTTTCCCCCCCACACGCACACACACACCACTGCAACAATTAGCAAAGGCAATAATTAAAATCTCTTACTGGGGTCCTGCAGGTTACATCCCGTGTTCATTAATCACCACCGCGAGCGTGTGTTTGATGAATCGCCCAGCACGGCACAGGGAACCTTTTTTTGTCTCCATCCTTCTCCAACCCCTCCTTCTTTACCCTCTCCTGTTTTCCCCTCTTCTGCTTCGCGAGTTTCGGACATGAGCGGATTAATTGATACTCGAGGAATGCGGGCAGCCCGTGTGATGATTAAAGGACTCTGAACGTGCTTGTTTGTGCGCCTGCACGCTGAGCGCGTCCCTCCTGCCTGCATCTTTCAAGTGGGAACTGTACTATAATTTCTCCACTCTGTAATTTCTATATTTGGTTTGGTTTTACCATAAGTTGCATTTGCCATGAGTGCTGGGCTCTCCCCAAGGTGAATGCTGTGCTGTCCCCAAGGCGAATGCTGTGCTGTCCCCAGTGTGAATGCTGTGTTGTCCCCAAGGCGAATGCTGTGCTGTCCCCAGTGTGAATGCTGTGCTGTCCCCAAGGTGAATGCTGTGCTGTCCCCAGTGTGAATGCTGTGTTGTCCCCAAGGCGAATGCTGTGCTGTCCCCAGTGTGAATGCTGTGCTGTCCCCAAGGCGAGTGCTGTGCTGTCCCCAGTGTGAATGCTGTGCTGTCCCCAAGGCGAATGCTGTGCTGTCCCCAAGGCGAATGCTGTGCTGTCCCCAAGGGGAATGCTGCACTGTCCACAAGGTGATCTCTTTTGAGGACACTTCTAGTGGGAATGCAAAAATGTTACACTCCAATGGTCAAAGTATTTAATTACAATCACAAACAGAGCTTATTCCCGTCTTAGCGCGTTCTTAGCGTCCGCTCAGCGATAACACAGAAGTGGTCCTTATGCTGACACCAAGGTCGAGCCTTGACAGAAGCATAGGCTGGAATAAATTGGGAAACACCTCCTTTCCACCGTTTCTAGGGAGCTGCAAGGATCCTTGGGGGCCAAATGCTCAGGAATCCTCGCGGGGGGGGGGGGGGGGCGGCGGTGTAAATGGAGCACGGGAGGCACGGGACGTCTGATCTCCTTCGGGTGAAGATTGGCTCTGAACCGTGCTTCGGTCTGTTGGTTCTGGGGCGGACACTCCGGAATCGCGAGGTGGCCACCGTCTTCAGAGACGCGGGTGACCAACGTCTCGCTGTGTGCGTCTCATGGTTTGTTTTGTTTGGATTCTCAAGAAGCTTTGAATGCAAAGTTTTCCGGCACTTTAAAATGATCACAAGTGTTTTTTTTTTTAACATTATGTATAGTACTCGTATTATGTCACCATGTCTGTCATGAGTACCAAGTGCATAGTGATAATCCTACAAGTAACTATGTCCACTGACCTACGTAATAGATTTTCTCCAACACTCTTCTAATTTGCTATTTCTTTGCTGTTTCTCTCCCGCCGTGAGAGCAGAACTGGAAAATGCCCCCGATGTGGAGTGCAGCCTCGGGCTCCGCTCAAATGCACCGCGCTTTTCGCCCTCCCTTCGTCTCTCGCCGGCACTGTCTCGTTCCCTCCTTTCTGTGATCACCTGCTGTCGTGATCTGGGCCCAGTCGTCCTCGTTCCATAGCACGCCCCCCCATTACCCAGCTGGCCCCTCTGCCTCGGTCCACCGTGGTCATCTGGACGGCCCCCACCTCCCCGTAACACCCTCGGGGCCAGCAGCTGCCAGGGGTCCAGCGAGGGGCCTCTCTAGGGAACATCAGCGAACCGGGTCACACGACAGTGACAAAATAGGATCAAATGCCTCACCACTGCAGGCTTGTAGTGAGCAGAGTGAAGCGGAGTGGGCAGGAACGGCCTGGTGCTCCCCCTGCGTACCGACAGCGTCGACTCCGCTAGCCAGTTTAGCAGGTGACGGATTATTAGCCCTAATGTCACATTCTGAGATGTAATATCAGATAATCAGTGACCTGAACCTCAAATTATCTTAATTCTGCTGCTTTTAAGATGGCTGCAGATATGAGTGTTCTTTCTTAGAAGGGAATATTATTTGCAGCAGTGCCTTAACCTGAAGAGGGATTATGCAGTTGTTTAAGCTTATAGTCAAAAAAAATTCTTAGGGTACATAGATAGAAATATGCTGTGTATTTTGTTATTTTTAGGTATATGTTGAAGTTAAACATGTTAACGCTGTAAAATACTAAGCCCTAGTTCACACCTAGGCACACAGTGTTTTGCTTTGGCATGTCTGTGTATACGTGTGTGTGCGCGTGTGTGTCTCCTCCGTATTCCGGGCCGACCGAAGTGCTGCTTCAGCCTCAGAGTACAGAGGCGCTAATACCTGCCTTCTTCGTGCTAGAGCATTATAATAGTCAGGTGTGTCTAAATCTCCCTTTAATTGCATTTGCCATCCAGGGCGGCGGATCTGGCTGTTTGAGGGATTACATGCATAATGGTGCGAATGAATCCCAGTAGGATGCAGATCCCCTGCAGGTTTCGCTCCCATTTTCAGCCGCCTGCCATTGACCCTGCTTAGCCGGGACACAATAGAGAATACAAAGTTACCATTAATATCACCCCCCACCCACCTCTGTAGCATTTTCTGTACTTAAAGATCTAGCTTTTATTCTTTCCCAATGGCTGCTCTGCTGACACCCTGACAGGCTGTAAAGAATTAATAACTGTTCCCCAGGAAGTGGGACGTGTAACTTCCTGTGGATGCTGAACCTGCTTCCCCGTCTTCCCTGAGTCCGACTTTCCCGTTCCGCATGTGCTCATTTCTGCACTTTTTAATAGACTGCTTAATTATTAAATTTATTTCTCACTTGCTTCTAGTCAAGATGCGGGCTAAATTAGAAAAAAAAAATATATATATATATATGCGAGACCCAATTTTCACATCGTGCTTATCTGTGTTCAGGGGCCTCAGCGTAATAAGTGTGAAACGAAGAATTTTGCCAGTCTGCCCAGGTTAATTACTAGCCGGCCCCTGCCCCGGAGCGCTGGCCTCAGTTATCACAGTATCTCCACCTAACCGAATCGTTTTTCCCTCTGCCGCGTGAAGCACGCGGTTAATGGGAAGATTAGACGCCATTGTTTAGATGTTAATGTGCGGCACTTGCGCGGGAACGCCGTCGCGTTCAGAATGGCTAGTTTGGGAGCGTCATTGCCCACCCCCCCCCCACCCCACACTCTTTTCCCACCTTACTTCCTGCGTCCGACTTTGTCTTGGAACAAGTGTTGGTCAAACACGCCTTTGTTTGTGGCCAGTCGGTCGGTAAACCACAGAGAGACCGGACTGGACAAAGGCGAATGTGTTTCAAGGGGCCGAGGACAGCTGGGCTCAGACCGGCTCTGGAATACTGATTGGGGAGGGGGGGGCTGGGGCGGGGGGGCTCACAGGGGAAGGTTAATAGCTGTTAGACAACCACAGAAGAACCTGCGAGTCCCAACAATGAAGGTGCAGAAAGCTTCGAATTAAGACAGCAACAATAAATCATTTGGTGCTAAGTCCAGCTTAAATTATTATTTTTGTCTGCTGTTATATTATGCTTCCGTGTGTGAGCGAGTGTGCCTGTGTGTGTGCGTGTGTGTGTGTGTATAGTGCGTGTTGGAGCAGAAATAAGCAGCTTTTTTCGATGCCCTGGGAAGTACTGTCCTATAATAAAATGATTTAATTTGTTCGTAGTATTTCATTCCAAAATGATATTACGCAACGTCGTCCTTTCTCTCTCCGTATGCTCTAATCCTTTTAATGCGTCGTCGCATTACCACAGTCACTAATATCTCTGAGAGCCGCCGCTCCTAACAGGATTGTCTGGGACAAATCTTAAACCAATCTGCTTTTGTTGACAGAACTGGCTGAATGTCACCTCACACAAAGAGGGGTCCCGATTGTTCCTGCCGGTGACGTTGGGGCCCTCAGTTCGTCTGGGACATCGACATAGTGAGGGGGTGTGCAAGGGGGGTTTGGTCTGGCCCCCGAAGTGGCACAACAGCTGAACAATGGGGGTATCTGCTTGTCTGGGGCCACGGCCGGCCTGAGGTATTTTAATCAGGAACTCTTTGTCCTAGTCGCCCTGTCCTCCTGACACTGCAGCATAAACAAACGCGTTAACAGAAACGTGGTGTTTTTTTTTTTTTTTTAGATATGGTTCCTAGCAGTTTCGGTGCTTTTGCAAGACAACTTTTTTCTGCTCTTGGCTCTGTGAAGACATCTCCCTCCGTTAAAGGGCTCGGACGAGTTGGATGTACTGCATTTCGGGTTATGTTCGGTCCCAGCTGATTTGGTGCAACTGGAATATAGCCTGACTATCATTACATGCTCTGTTATTGAGTCGGTTTCATTGTTTGGCTGGGTCTGCAGCCGTGTGGCTGGTGTCGCGTTTGCTCATTCCATGCCGCCGGGAAATGGTTCCGATGGCTGTCCGATGGATTTGGGTTCGGCCTCTGGTGACTTTGGTGCTGATGCTCAGTGATCAAGTTTTTCTCTAACAACTGTGGGATGCTACAGGCAGGATTCCTGGTTACCGATGCATCCTCCTTCCTAATGGAGTCAAACCCCATTCCTTCCCATCATTCGGAGCAGACAGTGCTCGACAGTCAGGTGGCAGTATGTGAGAAAAAGGAAGTGAAAAAAGTCACATTTTTAGAATTCTTTTTTAAAGGGGAAGTTCCCGCCCTCCCCTTTAAGGGATGTCTTCAGATGCTTAAAGTGGCGGCCCTTCTTAGCCACTTCTCCCCCACCTTCGCTTCTCATTAAAGACACAGTGGCAGTTTGTCAGAAAGTGCTAAATTTAAGCATCTCGCCTCAAACGTGCGAACGGCCGTGTTTGTTTCTGTGAGCGCAACGCCAATCAATAATCCCTTAGCCCGTGCTCGGCTATCAATTAATGCCACCACTGCTTGTCAAGCTGGATATCTAAAATGTCATCTGGGGGAAAAAAAAATAATTACATATTTGGGAAAACCTCTCCTTGCCCCACATAACCAAATTAACGGGGCCTAGGTAAATGTGGCAATGTAGTAACCCGTCTTTCAAACCTGTCGACGTTGTGAATAAATGGCAGCTTCAAGACACAGAGTGCTACAAAAGCTCCCCCTTCCCACCCGTCAAAAAAAAAAAAATGCAAAAAGTGTCTTGGGAAAATAAGGTGTTTGGCACATAAGTACGCCCCACTTCTACCCCCCATAATCCTTTGCAGGCTGTTTTACATTCAGTCAAATATGCTGGGAAATAACAAATGTGTCTTAGCTTATTCAGCTAATGGACAGTGGGAGCAGGGCTAGGGCTGTGCAGACAAAACCGTTCGCCCCGCGCCGGGGTGCAGACATGCTTAACGACCGGCTATTGTGCAACAGATGCAGCTAATAGGAGATTTCCTCATATTATTTCATTAAATTATTTCATTTTCATTTTCAAGCAAATTCATAAATACGGGACTAGTGGAACGAGAGGGGAAAAAATTCTTTGCATGATAATAGAAAAAATACATAGCGGGTCAAACCCTATGCAGGTGGCAACAATTAGCTGTAATTTTTGCAGATTGTAATGATCTATAATTTACCAACCGATGATGGCCTAGGCAGTGGCCCTCCCACTGCCCCCCCCCCCCCCCGAAAAAGTTCTTCCCAGCTTCGATTTGGCACACGTTGTTCAGCTGTTAGTCTTTAGCACGGTTGTCGAGAGCGAGGTGGCTGGGGTGGCAGGCTGGTGGAGCGGCTGGCTCGCGGGGCAGGCTACCCTGTCGATTCACAGTCGCCCAACACCGGCTCTGCCATCGGCTAGTGGGGCTGCCTCTGAGCCTCACTGCTCGCCAGGATCCCCGCACGTCACTTTCGGAGCCTCGCAGGTTTTATTTCGGTGCCGCGTCCAGCTTTCACATCCCTCTACTTTCACCTGTTTTTTTCTCAGATTGTTCTGGATGCTGCTGGAATGAGTCTCGCGTCTCTCGGAGCTGCTGTCTCTCCTGGCCGATAGCGCTGTGCCTGCGTCCACACCTGGCAGAATCGTTAGAGGTGCTGCGGGTGATATTTAAGGGCAACTTTCACACACGGCCTGGCCCATAATGCTGCCTCCCCCCCAGCCGTGGTTTTTCCCCATTTAAAGACTGAAAGGGGCCCTTGATGTGGGAGGGGCTTCAGTGCTGTTTACCTTCACTACCGCCCTCATTTATTTTTGCTCATAAGGAAATAATAAAAAATGTGTAAAACTGCAGATAAAAGCAATTTCAAAACATTTTAAAATTGTACCCTTCAAAATGAACCCCTCCCCAAGTCATTTTTGTTGGGTTTTTCTGTGGATGATGACAGCTTTAGCAAGAGTTTGACCTTTTTATTTTCGGAGTAAATTGCTATGCTCGGGGACGCTAAGACTTAGCATCTGAGCGTCACATCGGCGTGGCTAATTGGCCGCGTTAAGGTTGCCATTCATTATCCAACGATGAATATCCATTTTGCCGCCGCCGCGGGAAGGCTGTCATTTATCGACCTCGGGAGTCAGGGAATCAGTCGGGTCGCGACATCGGGGATGCACCCTTTGTCTGTTTACCTGCCGAGAAAATGCAATTTTGCAGCACCTTTTCCCAAAAATGCTTTTTATTTCAGAATTTAACCGCCATAATTATTGCAAATAACGTCTGTCAGATGGCTGTGCCGCACCCGATTGCTGTTTTTATGTTTTGACCTATCTATGAAAGCTGAAAAAAAGAATTAGCTAAATGGAGATGAAAGTGTTTATCAGATCGTTTGTTGCTGGAAATTGCCTCTGAGGGTTTGTTAATTTATTTATTTAATTTAATTTTTTTTTTTGCCAGTCCTAAGCGTTTTTTTCCAGCAAGGTTAGAAATTTGCAGACCACATTTAAGGAGCTGCACTGTCACGGTGAGTTAACTTTCCACCTCAGGAAACGCCGTTTCTTATTAATAGTAAACATTATTATTTCACAGGATTATACGTATGCACTCTGTCGTCTATTATCTTGCGGTAGCTTTTATCAGTTATGCTCATGTTAATTAGCAGAAGTGCCAAAGCCGGCGGTTTATGCCTCGAAATCGAATTATTTTTCAGAGTTTTCCGGACTTAAGAGACTGGGACCCAATTTAATCTGCCCATTGTGAGGAAATGTGGAATAAGTGGCCTCCCAGAGCATGAGGGAGGCCCTGGCAATAGGGCGGGTAACCCTGAACACTTAAAACCCAGTGAGGACTCTCACGTGTGCCGTGCGATTACCGCAAGGCCGTCTCCTTCTCGACAAAGCGGGGCGACGCTGTCTCTACCATCACCCCGGAGAGCTTGGAGGGAGGGGCTCTCGGGGGGGGGGAGTGTTGCCGCTCTACTTAGTGAAAAAGAACAAGATCTTCTCGGGCTGTCCAATGCATCCCGTGTTTCGGTCTCTGCTGAAAGACTCTCTCCTTATTGTTTATTATCTAATCTTTGTGGAAGAGTCGGCCTCGGTTAATGAGATTACAGACGCACGGTGCCACGAATCGTGGGTCGCCGCCTAAGTGCCATCGAAAGTCAATTATCATTTTAAAGGTTTCTCCGTCTCCGCGGCAATGGGGGACGGCACTTTCATTAATCGCTCACGAGTGCAGCGCTGTTTATCGCCGTGGCGAACGGGGCAGCGTCGGGTTTGTCATTAAATTGTTAAGGCGCACTGGACTCGGGGTGCGCAGTCGCAATAGGACAGGTCTGTCTGGCCACAGGAGAGCTGGGGACCATACATATGCCCTGCCAGGGATAAATAATCTAGGATTAGTAAATCCCCCATTAGTCTGGCTGTTTACATCGAGCTCTAGTCCTAATTCTCAGTCTGTTTTTGGATTGGAAGCTTGTAAAGCCATCAGAACAGGTTGCATTAAACAGTCATGATCCGGCTCTTTACATGCCGTCCCTATTATCAGCATGGTCACAGGACGAGAAACACTCACATGTGCGGCCCCCAAAATCACAACCTCTTTGGCTAGAACATCCTCTGTTTTTTTTTGTACTTTTTTGGAAGGCACGTCAATCTTGATTTGCGGAGACTCTGGTGGGGAGAGTATATGTGTGTGTGTATTCTCGTGATGGAGCGTATTGTCCTAATATAGGATTCCACTAGGATTCACAAGGGACAGCTCAAACCCTGAAGATCGGACACAGCGGAGACGTAACTGAACAGGGACGTTTCAGGAGGACTATGTCGTCGCTCATTTCTGTGCACCAGCATAGACTGTAAAACGTGAAGTGGAACGTAGCCTCTGTTTCGTGATCATGTTAAATCAAATTGTTATGCGCAATTATCGCTAATTGCTGTTTGGCAGGTGGCGCTGTGCCTCAGTTTAGGGCCACCAGATCGGCGCGCTCCTCACGTGTGAGGAATTCCAGTGGGTGCTCCCCTTGGCTCGAGTGTGAGACTAACCTCCTTCCCTCTTCTGTCTCTATCATTGCCACAGGTAAAGATGAGCCCAGCAGCTATATCTGCACCACCTGCAAGCAGCCGTTTGGCAGCGCCTGGTTCCTGCTGCAGCATGCGCAAAACACGCATGGGTTCCGCATCTACCTGGAGAGCGAGCATGGCAGCCCGCTTACACCGCATGTGGCCGTCACGCCAGGGGCGGGTGCTGACTGCCCCTCCCAAGGACCTGTGCATGGCCTGCACCTGCCCGACGGTGGCCCTTTTGGCCTCATGCGGTTGCCAGGCTCTGTGCCGGCGAGGGATAACGTGCCGCTGCGGGATGGCCGCTACCCGCTGACGCCTCCCCTTTTCAGCCCTCCTCCACGCCACCACCTGGACCCGCACCGCATGGAGCACTTGAGCCCAGAGGACCTGGCGCTGGCCGCCCACCACCCGAGTGCCTTTGACAGGGTTCTGCGCCTCAACCCCTTGCCCCTGGACCCACCGGCCATGGACTTCTCACGCCGGCTGCGGGAGCTGGCCGGCAACCCCTCAGGGTCCTCGCCGCCCCTGTCGCCGAAGCGGCCCAGTCCTATGCAACGGCTCCTGCAACCGTTTCAGTCGGGGGCCAAGCCCCCGTTCATGGCCACGCCCCCTCTGCCCACCACACAGTCCCCCTCAGGCTCCCAGTCCACACCCAACCACCAGCAGCAGACCACGCCCATGAAGACCAAGTCCTGCGAGTTCTGCGGCAAGGCCTTCAAGTTCCAGAGCAACTTGATCGTCCACCGGCGTAGCCACACGGGTGAAAAGCCCTACAAGTGCCACCTGTGCGACCACGCCTGCACACAGGCCAGCAAGCTGAAGCGCCACATGAAGACGCACCTGCACAAGTCCTCACCCATGACCGTCAAGTCGGATGATGGCCTGTCCGCCACCAGCTCCCCGGAGCCGGGCACCAGTGACTTGGTGGGCAGTGCCACCAATGCCCTCAAGTCGGTGGTGGCCAAGTTCAAGAGCGAGAACAACTGCCTGATCCCCGAGAATGGTGAGAATGAGGAGGATGAGGAGGAGGAGGAAGAGGAGGAGGAGGAAGAGGAGGAAGAGGAGGAGGAAGAGGGCGAGGAGGAGGAGCTGGAGAGTGAGAGTGGCCGTGGTGACTACCGCTTTGGCTTGAACCTGGAGGCAGCGCGGCACCATGAGAACAATGGTGGGCGGCTGGGTGCCATCGAGGACAATGGGCCTCGTTCGCTGCCCGAGGGTCTGCAGGACATGGGGCTGGCGGCCAGCATGCAGCACTACAGCGAGGCGCTGCGGCAGTGCAAGCGTAGTTCTCTCGGCATCGACGGCGAGGTGCCACGGGACCTCTGCGACGACGACTCAACTCTGGACCGTGCCGACGAGGGCTGCGGCGGCGCTGTCAACGGACGTGGCTCATCGCCCAGTGAGTCGGCCTCCGTCGGCCTCTCCAAGAAGCTGCTTTTGGGCAGCCCCAGCTCGCTGAGCCCCTTCTCCAAGCGTATCAAGATTGAGAAGGAGTTCGACCTCCCCACGCCGACCATCCCCAACACGGACAATGTCTACTCACAGTGGCTGGCCGGCTACGCCGCCTCCCGCCAGCTCAAGGACCCCTTCCTGAACTTCGGAGACTCCCGACAATCGCCATTCGCCTCATCCTCAGAGCACTCCTCGGAGAACGGCAGCCTGCGCTTCTCCACGCCACCCGGCGAGCTGGACGGGGGCCGCAGTGGCACGGGCAGTGGCGGCAGCACCCCGCACCTGGGCGGGCGACCCAGCTCCAAGGATGGCCGGCGCAGTGACACATGCGAGTTTTGCGGCAAGATCTTCAAGAACTGCAGCAACCTGACAGTGCACCGGCGCAGCCACACGGGCGAGCGGCCATACAAATGCGAGCTGTGTAGCTACGCCTGCGCCCAGAGCAGCAAGCTCACCCGACACATGAAGACGCACGGCCAGATGGGCAAGGACGTGTACAAATGTGAAATCTGTCAGATGCCTTTTAGCGTGTACAGCACCCTGGAGAAACACATGAAAAAATGGCACAGCGACCGCGTGTTGAACAGTGACATTAAAACCGAGTAGAGCGACATCCGGAACCTTCCTCCCTGTCCTCGGTCCCAGGTCCGCTTCCCCCGTTTCACCAGTCCTCCGGAGGCTAGGGGGTGACGTGCTAGGCACCAGCACACCTTGTTTCATATTTCTGTTGAATGCATGACCTGTATCGGGGCAATACGATTGCATCGACGCAAATTTGAGCCTTTCTCTTGTGCAATAATTTACCTGTTGTGTACTTTTTCTTTTCTTTTTGTTTTTTTTTTTTAAATATATTTAGACAGCATGTTTTGGCT